>NC_062569.1:112317166-112945666 GCF_022837055.1 Prionailurus viverrinus | reverse complement strand
TAGCCCCGTGTCTTGGCCCTGCACTGGGAGCGCAGATCTTGCTCGGGATTCTCTTTCTCCTTCTCTCTCTGCCCCTCCCCTGCTTGCTGCCTCTCTCTCTCTCTCTCAAATAAATAAACTTAAGAAAATACAAACCCTGAAATTAAACCTTGAAAGAAAATAAGTTAATGTTGCGTGTTAATTAGGCCAGTTTCGAGAAATTCCAAAAACTAAGGAAACTGTCTCATTTGGTGAGGAGACACAGAACTGATTCTATACTGCTCAAAGATGATTTTTAAAAACACGATATGAACACTTCAGATCTAGAAATAAGCAAAACTGAGCATTCTGCTTATACAGTTACATTCCTTTCTGTATCAAGGTACCTTTTATTTGTGTCTCCGTTCCCTTATGTTTGAAATGGGATAACCATCCCTATCTCAGATGGTTGTGGTAAGGATTAAATGACTTAATACACATACACCACTGAGTACTATGCCTGCCACAAAGTAAGTCCCAACTAGCTGTAGCACTATGCAAGCCTTCTCATTTTTTCTCTCTCCTACTAGAAGGAAAATACATGCACAGGCTCTAAAACTTCAATAGGGGGGTGGGAAGGAGGAGATATCACACTTTATTTTATTAAATGCTGATTCAAGAATTTAAGATGAACTAAAAACCTGAATGCTAAGCATCTAAATTTTAAGTTACACGGCGTAGAAACGTGCCTAGAACTAAAAGAGGTCACTTTACCAAATACATTTTTCTTCATAGTGAGATTCTATTTCCACATGCCTGTCAAAGTTTCGGCATTTTCATAACGACAGGCTGTGGCCATGATTCCACACTTCACTGAGAACCATATGAGAACATTTAAGCTGGACTTAAACATGGAGATCAACTTAAAAAAAAATCTTCCCAGCAATAAATAACAATCCAATCCATATTCTTCTCACTGCAATAAAAAAGGAAATACAATGGGAAAATGTGTTCAATAACTGATGCCAAACTGAAAAATTGCAGTTCACTGCCTGAAAATAGTACTAAAGGGCGGAGGAGGAATCAGCCCTGCATTCTCTTTCCATTATGATGATTATTCAATAAACAGTTTTGCTCAATTCTGAAACAGGTATTTCAAGGACGGTAGACGGAAAAAAAGTTCTGTCACTTTCTGGAACGGCTTACCCTTTTAACTCGGAATGCTCATAGCACGTTGCCTTGGGTCAGAATGAGTGTCTGACCCAGGCAATCTAGACCACCAGCAGGAATAATAGGAAGGGATCGTAAAGGACTTGTACTGAATCCAAAACTCAAAGCTAACCAGAATCAGTATCCTTCGCTTTTGAACCTGAGCACTTTCACAAAAGATAATTAGCGCCACTTGCCTTTAACTGGTTTAAGATGCTATTTAATTATCTTGTCTTCCTACTCTGTCCATCATTTTAGCTTAACTTTAGGGGTCACATCTCCAAAACTTTTTTCCTCCCAAATATTTTTCCAAGAAGAATCCAATACCGAAAAGGAGGCCTTCACAGCAGAGTCTCACTTCTCTCTTTTCAGCAGCACCAAAGGCCTGGTCAAAAAGTAAAGACGCGCCAACTTGGGGGACAAGGGGCAGAGCCCACCTTTGCAACTCATCCCGGAGAGGGCCTGGTCTGGTCACGCACCCAAGCGCACTGCACCTCCCCCGCGCGTCTAGAGACCCGGCATCACGGAGGTTCCCCTGCGACCCCGCCGCCCCTGGGGCTCCGCGCGCCGCGCGCTCCCCGGGAACCACTCACCTTGCTGGGCTCCGGCGTCCTCGAGCAACAGGAGCAGGATAAGTAAGAGCAGGAGGAACAGAGGCATGGGGAAGGAGGAGGAGGAGGAGTTGGGGCGGGGAGGGCGAGGGCGGGAGAAGGGGAGCGCGGCCCGGGCGGGGGCGGCGGCCGCGGCCCGGACTCGGAGACGGGGAGGGCTGTGCCCGGCTCTCACCGCCGCCCGGCTCCCCATCTCGGCGGCCGGCTGTCCGCCTGCATAGTGCGGGAGCCCCGGGAGAGGAGGCGGCGGCTGCGGCGGGAGAGCGAGAGGCACCGCGCGCTACGCCCCGCGCCGGGACCGTCTCTGCCCCTTGCTCCGCTTTCGCCTCCTCTTTAGTTCCTTCCCTCCGCTCCCTACCCGGAGACCACAGACCAGAGCGCTGGGGAAGAGAGGGAAGGAAGCGGGGTACTCGAGCCGCGGAGGGCCGCTGCGGCAGAGCCGGAGGACGCGCCTCCCGTACCGCGTCCCTCAACCCAACCCCCGACTCGCGGCACACGCCCGGGGCTCCGGCTGGCTAGCTAGCTGGCAGGCGGGCCGCCCGCTCCCTCGCGCTCCCTCTGGCGCGCACTGACCACGCCTCCTCGGCCCGCCAAGGCCAATCTGCAGTTGGCTCCGGTCCGTCTCCCTCCGAGCCACCCAATCAACACGCTCTCTCCTCAGTCGGCCCGTTAGGTCCCCGGCCCACTCCTTGAGCTCAACCGCCCCTCTTCTCTCTCCTCCAATCCCCTGCAGCCTTAGGAAAGCGTCCCACCCCGCTTCCCCCAATCGGGGTTCCGCCCCCAAGCTCGGGCCCCCGGCAGCCCTGCCCGGCCCGGGCGCCTGTTATTGTTGGGACGGCAGCCCAAGCTGATCTCGCTGGGGCGGCTGCTCGCACTGGTCAATGACTTCCGGGACTTCCCCCATCCCGCTCTCCTGGCTCCTCAAGCCCAGCTTGTTCATTGCTCCTCCCCTGCCGCGCATCAGGCCACTGGAAGGGGTGGGAAACCAGGATCCTGGATGGTTTTAGCTGAGAGCTGAGTCTAAGAAAGCAGAGCGTGTTTTTGTTTTGTTTTGCTTTGTTTTGTTTTTTTTAATTACAGCCAGTTGTTGCAACAACTCAGACTTAAAAGGTGCAGTGTTGGATATTAAAAAAATATGTATTTGTTTCCTATGCCTTTTACTATATTTACTATATTGGGGGCGGGACAAAAAAAAAAAAAGCATATAACAAGATCTATGCCCCCAAAGCAGTTTAAACCTAACATCCTAACATTCATTCAGCCATTCTACCAAGAGTCGTTGACCACCTGCTATCTACTTTCAAACCCTACGCAAAGACTTGTGGGATTTGCAGCCATAATACAGAAATCTTCTAGGATCTAGTGTTGGTACAGAGATGGAAACACATCATGAAAGTCAGAATGCAACAAATGCCAATTAGCGTCACAAGCAATTTGATGGAGACTGTAAGTAAATGCAGTGAAAAAAGAACTGGTCTTTTGGAAAGATGAATCCACAGGACTAGGCAGTTGATTGCTTTTAGGAGAAAGGTGCCATCCTGGATGTCATTAACATGGGCTCCTAAGAGGAGGATGGTGTCATTAACAAATACAGAAAACTGGAAAGGTGGATCAGGTTGTGTAGACAGGTGAGTTGATTTTGGACATAGTGAATTTGAGATACTCAGCAGCTAGTATTTGAAGTTATATAACAGGCAGGGGAACATTTGGGTCTAAAACTCAGGTTGAGGAGTGCCTTCGAGTCATAGGTAAAAGTCACAAGTGGATGTGATATTCAAAATCTTGGAAGCGACTGATATCTTCAAGTGAAAAGCTAAGAGTTGGAAAGGACTCTGGAGATCATCTTGTTCAATTCCCCTATAGATCCCTCATGCGTTAAACCCTTCTACCAAATTTATTCAATAAGCATTTGTTGGATGTCTGTTGGACCCTAAGATGCTTTAGGACTAATGTAGACAGTGGACATAAAAAGTTCAATCAGAGGAGCCTACATTCTGTGGGGGAGGTGAACAAATTCATTGCTGTCAGCACCATTTTGGAATTACAGACTAGTGCCACAATACCACAGTGGAAGGAGTTCAAGGACCCCTTTATGGTGAGTATGAAACTCCAGCTGCATCTTGAACAAAAAGACAAACTGGGGAAGGTGATCTGAAGCCAAAGGCAAAGTAGGCTGACTCACAGACATCATGATGAATCATGTTAAGGGAACTGAGTGGGGTTAACTATTGCTGATTTAATAGGAGGAACTGAAGACCAATCGGGAAAAGTTGACAGGGGCAAGATCTAAGACAGGCTAAGGAGTCAGGATTTTATTTTTATAACACTGATAAACAGCTAAAGGGTTCTAAGAAAGAGTTACATTATCCAATTTTTATTTTAGAAAGCTCCACCAGACAGGAAGGTGAGGAATAGATTGGAGTGAGAGCAAGACTAGAAGCCAGGAAGAGCCTATCTGGAGACTAGTCTGGTGATTTGTACAGTTACAGGGAGTGACAGTGAATTTGATCTGCAGTGTCAGTGGGCTTGGAGAGGGGAGACTGACATGACAGATATTTATGAATGTAGGGACTGATTACATGTGGGGTTAAGGAAGAGTCAAGGAAGATGCTCAGGTTTCTAGGTAGAAAGCATTGCCTTTCACATAGCAAGGGAATATGATAAGGGGAAGTGTTTTGGTTGGATGTAAAGGTAGGAGACAAGATCATGAGTTCAGTATTGGACATATCAAACATGATGTGGTAATGTGGCAAAGCAGTCAGTCATGTACTAAGACTTCTAGTAATCATTCTCTGAGAAAACTCTCGTTTGTTGGACAACTCCTTTCAGAGGGCACTGAATGGTGACTTTAAGGCCACAGAGATGGTGACAGAGCAAGGTATTGTGAGTCTCAGGCTGGCATTCTCCTGATGACATAGAACTGCCCAGAGGCAGAGGATTCACCTGTGAACTGTCAGCATTATAGAAGCCTTGCCAGAACAGGCAAAACCTGGGCTATTGCCCTCTCTACTCCTTGTTGATACAGCATGAAAAGATGCCAACTATAAATGCCTAAAGTAAGAAGTAGGAGCACTTACATTTTTTTCATCCCTGTTTTACTGACTGTCTGGTATTTTAAAGGGCTATTAATAGTGGAGAATAGAGTGGCGAAGAGATTCTGAATAAGGTCAGTAGGAGAAAAGAGATGAAGGAGAAAGGGGCAAACTGGAGTTATATTTAAGGAGGTGAAATCAAAAAGCTCTTGGTGACTGATACTATAAGACAATTCCATATTTCTATGCTTCAGCTTCTTGGGTTTTGCTTTGGAACTATAGAGTATGGAACTCTGGCTAGAGAACATCTCTGGAGATCGTACTGCTGTAGTGCAGGGGGATTACAGGTATAGCACGGATGTGGAAGATGGTTGATGCTATTTCTGTCCCTATTTCTCCCACTTCTGAGCGTTGTCACTCTACTGAGTTGCAAAAACAATGAAAGAATATTGCTCTGTAATGACAAAAATCTCCTTGTGGGACCTCACGCCAATGTAACATAACAGGGATTCATTTCTAGAACGATGACTGGATATAGTGCAATTATAGTTTGTATTATCTTTCTCACTCCCTTCATGCTGCTTTAGCCAACTTTGTCATCTTCCTCACCTCTGGGACTTGGTGTGATTGAGGGTTAACATCTGCCGAGGCAGTAGGAGCAAAACTTGTCCAGGACTACTTTACCCACATGGCTCAGATAGCTGGGTCAGGTCAGAAATGGGGATTCTTTTTTTTTTTTAATGTTTATTTATTTTTGAGAGAGAGACTAGGGGAGAGGGGCAGAGAGAGAGGGAGACACAGAATCTGGAGCAGGCTCCAGGCTTTGAGCTGTCAGCACTGAGCCTGACGCGGGGCTCCAGCTCACAAACAGTGAGATCATAACCTGAGCCGAACGAAGTCCAATGCTTAACCGACTGAACCACCAGATGCCCCCAGAAAGGGCGATTCTAACCAGGACCCAAAGTGAACAGATCTAGAGGAGGCCGTCATCATAATATAACCTCTGTTATGGGGCCCCCTGAAGCTCAAAAGTGCTTCCACAAGGCAAGCCCAGGTCCCATGCCCTTCCTACAGAGTCTCAAACAGATATGGGTTTTAGAGCCTCCCTTGTGACAAGTCCAACAGAGAAAACACAAACTGAGCAATGTCTTCATTGCACACCAGTTCACTGACACGTGCTAGGACTTGTGGCAGCCATGGTCAACTCCGTGCATTGACTAGTAAATGAATTAATGCTTTGGATGAAGGCTCTGGGTAAGACTAGGGCCACACAGAATAGTTACATATCAAATACCAGGAAATTAAAATGTGTATTGTTTGGATGTAGTTATGTTTGATTGCTGCATGTTAAGAAATTTAAAAATATATAGAGATTCTTAACCTAAATTTTAATTCACCAGACCTTGTTCCCCCTTTTGTCTTCTCTCTTTTGCTCTTTTTTATCTTTCTTTCCTTCTTCTCTTAATCATTAATGAGTGGAAGAATAGAGAAAATTGAATTGATCTGCAGAGTAAATGAAAATATGGAAAGAATGGTTACAGTCTGCTATTTCTGCTTCCAAATGAATCCCAGCTCAGCCACTGCTAAGGAAATGAGAATAGAGGGCAAGAACCTGGAGGCTGGTGCCTTTTTGCTTCTGTTCATACAGAAACATCTGGGTTTTAATGGTATGACACAGTAAGAATCATTGGCACCATCATTGCTATTAAATGTCTGTTAAGCATTAATAAAACAGAAGAGACATTTAATATGGCATTTATACTGGAAAACTTGGGATGATGGTATGTAATGAATCACTGGTGGGCTTTATCAGTGAGTGTGTATTTTTGGCAGGATATCAGAAAGAGGGAACAAACAAGAATTTACTTTTGTGATCTTCCAGTGGGATAGTAGAGAAAGATGAATGTGGCAGTTCTGGGGAAATATTTTAAACTTCAAAGACCAGAGTCCTCAGATCTGGTTACTCTTCTCACAGGAGCATTTTCTTTGTCCTGTTGACTGTTTGGACAAATGTTTGCAACCAACATTGTTGCTAAACGTCTGAATTCTGCTGAGACTTTCTTCCTTTTTGTCAACAAAAGTGGTTTGGATACATTTTTTTTTCTTTATCTTGTAACTTCTTTCAGTTAGTCATTTCCTCCAAATCTAGCTCTCAGGTTTGCTATTCATATTTTCTTAACATTTGTAAACTATTTAGGTAGTATAGCAAATTTAAGACAGAAGTGTTAGGGACATGATTTATTATAGAAAATATTTAATTTCTCCTAGTGGATAATGGTTAAATTTTTTTTCTTGGCATATTTCAGCAACATGACTGACTTTCCTTGTTTTCCATTTGCCTTTTTCTCCTGTACGACCACCTCTTTTTTTTCTCCTTCTATTCCTCACCCCCACCCACCAACACCCCTTTGGTTTTTCTAGGAACATAAAAATTTAACTCATTCATTCTCTTGTGGATCAAAACAAGAAGGTTTCAGCTTGGTGTTTTATCTCTGATGGAAGCTGCCAAAGATTTTAGTGAGAATGCTCTCCATAACATCAACATCATGCCTGGAAACAAAAGAATAAATTATTCGTGAATGGTTAACAGAAAACTGAGAAATGAATAGGGAACAGAGCAGAGTAACTGAGATAATGTGATTTAGGTATATAGTAGATGCATGCTTCCTCTTCTCTACGCCTGTGTTCTTTCCTGTGGGACCTTTGCTGGCAACACAGTCGCAAATTAAATACACAGAGCTGAGATGTTGTTTGGCTTCTGAGAAATTGAGTTGTTTCATGAGATCATGGAAACAGCTCTGGACCAGACTCTTGTGTCCAACTTCCGCTTGAAAGTGCTGTATGATCTCCAGCAAGGCTCCTAACCTCTCTAGGCCTCAGTTGCCTTATTTATGGCTCTGAGAATAGGTTTAAAGTTTGACGGTTCTTCCAAATTCTCATTACACACTGCTTGCTTTCATCTCCGAGACAAATTCTATGTCCTCATTTCCTAAATAGCTACCCAATGCAGGAGGGAGAGGAAACACAAGCTGATATCTGCAGAATTCTTCTCTAGGAGAGCATTGCCTGTGCTGACCAGGTGTGCACCTTAAAGGGTGTGCTTAGTTTGGAAGATGACCCTCATGCCCCTAACCCCCAGCCCAGCAATGCCTTTATGAACTAAGGCTAGATGAAGAGCCCCAGTTCCATTCGGTGAAAGAAGCAAATAGGACCTTGGAGCAGGGAGGGTAACCTTATCAGGAAGGAGATGGGGGAAGCAGAGGACATGAAGCTGACCATGATGTGGCTGGAAGCTGGAGCTCAGAAGTGAAAAATAGTAAAAATTCCCCAGTGCTGAGAATGCAAAGATGCTTTCAAAGATAGAGATATCCAATAAAGGTGTTTAGTTGTTTGCTTTATGTGCTGTTGTAACACACACCCCCCAGCCTTTCTCCCAAACTCTCTTAAATTTACTACAGTTTAAGTCTTGATTGGATGAAACTCTGGGAAATGGGTCTTAGAAGTACAGAGGTGACAGTCAGGTTGGTGTGCAACTTATTGATTCTTCATGGAAAAGGTCAGTGTCCTCAGGAGGTGAAATGAAAGCAAAGATAAAACGATGAGAAATAGCAGAAGATTCCTAGAACCAGAGGTTCTGAGAAGCTTAAACCTCCGCACTGCTCACCATCCTCTTGACAAAGAGGTTCCATCCCTAAGTAAGTCAGGATATTTGAACAATTTGTGGTTTGCTCTTAAGTTTTTATTTAAATTCCAGGGGCGCCTGGGTGGCTCAGTCAGTTGAGCGACCGACTTTGGCTCAGGTCATGATCTCATGGTTTGTGAGTTCGAGCCCCGCGTCAGGCTCTGTGCTGACAGCTCAGAGCCTGGAGCCTGCTTCTGATTCTCTCTCTCTCTCTCTCTCTCTCTCTCTCTCTCTCTCTTCCCCTCCCCCACTCATGCTCTGTCTCTGTCTCAGAAATAAACATTAAAAAAAATTTATAAAAAAAAATTAAAAAAAAAAAATTCCAGTTAGTTGACATAAAGTAAAATTTTAGTTTCAGGTGTACACTATAGTGATTCAGTGCTTCCATACGTCACCCATCACCTGGTGCTCATCACAAGTGCACCCCTTAAATCCCATCATCTATTTAATCCAACTCCCCTCCCAGCCACCTCCCTTGAACAATGTTGTTTAAATATAAAAGGATGAGGTGACCATAGCAAGCTAGAGAATTTTAAATCATCCAGACAGCTCATATTTATTACACTAGGACAAGAAAATAATAGTATAATTCTACTTTTTATTTTCTAAGAACCAAGAGAAGAGAAATAGAAATTGGAATTTTTTAAAAATACGCAGGTCACTTCTTTCAATTATTTCTTCGAATCCTTTAATTAAATTTTAATTTAGATCCTTCAAATTTAATAAGTCAATAAAATAGGGACTAATATTTTAAATAATAGCAAGGCTTTGGAAATGCAGTGTTTAAAAGGAATACCTAAGGGTTTTGAAACAAAGAAGTATATCATCTTCCTTATATCACACTCACAGACTAGCTGTTAGCCTGCCTTTTAACACAATAGGATACAAATGAGATGCAGAATATATATTTTCATTTAAGCAGATCTTTTTATTTTGGGCATTCTATTAACCATGATTTTAAAATGGCAGGTTGTGGTCTAAAAGGAGATAAAATGTTGTTCAGATTAACCTTAATTTCCATGAGATTCTGCATTAACAATCAGGTTTTAATTCCAATGTAAGTAATACTTTGTATTACTGATTTGTACTATCATTTGTTCATAGTTAACATATTGCACAAAAGTGAAAATGTCAGAGATTTTTCTAAAGGATTCATTGCAGACCATGAGGACTCCTGGGAGGGAAACAAAGGAGAATGTAATTTCTCTGGCCTAGCTAATTTTTTTAAAAAAATCTTGAAGGACTGTATATGCCTTGTACTCATAGAGTTTTGAACAAATGAGACTATTTTCTTACCACATATCTGGCATTATTTACTGGTTATCCCTTTAAATCAATGCTTAGTTCCCATTTGTAGATCTGAAGAATGTGCATTCATTTTTGGTGCGTGTAATCAACATATTTAATACTACTGACTTCACTGAAGTGGAGGGGGAGGGCAGGCCTTGGTAAAAGACCTAAATTATTGAGTCACAAATATATGTGGTAACAAAATTTCATGGATTTCTTATTTACTTAAGACTCATTTGGAAGACCCTGAGATTGTAACAGCTCCATCTAATGACAAAGTTTAACTATTTGTTTAGCTGTTTGATTTGAAACAATAAAAGTGGTTTTATTTCCCCCAAATCAATAACCAGACAGAAGGTAATTCAGGATTCACCTTAGTCTTTTTGTCATTTGCTATTATTCTCATACTTCCAAATGTTGAGAAAGTACCTCATTATCACAACTGAAATATATCCACTCTAGATACCATTAGACAGTCCCATATGCTTAGAGTTAATCAAATCACCTAAAAAATAATGTCCCCACCAGAAAGCCATGCTGAATCAACACCCGGATTTTATTTTAATAATAACTGCAACAATGTGTATAATTAAATTGAAATTCTTTCCAAACTCATACAGTCATTCATGCATACTTATGGCAGCCATCCATTTAAAGAAATTATAGTTATACATGGCCCAGAATGAATTTTTAAACACCATCTGTGCCCTAATGGAAAACAAAATGAAACAAATGAGCCATGTTTGAAGATATGTTAAAATATTACACTCAAATCCCATCTGTAATCACACATTCTCTTTTGAAAGTTGTTTCTCAACATTTATGTCTATATATTTGTCATGTGGAGAATTTGTTTCTCTTTACCTATTTTTTCCTGGTCCTGCAATCATTTTCATAACTGTGTGTCTTATTCCATTCTATCATATGAAATACCCCTCACCTTTATTTTCCCAAACTAAATGAAAACAAGAGGTAGTTAACATTCATGAAAAGTAAAGTGAGTAGCCTTTAAATATTTTTCTTTTTTTTTTTTAACATTTTATTTATTTTTGAGACGGGGAGAGACAGAGCATGAACAGGGGAGGGTCAGAGAGAGGGAGACACAGAATCTGAAATAGGCTCCAGGCTCTGAGCTGTCAGCACAGAGCCCGACATGGGGCTCAAACTCATGGACCGCGAGATAATGACCTGAGCCGACGTCGGCTGCTTAACCAACTGAGCCACCCAGGCGCCCCTAAATATTTTTCTTTAAAAGCAGCTTTTATGGACTTGATGTAACTAATAAATGATAAGAAACCTGTGTAAGACAGGACAATATGAAAACTGTGTTTAGGAGAAGAGAATCTGAAATATTTTGAGAATGTAAAAATGTGCTTTAAAAAAATGCAAAGAAACTCAGAATTCTACACCCTACCCAAAGACCATTAATTTTTCCCCATTAGGTTTCCAAATTGATTTAAAAGTAGGATGCGTAAAAATTATGCCATAATTTTTATGGGCTGTGGAATAAAATGAGCTACTCTGCTGAGATGGTGAGCACCAACACACTCAACCTGGTGGCGCTTTCCAATTTCTGAGAGCCCCTTTCGGAAACCCAGGGCCTCCTTTCAGTAATGATAAGAAAAATATTGAGAACCACTGGGTTAGAAGATTTAATTCTGACAACTGGGCTGTGTGAGTTCATTAGGGTCTTTGGCTTTTTCAGAGTTACATTTAAAAATCCTTATGTGTCTATTTCTGCCAAGCTTGCATGCATCCTAAGCTGTATATCTTCCATATTCCTTCTCCTTTGCTGTAAGAGTCTAAATGAAACACTTTGAACCATTAATGGAATGTAGTTGACCCAGTGCCCTCTCTGTCACAATGTTGATTCACAGCCACAAAGAGCAATGGGCAGCAAGCCCAGATGCAGACAGTGTCTAAATCTCAGCAACAGGTCAGATGTGGTGCTTGCTTAGAACGCGCCCCTCTGTCTTGATCAAGCAGGTCGCCTGTCACAGTGGGTACAATTTCTCATTGTAGGAATTAGTTGTACACAATTTCCTGTCACCAGGATTCCTCAGAAAGCTGTTTGTGACCAGGATGAGGTACTCTGCTGTCACAGCTGAAGAATCGTGTCCTCTAATGCTGGCCACCTCCCATGCTCAGGGAGTGTGATCAGAAGAGGAAGGGAAGGGGATTCATGTTTAGTGAGCCTCTACCTCTGCTTGGCATTTTACACATGTCATATTATTGATGTCTTGTGGCATTTCAGTGAGGTAAGTATAATTATTAACATATGGGCACACTGATTCAGTGATGAGGCGAGGCCTCAGCTGGAGTGAGACTCCAGGCCTGCCTAATAAGAGTGCTCATGTTTTTTCCACTTGACCACACTGCCTCCATAGTTATTCTGGGAATTTTCCTTCTATCACTCAGTGACCTAGATTCCTTCCAAAGCCTTCTACCAGCAGGCAACAAAGTACCTAATAAAAGCACATTATTTTGTTGGTCACAAAATTGTTATTTGATACAAATGGCTATTTTGGAAACTGCTACTAAAAGGTCACTTTATCTCTTGCGTTTTCTGAAAGTTCATCAAAAAATTCAAATCCTGAATATTTTGAAATATGTGCAAGCTTAGATTATAGAGTTGTACAGGGTTGAGTTCAATGTTCAGAGAATGCCTTATCTTTGCCTAATGTAGTCCCGTGAAGCCTTGGAGAATCTGAGAGATTGATTTCCAGTTAAAAATGGTGGATTGACCACGAACATTTATTCTTTCCTCCCACTCTGAAAATGATGTTAAAATGACATTAGAAGAGTTAAGAAGGTATGTATCAATAAGGACAAGGCTAGAGTTCTCTAGATCAAGGAAACATCAGGCAGGGGACTGGAATTTAAGAGCCAGAGCTACATGGATTGGAAGAATAAATATTGTTAAAATGTCAATACTACCCAAAGCAATCTACACATTCAATGCAATCCCAATCAAAATTGCACCGGCATTCTTCTCAAAGCTAGAACAAACAATCCTAAGATTTGTATGGAACCACAAAAGACCCCAAATAGCCAAAGTAATTTTGAAGAAGAAAACCAAAGCGGGAAGCACCACAATCCCAGACTTTAGCGTCTACTAGAAAGCTGTAATAATCAAGAGAGTATGGTATTGGCACAAACACAGACACATAGACTGATGGAATAGAATAGAGAACCCAGAATTGGACCCAGAAATGTATGACCAACTCATCTTTGACAAAGCAGGAAAGAGCATCCAGTGGAAAAAGACAGTCTCTTTAGCAAATGGTGCTGGGAGAACTGGACAGCAACATGCAGAAGAATGAAACTAGCCCACTTTCTTACACCATACACAAAAATAAACTCAAAATGGATGAAAGACCTAAATGTGAGACAGGAAATCATCTAAACCCTAGAGGAGAAAGCAGGAAAAAAACCTCTTTGACCTCAGCCGCAGCAATTTCTTGCTCGACACATCTCCAAAGGCAATGGAATTAAAAGCAAAAATGAACTATTGGGATCTTACCAAGATAAAAATCTTCTGCACTGCAAAGGAAACAATCAACAAAACCAAAAGGCGACTGGTGGAATGGGAAAAGATATTTGCAAATGACATATCAGATAAGGGGTTAGTATCCAAAATCCATAAAGAACTTACCAAACTCAACACCTGAAGACAAATAATCCAGTGAAGAAATGGGCAGAAGACATGAATAGGCACTTTTCCAAAGAAAGACATCCAGATGGCCAACAGACACATGAAAAGATGCTCAACATCACTCATCATCAGGGAAATAAAAATCAAAGCCACACTGAGATACCACCTCACACCGGTCACAGTGGCTAAAATGAACAAATCAGGAAACTACAGATGCTGGCAAGGATATGGAGAAACTGGAACCCTCTTACACTGTTGGTGGGAATGCAAACTGGTGCAACTGCTCTGGAAAACAATGCGGTTCCTCAAAAAATTAAAAATAGAACTATCCTATGACCTATCAATAGCACTACTAGGAATTTATCCAAGGGCTACAGGAGTGCTGATGCATAGGAGCACATGTACCCCAATGTTTATAGCAACACTTTTGACAATAGCCAAATTATGGAAAGAACCTAAATGTTCATCAACTGACGAATGGATAAAGAAGATGTGGTTTATATATACAATGGAATACTACTTGGCAATGAGAAAGAATGAAATCATGCCATTTGCAGCAATGTGGTTGGAACTGGAAGGTATTATGCTGAGTGAAATAAGTCAGTCAGAGAAGGACAGATATCATATGTTTTCACCATATGTGGATCTTGAGAAACTTAACAGAAGACCACAGGGGAAGGTAAGGGAGAAAAAATAGTTACAAACAGAGAGGGAGGGAGGCAAGCCATAAGAGACTCTTAAATACATAAAACAAACTGAGGGTGGAAGGTGGTGGGGGCAAAGGGAAAATGGGTGATGGGCATTGAGGAGGCACTTGTTGGGATGGGCAGTGGGTGTTATATGTAAATGATGAACCATGGGAATCTACCCCAAAAACCAAGAGCACACTTTACACACTGTATGTTAGCCAACTTGACAATAAATTATATTAAAAAAAAAAAAAAAAAGAACCAGAGCTAAAAATGGAGTTGGGGCTGCATAAGTACATGCCTACATAATGAACTCAGGGGCTCTAGTGGTTTTTCATCGCCTGTGTTTCACAGTTCCAAAGACTGGGTCACAGTGGCATCTAATAATTAAATGAAATGTTCTGAGATTTCACTGAGGTTCTGGAACATTCTGCCATGCCATTACTATCTATGCTGCTTCAATTTTGTCTTGGGCCTGCTGTGGGTCACAGTATGGCAGGCTTGGTCAATGGTTACTTTCATCCCATATTCCTGGCCCTGTGTGCATTCTAACAGCTACTTAACCAACTGGACAAGAGCATGTATTGACCTGGTGCCCAGCTAACCTGAGAAATGGCAAGCTAATTTCTACTGAGCCAGTTTGACAACATAAAAAACATGAAATTTTTTAACGAAGAATGCAAGAATTTTGTAACAAAATTAACTAGGTCCTCTTTTCATTTCAACCATCCATAGATCTTAGAATAACCTTTCAATACCGTAACTCTAAAAGAGACAATTACTGTGTCAAAAGTCATATTTGTGTCTCTACTTTGTCCCACCTCCCTTCCTCCTTCATGCTTTATGCATGGTTTGCTACCTACAATTGCATGAAGTCCACTCATACTTCTCCACAGTGTGAGCAAATGGCATGCTATAAACTGTGAAGAGTTAGCTGGAAATCACAAATATCTCTTTACACAGTTGGATTCTCTTAGCATATGCTTAAGGTTTTAGAGAATCTGCTCCAGGAGCTGGATTTTTTTTTTTAAATCTTGTTGTGAAGGGCTCCATAGGCCATTGCTTTAAGATCATGGGGATCTTAAGATCCAAGCTTACCTTAACTCTGAAGGTCATCCTATATACACGCTTATACCGAATTTTTTGCTGCTAGAGAGCATGGACTATTTTACATGATTTTAGTGTCTCTTTCCAATAGATAGCACCATAGTAAGTTTACAGTAAAGGTTTGATGAATGAATAATGTATAGATGAAAGAACTGTGACTCTTTTGGACTCAGAAAAATTCTCTTATTGTTTAGATTCCAGGTATCACCCTTTGATTTCCAGGCCTTACCACTAGCTTCTGTCCTAAGGCTCATGTCACAGGACAAAAAGAAAAAATAAACGTTTATTTACTTAAGTCTTCATATTTAGGTTTCTGTTATTTAGAGCAGAATGTAGTTCTAGCTGACATAACTGATGTATGGTAGGAGGGAGGTGCCACAATCCTGATGAAACAAAATATAATATAAATGCACTGAACATTTTCTAAGAGGAATTGGTAATGAAAAAGACTTTGTTACAAATTGGTATAAAAGTCCCTCTTGTCAATGCTGAGTTATATGAGCCTGCTATTCCCTAATCTGATTAAATAAATATTAAGTAATTTCTAATGTGTCTAAGATATTGTCCATAATACTATAGCAAGATATAAACATGAGTTAGGAATGGCTCCATAATAAGCACTAATAGGGTCTATTAGTGCTTGTTAGAGATGACTGGATAAGCACCACAAATATATATGATACAAAGTGCAGTCCAGCGTGTACTGTGAAATAGATGTAGATGTAATAGAAACATTGCATTTTGTTGAAGGGATCTGGAAAGCTTCATAGAGAAGTCCTTTGAGATGGACAGGATCTCATCAGGTTGAGAGGTTAGGACACTATCAAAGAAGAAAACGGTACAGACAAAGGCATGAAGGTAGGAACCTGCAAAGTATGATCTAAAGAGTTATTACCTACCGTATAAGCTATGCTAATTTTTGTCAGCTCCTGAAAACTGTCAAAATATCATTTAGATCACTGAGATCCCTCATTTACATTTTAATTTAGCCACCTTTGACACTCTTGTCAGAGAAAAATTTTATTTCTCCATTTCGTTCCGGCAATGAAAGTGGGACTTGAAGATACTACAATCTGAGGGTATTAATGCAAATGAATTCCTTATTTGTACCCACTGCCTGTGAGAGAGCTTGGAATATACTAATACATCTTTATTTTCCATGATGACTTGAAAGATGCCTATTTTAATGATATCAGGATTATAATAAATGCAATCACCTTGGGTATCCTTGCCCACTGTGTAATGTGTGATGCTCTTTAATTGCACTCCTTGTCAAGCAAGAGGAAATTATACAAAGGAAGTGATACAGCCTGTGAACAGATAAGAGTGTGCACTTTGTAAATTGCTCTGGAGTGTGGGAGAATCCCTAATTAATCTTTGATCATCACTTTATCTCCCTTATTTTTAACATGCAGTCTATGGCATTCTTTCTTGAAGGTAGGATGGAGAGATTACCCTTCTTTAAGGTTGCCAAATAATTAATACTATGGAATTGTTTGCGTAGAATCTGAACAAATCATTCAAATAGTTGAAGAAAAGAAATTTAATTAATAAAAAGTGTATACATCAAAAATTAGGTCTTTGTTTTCCTTATTGTGGCTGAAGGGGTTTCCTTGCCAAGTTTCCCTGTGTTTTCTGCCTTTCCTCCAGCTCTTACTTTTCCTGGAGCATTGGCAATCGGATCTTTTGAACACTGTGTTACCCTGGCTGTCTATGACTGTGTCTTTGACTCCCTATGTTACCCCGAAAACTAATATCCATGTACCTACAGTCTTTGTTGGATGATTAGTGGAGATGTTTTTTCTTTGTTACTATTTTTTTTTCCTCCTTCCAGATACCAAGGTCTTCCCCTGCTTGTGACTTTTCGCTTTAGAGAGAACGGCATTTTGTCTTTGTGTCCTTTCATTAGAGAATCTATATCATAGATTGTTGAATCAGGGACACTTTAAGATATATCATAGGGTCATCCTAATACAAGGATGATATTGATAATGAACCTGGAATAACAGGTATAAACTTGGACTGTGCTGGGCACCCTGGGGTGTCTGATCACCTGCCCTGCTCTTTTTCTCTTTCTCTAAGCTGATAGGCAACAGGCTCACACCTTTAAGGGTAGAAGCTATGTTTGGAATATTTACATTCAGTAAGTAAGTAGCCATTGTCTAGTGTCCCTGAATGCACCGTCTCCTTCATGTCACTTCTCCCAGTACCCTTCAGACCTCCCTACTTTCTGGCATCTAAACTGCTAACCCTCGGAGTGGCTGGAGGCCTCGATCCTGTACCAGGTCTAAGGTTGGTATCTGCTATGATAACAACTGTGCCATATGAATTGCTAAATACTTATAATAATACCCCAACCTTTTCCCTATCTGTCTACAATGTCGCTTTTTCTCTTACCTTGTCATTCTATCAGAGTCCAGTCCCAATCCTGCGACCATTCCCAAGCTTCAGTTTTCTGTTTCATCCCTATATACCTGTGTGTTACATTCAGTTTTCTAGACATTATGCATATACATGTCATAAATAGTAAGATATTTCTTCTGGCTCAAGGAGAGAAAGGTATTTGATTTTGTTATCAGCTTCATAGAACCTCATTGTGATTATAATTGCCTTAAACAAACAGCTTTGAAAGGAAAGCTCTTTCTTCATAATCACAGCATTACAGAAAGATTGTTTCTGTCTGTGAGCCACCTCCTCTGACTGGAATGTGGAGAAGGCAACTGGTCTCCATGAGTCAGATTAGAAAACTAAAGAAGAGTGTCAAAGAGCATTATGACTAAAAAAGGGTAGGGGTGCCTGAGTGGCTCAGTCGGTTGGGCGACCGATTTCGGCTCGGGTCATGATCTCGCGGTCTGTGCTGATAGCTCAGAGCCTGGAGCCTGCTTCGGATTCTGTGTCTCCCTCTCTCTCTGCCCCTCCCCTGCTCACGCTCTGTCCCTCTCTGTCTCTCAATAACAAATAAACGTTAAAAAAATTAAAAAATAAATAAATAAAAAAAGGTAGAAAATGATTGTGTCTTTTTCTTAAAAAATTTACAAGCCACGTATTTCAGATTACCAGGTCAAGTGAAGACCTTTCAAGAAGCATTAGAAAAAAATAAATTAAAATGTTGTGATTGGTGAAAAACATTCTCCCTTTTTTGCGAGGACCAAGTATGAAACCAGGATGAGGTTCTCCCTCTCATATAGCAATTGTGAATTGAAGGGACAGGCTTTGGATCAAGATCCAAAGTATTTTCATGACTTAATATGAACGTGAGATCTGAAATATTTCAAATGTGAAGATGTCTTTGATAAGAACTTTGGGGAGTTGGTGTCTTTTATGTCATGCCCAGAACTGGGATTGGGAAAGCCATAGGGGAACATAGAAAGTCTAGGGAAGTAGTGGGGCTGCAGAAAAAGCATATGACCTAGAGTCAAATGAAAATCTGGGTTCAAATCGAACTCTGCCCCTTGCTAACTAACCTCTCTCATGAACTGTGATCTCACAAACCATGAGATCATGACCTGAGACAAAATCAAGAGCCAGATGCTTAATTGACTGAGCCACCCATGCGCCCCAAGGAGATCATTTTTAAGGAAGAGGCTAAGGCAAAGACAAAGAAGAGCCAGTGTGACCTGAACACTAGATGGGTGTCTGAGGAGTGTGTGGAGAGTTGGAAGGAGAGCATAAAAAGCATAAAAGAAGGAAGGAGAAAGAACGAAGCTGGCACTCCTGGAGGAGTTGATTCCATATGAAGTTAAGACCAAAGACAGTCCAGACATGTACACAATCCCCTTGCTTCTCTGGAGATCGAAGGGAGAACTGTGGCAATTTCTGGCCCCAGAATAATAAAAAGAAGGACTACTGTTAAAATGACTGCACCCTATGGATCAGTGTTTAGATGAGAAGTTCATAGCCCTGAGGTCCATAAACTCCTAGAGGAGCTGTAAGTGTACTTCAGGACGCCCTGTGAGCCCCCTGAAATTGTGTGGAAAATTTGGCATATATTTGTGTTTTCTGAGAACAGACTCCATTGCTTTCTTTGGATGGAACAGGAGTGGCGGTGGACGTCAAGTCCCCAAAGTTCATTCTGTGGCTCCCCCCATTGTGGAGCAGCAGTCGAGTGTTTGGGAATTAGTATCTTCTCTGGGGAGGTGTGCTTGATCTAAGGATAATCCACGCCCCTTTGCAATAACTGAAATTAGAAAGAACAGAAAGATAAACCTGATGTAACCCTCGCTCAGCTTCTTCTCTGACTCTTGAGAGAAAACTTGCTCTTGCTCTAAATGCACATGTCTGAAGAAGCACATAGCCCAGCCCGGAACCCAGCCTACAACCACAGCAGGATGAATCTGACACTGTGGATGGAAGAACAGAGAGATGAAGAAAACTAGAGTCCTCATAACATTCTTTGAGCCACTGGTTCAACAATGTCCTGAAGCCTGACCTACATCTGAACTTTCTCCTGTAACTAACAAAGGTTACTATTTAAACCAGCTTGAACAAGGTTTTCTGTTACTTTTAACCAATTGTATCTGAATAGATACAGTGACCACCAAAGTGTGAGAGCCAGTGGTTTATACTACATTAACAGGAGAAGAATCATAGGGAATGCTTAAATGAACTGTTTAATGTTTAAAGCCATTTCGGTATAACTGGACACCATAATGTCTTTGTGCACTTTACCTCATCTGCAGTGGTTAAATAATATGTACTTTTCACTCCAATACAATTGTAGGTGTGCCCTTGAACTCTTTAAGGTGGTCAGAGGATGTAGGAACACTATCATACAAAAAGAGGCGGTATTAGGAAACTTAGGGAGTGTGTGTGTGTGTGTGGGGGGGGGGTCTTTAATTATGCAGTGAAAAATTTTATGGAATCAGAATAGTTCAGAAAAACTCAGGTATACAAGAAGTGTAATCGGGAGAGTGTATAATACAACTGCCTCAAGGCATCACTGGGGAGGGAGGTGTCTGCCTTTAGGTCTTGATCAATCCCTCCTAGCCTTTCACTCCAGAGGAAACTCTTTTGCTTTGGTACTTGGCCTGAGTGATTAAGTGCGCTTACCTATTGGCAAATGAAGGCTCTATAGGCACCACCCCAGTTTGTGCTCTGCCCCTGCCTTTACAATCTGCAGACACAACTTAAGTTTTAATCCAAATTTTTGTGGTAGACTAGCCACCCTGCATCTTTCTGATACGCACCTTCTTCTCTAGACTGCAAAACCCTGGTTAGGCACATTATCTTGCTTTCTCTATAGAGCATTTTAATCTAAAACCCTACATTCTGCTCAGAGCCCACAGGAACTTTCAAATGCTCTCTCTATCACTTTAGGTCATGGACAACTTGGGAGGATGAGAATGGAAACTTAAGGCCCTCTCTTGGCTAGATCGGCTGTGCTGCTCTCTCTCTCTCTCTCTCTCTCTCTCTGGCCTTTCCCATGACTATATGAGGCTGTTACTTCCATCATTCCAGGCAGAAAGCCAGGCAAATGTCCACTCTACTCTTGGAACTCAAACTTAAAATGAAATCTGAGAGGGAATTCTGTGGGTGTGTCCTACCTGCTATCCCTCTTGGTATTTTTTTTTTTTTTTTTTTTTTTGTCAATCACTTGGGTTAATGAATAGAAATCAGTCTACAGATAACACCGTGCTGGGAAAAATGGATGAGCATGAAATAAAAGCTGCAAATACTTCTCTAATGTTTACTGTATCCTTTCTTCTATGTGCTTTACATATTTTAACTCATTTAATTCTTATTTCATAGATGAGGAACTTGGGACATGGGGTCATCAAGTCACTTGCCCATGGCCACACAGCAAGGAAAGAATAAAGGTTTGAACCCAAATAGACTAGCTCTAAAGTACATGCTATTAACCATTTTATATATATATATATATATATATATATTTACATATATTTATATATATATAAAGTTTATATATATTATATGTATGTTTAAAGTTTATATATATTATATATATAAAGTTTATATATAAAGTTATATATATATAAAGTTTATTTATTTATTTTGAAAGAGAGAGCACATGCAAGCAGGGATGGGGCAGAGAGAGGGGGAGAGAGTGAATCCCACGCAGGCTCCACACTGTCACTGCAGAGCCCAGTGTGGGGCTTGATCTCATGAACCCTGAGATCATGACCTGAGCCAAGATCAAGAGTTGATTGCTTAACCAGCTGAGCCACCCAAGTGCCCTTTAACCTTATGTTTGGATGTCTTCAACATGGTACAAAAGTTAAGCCAATAGAATGGATGCTTTAGATTTGCTAAAACAAAGGGCAGAGTCGAACAGGTAGGGAAATACAGATTTTAAAATAGTCGATATGATAGAAGACACGGTTTGTAGTTGGTTATCATCTAGATTTGAACAGGCATAGCTGCTTTTTAAAAGGTTAGCACAATTCCAGACTTGTGGCAAACAAAAACATGATTCAGCAAAGAGGAGGTAAATGTTCCACTGTATTCTGACTACTCTAACCAATAGATTATGCTGAACTATTTCATCTAAGTCTAGTGTCAGAGTTTACAAATAACACTATCAGACTCAAGATGCCTAGGATACAAGCCAAAAATGATGTTCCATCCAGTGACCACTTTATAAGAAACGGGACATAAACTTGTCAAACAGGCCATGCAATAGCAATTTTTGGATATTCCAAGAATCATCACAAGGAAGCGGTATGATCTGTGAGGTCATGGAGACAATATTTCAGCTCAAGACCTAGGAGAAACCATCTAAATGTTCAAAGTCTTCCACAATGGTCAGGGCTTCCTCATCATGCAGTGGTCTCCCAGGCAACAGAAGTTGGAGGAAATATCTGGATGATCATTTGTTGAACATCTCATTTGGTGGGAAATAATATTAATTGAATACCATTCCCACAAAGTTGTTTTAGGAATCTGGCTTTGCAAAGGTAGTTTTAGCCAAGGAAACATTTCCTGCACAATCGTTAACTAAAAAGAACATCAAATTAGTATGGGCCTCCCAAAACTCATATTAGCACATTAATAATGGGCAACACTGCCATTAAGTTGGAAAGATGGAAGCTTAAGGTGAAATTTCTAAACTATCTATCATATGTTTTGCAAAATGTTGAAAGCCCCAATTCAAGTGGATGTTTGCCTGCCCCTTTTATGTTTTTAAGTGCTCTGTCTTTGGGAAGATGCTGCAATAAATAGAAGTGTGAAAGTTAAGTGGTTACATGGCCTGCCAAGGTGCCCTGTACAGCAACTGCCCATGGGACGAGTGATGAAGGGAGAAAAGGTTAATGTAATTAGAGAAATGAATTCTCGGTAACCCCAAAGAACATGCCTTGTGAGTCATCCATGTTCACATTTCTTTGAACTTTGTCTATCCTCAGGAGATGAAGCAATTACGTAGACATAATGTCTTACCCTTTCAGTACAATGCATCCCGCATTCCTCCGCCCATTCATCATCATCAGTGGTATTTGTGTGCAACGCTGTCATGCAGAGCTGGTTTCCAACAATTATTAAGAAGAAACCAAAGCTTATGCATTCGGGAGACCAAGCAAAACCAATTTTCACAGTGTGTACTACAAAGACTTACTCCATTAAGGGGAAAAATCACTAAGGAGCTCCTCAGAGCTGCTCTTGCATCAAGGGCTATATCCAGAGAACTAGGAAGTAAATGAAGTGATCAGCTATCACTCATGATTTCTCTTCTCTGAGACAGAATTCACAATGACTATGACAGCTGTACAGCAGGTTGTCCCTCTCTGTTATCCTCTTTACCTAGATTCTCACTCACTTCTCATGAAACACTTTTCTCTGGACTTTCCTCCGTACCTGCTTCTTTTTCTTCAAAACCACCACCAACACCACCACCACCACAACAAAACATACTCTAATATTTTATTACCAGAGTCATTTCATATCTCAAGCATCCTGTCTGATAACAGCATTAGTACTATCTTACCCAACTTTTTAGAAAAAGAAAATGTTCTAAGTGTATTTTTCTCATCTCCTCTTCCTCCCCTTCTCTCCCTCTCCCTCCATTCTCCCTTCCCTTCCCCTCCCTTCTTTCTCTTCTCTCCTCCTCCTTCTTCTTCCCTACCTCAGGAACTCATGTTTCCCTAAAAAATTAAATTTTCTTCAATCCCAATCAGTCTTCTCACAATACTAATAAAATAGCACTTCTATAGTGCCTGCTATGTACCAGGCAGTGTTCAAAGCACATTACACATATTGGCTCATTTATCTTTTCAACAACTCTAGGATAGGTATGCAGTATTGTTATATCCTTTTCAGAAAGAAAACTGAAGCATGGACAGGTTATGTAATTTGTCAATGGTCATGTAGCTGATGAGATCTGAACACAGGTACTGTGGTTCTGAAGTTCATGCTTGAACAGTGATGTATACCACTCCTTTAACACTAAGGTTTTTCAGAGCAATGACTTCCTTGGAGACTGAAGAAGGGAACTAAACATACTGAGTCTCGAGTTTTGCCAGGCACTCAATATATGTTATCTAGTTAGATCTCTGCAGTGAGTTAGGCATTATTATCTCTGCTTTCCAGACAAAGTTAAAACAACAACAACAAGAAACTTAACTCTTTTACCCTCTCCTTCTATTTCTGCCTCTCTCTCTCCCTCTCCCTCTCCCTCTGCCTCTTCCTCTTCCTTCTCCTACTTTCATCTCTTTATTTTAATTTACGCTAAAGAACCTATTCTCTTATCTGGGAGACTTAGGGAACCTACAATCTCTCCTGGTTATGAGTCATACTGCTGACTCTGATCTGCATCATACATTTTTCACCTTTTCTTTGTTATCCCAAATCCTGGAATGGCATATTAGGAGGAAACGATTAAAGGAAAACTATATGAATCACATTATAAAAATTATTAGGTTGAACCATATGAAACTAATGTTTTTTGTTAGTCAAATAGTGCAATTTAATGAGGATCAACATCACGTAAGTTTTAAAATCCCCATTTTTATTTCCATAATTTGGAAAATATAAATTACAGAAAGTAGGCTAATTTTTATTAATTAAAAAAAATTTTTTTAATGTTTATTTATTTTTGAGACAGAGAGAGACAGCATGAACGGGGGAGGGTCAGAGAGAGGGAGACACAGAATCCGAAACAGGCTCCAGGCTCCGAGCTGTCAGCACAGAGCCCGACACGGGGCTCGAACTCACAGACTGCGAGATCGTGACCTGAGCCGAAGTCGGCCGATCAACCAACTGAGCCACCCTGGTGCCCCGAAAGTAGGCTAATTTTTAAGGAAAACATAATCCTATTTTCCAAGAAAAATTATCACTATATTTTATATAATTTTATTTCCATTGTAAAATTATTATAAGTATAGACTAAGTAGTCCTGGTATCTAGCATCTGCCATGCTGATAAATCTCAAAGGAAATTAAAAAAAAAAATACATTGCCTCCATGAGAATAAAAATGTAGCATGTGGGGGCACCTGGGTGGCTCAGTCTGTTAAGCATTTGACTCTTGATCTCAGCTCAGGTCGTGAGCTCAGAGTCATGAGCCCCATGTTGGGCTCTGCACTGGTTGTGAAGCCTTCATCATCATCATCACCATCATCATCATCATCATAATTAATACAGCATATGAAAATTTGCAGGCTGTAGGTGAAGCAGTGCTGAGAGAAAAGTTACAGCACTAAATACTTCGAAAAGGAGAAAAGCTACAAATTATTAATCTAACATCCCATTTTAAGAAACTAGAACAAGAACATCAAAATAACTCCAAAGCAAGCAGAGAAAGGAAATAATGAAGATCAGAACAGAGGGATGCCTGAGTAGCTCAGTTGGTTAAGTGTCATGTCAGACTTGATCTCAGATCATGATCTCACAGTTGGTGGGTTTGAGCCCCATATCAGGTTCTGTATTGACAGCTCAGAGCCTGGAGCATGCTTTGGATTCTGTGTCCCTCTCTCTCTGCCCTTCCCCTACTTGCACTCTGTCTCTCTCTGTCTCTGAACAATAAGTACATGTTAAAAAATTAAAAAAAAAAAAAGATCAGGGGCACCTGAGTGGCTCAGTTGGTTAAGTGTTGACTTCAGCTCAGGTCATGGTCTCATGGCTAGTGAGTTCGAGCCCATATTGGGCTCTGAGCCAACGCTCAGAGCCTGGAGCCTGCTTTAGATTCTGTCTCTGTCTCTGTTTCTGTCTCTGCCCTTCCCCCACTCATGCTCGCTCTCTCTCTCTCTCTCTCTCTTTCTCTCTCTCAAGTATAAATAAACATTAAAAAAATTTTTTTTAAGTTCAGAACAGAAATCAATGAACTTGAAAACAGAAAAAAACAATAGTGAAAATCAATGAAACAAAGAACTATTTCTTTGAAAGATCAATAAACCTCTAATAAGACTAACAACATTAAAAAAGAGAGAGAGAGAGAGAAAACAAATTGCCTATATCAGGAGTGAAACAGGAGATATCACTACAGACCCTGCAGACACCAAAATGACAATAGGGGAATACTATAAACAACTCTATACACATAAATTTGACAGCTTAGTTGAAATGGGCCAATTCATCAAAAAGCACAATCTAATACAATTCATTCAGTATGGAATAATTTGAATAGTCCTATAAACTATTAGAGAAATTGCATTCATAATTTAAACTCCCCCTTCCCTTTAAAACCAACTAACCAACCAACCAACCAAACAATCAACAAACAAACAAACAAAAAACCTCCAGGCCAGATGATTTCACAGGTGACTTCTTCCAAACATTAAAAGAACAATTAACAATTCCATATAATCTTTTCTAGCAAAGAGAAGAGGTAACACTTTCCAATTTATTTTATGTGGTCAGTACTAACTGATATTAAAACTCGGCAAAGATGTTACAAGATTTAAACAACAACAAAAACTACTGACCAATATCCTTCACGAACATATACAGAAAAATACTCAACAAAATATTAGCAAATTGAATCCTGTAACATGCAAAAAGGGTAATACCCAACAACCAACTGGGATTAATTACACAAGAAACAAGTGTGATTAATTATAAGAATGCAATGTTGGTTCAATGGTTAAAAAGCAATCAATACATTCCATTCATAAAAGACTAAAATGGAAAAGCATATGGTAATATCAATTAATGCAAAAGAATCCATTTGGTAAACATAATATCTCTTTATTATAAAAGCTCATCAAACTCAGAACAAAAGGGAACTTCCTTAACCTAATAAAAGGTATCTATAAAAATGTCTTAACACTTAATGGTGAAAGACTAAATTCTTTCAAAGACAAGAATATTTACTCTCAAATCTTCTGTTCAAGATTGTACAAAAAGTTCTTGCCAGTGCAATAAGACAAGCAAAAGAAATAAAAATCACCAGACTTCTAGAAGATGTAATTATCTATGTAGAATATCCCAGGGAAATTATAACAAAAGCTCTGAGAATAGAGTTTAACAAGGTTACGTGTTACAAAGACAATCTACAAATATCAACCATATTTCTACATATAAGCAATGAACCATTGGAAGTAACATTAAAAAGCAACACCACATATGACAACTATTAAAAAAAAGAACTACTTAGGTACAAATCTAACAAGATGTGCAAGGTCTATATACTGAAAACTACAAAATAATGATGAAAGAAAATTAAGAAAAATTTTAAAGAAACCAAAATAAATGAGAATATAGACTGTGTCTATAGATTGGAAAACTTAATAGAGTTAAGATGTTTATTCTCTGCAACCTGACCTATAAATTTAGTACAATTCCAATGAAAATTCCAAAAGGATTTTTGTAGAACTCAAAAAGCTGATTTTAAAATTTATGTGGAAATGTAAGGAACTAGAATATATCAAACAATTTCAAAACAATAAAATGGAAGGCTCATATACCCTAATTTTAAGACTTACTATAAAGTTATAGTAATCAAGTTAGTGTGATATTAACAAAGGGATAGACATATGGATCACCAGAATAGAATAGACAGTCTAGAAATTGACCCACACAAATACAGCTGATTGATTTTTAATAAAGGTGCAAAAGTAATTCAATGGGATAAGCATAACCTTTTTAACGGTTGGTGTTGGAACAATTGCACAGCCATAGACAAAGAATTGAACTTTGGCCTTAATTTATACAAAAATTAACTCCAAAGGGATCATATATGTAAGCGTAAAACAACAACAACAACAACAAAAACTATAGAAATTTCCGATGAAAACAGACACTATGACCTTGGATTAAGACAAGAATTCTTGGATAAGACACTAAAATCCCTGAAAGAAAACATTGGTCAATTCAACTTCACAAAATTAAAAACTTTTGCTCTGTGAAACACAGTGTTAAGAGAATGAAGAGACAAATAACAATCTGGGACAAAGTATTTGTAAATCATATGTCCAACATCTAGAATATATAAAGAATTCTCAAAACCCAATAATAAAAAAGCAAACAACCTGATTTAAAAATGGGTAAAAGATTTGAACAGATGTATCAACAAAAAAGACATATGGTTGGTGAACCAAGCACATGAAAAATGTACATTATTAGCCATTAGGGAAATCCAAATTAAATCCATAGTGAGGTACGACTACACACCTACTAGAAAGAATAAAATTTTAAGAAGATAACAACATCAAAACCAATGGACAATATCAAGCTCTGTCAAAAATGCACACCAACTAGAACTTTCCTACATGTTGGTGGGAATACAAAATGGAAGACGGTTTTGGAGTTTCTTATAAAGTTAAATCTATGTTTACGATATGATTTAGGAAACTTATTCCTAAATAAGGAACTTATATTCACACAAAAACACAGTGAAATGAAAGCTTATATTCACACTAAAAAAACCCTGTACATCAATGTTCATAGCAGTTTTATTCTTAATAGCCCCCAGATGGGGACAACCCTGATGTTTTTAAGTGGATGAATAAACTATGGTACATCCATTGAATGGAATACGGCTTAATAATAAAAAGGAATGAACTATAGGGATATGAAAGAGATCAGTGATTTTTGTTATACATAGCTCTTCTGTCCACTGTCCAGAAGCTAAAATTTCTGCACAGTTATTGCTACTTTTAGTTAAGCAAAGGAGAGAACACAGACTTTTCCTCCTTTCATATCTAAGATGGCATATTGCTGGGGTTCTTCTCAATGTGAAAGAGTAAATTCATTATCATCACCTTTCTCTTTAATTCAGAAAATGTCTGGAAATTAAAGTTTCTAACATCAACAGATACTTATTGAAATAGTCTATTCATTGATACTTGGAAAGAAAGCTTAGATTTTAATAGTGATGCTTTAGCTGATTTTAATAATGATAAAAAAACAAAGGTGTCAGATCTTTCTGATTTTTCAAAAATAAAATAGAACTAACCGAAACTAGAAAAGAGATGTGATATCTTTTGTCAATTTAAGTCTTGTTACTCTTGTGGGGAGGGTGTGGGGAGAAAGCATGGAGGAATTATGAAATTTTATGTTGTGATTCTCAAACTTGACTGTGTATCGTAATCACATGAGAGCTTTCTTGTAACACAGATTGCTGGGCCCCACATCTCCAGCACATCCTCTTTGGACAGACAGAACAGCAAAATGAACAATTCTGGTATACAAGTGCCTTGCTGTTCCAGGCACTGCACCACCATTTTGGGGTAATTCTGCCAACTCAAGAGACCAGCCCAGAGATCCAGAAGGGAACAGGAATGGCAAGAAGCTGGGTGCATTGTACTTCAAGGTCATTGCTTACTTTTCTTCAGGGCCTTGGACTGGTTTTTATTAAACAAATGGATTTCTGTCAAGTTTCAATTTTTGCTTATTCCCATAGTAGAAGAATCATAAATGACCCAGTCTCTACTTTGCTGTTCAGAGAATGCTCTCTTTTTGGCATTAGGGAGTGGAGCCACATGCCCTTCTTTAATCTTATTACAGATTCAGTGGTGCAACTGAATTTATGCCACAGTATTTCTGGAGAACACTCAACCACTGTGATAGATATTCTTCTTGGCTACATTTCAGCTGCATGAGAATTGCTTTAACTGCTCTTCCTGACTTGACCAATCTCTTCCCCTTTACTTATTTAGCATTAACTTTGAATTAGAATGTATGCAGTTGAAAATAAATTTTCAGCCACAGTATAAATTTATAGATGAGGTTCCATAGCAGTTCAGTTTCCTTTAAAGAATGCATGGCATATTATCAATATTTAACTCTGCTTACCCATTCTAAGTATTTTACTTGCAATTATCAAGTTGTTATACTGGTTGTCATTTGTATTAGGTACTTTTTTTTTTTTTATCAAATAAAACACATCTGAGTGGAAAGTTTCCTTTTCTTACCTCGAACTTCATTTTCCCTATAGGGTAACAGCAAAAGGACAGATGAGACAAGATCACCATTTACAGATGTGTATTTTATGAGATGGAGATTTTAAATGTCCTATGAAAAAGATATGAAAATAAACTTAGAAGGGACTACAAAAATTATTTGATTGAACTATTTTGTTTCACAGATTGGAAAAAAAAAAGTCTGAGATTCAGAGAGGTTAGGTAACTTTCTCAAGGTCACACAACCAAGCTACTTACTGAGCCAGTACCAGAAATGGGTCTCTTTAGTGGTAGGGAAAGTCAATATTGAAAGAAGTGAATTCTGGATGTCTGGATGGCTCAGTCGGTCAAGCATTCAGCTCTTGGTTTCCGCTCAGGTCATGAGCTCCCAGTTAGTGAGTTTAACCCCCCATCAGGCTCTGCACTCATAGCTTGGAGCCTGCTCGGGATTCTCTCTCTCTCCCTCTCTCTCTGACCGTCCCCCACTCATGTGTGGGCACACATGTGCATTCTCTCTCTCTCTCTCTCTCTCTCAAAATAAATAAAACAAAATAATAAATGAACTGAATCCCAGCATTTCAAAGGATTAACAAATTATTATAATTCATTTAGGTCTATTTGATGAGGCTTTAAAAAATCTCCTAATTCAAAAATCTCATATCATATTCTGATAAAAAAATAATGCACTACAGGGTTTAGATACTGATGTCCTTCCAAACAGTTCATTAAAATGTTCGATTTGGGGCACCTGGGTGGCTCAGTTGGTTGTGTCTGACTCCTGATCTCGGCTCAGGTCATGATCTCACAGTTTGTGAGTTCGAGCCCTGCCTTGGGCAGAGCCTGCCTGGGATTCTTTCTCCCCCTCCCCCCCCACCCCCCGCTCCTTCTCCACTCGTGTGTGCATGCTCTTCTCTAAATAAATAAATAAATAAATAAATAACTTAAAAAAGTGAAAAATGTTTGATTTGAACCAAATGAAAGTGATCATTAATGATGTATTCCTGCTGACTTCTAAGGAGCTATAAGTAAGTGTAGAAGGAGAGACTTGGAGAAGGAATGAGGATGGTAAAGTGAAGCCACAGGAGAGATAAATGGCCCAGTGGGAATATATGTGGAATAAACTTTTTCTTTAATGACTTTTTCAACATTCAACTTTCTCAATTTCTCAACATCTACATTTATTGTTCAGACTTCTATTTCCCTTCACTCTATATGTTTTCACTGTAGCTTAAGACACAGCTGGGTAAATATTAGTACTGGTGGCAACAATACATTTTTATGGTAAATCAGTCTTCTTCTCACTGAATATAATTAACAATAATGAATGTGACTCTCGAAACATTTTAAAACCGATTCTTACTTTTTGAGCTGAATTTTAAAGAATAAGTGGGTTGCTAAAACAAGAAAAATTTTGGATGAAATTTGGCTTTAAATGACCAGTTTCCACCTTAATAAATTCTGTGGCCATGCTAATATATGAACTCAGGGCAAAAGCAACCAATCAGTTGTACCAAATTCATTAAATTAACTAACCAACATGCCAGTTTAGTTAGATAAAGCACAATCAAATCAAATGGCCAGAGTACCAAGTATCGATGTTTTATTGACCCAAAGCTTTATGTGTAGGCTTGAACACATCACTGAGAGGGGAATCTCTAGAAGAATGCCAGAAAATGCCAGAAAATGCCATCTCTTCTACTCTCACCTTGTCTTTTGGCTTTGCCTCCTTGTCTCTGTGCCTTGGAAGCATGTGGATGAAGGGATCCTTCCCTTTCTGGGACTAAGGGAAGCCTCAAGCTCATTATTTTTAGCTTGCTCCAAATTGTGAATCAGATCAGATTATGAAAAATATTGATGGCAGCTGTCTCTTCTAGAAAAATAATTATATCAGTCTGTATGCTGCCTTTATATTTGATTCTTAGCCTATAGAGAACTTATTGATAACAACAAAATCTAACATGTATTTCATGTTTACTATATATAATTGCTGTTTAATGTATATAAGTTATTTAATACTTAACACCACCCAATAAGGTAGTTCCACGTATTGCAATATTGTCATTTTCCAGATGAAGAACTAAAGGCAGAGCAAGGTTAAGCTGTTTAAGGTGTGCAGCTTGTAATCGGTAGAGCTGGAATTTAAACCCAAATTCTTAATCATTCCACTCTTCTTTCTTTTAATTACAGCTCAGGCTAGAATTATTTAAAAAGAAGACAATTTATGTGAATCAAAACAAATTACTCATGGAAAATAAAAACCCGTGAAAACTGAGAAATTTAGCAGATGCATTGAGATATTAGTCCATCTGGTTGCTTGGTAACAATTACTGTTATTACAGCTTCCATAAACAAAAACTCGAGAGTCTCCTATTTGAGAAATGCAGGGATATAAAACATTTTGTGAGATAGTATAGCACATTCTTTATCTCAAACTAAGGATGACTAGAACAACAATCTTGAAAGTCATTCAAACTTCTGGGTTCTTTTATCAACAAGTATTTACTTGTTAGTATTACAAATGGTTTAAAGAATTTTAAGATATAACTCTTGTCTTCATTCAGCCTACTGTTAGGACAACTGTTCATTCACATTGCAAAGTAGATAACCATATGTATCAAGATAGGGTAATTAGAGTTAGTTAAGTATCACAGTGAATACTAACCTTGTAATCCCTTTGCTAGATGTATTCAAGTAGGGGTAGAACAATGTGGATCATTTATGAGAAGTTTCATGAAGGAGGTGAGCTTGAGCTAGAACCTGAATGCTGGATGAAGAGAGTGGTGAGGTGGGCTTACTAGGTGGGAAGTAGGATCAGCCTGGTATGTTCAGGAGATAGTGAGGAGACAGCTGTGGCTGAAACAGGAGTGTAGAGAAGAGTTGGGTAGGTAGGATTACGTGCACTCTTAAATTGAGGAGTTTAGATTAGATTTTAAAGCAGCATAGGATTACGAGAGACTATAAGGTGATGTTAAAGTGTTTTAGGATAACAAGATACGGAGAATAGATTGGAAAGGGACAATCTCAAGTTAGGAGAATATAGTCAAGAGGCTGGAGCACAAATCCTGACATGGAACAGAAGATATGAAATACGATGGGTTGTGCCTGACCCCTGCGGAGATGTCTGTCAAACCAACTGATATCAGGGCTGTTCCCTGGGGGTGGTAAGCTAAGACAGAGCCGAAACAAACCGTATCAGAAGACGTAAGAGTTCCAGAGCTCAAAATTCAAGAAGCCAAATGTATTTTCAGTCACAGCGTTCAACATGAGGCTGAAAACTAGAGACAAAGCTAAAAGGAGCTGGGTGAAAGCAAGATCTGACCAGGGGGTGAGGACATGGGACAGGGACAAAGTGAGAATTTTCGGAGAAGGGCTAGAACTTCCCTGCAGAAAGGACTAGGTTGGCTACAGCTCTTCTGTCCCATAGCCTACCAATCAGTCATTCTAAGCAGAGGGTGGACAGAAAACCATCACTCTGGCTTATAAAACACCAGGAAGCCTGCTGCAGTTGCCAGCAGTCTTGTTGGACATTGACAGGTCATAGTTTTGAGGCCCTTGCAAAACCTAGATTTGTTTTAGGGACTTTCTCGGCACTTTGCTTTTCTTTAAAATGACAGAATATTTTGGATGAACACAAATGTTGCACGATCTGAGTTTTGAACCTCAGAAAGATTGTAGGATGGGAATGAATTCAAGAAAATTGCAAAGCTGAATCCAGATTTTTAAAAATAGATAAAACCTAAAATTAAAATCATATAATTTTAGAGCATAAAGGAACCTTAGAAATTATTTATAGTTTCCCATGTACGGTCTAAGCTAGATTCTCAAAAATAATATTCACTATTGTCTTAAAGTGTTCTTTGAAATGTTTATTTATTTTTGAGGGGGGCAGGGATGGGCAGAGAGAGAAGGAGACAAAGGATCCAAAGTGGATTCTGTGCTGACAGCAGCAGAGAGCCTGATGTGGGGCTTGAACTCACCAACTGCGAGCTCATGACCTGAGCTGAAGTCTGATGCTTAACTGACTGAGCCACCCAGGTGCCCTTTAAAAGTGTTTTTCTATCCCCAAGATTTTTTCTGTATGTTTTATAGCATTTAAATTCCCCATTTTTATAATGGATTGGACTCATAGAGAAGTGTTAAAGTTTACGAGAATCAACTACCATGCACCTTATTAACAAACCTACCGCTACGATCACATTCATTAAGGAGACATTTAGATATAGATGACAGTATGAAAAATAATCAAGATCTACGACCGCAAAAGACAAAAAGTTGTTCTAAAGATGTATCTGAGAATTCCGATGGGAAAATCTCAGCCTTGTTAATACTACCCTTCTAAAGTTGTACCGCGCACATAAGCACACGTCAGATATTTAAACATTAAAACCTCATTCGTTGCTGCCAGGGAGAAGAGCTGACGGTGCTACAAGAAGTCGTAAAGAACCAGTGATGAATGCACCAGTTGGGAGACATTTTGAGGAGGCAGAGTAAAAGACAATTTTTCTTTAAATCTGAACGTTGACCATGCCCAGAGAAGGACTAGGGATATTCTATTAAATTTTCAGTCTAGCATGAGCAAATAAGCAACAATAAACATTAAGGCAATGAAAGAGAGAGAGATCCATGAAAGACTGGGGTACATTTTCATTAGCTACACCTGGCTCAGCTTGGCATCAACTCTCTAGAGAGGAAGTGACACTGACACCAGGACCAGAGAAACCTATTAAATATTATTTTTAGTTTGTATATATGTATTTATGCTTATTAATAATAGAATGATCATCTTATCATATTATTGTTTTAATTGAGAGAAGTAGGATTATGAGCTGAAGACATTGGATTAATTTGTAACAGACTTCACTGCAGCAAGTTGAGTCCCTTCTGGCTCGTTTACTTCACTGTTTTTCCTCCTTAATTTGAGCACGAGGAATATTTTAGAACCACAGTACAGAATCGATCACAGAGATCTAACCTGAAATAAAATTGTATTTCTTCTCTAACATAATAAAAGAGACTAAAACAACATCAACACATCCTAACCAACCTGTTTTCCCTGGAGAATAAATTTCCTGTTCACAAAATAGCTGCACATCCCATCTTGTTCCTATTAAAGTTTAAGTCATATAATGAACTGTGAAAAGAATGTTACATGCCAGTGTACCCTGTCCTCATACTACACAGCTTTGGAGCACACTGCAGTAAATGTCATTTTGTCATTCCTTGCTTAAAATACGATGCTTGTGGTTCCTTTTGGAGGTGGCCAACTATAACTTCAATGTTGTTCAGTCATTCTTTGTTTCTTCTTTCAGATCCTGTTGGGTAACTTCACATGTGCATCACTTTTCAATATAAGCCTTCATATAGTATAGATTTATAGTAGCATTCTCTTTTTTGCAATAAAATATGGAAGTAAATTTATGACACATCTGCTCAGTGTGCAAAGCAGAGTGATACTTTTAAATTGTGCTGACATCACTGAACAACTAATCAGTAGGGTGCAACGCTGATGTAGGAAATGTTCTAAAAAAAAAAAAAAATCCTGATCTGGATGTCTTGCTGAATTAGCTAACCTAGGGAAATGGCTCCAAGCAAGACAGATGAGTAATAAGCATGCCCAAGATGACAGAAGTATGTGAATCATTTCTGCAGAAGTGGAGCCCGTCCCTACAGTCTTACATTGAAAGCTGATTGTACACGGGATGAATGAAAACTTTTGTGCTTTGCTGGTTCAGAGTTAGAGCTGCAGATTACAATGGAGGGTTTGCCACTACAAGGTTTTCTCATTGGAAATTCTCATTTAGTAACTGAGAACAAACTGAGGGTTGATGGGGGGTGGGAGGGTGGGGAGGGTAGGTGATGGGTATTGAAGAGGGCATCTTTTGGGATGAGCACTGGGTGTTGTATGGAAACCAACTTGACAATAAATTTCATATATTAAAAAATAAATTTAAAAAAAAAACATAAAAAAATAAACAAATTCTCATTTAGTTAACAAGTTAGCTACCCACTCAGGCTTTGTTGGACTCCTGGGGCCTGAGTCACAATGCAATGATTAGTCAAGATGAACTCTAATCAGAAATGTCCATGGACCATTTGGGTTTGCAGGAATGAGAAAAAATGACCCAGGCTAAAAATTAGTGTTGAATAAGGGATATGCAAAGGAAGGTGTCTTCTGGTGAATGAGAGGCACACGGGGGATATTTGGCCTTCTTCACTCTGCAATTTATTAAAATTGGAAAAAAGGGAAATTATTAGTTATCTCCAATATAAGTCAAACCTCTATAAGAAAAATATATTAAGCCTGAAAATAAATTATTCCCCACTGCCAATAAATGCTTATACTGGTCCAATAGCTAATCCTTGAACTTGGGTTTACCTGTTTTACTATAATGACTGAAATAAGAAAAAATAGTGCCTGAAATACAAACATCACTAACTTAAGCACATAAAAAAAGAGCAAAGGGAAATTTGAATCATTTTTGTATAGTCAGAATTAATGGCACATTGTCCAATGATTATTTTTTTCTAAAATCTTTTTGATTACATATATAAATGTTCTGGAAATCCCACATTGCAATGACCATCTTTCTTTACTAACTGTCTAGGAATGCAAAAGTTTGGAGTTTGTGGAAATTCTGGTTTTGATTTAGTGCCATATGGAGATTGCTCAGAATAAAATATGATTCTATGCTTTTTAAAAAATAAAAAAGTTGATAAATTCTTTGAAAAAACAATCAGTGATGAGCAGCTAAATCTAAAAGAGAAGAGTGAGGCATCTCTTAATGAATCTATAGAGCATCATATAAATAACTTACCTTGCAGTGGAAATAGCTTAGTAGAATAGTTCCACATGCAGCCAATATTTTCATTATTAGAATTCCCAAATGAGACAAAATGAAAGCTAGAAAGGAATGGCCTCCTGGGAGAAATCCAGGTGTGCCAGATAGTGTTTTATTAATTTAAAAAGTTTTAATAATACACATCACTTATGGAGTATGTTCTATGTGCCAGGTACTGTGCTAAGTATTTCACATGCTATGTACCCAGCTTTTGTGCTAAATGCTTGTCATTTAGTAATTACTGTGACACCATGAGATAGGTGCAGCTGTTACTGTGTCCCTTTTGCAGGTGAAGAAATTAAGGCCATGAATGTTTAAGTGGCTTGCCTAAGGCCACATAGCAATGATTTGCATCTACATTTGTCTAGCTCCCAGCATATGTTAAACATGCAACATTGTAGAAATTGGAGCAGTAAATGCCCTTATTAAAAGCAAACAAATCTTTTAAGTAGAATTATTTAAGCTGAGCAAGGTTTGATTCCAGTTCAGGGCTGCTGCCTCACTGCTCAACATCACTATTCCTGGGAATCATATCCAGCACAGAGGACAGCTACTTAATAATAAGAATTAGGAAGTTATTTCTTGTTCTCTCACGTCCTCCTCCTTTTTCTCCTCCTCACACTCAATTCATCATCCTCATCATTGTACATTCTTAGCTTTACGAATTATTTAGTTCAGGGGCACCTGGGGGTGGCTTAGTGGGTTGAGTTTCAACTTTGGCTCAGGTCATGATCTCATGGTTCATGATTTCAAGCCCCATATCAGGCTCTCTGCTGTCGGCACTGAGCCCACTTCAGATCCTCTGTCCCCCTTTCTCCCTGTCCCTACTCTACTAGAGCTGTCTCTTAAAAATAAATAAATGTTTAAAAGAAAGAAAAAAAAAGAATTGTTTAGTTCAAAAATATTCTGAAGTTTCAACTCTCCTTTCAACATTCCTACTTAGTGCTTGAATACCTCCCCTAAGGGAAAATTTCTCCCTACTCATGCTGCCAATTCTATTTTCGGACTGCTCTGACAATGAGGAAGTTCATCTTCTATTAAAGCCAAGGATTTCTTTCTGTAAGTTTCATACAGTGTTCCCAGTATAACCCCATGGCCTCACAGAATAAGTCATGCTCAAAATTCATTTGCTGAGTAAACCACGTATATTTCCTATAGAATAAGGTGTTGGTCAAGGAAATAAAGTAAAAGTTTCATGATTTTATAGTAGTGATAAATGGGAAGAGCACAGGTGAGGAGGGGAGGAGAGGGGGCCAGAGAAGAGCAAAGGAGAAATAATTTAAAAAGTTTTGATATAGACTATTTTGAAATGAATGCAGTGCTATTCTTTTAGGAAGATCCAGCAAGCAAGTGGCTAAAAATAGAAGCCCACAACATTTCTCAGATGTATCAAGAAGTCTAACATCTTTTGCAAATGATACCCCCATGCACTTGTTTAAAGACAACTAACTCAAGAGGTAGCTGCTTTTCCATACCAGATTCTTGTTAATGTTAGCTTGCTTAGCAAACCTTTTTTCATGCATGTCACACATAGAACCCTGGCCGATTTCAGGACTGAATGTTACCAAATTTTGAGTTAATGGGATCTGATGATTTACAAAAAAGTTTAAAAATATTTTCATGCTGTTTTTATTCTTTCACAGGTATACTAATTGTCCACACAATCCAATTTCACTTCTATTGCTTCAGTTTTTATTTTTTTTAATGTTTATTTTTTATTGAGAGAGAGGGAGAGAGAGAGAGAGAGAGAGAGAGAGAGAGAGAGAGAGAGAGAAAGGGGCAGAGAGAGAGGGAGACACAGAATCTGAAGCAGGCTCCAGGCTCTGAGCTGTCAGTGCAGAGCCCAACATGGAGCTTGAACTCATGAACCATGAGATCATGACCTGAGCTGAAGTTGGACACCAACCAACTGAGCCACCCAGGTACCCCAATAGTCTCAGTTTTTAAAATGTGGTACTAATGATGGTCACGTTATAGTAACTATCTAACACAGAGTTAGGTACATATCAAATATTCAATAAATGTTGTATGTAATTTGGTTGACTTAAATCAGGTAATAGATTAATTTTTATATGGATTAGTTGACCTTACAGAATTGATAACAATGTTTCAAAGTCTAGACTATGTTTTAATTTTAGCTGAACACCAAAAAAAAACTTAAAGGGAACAAAGATATAAGATTAGAATAGTTCAGACCTGATACCATAAAACTCCTGGAAGAACACATAGGGAAAAACGTCCTCAACATAGGTCTTGGCAATGATTTCCTGGTTGTGAGATCAAAAACACAAACAACAAAAGCAAAAGACAACATCTAGAAGTATATCAAGTTTAAAAGCTTCTGCACAGAAAAAGAAATAATTAACAAAACGAAAAGCAACCCAAAGAATGGGAGGAAATATTTGCAAACCATATAGTGGATAAAAGAGTAATATCCAAAATGTAAAGAGTTCATATAAATCAATAACAAAAAAAACCCCAAACATTTAAGAAATGGACAGAGGATATGAAGAGAAAAGACACTCAACGCCACTAACTGTTATGGAAATGAAAGCCAAAACCATAATGATATAATCATATTACACCAGTTAGAATGGCTGTCAGCAAGAAGAGATAACAAGTGTTGGAAAGAACATGGAAAAAGAGAATCTTTGTACACTGTTGGCGGGAATGTAAATTGGTTCAGTCATTATGGAAAACAATATGGTAGTTTCTCAAAAAATTAAAAATAGAGCTTATCATATAACCCAGAAATTCTATTTCTGGGTATATACCCAAAGGGAATGAAAAGGGGATTTTGTTTTTTTGTGGGTTTTTTTGGTTTTTGTTTTTTTTATTTTATTTTATTTTATTTTATATATATGAAATTTATTGACCAATTGGTTTCCATACAACACCCAGTGCTCATCCCAAAAGGTGCCCTCCTCAATACCCATCACCCACCCTCCCCTCCCTCCCACCCCCCATCAACCCTCAGTTTGTTCTCAGTTTTTAACAGTCTCTTATGCTTTGGCTCTCTCCCACTCTAACCTCTTTTCTTTTTTTTCCTTCCCCTCCCCCATAGGTTCCTGTTAAGTTTCTCAGGATCCACATAAGAGTGAAACCATATGGTATCTGTCTTTCTCTGTATGGCTTATTTCACTTAGCATCACACTCTCCAGTTCCATCCACGTTGCTACAAAAGGCCATATTTCATTTTTTCTCATTGCCATGTAATATTCCATTGTGTATATAAACCACAATTTCTTTATCCATTCATCAGTTGATGGACATTTAGGCTCTTTCCATAATTTGGCTATTGTTGAGAGTGCTGCTATGAACATTGGGGTACAAGTGCCCCTATGCATCAGTACTCCTCTATCCCTTGGATAAATTCCTAGCAGTGCTATTGCTGGGTCATAGGATAGGTCGATTTTTAATTTTCTGAGGAACCTCCACACTGCTTTCCAGAGCGGCTGCACCAATTTGCATTCCCACCAACAGTGCAAGAGGGTTCCCATTTTTCCACATCCTCTCCAGCATCTATAGTCTCCTGATTTGTTCATTTTGGCCACTCTGACTGGCATGAGGTGATTGATACCTGAGTGTGGTTTTGATTTGTATTTCCCTGATAAGGAGCGATGCTGAACATCTTTTCATGTGCCTGTTGGCCATCCGGATGTCTTCTTTAGAGAAGTGTCTATTCATGTTTTCTGCCCATTTCTTCACTGGGTTATTTGTTTTTCGGGTGTGGAGTTTGGTGAGCTCTTTATAGATTTTAGATACTAGCCCTTTGTCCGATATGTCATTTGCAAATATCTTTTCCCATTCCGTTGGTTGCCTTTTAGTTTTGTTGGTTGTTTCCTTTGCTGTGCAGAAGCTTTTTATCTTCATAAGGTCCCAGTAATTCACTTTTGCTTTTAATTCCCTTGCCTTTGGGGATGTGTCGAGTAAGAGATTGCTACGGCTGAGGTCAGAGAGGTCTTTTCCTGCTTTCTCCTCTAAGGTTTTGGTGGTTTTCTGTCTCACATTTAGGTCCTTTATCCATTTTGAGTTTATTTTTGTGAATGGTGTGAGAAAGTGGTCTAGTTTCAACCTTCTGCATGTTGCTGTCCAGTTCTCCCAGCACCATTTGTTAAAGAGGCTGTCTTTTTTCCATTGGATGTTCTTTCCTCCTTTGTCAAAGATGAGTTGGCCATACTTTTGTGGGTCTAGTTCTGGGGTTTCTATTCTATTCCATTGGTCTATGTGTCTGTTTTTGTGCCAATACCATGCTGTCTTGATGATGACAGCTTTGTAGTAGAGGCTAAAGTCTGGGATTGTGATGCCTCCTGCTTTGGTCTTCTTCTTCAAAATTCCTTTGGCTATTCGGGGCCTTTTGTGGTTCCATATGAATTTTAGGATGGCTTGTTCTAGTTTCGAGAAGAATGCTGGTGCAATTTTGATTGGGATTGCATTGAATGTGTAGATAGCTTTGGGTAGTATTGGCATTTTGACAATATTTATTTTTCCAATCCATGAGCAGGGAATGTCTTTCCATTTCTTTAAATCTTCTTCAATTACCTTCATAAGCTTTCTATAGTTTTCAGCATACAGATCCTTTACATCTTTGGTTAGATTTATTCCTAGGTATTTTATGCTTCTTGGTGCAATTGTGAACGGGATCAGTTTCTTTATTTGTCTTTCTGTTGCTTCATTGTTAGTGTATAAGAATGCAACTGATTTCTGTACATTGATTTTGTATCCTGCAACTTTGCTGAATTCCTGTATCAGTTCTAGCAGACTTTTGGTGGAGTCTATCGGATTTTCCATGTATAATATCATGTCATCTGCAAAAAGCGAAACCTTGACTTCATCTTTGCCAATTTTGATGCCTTTGATTTCCTTTTGTTGTCTGATTGTTGATGCTAGAACTTCCAGCACTATGTTAAACAACAGCGGTGAGAGTGGGCATCCCTGTCGTGTTCCTGATCTCAGGGAAAAAGCTCTCAGTTTTTCCCCATTGAGGATGATATTAGCTGTGGGCTTTTCATAAATGGCTTTTATGATCTTTAAGTATGTTCCTTCTATCCCGACTTTCTCAAGGGTTTTTATTAAGAAAGGTGCTGGATTTTGTCAAAGGCCTTTTCTGCATCGATTGACAGGATCATATGGTTCTTCTCTTTTTTGTTGTTAATGTGATGTATCACGTTGATTGATTTGTGAAAGTTGAACCAGCCCTGCATCCCAGGAATGAATCCCACTTGATCATGGTGAATACTTCTTTTTATATGCCGTTGAATTCGATTTGCTAGTATCTTATTGAGAATTTTTGCATCCATATTCATCAGGGATATTGGCCTGTAGTTCTCTTTTTTTACTGGGTCTCTGTCTGGTTTAGGAATCAAAGTAATACTGGCTTCATAGAATGAGCCTGGAAGTTTTCCTTCCCTTTCTATTTCTTGGAATAGCTTGAGAAGGATAGGTATCATCTCTGCTTTAAACGTCTTGTAGAACTCCCCTGGGAAGCCATCTGGTCCTGGACTCTTACTTGTTGGGAGATTTTTGATAACCGATTCAATTTCTTCGCTGGTTATGGGTCTGTTCAAGCTTTCTATTTCCTCCTGATTGAGTTTTGGAAGAGTATGGGTGTTCAGAAATTTGTCCATTTCTTCCAGGTTGTCCAATTTGTTGGCATATAATTTTTCATAGTATTCCCTGATAATTGTTTGTATCTCTGAGGGATTGGTTGTAATAATTCCATTTTCATTCATGATTTTCTCTATTTGGGTCATCTCCCTTTTCTTTTTGAGAAGCCTGGCTAGAGGTTTGTCAATTTTGTTTATTTTTTCAAAAAACCAACTCTTGGTTTCGTTGATCTGCTCTACAGTTTTTTTAGATTCTATATTGTTTATTTCTGCTCTGATCTTTATTATTTCTCTTCTTCTGCTGGGTTTAGGTTGCCTTTGCTGTTCTGCTTCTAGTTCCTTTAGGTGTGCTGTTAGATTTTGTATTTGGGATTTTTCTTGTTTCTTGAGATAGGCCTGGATGGCAATGTATTTTCCTCTCAGGACTGCCTTCGCTGCATCCCAAAGCGTTTGGATTGTTGTATTTTCATTTTCGTTTGTTTCCATATATTTTTTGATTTCTTCTCTAATTGCCTGGTTGACCCACTCATTCGTTAGTAGGGTGTTCTTTAATCTCCATGCTTTTGGAGGTTTTCCAGACTTTTTTCTGTGGTTGATTTCAAGCTTCATAGCATTGTGGTCTGAAAGTATGCATGGTATAATTTCAATTCTTGTAAACTTATGAAGGGCTGTTTTGTGACCCAGTATATGATCTATCTTGGAGAATGTTCCATGTGCACTCGAGAAGAAAGTATATTCTGTTGCTTTGGGATGCAGAGTTCTAAATATATCTGTCAAGTCCATCTGATGCAATGTCTCATTCAGGGCCCTTGTTTCTTTATTGACCATGTGTCTAGATGATCTATCCATTTCTGTAAATGGGGTGTTAAAGTCCCCTGCAATGACCACATTCTTATCAATAAGGTTGCTTATGTTTATGAGTAATTGTTTTATATATTTGGGGGCTCCGGTATTCGGCGCATAGACATTTATAATTGTTAGCTCTTCCTGATGGATAGACCCTGTAACTATTATATAATGTCCTTCTTCATCTCTTGTTACAGCCTTTAATTTAAAGTCTAGTTTGTCTGATATAAGTATGGCTACTCCAGCTTTCTTCTGGCTTCCAGTAGCATGGTAAATAGTTCTCCATCCCCTCACTCTCAATCTGAAGGTGTCCTCAGGTCTAAAATGAGTCTCTTGTAGACAGCAAATAGATGGGTCTTGTTTTTTTATCCATTCTGATACCCTATGTCTTTTGGTTGGCGCGTTTAATCCATTTACATTCAGTGTTATTATAGAAAGATACGGGTTTAGAGTCATTGTGATGTCTGTATGTTTTATGCTTGTAGTGATGTCTCTGGGACTTTGTCTCACAGAGTCCCCCTTAGGATCTCTTGTAGGGCTGGTTTAGTGGTGACAAATTCCTTCAGTTTTTGTTTGTTTGGGAAGACCTTTATCTCTCCTTCTATTCTAAATGACAGACTTGCTGGATAAAGGATTCTAGGCTGCATATTTTTTCTGTCTAGCACCCTGAAAATCTCGTGCCAATTCTTTCTGGCCTGCCAAGTTTCAAAAGAGAGATCAGTCACGAGTCTTATAGGTCTCCCTTTATATGTGAGGGCCCGTTTACCCCTTGCTGCTTTCAGAATTTTCTTTTTATCCTTGTATTTTGCCAGTTTCACTATGATATGTCATGCAGAAGATCGATTCAAGTTACGTCTGAAGGGAGTTCTCTGTGCCTCTTGGATTTCAATGCCTTTTTCCTTCCCCAGTTCAGGGAAGTTCTCAGTTATGATTTCTTCAAGTACCCCTTCAGCACCTTTCCCTCTCTCTTCCTCCTCTGGGATACCAATTATGCGTATATTATTTCTTTTTAGTGTATCACTTAGTTCTCTAATTTTCCCCTCATACTCCTGGTTTTTTTTATCTCTCTTTTTCTCAGCTTCCTCTTTTTCCATAACTTTATCTTCTAGTTCACCTATTCTCTCCTCTGCCTCTTCAATCCGAGCCGTGGTGGTTTCCATTTTGTTTTGCATTTCATTTAAAGCGTTTTTCAGCTCCTCGTGACTGTTCCTTAGTCCCTTGATCTCTGTAGCAAGAGATTCTCTGCTGTCCTGTATACTGTTTTCAAGCCCAGCGATTAATTTTATGACTATTATTCTAAATTCACTTTCTGTTTTATTATTTAAATCCTTTTTGATCAGCTCATTAGCTGTTGTTATTTCCTGGAGATTCTTCTGAGGGGAATTCTTCCGCTTGGTCATTTTGGATAGTCCCTGGCGTGGTGAGGACCTGCAGGGCACTTCCCCTGTGTTGTGGTGTATAACTGGAGTTGGTGGGCCGGGCCGCAGTCAGACCTGATGTCTGCCCCCAGCCCACCGATGGGGCCACAGTCAAACTGGTGTGTGCCTTCTCTTCCCCTCTCCTAGAGGCGGGATTCACTGTGGGGTGGCATGGCCGTCTGGGCTACTTGCACACTGCCAGGCTTGTGATGCTGGGGATCTGGCGTATTAGCTGGGGTGGGTAGGCAAGGTGCACGGGGGCAGGAGGGGCGGGCTTAGCTCGCTTCTCCTTAGGTGATCCACTTCAGGAGGGGCCCTGTGGCAGCAGGAGGGAGTCAGATCCGCTGCCGGAGGTTTGGTTCCGCAGAAGCGCAGAGATGGGTGTTTGCGCGGAGCGAGCAATTTCCCCGGCAGGAACCGGTTCCCTTTGGGATTTTGGCTGGGGGATGGGCGGGGGAGATGGCGCTGGCGAGCGCCTTTGTTCCCCACCAAACTGAGCTCTGTTGTCTGGGGGGCTCAGCAGCTCTCCCTCCCTTTGTCCTCCAGCCTTCCCGCTTTCTGAGCAGAGCTGTTAACTTATGACCTCCCAGACGCTAAGTCACGCTTGCTGTTGGAACACAGTCCGTCAGGCCCCCCCGCTTTTGCAAGCCAGACTCGGGGACTCTGCTTGGCCGGCAAGCCGCCCCTCCGTCCCGGTTCCCTCCCACCAGTCCGTGGTGCGCGCACCGCCTCTCCGCCCTTCCTACCCTCTTCCGTGGGCCTCTCGTCTGTGCTTGGCTCCGGAGACTCCGTTCTGCTAATCCTCTGGCGGTTTTCTGGGTTATTTAGGCAGGTATAGGTGGAATCTAAGTGATCAGCAGGACGCGTGGTGAGCCCAGCGTCCTCCTACGCCGCCATCTTCTCCTCAACTCTCGAAAAGGGGATTTTGAAGAGATATATGTACTCCTGTGTTTATTATAGCATTATTCACAATAGCCAAGATATGGAAAGATGAAAACAACCTAACCACCTGTCACTGGATGAATGGATAAAGAAGAGGTTTACACACAGTGGAATATTATTCAGCCATGAGAAAGAAGGACATCTTGCCATTTGCGACAGCATGGATGGACCTTGAGAGCATAATGTTAAGTGAGGCAAGTTGGACAGAGAAAAACAAATACTAAAGGATATCACTTACAGGTAGTATCTAAAAAAGCCAGATTGGTATCATGAGTAAAATGGTCGTTACCAGGGGCTGAGGGGTTGGGTGATAGGTGAGACATTGTATAAAGGTATAAACTTGCAATGAGTAGTAAACAAGTTCTAGAGATCCGATGCACAATAGAGTGAATATAAACAATATTGTATTATAATCATCAAACTGGCTAAGAGACTAGGTCTTAATTATCCTAACCACCAAAAGGAAATGACAATTATGTGATATGATGGAAGTGCTAATTACATTATAATGACAATCATATTACAATATATAGATGTATCAAACAAACATGTTGTGTATCTTATTTTATGCAATGTTATGTGCCAAATATCTCTCAAAAAAAAAAAAAGATGAGAAGAGTTAAGTGAGTACCACCAATTCAATAAGAAGCAAGTTGTATAAAACTGTAGTATGGAAATAGCACTAACTTTTGAAACCTTGAAACAAATGAAAGAAGTTAAGCTATTCCTATAAAGAATCAAACACATAGAAAAGAGCTTAACTTCTCAGAACCTCCAGTTTCTTCCTCTACAAAATCATCATGAGAATAGTCTGATCCAACAAATAGTGGGTGAATTTAGTTATCAAAGGTTACTAAACAGGGATGCCGGGGTGGTTCAGTGGGTTGAGTGTCCAACTCTTGATTTTGGCTCAGGTCATGATTTCATGATTTGTGAGAGAGAGCCCTCCGTCTCTGTGCTGACAGTGTGGAGCCTGCCCGGGATTCTTTTTCTCCCTCTCTCTCTCTCTGCCCTTCCTCCATTTGGGTTCTCTTTCTCTCTCTTTCTCAAAATAAATAAACATTTAAAAAATGTTAAATAAAAAATAAAATTATGATATATAATATATAATATTATATAACATAAAAAATTAATAAACATTAAAAAATCTGGAAATATAATTTTAAAAAGTTACCAAACAGTATGTGTACCATTATATTACTTTGTAAAATTAAATTAAGTGCATAGAAAAAGTTCCGGAAAGGCCCACAGTGGATGCCTTTGGTCAGATAGGTGCTTGGATTATCCCTACTTTAAACAAATATTTATTGTGTTTATATAGTGTGGTTCTTTGGACATTAATATTTTAACTCACTATTTTTTTCTTTTGAGATACAATTTTTAAATTGTGGTAAAATATACATAATATAAACTTAATCATTTTAAGCATTTTTTTAACGTTTATTTATTTTTGAGACAGAGAGACACCGAGAGAGACAGAGCATGAATGGGGGAGGGTCAGAGAGAGAAGGAGACACAGAATCTGAAACAGGCTCCAGGCTCTGAGCTGTTAGCACAGAGCCTGACATGGGGCTTGAACTCACGGACCACGAGATCATGACCTGAGCCAAAGTCGGAGGCTCAACCGACTGAGCCACCCAGGTGCCCCTCATTTTAATCATTTTTAAGTACACAGCTTTATGACATTAGGTATTTTCACTTTTAGTATAAAGCTAGTCCATTTTATTTTATTTTTAAAATTAAAATCAATTAATTTTTTTTTAATTTTTTTATTTTAGAGAGAGAGAGTATGTGCCAGGGAGAGGGAGAGTTAGAGAGAGAATCCTAAACAGGCTCCATGCTCAGCATGGAGCCAAACGCAGAGCTTCTGACTCTGGGATTATGACCTGAGCCAAAATCAAGACTCAGATGCTCAACTGGCTGAGCCACCCAGGCACCCCCAAAATTAAAAAAAAAATTAATTGAAGTATAGTTGGCATCAACTGTCCATTATTAAAAACGGGTCAAAGCAGGAATAATTTTCTGAAAGTCAATTAGAAATTAAAAAGCAAAAAAGTGAGAACTTCACCAACTCCCCACTCCTGGCAAATTCTGAAAAGCAGACCAAAATGAGTAATGGAGGGCAAATTTGCCCAAATTTACAGTGTAAACAATGCCAAACACTGATGTCCACTTTTATTTATTTAAAAAAAATTTTTTTTAATGTTTATTTGTTTTTGAGAGAGAGACAGAGTATGAGCGGGGAGGGGCAGAGAGAGAGAGACACACACAGAATGGGAAGCAGGCTCCAGGCTCCGAGCTGTCAGCACAGAGCCCGATGCGGGGCGTGAACTCATAAACTGCTAGATCATGACCTGAGCTAAAGTCGGATGCTTAACCGACTAAGCCACCCAGGTCCCCCTACCCTGATGTCCACTTTTAAAAATAGTCATTACCGGGCACCTGGGTGGCTCAGTCGGTAATGCATCCGACTTCAGCTCAGGGCGTGATCTCTCCGTCTGTGAGTTTGAGCCCCCCATCGGGCTCTGTGCTGACAGCTCAGAGCCTGGAACCTGTTTCAGATTCTGTGTCTCCCTCTCTCTCTCTGACCCTCCCCCATTCATGCTCTTTCTCTCTCTGTCTCAAAAATAAATAAACGTTAAAAAAAAATAGTCATTGCCAAGATTAAATTATAATGTCAACCAACTTGCTTTTACTTAAAATTGGGCGAAACCATTTGTAGCCAAATTATGTAGGGTCCTTGTCCAAAGCTGCCTAATGTTTGTATCTTTGTAAGACTTTTTTAATCTAAAAGTTTAGAAATCATAAGAGCTCTTGGTTAGACTCTGGAAAAGATGGCCATCCTAATTTTAGGGAACCTAGGGTTGATAACAGACCCTTCATGTTAGAGGCAATAGATTGCGGAAATACACAGAAGTGTTTCATATCGTCCACATGAATGCTGGGAAGACTCTTTCCCTGATTCAAACTGTGGCATGCAGAATCTTCTCTCTCCACAGGTGAAAAGGATGGTTGCTGGCTAAATGATAGATATGGTTGCCATATAAACCCAGTCCTTTGATAACCTTTGGCTTGAGGCCTATCTTCCGAAAGACCTCGCGTATCCAATGACATCAAATGTGGGTGTTTCATACGCAGCCATATTAGCGTGCTAATTAATTTATTTTGTTAGAAGTTTATATTTATTTGAAATTTCCAATTCGATCGTTTACGTTGACAAGATTAACAGCGACGGTGCAGTAATAGTAACAGTAGTCCTAGTGACAGGCACAGAGGGCTTGTCTGTTAATGCAGTGGATGTAACAGAGGCATTTGATAAGCCCGTAGGTGCTATTGGGAGTAGTCAGAGCACATCAAGGGAAAAAAAAGATAAAAGGCAGGACATATTAGAGAGATCAACTGATATCAGGACCCCATAATGAAAATAGAGAACGTGAAGTTGTGGTAAAGAGAGTAGTGTATAGAGTGTCAAAAGTCCTGAGTTTGAGGCTAGGTTGTCGCTAACTAATGTTGTGACCTTGGATATGTCATTTAACTTCCTTGATCCCAATTTTTTTCTTCCTTCCTTTCTTCCTTCCTTTTTAAAATTTTTATCTTATTTTAGATATATAGAGAGAAACAATGCAAACAGGGGAGAAGTGCAGAAGGAGAGAGAAAATCTTAAGTAGGCTCCACCTCAGTGCACAGCCTGACACAGGGCTTGATCCCACAACCCTGGGATCATGACCTGCGCAGAATCAAAAGTCAGACGCTCAATCGACAAAGACACCCAGATGCCTCCCAAGTTTTCTTATGTCTTAAGTATGATTAACAATAACTGATGTTTTCCCTACTGATGCTAGGACTAAATCTAGTAAGGCTCTCCAGAAAATAAATGCAACTCATACTGAGACAGGAAAAGAAATGGATATTGGAGTGCAAAAGAGAGGGAATTTCTTCACTTTCAGAGTTAGGTGATGGAGGTGGAGAGGGAATGGGCCTTATGTACTAGATGCCCCTCTGGAGCTAGACACTGTGGGGCACTATTGATGAGCAGCAGGGGAGTTACTGTGGGTGTGGGTGTTACTTAAAAGAGCTTCAGGAACTAATTTGCTGAAACATTGAGAGTCTCAACCTATAGTAGCATTAACCTGATAATACTCAACAGCTTTCTTCTACCCCAAACCTGGAGAATGTATTTCTAAATCACCTGTCTTCCAACAGCAATAGTCAAAAACAGTTAAACTCCTCCGTTATCTGATCATTTTTTCTGCTTTCTCTCCTTTAGGTGATAGTGACCAAGTTGCTTGACTCCCTAAATTGCACAAGGATCCATCTATTGGAATTATCACAGGAAGGGAGACCCTGAGGAGAGAAAAGGGATATTCTTACATCAAGTGGGATGGGAGCTCAGAATCATTTTATTTGAACATTAAAATGAGTGGTTTCCATTTTGTATTCTAATGTAATTATGAGCGTGTGTGTGTGTGTGTGTGTGTGTGTTGCGTGTGTATGCATGTGTGTTGCACGGGTGTACGTACACATACAATTGTCCTTTGGAAACTCTGCAGTATTACGAAAATTCTTTGCACAGTTCTTTGACTAGATTACTTGAACAGTAAAAAACTTGAAACTTGGGAGTAATATATAGAGGATATAAATGTGACATTGGAGGGTGAGCTATGAGGAGCACCTGAAATAGAGGGATTTCATTTATTTAAGAAAGAATATTTGGTAGAAGGAAGCTATTAGGGACTAAACTGTGGCCCCTTCCCACTCTCCCCGAATTCATATGTTGAAGCCTGAACTCCTGGTGTGACTGTGTTTGGAGATAGGGACTTCAAAGAGGTAAGTAAGGTTCAATGAGATCACAGGGGTAGGCCTCTAATCTGATAGCACTGGTGTCCATATGAGAAGAGGAAGAGACGTCAGGGCTTTCATTCTGTGCATGCAGAATAAAGGCCATAAGAGGATACAGTAAAAAGGCAGCCATCTACAAGCCAGAAAGAGAGCTTTCATCAGAAACCCACCCTAACTGGCACCTTGATGTTACTAGAACTGTAAGAAAATAAATTTCTGTTGTTTAGGCCACTCAGTCATGGCATTTTGTTATGGCAGCCCAAGCAGACTAAAACAGAGGACTTCCTGTTTGGGTGGCAGCAAGACCACTTGGTGACAATTATGGCCAAATGGGAAACGGCACACCTGACAGTCCTTGATTAAGTATCACTGGAGCAGTGGATCGAGTTGTGGAAACAGAGTGTGGTAATTCACGGATATGATAAATTATGAAGGCAATAATAGCAGCAGCAAAAGTATCATTAAAGTAGAGAAGCTGTACAGCATAGTGTATGGTGTCTGTTGCCACAATGTCTGGGTTCAGAGTCTGCCTCCAGCACTTGCTAACTGTATGACCTTGGGCAAGTTACTTAAACTGTAAAATGGCATAACTATAATACACCTACTATACAATATACCTATAATATACCTACTGTGAAGGTTCATTGTAAGGGTTAACATGTAAAGTGCTTAAATTAATGCCTGAGAATTAGCTGCATGAGTTATTATTAATAGGAATAAAAATATTACAGTGGAGTGCACACATCAGAGTTTTCCTTTTTCCTTTCAGAGCCTGACCATTACAGTAATAACCACTAACTACCCTAGAAAGCACTTAGCCCTAAATCGTATAATTCTCACTTTCAGATACCATGAAGACATTCCCTTTTGTTTTAAAATGAAAACCATTAAGATATATATATAAACCCATTGTCCTCTTCCTAAGGATATGAAATACAAGGTTTGATTCCTAGGTGGCCAACAAAAGAACTCTAGTGAAGAAGGATATAATGATTTTTATATTCCCTGTGAACTGAAATCATCTTTGGGCTTAAATCCTAGAAGATGCCTCATCCCCAATGTTGCTATTCCTTTTGTCTCAGTGACATAAAACCTTGTGTCTCAGTGACAGAAAACTTTGTGTCATAAAACAAAATAATAATTTGGATACATCAATGTCAAGGAAAAGAACATGCTCTGATGCCCCCAAATTGGGGTGGACTTAGCCAGGTGTCATGGAGCTCATACCAAAGGGGTGATTCATGCCTTCTCTCTGGGACTCATTCAGTTCAGTCTCACTAGAATCCTTGGCGCTTATAATTCCTGAAAACACTAACCTAATGGGTATATGTACTAGGAAGTGGTGGAATTTGTACAATATATACATGGTAGGTTTCCAGAAAAAGTCACAGCTAAAGTGTTATAATTCTATTAGGAAAGCAGATATATGAATGGCATGATGGAAGAATACGTTTGCTTCTCTTCATGTTAGAATTTGAGTTATTAACCTTAGTTAGCTTGGTTAGCTCATCTATTAAAGCGTGTCCTCCTTTGAGATGAATTTCCTAGTAAAACTGTTCATGTTGGTCATTACAAACTGAAGGTGGCTTTTATCTCATCCTAATACACTTGTAAAGAAACCCCTCTCTGACAGCTTTCGGTTGCCAGGCTAATGGAACTGCCTGAGTGTATGATTACAAATGGCCTGTGGTTAGCCCTGTTGGCTTTGGCATGTAAATCCTCCTACTAAAAACCGTCTTACTTTTTTTAAGTCTTAATCAGTAGTTTTGGCAAAGACTCCATTCATGATTCTATCCTAAAACATCTCTCTTGTACCTGGCACTTTTGAAGGTGTTCAGTGAATAATAATAGCAATAATAGTTTATCATTATAAATAATTATAATATAATATAATATAATATAATAATGATTTATAATTATTATGAGTTATCTTATTTTAATGTAAAATATTTTAAAATTTACTTATTTTATTATTATGATTAGGTTGTTTGTAATGCAGTCTTACTATGGAAAACTGTTATATATTTTTTTTCTTGGGAAAAAGACATTTTCCCAACTACCCAGTATACCAGACACACCATCGTTTTGAATATTAGGAGAGGAAGATGACAATGATTTTATGGAAATTTATTTACATACTAGTATAATGCAAAGTGAAAGGGAATTATACCATAAAATTTTTTATTTCTAAATCTTTGTTCTCTAAAATATTTTTGAATACTTATTGGGTTGTTCCATTTGGTTATTCAATGTTTGAGCAAAACTTAGTGCCTCACATGCTGAATCTGAATTGTCTGCAGTTTTCAATGAATTACCTTCCTGGTCAGCCATATTTGAAGAATTAGCAGTTTCTCAATTTTTATTAAAATTCTTCAAAATTGCAGTGATATGTGCTTATTCATTCTTTGAAATAACACACATTTATCCATATGTCCATTCCTGCCTTTCCTTTGATACATCAACCCTGCGCCAGGATTCCACTACTTCGCATTGTGTCTAACTCTGCTCCTCACTACAAGTAACCTCCAGTCATCTTAGGTGGCCATTTCTAGATACCTTTGACTAGAATAACTCTTATTATTTCTCCCTCAATTGCCTTCAGTGATACGTCCTTTAAACTGCAAGCAAGCATTTTGAATTGAGGAATTACCATATTTCCATAAATCTAAAGACTCATTATTTAATGATCAGAAAAAAAGATACAGCCGAAAAGTTAAGATAAATTCTAATTTCAGATGTACAGTAAAATCTTGGTGGTTTGCAAGCATAATTCATTCCAGAAACATGCTAGTAATCCAAAGCACTTGTATATCAAAGCAAATTTCCCCATAAGAAATAATGGAAACTCAGATGATTCGCTCGACAACCCAAAATTTTCATATAAAAATGATTACAATACTGTAATATAATAATAAAGAAAATACAAAATTGAAAGAAAAATAAACAAATGAACCTGCACTTACCTTTGAAAACCTTCGTGGCTGGTGTGAGGGACACAAGAGAAAGGACAGCTATTGTGTAAGATGACTTTCACTATCATTAATGGACTCACTGCTATCTATTGGCTCAACAGAATCTTTTTCTGCATGGGTGCCATTGTATACACTATCATGGATGTTGACTACAGTACAATATTAATAAACTCTGGTCCTATACTGTATTTAATGTAACTGGTGATAAGACAGCAGAGGAAAGGGTCTCTACCTGCAGGTAGCCTGACCTAGAATGAAACAAAGCATTCCTAAGCTTACCCTTGTATGAAAAAGCAAAGGACCATCCATAGGTGCTTTGAAGTGACAAAAAAAAAATACACTAGTGCCAATTGTGGGCACCTTCCAATGTTCTGAAAAATCACTGATCTCTGCCAAACACCATGGCCTGTGACCAAGCATCTGAGCTTGATAGATGATCACCTACAATTCCGCAGTGAGATAGACACAGAGAGAGAGAGAGAGAGAGAGAACCATTGGCTCAGTTGTGATCACGTGACATTTGGCATTACATATGACTAGTATTGCAAGACGTCACTCATTTATCAAGTTAAAATTTATTAGAAATGTTTGCTCTTCTTGCATAAAACTCATAGAACAAGTTACTTGCAATCCAAGGTTTTACTGTGTTAACACTTGGGGGAAAGCATGTATCTAAGGACCAAGAAAATATGGTACTTCGTTCATCTCTGTAACTCGAGAATGTAGCCCAGTGGCTATCACATAACACATATTGCTACTTGTTTCATTATTACTTTTTTGTCATTAATATTATTAAGTAAATAATGGGGCACCTGGGTGGCTCAGTTGGTTAAGCGTCCGACTTCAGCTCCTATCACGGTCTCACGGTCTGTGAGTTCAAGCCCCGCGTCGGGCTATGGGCTGAAGGCTCAGAGCCTGGAGCCTGTTTTAGATTCTGTGCCTCCCTCTCTCTCTGACCCTCCCCCGCTCATGCTCTGTCTCTCTGTCTCAAAAATAAATAAATGTTAAAAAAAATATATTATTAAGTAAATATTAATTGATGGCAAATAAACACTAGTATTTCAAATGGATATGCAAAATCTTTGGTCCTCAGCTTTATCCTGCCCCATCTTTAAAACCATATGGTTTTCAGTTTAGTGTCTTTAGTGTCTTAGTGTCTTTACTTTCCTGATCATGTATATTCCTTCCTCCATGCCTTTTATCTTTTTCTTTCTTTTGTGTTAGGTTATCTCTGTTTTCCAGACTAGAAAGAATAATGTCCTGCCGATCCTCCAGTCCTCTCAGTTCTGAAATCTTACATTGGATTACCAGTAGTTTGGCATTTGGTATTGCTTGTTAAGATGGAACCAGATAAACACCAACAATTAACAACTGGTACTAGACTTTCAGTTATTGAAAGTAACTGCATGTGCTTAAGAAAATACCTTCATGAATGTGAAAAGAGAGTCTCCTGAGCAGAGTCTGAAAGAAAGGCAGAATTTAAAAAAGGAGCGGGGTTGGGGCGCCTGGGTGGCGCAGTCGGTTAAGCGTCCGACTTCAGCCAGGTCACGATCTCGCGGTCCGTGAGTTCGAGCCCCGCGTCAGGCTCTGGGCTGATGGCTCAGAGCCTGGAGCCTGTTTCTGATTCTGTGTCTCCCTCTCTCTCTGCCCCTCCCCCGTTCATGCTTTGTCTCTCTCTGTCCCAAAAATAAAAATAAACGTTGAAAAAAATTTTTTTTAAATAAAAAAGGAGCGGGGGGCACCTTGGTGGCTCAGTTGATTGAGTGTCCAACTTTTGGTTCCAGCTTAGGTCAAGATCTCTTGGTTTGTGAGTTGGAGCCCCGTATCAGGCTCTTTGCTAACAGTTTGGAGCCTGCTTGGGATTCTCCCTCTCTCTCCTCTCTCTCTCTCTCTCTGCCCCTCTCCTGCTTGTATGCTCTCTTTCTCTCAAAATAAATAAACTTAAAATTTTTTTAAAAAGGTGGGAATGCTCTGCATAAAGTAACAGTAAGAACTTTATTTTTTTTTATTTTATTTTATTTTAATTTAACTTAATTTAATTTAATTTAATTTAATTTAATTTAATTTAATTTAATTTTTGCTTTGAGAAAGAAGTACAGGTAGAGCAACTTCAGCCAGAGACTGAACGGAAGGCTAGAAGTCAGAGACTGATGCGAAGTTGAGAGAAATGGCCAAGGGATGTTTAAGCACTGATGAATCTGGTATTCACTTATTTTTTCTAGCATCATCATGACCTTAACTCACTGCATGCACAAAGACGTTGTGGGCGTAGGTTAATTTTGTAAAATTCGCATTGGTATGATGTGTGGGTTATATGGCGTGAAACAGAGACAGCATTTGTAAAACTCCAAGATGGTCCATAAGTTGAAATAGCACAAAAAGAAGTTTCAGGCAGATTTAAGCAGGAAAGCCATCCCACTCCTAGTCCTTATGCTGCCTTTGATAAGAGTTAAGCCTGTTTCCTTACTCTCCCCTGTAGGATCATTATTAGCAGAAACCTTGGCTTTTTTTTTTCTTACTTCCTGCTTTGCCAATAGTATGTGAAGCTCAAAGTACACACTCAGAAAACTCGATTTGAACAATTCGGCCACTTTCATTGATGCAGAAAGACAATTCACATGCACAGAGTGGCTGAGGTTCACTTTGATTTTACATATCTGCCCTCAATCACTAAAGATCTATCTCTAAGGTAACTTATTTTCTAATATGTAATTAAAGCTTTGACTCACAATTAATATTTCCTTGTTGGTGGAAACTAATAGGATAGCAATGAGAGACAGAATAAGAATACAGTTGAGAGAATACAGTGAGTAATGGTCTTAGTGATTCATATGGGCAGGAAAAAAACATTTACCTTGAGAAAAATCCAGTTGGGTGTTTTTGCTTAACACTTATTCATATGTCATTTACCATAGTTCAACATCATTTTTCACTAGTTTGATATCTGGCCTCTGGTTACATTTCTTTTCTTTTGGAGGGAGCATGGGGGTGTTGTTTTATTGAGTTTCTTCATGGAGGCAGTTTATAAGAAAATCTATAAGATTAATGAATATGAACTTCCTCCAGTGATGTGAGTAGATAGAAACTGCAGGAAACAGATCTGTAAAGAATGCAATACTGGTTAATTTAGACTAACTCTCCAATGCTTCCAGCTAGGAGAATTCAAGGGACACTTATTAAATCTGTTGGAGCAAGTTAGGCTAAAGTTCCATAATTACTCAATAAACAACATTCATCATCTGCTATTTGGAAAGCATGGAATTGGGCACTGGGTGGAAATCAAATATGAATAAAATATGGTCCTATATTTAGAGATTATATAGTCTAGGATCACAATCTGGTTTATTATCTGGGCATTAAGTTAACAATATCAGAAATTTCCCTAAGCTACAATAATGAATTATATGGTTCAGAGGACAACATGCCATTTTCTGTGGCTTAATCTGGGAACATAAATTTTGAACTGAACCCTGAAGTTGGGTTGGATTTAATAGGTGAGCAAAGGGAAGAAGAAAAAGTGGAGAGGAATCCCAGGTGGAGTGAATGAACCTGCCTGCCTCCAAAAAATCTCTCTTCAATTTACCTCTTACCATCACTTCCTTTGTATTTACCAATACTCTTGCTACTTCCTGCTTACCCAATGGCAACTGCCTCCTTAATAGGTCTTCCTCCTTTTCTAATTTATCCTCTGAAAGGCAATGCCATATATGCTACTCTACTACTAAAAAAACATTAAATGTTTCTAATTGCATACCTAAAGAATAAAGTTCATACACAAGGCTCTTCATAATGTGGCCCAATTCTATCAGTGTTGATTGTTGTACCCTCCAGGGGACATTTAACAATGTGTGGAGACGTGTTCTGTTGTCACAATTCAGGGGAGGGTGTTCCCAGCCTCTGGTGGGAGAGGTCAAGGATGCCACTAAATATCCTATGAAGCGCAGGTTAGCTCTCCACAACAAAGGATTTTCTGACCCAAAACGTCAATTGTGCCGAGGTTGAAAAACCCTGGTTTCCATAACACTTAATTCAGTTCTGTAATTCTGACAAAAAGTACAACAGATTTGAGAAAAGAGACCACTGACTCAATAAACCGAACACTCAACCAGCAGCTATAGAATTCTATGGGTGAATAGGAGAGTAACTTATTAGCTATAAGCATTTAGCACATCCTATGCATTAGCTGGTGTATTTACACAGGCAATACAATGCCCTGTTTAATCTCCAGTGTTGTTTTAGTGCACATTAACTAAGGCAGCTTTTACTACACTTGTATTTTTCTGAACACGCTATATATCTTTGCATTGCTGGACTCTTGCATATCTTCTTCTCTCTGGAATTCCCTTTCTTACTCTCTGCCTGGCAAACACACTTATAAGTCCCAGTAAAAATATCATACTCAAGGGAAAACTTTCCCTAATTTTCCATATAGTCAGTTGGTCTAGCAATTGCCTCATACCTCACTTGTAACAGGCTTCACAGACAATTATAATTATTTACAATGTATGTTTCTTCTACATTACAGTGAGCTCTGTGATGATAGGGTTCATGTTTCATTCACCTTTTCATTTCTAGTACTTACCACAGAAGCTGGCACATTAAAAAAAAAGCAACATATGTTGATTTAGTAAATGAATGAAGAGGGATGAAAAAATTATATGTATGCTAGAAGCAGGGAAGAGTCTACTTTGGATGGAAAGGAAGGCATGAATAAAAGAGTAGTGAGAGCTCAGACTGCAGAGATATTTGGGGCCTGGATTATAGTGTGCTCGGAAGGCCTAGAGTTCATGGTTTACGTGGGAGGATTTAGAGAAACTAGAATGTGTTTTTAATCACAGGGTGACACAAAGTGGCACTGTAGAAACATTAATTTGGTGGAGCTATCAGAAAGTATTTGGTAATTACAAAGCATTTAATTGTTGGATCATAATGTATATGAGGCTTATGTAAATATTGTGGGTCTACTGCTGAAGACAGCCTGTAAATTAAATTTGGGGTCACTCCCAAGTCTAGAAGAGTAATGAGAAGGAGGCAGAACATCACTATAATCTCACTACCTGTCTCAGGGGATCTGTGTATTCCACTAAAGAATTGGAGTAGGTCAAATTGGGGAAGCCATGAGAAGGAGTCTCAATAACCATTAGAACTGACCAAAGTCTGACCATCAGACATGCCCTGGATGGAAGTGTCTATGTCTCTCCTTGTAGATATGCTTTCTTGGTATAGTCCATGGTAGGCATTGCTATTGGTATCTAGGTTATCATAAAGGAGTCTGGTGGCTCTTATTTCTGTCCACTCATCTTTCCCATCTTTCTTTTTATAGCCACAGCATTTCCTTTCCTTGGGGGAATTCCTGTCCCATTTACATTGTTTTGGTACACTATTGATTATTGCATGCCTATCTTCTACCTTTCCAGGCACATTTGAAAACATGGCTCAGGCCAAGCCAATGATAATGCTGCACCCACCTGAGCAGTTTTTCACAGAGTTGTGCATAATCAACCAAACCAGGCCACTCAGAATTCTTCCCCAAAACTTTATATTTGGAATTGGAGAGGAATTGCTTTCTTCCATTTAGTAAACTATAAGGATGTGGACCTAGATTGCCAGTGGCCATCCTCTCTGATGCATGGAAACACCCTGCATGGAGTAGAAAACAAAGGAGTCAACATGTAAAGAGAAGGGGACCAATAGAAATAAGAACTGGATGGAGACAAACATTGTGGTGGCACTGAGGCCCCTAATCCAGTCTCTGAGTGACTGGTCACTGTGGCTTCTCTTCCAAGTTCATGACCTATCTCAATATGCTTCCTAACTAGAGGAGTCAACTCACTTCTTTTTTTTGCTTAAGTTAATTGTTGTTGGGTGGTGGTCATATGTAAGCAAAGGAAGCTTAACTAATCTCATCCCTAAGGGCATAGTGATACAGGGAACATGCATCTGGTAGCAGGCTGGGATCTGAAATATCAGCTTTTATTGTTACACAAAATTTTCCTCCCTCTTGATCAGGGACTCAAAACAGGGATATTCCACCTTGATTCTCTACCATATCCAAATGTGTCTCAAATTGCAATAAAGTTATTAAAAATAAAAATACGTGTTTTACTTCTAATAGCAAAAGAGCTTAAAATATTAAAAATGTGAAGAATTTTGGTCTTTTTTTGTATCACCTCAGCAGTGATTCAGTGTGTGTCCCATCAAAGTCTGCCTGTCAGGTCCAGATGTGGTTCCTCTCATTTGGAGACTTAGGAACCACAAAGACAGGTTTTTCCATCTCTTTCTGCTTCTGAATAGATGGCAATGGGGGAAAAAAGACAGGATAAGAGCAGCAGACATGCTGATTTGGAGAGTGAAGAGTGCAGACAGTGAGCAGCCACTGAGTTGTGCAAGTTCTGGAATCCCACTGACTGGACATTGCGAGTGGCAGATAGTTTCCTTAACTCATTGGGCTGTGACTCTGTTCTGTGGAGGGAACTTTTTGTCTATGAGTCTTTGCAGGATGTGCCCATTTCCTTTTGTTCTTCACTGGATCTGAAGTGGGCACTGGGGGCATATTTTCTCCTTGGGGGCTGAATAGTTTTCCAGCCCATTTTTGTCTGGAGGGTTGGAGGTTCAAGACTGGTTTTAAGTCGAATGCCTTTTTGGTCAAAGTTCTTGTTTCTTTGGCAATTCATTCCCTTAAAAGTGCGCTTCTGGTCTATTTACTAACAAAATTTTATGTACCAATAACCTCACTCTTTTGAAACCTGGTTCTCAGATCTGCTCTATTTCTTTGCTTCTTCATGCCTATGCCTTGATTTCTCTTTCTCTGGAATGCCTTAAACCTATTGAATTTAAACTGGAAGATTATACCTTTAATCTGACTTTGCCTAGAAGCACTTTAATCACCTAAGATTTTTTTATTCAGTATTTTTCACTAGAAGGTTTTTTTTTTTTGTCCTGTGTCTTACTTTTGAGGTATACAAGGAGTTGACTTTCCAATCTGGAAGGCTCTGAATTTCTAGTCTTTCCCTATAATTCCCTTCTGGCCTGCTTTCCAACTTTCTCTGAGTTCATTTCTTTTTGGCAATATCTTGCTAAATGCAACAAAAAGCCACAAATATATAGTTCTAAATCTCCATTTTCTACCATATTACTCTGAAATTTCTGGCTCAATAACCATGTGAGCTGACACCCAAGTCACTGACTGCAAAAGACTAAATATTTTACCACAGTAAAACATATATTGTTCTCTTTTCCACCTCTGATCTCAGTGGTCTTGCTGTTTATTACCACTAAGCATATTCACATATTTTAGATTTTTGCTATCCCACACTCATTTATTGGGAAAATTAATGCTAGCTGCCACAAAAGATACTCTGAAATCTCCATGCTTATACAACCAAGGGTTAATTTTATCCATATTTTATGTCCAGAAAGACTTGGTGACCTGGGATGAGGAAAGTTCTCCTGTGCATAGTCACTGAGGGAAGCAGGCTAATGAAGCTTCCACTATTTTGTACCTACATCACCTGCAACACTGGGATTTTGAGGTTTCTCTGGCCCAGGAAGAGAAGGATGGAGTGGCATACCAATTCTTAACTCCTCAGGCCCGGAAGTTATACATTTTAAAGAATTTCCAGTCTCCCTGAAATTTTCTCATTTATTTATTTGTTTGTTTGTTTGTCTTTATTTTTGAGAGAGAGACAGTGTGCATGACCTGAGCCGTAGTCGGACACTTAACCGACTGAGCCACCCAGGCACCCCTCAAATATTTTAAATATGGAGTCCTTATTGATAGTTATTTCTACAGAGCTAAATGTTGCTGTTCTTAATTACATTTATTTAAGGTTAGATAGGTCAGATCTCTGCCACTGACCCCCTCAAATTTACCTTTGACTTATCTATATCTTGCTTTTTGCCCAGATAGGCTGACTCATGCAGACTACATCACTGGGTTCCCTTGGCTCCTGGTTGCTGGCTAAGTTTTGCCAATGGGAAGCCCTGGAGGCAGATTGGATGGAGGAAAGGGAGGGAGGCTCTGGCACCCTTCCTGCAAGGTCTCCTCCAGCTGGCCATGTGTCTCCAACAGAGTCACTGATTCTCTCCAGACAGCAGGAATGACTCTTTCTCTGGGTTCCTGCACTGTTCCCTCCCCTCTTAATAGCTTGGATATGAGGCTATTCCTGACTCTTGGATGTAAGGTTACAATAATCCACATCTCTGCAAATGTCTCTTTGTAAATAAACTCTCATGAAATTATTCTATTTTGACTACACCATCTGTTTCCTCTTGGGACACTAAGTAATTCCATGGATGTCTCTGAATCTATTCTCTATGTTACTACTTTCTCTTTTATTGTTGCTGTTGTTGGCACTTTATCTGTGTATGATGTCTGCTATTCATGCCATTTCTGTGTATTTCTATTTAGTATTGTGTGTCTCTGAATTGCCTTTATATTCTCTGCCAAATAAAGGCCAATGATTCTCAGATCTGCAGTGTGTTTCGTTTTTGTTCTTGTATTTTGAAATAATTAAAAACCTGCAAAAAAGTAGAAAGAATAGTTTGGAGAGCTTTTTCATTTTGAACCATTTGAGCAAGTGGCTGGTAAAATGTCCTATAAGCTCCAACTACTTTAGTAGATGTTCCAAATACTTCCATGTCTGTTTTCTACAAATAAGTACATTTTTTTGCATAACCATAGTAATCTCATTGATGTCCGGAAATTAATATTGATACATGCTACCATCTAAATCACAGATGCCATTCAAGTTTTGCCATTTGTCCCAATAATGTTCCCTCTAGTTAAAATAATTTTATCCAAGATCACATGTTGCACTTAGTGAGCTGTTATCTCTGTTATCCTTTAATCAGAAACTTTTCCCTGGTCTCTTTTTACTTTTATGACTTTGACGATTTTCTCAAGATAGTTCATAAAATGTCTCTAAATATACGTTTATCTAATATTCTCTTATGATTACACTCAAGTTGTGCTTCTTCTAGCGCTGGGATTACCATAGTAATGATTTTATGTTCTTACTGCATCCAATTAGGTGGTACATGTTTTCAGTTTGTCACCTTACTGGTGATGTTAATTTTAATAATTTGTTTAGGTGGTATCTGCCAGATTTCTCCACTGAAAAGTCATTCTTTTCTTCTTTGCAATTAATAAGCATTTTTAGTTGAGACTGTGTAAATATTCCATTTCTTGTCAAATTGGACTCATTAATTTTAACATCCATTGATGTTTCTTGGCTGAATTAATTGTCACAGTGATAGTTGCCAAATGCTTATTTTCTGATTTCATCATTCCTCCTGTGTTTACTAGTTGGCATTCTACTGTAAAGAATTTATTCCTCCCAATTCATTTTTTCCATTTATTTATTTATATCATAGGAATTTGTGCATTCCTGTTCTATTCAATGGGTTATAATATTTTACTGTCATTATTCATTCTGATGCGTAACTATTTAGCCATTTCCTTGCTATATATTTAGGCTCATCTTTGATTTTCCCTGCTCTAGTCCTGAAGTCAGCTATTTCCTCAGGGAACCCTGCTTCCTTTTAGTAGAGAATTGTATTTAGGAAGCAAGATCTAGGCACTTGGAATGCTTGTTGGTTTTGAAGTGTCCTTGTGCCCAGACCCCATCAATGGACACAGCTGAGAAATACATTTAAGTATGTAATCTCTATACATACATATATTCACAAATGTATTAGTTATCTATTGCTACATAACAAACTTAGTAGTAAAACAATGGACATTTAGTACTGCACAGTTTAGTCCAGAATTCAGAAGTGGATTAGCTTGGGGATTCTAGTTAATGCCTCTCATGAAATCGTTATCAAGACGCTGGCCAAGACTACAGTTTTCTTATGGTCTGACTGGGGCTAGAGGACCCACTTTCAAGGTGGCTCACTGACAGGTCTGGCAAGCCAGGACCGGTTGTTGGCAGATGAACTCATTTTCTCATGTCATTGATTTCTCCACAGGGCCGCTTGAGTATCATCGTAGTATGGTAGCTGGACTTTCCAAGATTGAGGAAGGCAGATGTCTTTTATGTCGTACCCTCAAAAGCCTCACTCTGTCACTTCCATAATATCCTACTGTTTACATGGGTCAACCATGTTCAGTATGGAAGAGGGAATACAAAAAGGTATGAATACCTGGAGGCCAGAAAATTGGGGCCATTTAGAGGCTGGCTACTACAGTGCCTATATCTGTCTATCTATTCTATCTATCATCTATCTATCTATCTACCTATCAGAAACCATGTTGTTTATACCAATACCTTCAAATTCAACCCAACACCACAGGATTCATTCTAGTTTTTGCCTTTTCTGTGATGGGGAGAAAGCTGACTCCCATTTTTCTCTATATTCCCAATATATTTACTTATTTGATCAATCCTGTATGTAACTCATCTCCTGGCCCCTTCCCCACCTGCTTCCACTCCCTGTGCAGATAGATGTTCGCCTCACCAAGCACGTGGGCTCTTAGCCCTGACCAGGCCACTGCAGCCCCTCCTACCCACCCTACATGAACTACTCACTCCCTAAGACCTCACCTAACTGTTTTTGAACTAAGTCATTCAGGAAGTTATTCCTTCCTATTCAGGAAAGAAGCGAAGTAGGTATGACTCTGTTTTTGTTGTTGTTGTTGTGAATTGTATTGTGACAATGGAAAGATTTTATAACAGATTTGGCCTAGAGATCCAAACCTTTAGGGTTAGTCGAAACGAAAAAGTCTCCCACATGGATACAGAGGACTGAGAACTGTCACAGTTCCTGTGTATTTGGGTCTGGCACTCTGTCTTTCCGTGAACAGCTGCTTGTTTAAACTGTCAAGGATACTGTTATGTAGGCCACATTTATATTCCTTTATCCTTTCCCTTTTCTTGCTTCTCTTTTTCCTTTTTTTACTACCTCTTTTGTTTCCCTTCCCTTCTCATTCCTTTCACTCCCCACAGCCTTCATCCTCTCACATTTTTTTAAAGCTGTCTTTTCTTCAAGCTTGTCACAGTATCCATTGGCACACTCAAAGACATTGTTTTTTTTCCTCAGAGCAGCCCTAAGGTTATTAATTGGCTAGTGCCAAACAAGTAAACCTCCACTGATGGATGGTTCACTGGAAAAAAAAAATGAATCTATTAGCATGACTGTTCACACTTTAGCCCGCTGTCTCAAGTAAGAATGCTGTCTTTAAAATCACGGCTATAGAATTTTCGAAAAGTTACTATTACTCCTATATTTCTTCTGAAGTGCTTATTACCGACCTGAGGACTTCCGTTTCTGCATAAGATACAGGATGAGGCGAGGCAGGATTTCTTACACACTATTAATGATTATTCTAACAACTTACCTTCTCTAAATTACATGCCGATGAATCACAGAAAACATCTTTCCTACTCTGGTTTTTTAATTCCCCCAGAAAGTCAGGGTGATTAACTAGATGAGACATTTCCTGAAAGTTATGAGACAGAGGTTCCAGACACATCAGAGAGGCAAAATTATGGCTGAGCAAGCTGCTAAACCGTTACACCCTTTAACAACAAGAGGGATCATGGACTTTGTTTTGTTTGTTTGTTTGTTTAAGATCTCGAATTACAGAATTACATGAAAACTGGGGGGTTTGGATTTGGTTTTTTTTTTCTTTACTCCTAGAAACATATCAGCATATTTGTTATGCCCTGCCTGTGGAAAGATACATAGTAGAGGAGATAACACACACAACAAACAAGTCAGAGCCGGGGACTGACCCATCTGAGCTCCACAGTTCTTATACCTCACTTGAGAGTAAGATGTGGAGAAGGTCAGAGGAAGGACTGCCTACTGAGTGTGCACATGGGAATGCATGCTCATTAGGGAGGCCCAGTGGGGCGCCAGGGAAATGTGAACAGATTGGTATTTAGTACACTTTATGGGCTCCTAGGTTATCACTGCACAAAGCTAATATGTTGTGTCGGTTTTGTGCTGTGAAGAATTTACCACGGCCTGTAAAACGGCCTGCATTTTTGAAATAGGGTCAATGCCAGATTTTATCTAAAGTAACTCTTTAGAGATATCATTCCAGCAACTTAGGAAAAGGATGAAGTAAACAACTGTAGAAGATAAAAATTTCTAAATGTGGTGGTTGACACTTTAGAGGAACACAGAAAATTTCTAGATAAGACAGTATGACAACATTAGCCACTTTATAGAATATGGGGAGGGGGGAGTTCCAAACACCACTTTTATCTTGTGCTTCTGTTTAACTCTATTAAGATTTCCTGAAATGAAACAAAAACGGGCTTTTTAATCATTGTTCCTTTTCATTTTAAAAAGATCACAAAAACAGTAACATTTCTCCTATGTGAATGTTGACAATAAAATTTCTTTGTCTTAATCCTCACTCCAATTTTTCTGGATGCATTTAATGTTTTCATTTATGTGGGGAAAAAAGGCATTAATGTAAAGAAAATGCATGAGGGCAGAATGAGGTATGATCTCACTCTGGGGAAGGAAAGGACTGGAAAGAAGTATAAATCCCAGTGGTTCCTTTCCAGGAGTCATCATGGAAAAATTAAAAAACAAAACAAAACAAAGCAAACACGTGGTTTTACTGAACTCTCAACAAGTCAGTCTTTCTTTCCTTGAGTTTTTCATTCATCTTTATAAGATAACTAAAAGGAACTAGGTTAATGGAGTTCCCAAATAAAATTTGCAAATGATTAAAACATTAAAACAGAGTAAAACATCTGTATAAAAATTTTTCTGTTTATGAAAGGCATCGTTTCTCTCAGTGGGGGAGAACTCCATATGAACAAAATCATCAGAATTTCTTAACTTTGGCATAGAGTCTGTCATTATTTTTCAAAATATGGGAACAAAGTTTTCTATTTCCCATTGCAATTGTGTGTGTGTGTGTGTGTGTGTGTTTGTGTGGCACAAAATATCATCAGTCATTTTAGTAGAAATTTATTGTCTTGTCTCTCTAGCATTGGTTACTCTTTTTTCACATAACATCACCTTCATTTTCTTTAAGATATAATCCTTTTCCTGCTTGTGGTTTGTGTGGTTTGGGTGAGGCTGACTCTACCTCTCCTTAGGCCGAGTGACTTAGGACTGACCAATCAACACATTCTATCCCTTGGTGCCAGTGATTGGTTCCAGAATCATCATGTGATCCAATTCAGGTGAACGAGAGTCAATTCTGGGACTCAAGGGTACATATTAGTAATGAGAAACTATTTTCTGGGAGTTTTAGCTGTAGGATGTTGAGGGAAGCCTGCAGTGCTGGGAACTACCACACAGACAGGGACCAGTCTGAGAATAGAAGCAACATAGAAGAAAGTGTTGAGAGGAAGAAAAGGACTGAGTGCTGGAGACCATATTTAACTCCTTTATAGAAATTTAAAATGAAGTTATCTTTTTATTTTTTTTTAAGTTTATTTATTTATTTTGCAAGAAAGAGGGAGGGAGCACATGTGGGAAGGACAGAGAGAGAGAGAGAGAGAGAGCGAGCCAGAGAGCATCCCAAGAAGGTTACATGCTGTCAGTGCAGAGCCTGATGCAGGGCTTGATCTCACAAACTGTGAGATCATGACCTGAGCCAAAATCAAGAGTTGGGGTCTTAACAGACTGAGTCACCCAGGCACCTCTGAAGTTAGCTTTTTAGATCAAATTTCTGGTAAAAAAATTAACAGAGGAAAAATGCAGGTTATATAGAGACCCAATATTGATTGTTAAACAAGGAGCCAGTTAATCCTGAAGCTTAAAGACTTATTTGCCTTAACTTAGCCATATTTTAAGAATTATTTAGCCTAAGCATTTAGTACTTATCATGAACCAGCCACTGTTTAAACCACTTCACCACCACCAACTTACTCAATTCTCATAACAAGCCTATTGTGTAAGAGTAACTGACAACCTCATTTTAATGGAGGAAAATGAAGCACAGACAGGTTATATAACTTCCAAGGTCATGCAGAGAGCAAGGAGCAGACCAGACCTGGGAACTGGACCCTGTCAGTCTGATTCCTGCTCTATTCTAGCCATTACTCACACTGCCTTTTCAGAATAGTGCTGTACCCTGCCCAAGCTCATAAACAAACACAAAGAATGTATTAATGTGCATTTTATGAAGAAAACTGAGGCAGATGGATAGTGTCGCACAGCTTCTAAGTAAAAAAAGGTGAGACTCTGAGAGGCAATATGGTGCTGTGATTAAAAGTGTGGGCTCTGTATTCAGACAGGCTGGATTTGAATTCCAGCTACACTAACTCTAGCTGTGTGGGCAAATTACTTTACCTCTGCATGTCTTTGTTTTCCCATTTATAAAAGTATGGTAATACCTTTCCAGGTCATCGTGAGGATTAAAAACAACAGTGCCTGTATAGCATTAAGCAGAGTATACTAATTTAGCTTAATTATTAATAAATCTCATCTTTTATTGTTATACCTTTCTATGCATGATGTTGTTTCTCTCCTTTCCATTTATGTTCTTCCTCTCAATACATATGGCTATTCTGCTCTCATTTAAACTAGTGCTTTATTTTCTTACAAGCCTATTCTTTTAATTAAGTCCAGTCTTTTAGTCATCTCTGATCTTGTTTTCATTATTTCTTCCAGTTCTAACAAACTGTTCTTTTGGTACAATGAGGAAAAGGGTGAGATACAGAAAAAGTCAAGTCCCTGACCCTACCTTTGGCTTCTGTCTTTAGAGAACCAACAAGGTACTAGGTTATTTCCTATTCCTGTAAAAGTTGAGAGATAGTGGTGTCACTTGTTTGTTCAGCCCTTCAAAGAGTTTTCTTTGGAGAGGGACTATCAGGTATTTGTTAGAGAGCTGCCTCTGGTCCCCATGGTTCCATACAGGGAGCCAGTGCACATGTTAGCTTGATTTTCAAGGGTAAAGGCCAAGAAGCAAGTAGTAGGCGAATTTTTAAATTTTGCTACTCTGTCTGAATGACTGGTGTGAAGGTATTTAAATATATATAATGATATAATATCATGAGAAAATCTGTACATTTATCGATTGTGGTTGTTTAGTTCCTAAGCTATGTGGGTCATGGGCAGCCACAATTAGGTGCTTCCAAATATTCCCTCCCACCTGGCCCAGTGACAGATGCATTGCACTCATAGGAAAAGGGCAGAAGAGATTTTCCCTCTACACCTGAGAAAAAGGCGTGATCTACTCCAGGAGGAAGCATTATGGCAATTAGAAGCAATCAAATGACTATTGTACTACATCCATCCATCTTTCTTTTCCTTTTCCTTCTTTCCTTCCTTCTTTCCTTCTTTCCTTCTTTCCTTCCTCCCTCCCTTCCTTCCTTCCTCCCGTCCTTTCCCTCTTTCTTTCTTTCCCTCTTTCTTTTTCTTTCCCTCTTTCTTTCTCTCTTTCTTCCTTTCTCTCTTTCTTTTTCTTTCTTTCTTTCTTTCTTTCTTTCTTTCTTTCTTTCTTTCATTTCTTTCTCTACATCAATTTTTCTGCTTTTATGTCTTTCCATATTAATCAGTCATGGAAATAAATTTAAATGTAATCATCATAGTTTACCATAATTGCATATGAACTCAATAGTTTAGTTCCCCTGGACTTTATATAAATCAAGATAATGGCAAAGGCTGACCCAGCTAAAATTATCCAGACTAGGGGCGCCTGGGTGGCGCAGTCGGTTAAGCGTCCGACTTCAGCCAGGTCACGATCTCGCGGTCCGTGAGTTCGAGCCCCGCATCAGGCTCTGGGCTGATGGCTCAGAGCCTGGAGCCTGTTTCTGATTCTGTGTCTCCCTCTCTCTCTGCCCCTCCCCCGTTCATGCTCTGTCTCTCTCTGTCCCAAAAATAAATTTAAAAATGTTGAAAAAAAAAATTAAAAAAAAAAATAAAATAAAATTATCCAGACTAACATTTTGTGACCTAGTTAGATTTTGAAGTTAAAGGAGAAAATTGATCTCATATTCTTTTATCCTTCAACATCAAGTTTAATCTCTTACATTTTCTCATGTGATAAAGAATGGTTAAAAGAAAATATTTTCACTTGGTTATTTCATCTTCATAACAAGATATGTTAAGAAACAAACATCACCCTTTCCTCTGAGGAATTCTCTGCTTGGCCACTGCTGGTGGCAGATTGTGGCATTAAATGAACAAACATGAACTCGGTGATCCCTGTGCTAATATGGACCTTTGAGGAAGATTAAGCAGTTTTTCCAAACCACTGGTTTGAGGTTTAAAGCATTGAGGTAGATAAAATAGAAACATTGCCCTGCTTTATCTCGGCACCAACTTGTCTTTGAACCCATGAGTCATTTTCCTCTTAGCAAGTGAAAATGCTCTTAAAACAACTCATTACTCAATGATTCAGAAAGAATTTTGAAAAACTGGTGACACTGTTGTCCATTCTTTTGCCAAGGCAACACATTTCTCTGATTTTCCCAAGGTCTAGGGACTTTTCTAAGTCTTTGCCTTATTATTTGTAGGCAGTGAGCCGGCATAGGTTGCTTTTTCTTTGTGATGTTGTCTTATGAGTGACTTCCTGGTGGTCAGGGCCAAAATACTTGGATCTACGAGTTCTGATGAATTGAGCCATTGGTAAATTAAAACAAAGGAGCTCTCTAATTGGCAATTTGCTTTAGCCCATTAGATTGTTTGACTCTATGGGAAATAAGATGGAGCAAGAGCTTAAGATTAAAACTTTCAATAAGAGGTAATAATGTGTTGACTGACCTATTGTTTAAACCAGAAAGAAATGCAGAAGGTAGAGATAGTTGTTCAACTTACTCAAGCAAAAACCACACACACACACACACACACACACACACACACGACTTTGTTAAGAAAAATTAGGAGTTTTAAGGTTACTTAATTGTATTGTCTGGACAGGTAAAATTTATTTTGCCTCTCTCTCTCTCTCTCTCTCTCTCTCTTTTTTTGCATTTAACAGATTACTTCATGAAACCCGGATGTAATTTAGATAGCTACAGGTTTTATAGGTAAATGGAATGGGCCTGTGGTCAGATGTAATCATTTCATCTTTATGGAAAAAAAAGGTGGTTGTGCTTATCAATTATAATAGCTAAATTGATAAACAAGACATCTAATATTATACCATATACTCACCAAAGTGATAGCCTAGGCAAAGACAACCTTCAGGAGATCTTACCCAGGCTGATGCAGTCCTGGCAAGTCAGAATATCAGAGTGATGGTGGAGCAAGGGAAAGATAACATTTGGACATCCAAGAAACTAGGCAAACTGTACTACTGTCAAAAACTTGTCAGTAGAGTGCTCAAGGGTGGGAATTAATGTCTGCAAGTGAATTCCCAGGAGTAAAAAACAGCTCTGAGTCCTACAAGGGCTAGGTAGGTAGCCAACCGGGATTAGAACAGGGACTAAGGCACCAAACTGGTGGTGACTGGGTTTCATCAACAAGGCAGAAGCTTAGTTCAATTGGTCAGTCAGTCAGTCAATCAGTCACTCAGCAAACACTTAATGAATAAAACTTGCATACCATCAATATACTAGGTCCTGAAAGTCCAAAGGAAAATAACACATGATTTACTCAACTCTGCATACAGACTGGAATGCAAATACATGACCTAATTAGGAGCAAGTATCATAGGATAATGAATACCAGAATAGAGAGGTGACATTATTTATGTCTTTTCTGCCAAATGTTAGGGTTGGTCTCTTAGACTGGGAGAAAGGGGGAGAGTGTGCAGGTGGGGTTCAAATAATTCTATCTATAAGGAAAAGAAGGCTGTAGAGGTCAGGAAGGATCAGGGCCTACCTCTACTGAAACCGTGTATATAGGAGCACATGGATGTTATCTTCAAAGTACTGATAGATATTTCCTTGATCTAGATCCTGTCATATCCTGAAAAGAGCAAGTGAAAAGCTATGAACAGAGTTAGAGTTCTCCTTCACTCTCAGCAGTGGGCTTCCCACATTTTAGTTAATCTGAATGTCAGTGAGTTTTGTGGGGGAAATGTGGAGAGAAGTAAAATAATGCATTTGAGGTTGAAGGGAAGCCATCCAAGGAAAGAAAGTTAATCATGGTTTTTGTTTTGTTTTGTTTTTTTTCTGTTTGCTCATTTCTCTAGAAAGGGTAATCTTGATGATTTATTACCTAAATGATGCTTTAATAAATTCCACATGCGATTTCTTTACGTATCTCTTCATGGTACTTTGTTGATACCTATTGTTTATACTAACTCTAAAGATGCTACCCAAACCAATTTGTCATTTCATATGCTATAGGACATAATATAACACATACAACCAAATCTCTCTATTCCAGTCTGCCAAATATTGAGCTTAGTCCATTGACAAGAAGTCTGTTAGGGTGGGAACTAACCCTGGCCTGCAAATCAGAAAACTGAGTTATCAACTCTGCCTCCCACTTTCTTGCAGAGTGACCTTGGTGAGGTCCCTTAATGCCTATCTAGTTTGGTTTTCTCATCTCTAAATCGCTTAGGTCATGCATATGTTGTAAATTTTAAATAGAATGGTTACATAAACACAAAATGCTTCTGCTTGGAACCTATAGACTTCTTTAAGCTTCATTCCTGCCACATCTCTACCCTCACCTTCAGCAGAATGCAGTAACATGGGGCCTGGAATTTCTCTCTTTTATTTATCCCTTCTATTTTAATTCAGGAACACTTGCTATGTCCTACTATCTAGACAACAATGGATGAGGATACAAAGCAACTCTTGTTTCCTTGATGAGTGTGGTTCAAGCGGGTTAAGTTAGTTGCCTATTTCTGGCACGTTTGGCTTTCACCAAAATCCAACAGTATGTGAAATTTTTTTTTTCCTAGTAATTTGGATTGATCAGAGAGAGGTGGTTTTAGTATGATACCTTACTTTACAGTCTTTAACTTATTTGGGGTGGGGGGGCTTCTATGCTGAAATTAGTGCTTCTGCCAGAAGTAGATAAAACAAATGTTAAAAGTTTAGAATGATTTCAGTCTATTACAAATAACTGAGGGATTAATGAGCTACTCTCCGTCGAAGTTCTTCAGGGGTATACTGCTCCGATCAGATATATTCATTATTCTATTTTTCTGTGAGCTCTTGAAGTAGTAATGATTTTTTTTCCAGAACATGCTCTTATTATCATCTTGAATTGTTAATAAATATATGTTACTAACACCAAAGGCAAATAATATTTTTGAGAATCACAATGATTTGCCAGGGATTTTAAATGTTGGCAATCTTATCTGCCCCTTTGTCAAAGCTAAGAAACATTTGTCAACAAACTGGGTCGAACCATTAATATTTTTCCTGTCAGGATTCAAGCCCGCGTCTGTCTGAGTCTAAAGGCGACCTTTTTGTATAATGCCTTCAGGCAAACTTCAAGTTCTAACTTCAAGATACTGCTTGCCAGAGTGACTCAAATTTTGCTTGTTTTACACTTTCATGTTTTACATGAAGAGATATGCTTGTCTCCATGATTTGGCACAAACTTGGTGCTCTATAAATATTGAATAAGCGAAGCAATGGATTATAGTTGTACAAGCAAAGAGCTTTTTATGTAAATTTCAGAAATAATGGGAGAGCTTTTATCGGAGCATGCGTGCCATTGTGGTGGCTCCAGCGCTGACTGCTTAGGATTCCTCTGTGGGAGAGGGAGGTGGTTTCCTATAGGAAGAGGGTTGGGTAATAAAGCCACAGAGATTTGCTGATACATTTGCTAGACACGACTGCTGGTCATTGAGGAAGCTGTTTTGTGGTTCATTAATAAGGTGTTTCCCAGCATGTCGCTGCTGCCTACAGCCATCTCTTCCACTGGAGTTGATGGTTTCCTGGTCTACGACAAGGGCAATTATCCCCTCCGTGCTAACACTGATCTCTGCATCACTTGACTCCAGTAATGAGCAGAAAAAATAAGGACTAGCTGGGAATCAATTTTTGCAAGGCATGGAATATCACTAATCTTTTGATTCTGAAATAGTGGTGGTGTGTAAGATTACCTGAGCATTCCCAGGAATAAGTGTCACTGCTGTTTGCAGAAATTAGTAGATGGAAGCTAAAGTATTCTCTTTGCATAGGAGTCACATTATCTTTTTTGTTTTATAAATAGTTTGTTATTTTATGATTATAAGCGCATGTATGAGCATCAGAGAATATTACCATGTAGAAAATAGTTGAAAGAAGAGAGAAACATCATTTACAATTCCACCATAATAAATAACACTACTATCGTTAGCATTCTGGCGGACTTCCTTCTAATCTTAGCATTTTTTAGTCTTGGAAGCTGAGATCATAATTAACATATAATTTGTACCCTTTTTTTTCTCTTTCACTTAATGTTATACGAACACTTTCCTAAGTTACTAAAAGTGGAAAAAATCTTCTAAAGGATTTTTTACCTTAATGTTATAATTACTCTCAATGTTATTATAAAGCCTCATATGTATATACATACATATAATTAATAACTATATAATATTCCTTCCTGTTAATCAGTCATAACTGCCTGAGGTCACATACCTGGATATTCACAGACTAGAACTAGAAATATTTTCTTTCATTATTCTTACTAAAAACATAATCCAAGTTTATTTTCCTTCACATTCTTGGATGACAGATAATATGAAAAGTAGAATTGGAATTTTGAATAAACTTATTCACTCTTAAAGAAGTTTCACATCCTGTCTATTCAGTCATTTTTATCATGCTTCCCACAAGATCATTCTATTTTGAATATTTAGTTATTTATTTTGAGAGAGAGAGAGTGGGAGGGAGAAGGAGAGAGAGAATCCCAAACAGGCTCCAAGCTGTCAGTGCAGAGACCAACTTGGGGCTCCTTCCCCCCAAACTGTGAGATCATGGCCTGACCCAAAATCAAGAGTCAAATGCTTAACATACTGAAGCACTCAGACACCCCAAGATCATTCTGTTTTAAAGGGTTGAAAAAAATACAGGGAAAGAACAGTGCCAGTAATACACTGTAATGGGATTTATTTTGCTGGTTAAAGAATACATCACCTTTGTGTCAGCACCAGATGGAATATAAGCAGACTTTTAGTGACAAGTGATATAATATTATGGCATCTGCTATAGGTCTGTGGGACTGGTTTATGTTGTGGTTTTAATTATAACGATTTGATCTATAGTTTGAGTATGAACATTGAGATTCTCCCCCCCGCCCCTGCCCCAACAAACTTTCCTTGTCATTTTTTATAGACAAAGAAATAAGAATGTGGAAGTATAGTCATTTGTCTGAGGTCACAGAGAGAGATGAGTACACAGCTGGAATGGGAGCCTTACACTTGATTGAAACCTTGGCTTTGTCCACAGGCCCAGCTAGAGGCATAAAGCTTTTCTCTTTCCCAGCAGTGACTTGGAGTACCAGCTTTCAGAGATTTATTTGACACTGAATCTAAGCTTTGTGATCAGTATTTAGCAGGAGAAGAAGGGGAGGAATTACTTATCCTTTGACATACATTAGCATGCAAATAAATCCTTTCTCTGCATTGTGGAAGGGTCTGAAATTGTCACATATACAATATATCTTTCATCAATGGCCCTGAATACAAATGCTACTTTGAGGAATCCACATTTAGAACCCTTCTCCAAACATTTACAGTACTTCTTTTTCTTAGGATTAGAACTTCTATCTACCGTCATTTTTTTTAACAAAAGGAGAATTATTAATTAGGTTATTCATTATTTACACCCCTCCAGTTGCCCCCAAAATGTTTTCATATGGCCTGCGCTGATAAATATGTCTACAGTAAAGCTTTGGGTTTAAATAGAAATTTTAACTACAAAAAGGGAATATCTGCATCTATTTAACAGACTTGGAGCAGTTACTATCTGCTGCTAAGGTTTCTACTAATGATGCAAGAAAAAAGTATCCTTATAGTTTCTGTTGGATTGTGGCAGCCACAACTGAATGGGGTAATACAGGCGGAAAACACTGAGATAATTTTTACAACTCAGAAACAACCTTGTAAATAGTGGCAAACCTATTTTACTCCAAAAAGGTATCTACAATTTAAGTTTAAAAAACAAATGGGGGGAGCCTGGGTGGCTTAAGCATCCAACTCTTGGTTTTGGCTCAGGCCATGGGTTCGAGTCCCACGTCAGGCTCTGTGCTGGCAGCATGAAGCCTGCCTGGGATTCTTCCCCTCTCCCTCTGCCTTTACCCTACTTGTGCTCACGCTCTCTCTCAAAATAAATAAACTTAAAAAAAAATGAACCAAAGAGACAAACAATATCATTATAATCCTCATACATTCTATTCACATGAGTAAATGCTTGAGCTTTTCTTTTCTTTCTGTTCTTTTTCCAGTCCAGGGTAAATCAGGAAGAATCACCTGAATTTCATTTGATTAGTGGAAACATAAGAGCATTTTAAACGTGATATATTTTTTTTCTGTATTACTATCTCAAATCAATTCATTCCAACTGATTTTATATACGGGGCATTATCACTGTCCAAAGACTATAGTTACTACTTTTTGAAGGCTACAGAAAGATCGGATGCTATCAGATGTTTATTGGCTGAGAAATAATCAGCTGATACTACTTACTGACTGATAATGCTGTACTCGGAAAGCAGTAAGATTTGAAAATGTTTGCCTAACGCACTAAACAGTGAAGAGGACCGAGCTTGGAAGTTATCTAAATTTCAAAACTCTTTATCAGTGGTAAGCTGACAGGGAATTTTTAAAATTATTATTGGTTTTATGTTTCTTTCTCTAGTTGTACATTTTTACTGATTTGCAAAAAGCTCTGCATAAGGGTATTACATGTTAAGGATATCAACCTTCTCTGATATTAAGCAAATAATTTTTCTAAATTCATTGCTTACTTATTTATAATTTCTGAACTTGAAACGGATATACCAGCAAATGTGATGCGGCGGTTCTCATTAGGGGTGACTTTTTACCCCAAGGGACATTTGGCAATATCTGGACACATTTTTGTTTGTCACAATTAGGGGGAGGGTGCTGTAGGCAGTTAGTGGTTATAGGACAGGAATGCCGCTAAACATCTTATAATGCACAGGATACCCCCACAACAAAGAGCTATTCAACTCTAAATGTCAATAATGCTGAAGTTGAGAAACCCTGGTTTAAGTAATTATCTTGGGCTATTGTTTTTTCTAGTTTCCCCTATTTACAAAAGACAACATGAAGATTTCCCCAGAATTTTCCAGGATTGTGGTATGTGTTTATTTCTTGATCCTTTAAGACTTACTTGCTAAGTAGCCATTAACTGATTAAGGAAAGCTGGATGAAATCATCATATTAAATTTTCTCTGATGAATTAAAGCCATCATTATTTTAGAGGCCTTGCAGAGAAAACTGATCAAAATGGAAGAGTGTCCTTCACATTAAATTCCCCAAACTAGTAATCCTTCCCTGTTGGCATACCCTTGACCTGAATAAAATTGGGTTCTTGATCTACAGGCAACCCTCCCCAGGCAAGGGGTCCACTCTGAATGGCAAGACTGTCATTTGCTTTCTGACTGACTTTAGTGTCAGAGACCTGATGGTGAATCTCTGTTCCTCCATGAACTAGCCCGTGACCTAAGGCAAATGACAGTATCTTTTGTTTCCATGCTCAATTTCATTAAAAAAAGTAACAACTTTATTGAGATATATTTGACATACAATAAACTGCACATACTTAATGTGTACAATTTGGTAAGTTTTGAATATGTGTACACTTATGAAACTTTCACCACAATCAAGATAATGAACATATGCAGCTCCTGAGAAGTTTCCTTTGCCCTTTGGAAATGCCCGCCTCTAGACCCTCCTGCCTTTTCCACCTTGTCCTCAGGCAACCACTGACTTGCTTTCTGTCTGTATACGTTCGTTTGCATTTTCTAAGCATTTTATATAACTGGAAGAGTCATGCAAAGTGTTTTCTTTTTTGGCCCTGTTTCTCTCACTCAGCATAGTTATTTTGAGATATATATATGTTGTTGAGTGTATCAATAGTTTCATTTTTACATTATTATTCTATCATATGGATAAACCACAATTTATCCATTCACTTCACCCAGTTATAAACCCCATAAGCTCTACAAAGTAGGGAAAGAAAAGGACTTTAAGGTACAATACCTTTTTGAAAGTATTTTTCTATAATAAGGTTTTATACTATTCTTTGTTTTTAAGTTTATTTATTAATTTTGAGAGAGAGAGAGAGAAAGAAAGAGAGAGAGAGCAAGCATGGGAGGGGCAGAGACAGAGAGGAAGAGAGAGAATCCCAAGCAGGCTCCACATTGTCAGCAGTGGATCCCAACTTGGGGTTCAAACTCAGGAACCATGAGATCATGACCTGAGCTGAAATCGAGAGTCAGATGCTTAACTGACTAAACAACCCAGGTGCCCCAGTTTTACACTATTTTTTTTAATGTTTATTTATTTTTGAGAAACAGAGAGAGACAGACTTATGAGCTGGGAGGGGCAGAGAGAGCGAGGGAGACACAGAATCTGAAGCAGGCTCCAGGCTGTCAGCACAGAGCCCGACATGGGGCTCAAACTCACGAACTATGAGATCATGACCTGAGCCCAAGTAAGACACTTAACTGACTGAGCCACCCAGGAACCCCTATACTATTTCTTTATGCTTCCTTCTATAAGTATCTGAGAATGAATTTAAAATGTAAATTAAAGGGTCCATTGGACCCACATGGTAAATTGTAGTGATTATTTTTTTCTGGTACACTGAGGGAAAACCAAGGAAAACTCTCTAAAATTCTAATCTTTACTTACCAGAAACATTGCTGGAATAGAAGTACTTTCTTGAAATTTGAGATCTCACTTTGAGTAGTCTTTTATTAAATAGAAATATTTTGGACAAACATTAAAAAGACTACCACTAGCACTACAAAAACAATAAAAATGGAGAGAATAATGACAACACTAACCGCCTAAGTCATCAGCTTTTTTTCTCACATCTTTTAAAGCAGTTGGTCTTCTCAGATTCTCAGCTCGAGGGAATGACATTCATTCCACTTGGAGAGTGGAATGCAGTGGGTAAGATAAAAATCACTCAGGAAACATAAAAGAGTTGGCCCATGAAGTTGGGTAACCATCCAGCATAAAATTAGAATAATGAACTGCCTTTTCTACCTGGATGAAATATTTCTGATGTTTCAGATTTCAGCACTTGAGCACTCTCTTTGAGGACTTCCCTCTCTTCAACCGGTTGCAAGTGAAGCAGAAAAAATTTGCTTCTCTCAGTCTGTTTGATTTGGAAGATATTGATTGACAATTACCAGCTAGGAAACGGGAACAATCTCTTTAGATCTCACTAGTTCATCCTCCTTAAACTGACTTTAGGAGCTTCTTATCATGGTGCCCATGGTGTCACATCAAAGGATATGTGTCAAATTCCTAAAGTATGAAGCATTTCTAGTTATGAAAGGGTTTTTGAACAGAAGGAAATCTGTTATCATTGCAAGCTCTTCAGTCTGTGAGTTGTTCACTGGGAGTAAGCAGGACAGGGAAAGAATACAGAGTATAGGTAACTTTTCCCGCTGACCTTCCACACATTCCTGGACAGGTGTGAGTGTGCAACTCAGGCCTTTGTTATGGCATCTTCACTATCACTGTAACGGTTAAAAACTTGGCTGAAGAGCATGTTTTATAATTAAAACAAACAAACAAACAAACAAACAAACAAAAGCCAGGCAATTAACCTACCCATTGGTAGACCTAATTGATTTGATTCGGTCTAAGATAATCTCATGAAAGCTGATTACAATAAGAATTTAAATTCTACCATCTCTTATGAAAACTTCATACAAGCACCATTTTTAACAGACTCATTTCTCATCTTTTTTTAATTGGAAAATGAAAAATATTTTTCTAAGATTACTAAGAAACACCAAAGGACCCACTCTACTCCAGACTACTCACTGTTCTTTTCCTTAATTGCTTTTACATTACGTCCATGTCTTGAGCGTTTGCACTTAACACATGTTTGATGAACTCCACCAGGCTGAAGGTTGCTTGTCTGTTTCACATTCCTCAGCCTGTGTAGCATTTTTTTTCTGCTTCACATGCCTAAAGGGGCAAAGGTCAAAGCTCCTCTGCTGGAGATGAGGTCATCCTTGCTGATCCTCTGCAGCTGAGCACAATAAAAGAGGGGCTCCCGTGGGACCGTCCTCTCCTTTTAGGAGCAGTGATGTCATCTTTGGTGAGACAGGATGAGACTTGCAACTAGTTTTACATTGAACTACATAAATTTTTCTTCTCACTTCCCTGCAACCTTTATTTACTTTACCAAAAAAAACAAAAAAACAAAAAAACAAAAAAAACACACACAAAAAAACCCAAAAAATAGTTTGGTCATCCTTTCAAACTAAAAAAAAAGAAAAGGAAAAATAAAGGAAGCTGATGTTTTACAAGTAGTCATTTACATCTATTAGGTTGAGCCAGATGAAATTGCCTTTTTCTTCTATATTAACATGATTGAATAACGGCAGTCTCAAATGGTTCATCCTAATACCTCTAAAGCATCTACCTCCAAGAATAGTATATGTTCTTTCTATGTATTCCAGAGTCAGGCTGACTTTAGTTTGATATTCCAGCTCTACCATTAATAGCTGGGTGAACTTCAAAACTTTAGGGTAATTTTCTGAACCTTCTTTAGTCCATTTTCAAACATGAAGAAAGTAATATGTACCTCACAGGGTTATATTTAACATGCATAAAGTGCTTAGAATCACTTGCCTATAGAAGGCATTTCATCCATGGTGTTGGTAAAAAGAGCAGTAAGGCTGCTCATGTAGTAACACAGATCCCTTAGCCAAAGCCCTTAGGGTTTGTTGTGTTTAAAAATCTATAACTTTTCAGATTTTAGAAAGTGCTTATACCACAGTGTGTGTAAATAATACACTCAGGACTAGCTATATACACTTGCCCCTTGAACAACATGGGGGACAGAGGGGACAGTACCCCCGGAAAGTCAAAAATCCACATACAACTTTGATTTCCCCAAAACTTAACTTCTAATAGCCTATTGTTAGCTGGAAGCCTTACTGATAACATAAACCATTGATTAACACATATTTTATCTATTATGTGTATTATATACTGTATTCTTACAACAAAGTAAGCTAAAGAAAAGATAGTGTTACTGAGAAAATCATAAGGGAGAAAAAATACACTTAAGTACTATATATATATATATATATATATATATATATACACATACATATATATGTGTATATATGTATATATATGTATATGTATTGAAAAATTTTTGCATATAAATGGACCTGTGCAATCAAACTCTAAAATGCAGAGTCCTATGCAAAACAAAAAACAGAAGAGCTCTTGTTCAAAAATTACTAAAGACTTCAAGATAGTGACAGCAGAGCTTTAAGTCAAATGTAGGGTCTAATTGTGGGGCCCAGTGTGACTTCCCTGCTTACACGATATTTCCATATATACCTACAGGAAGGGTCTGAGACAGCAAGAAAACATGTTAATAGTCCTTTAGCGAAATGTAGGAATATTTACACCAAGTGCGAAAAAGACCGTAGATATCCTCATGTCAATTCAGATCAGATTTACTGTCAAATGAATTTATCATAAACTGCTTAAAGCCTTATGGTTTTCAGAGCTTTTTTGGATTTTGGATTTTCTGGATAAGAGATCATAGTGGATTTGTGTTGTATTTTCCAGGCCAGCTACACATCGGGCATTTATGTGATAGACCTAACAGCCGGTTAGACAACATTGAAGCCAAGGGGAATTGGGTTCAGATCCTGCTTTGACACATAATAGTTGTGACATTTAGGCAAGGCAAAATGGAGGCAGAACAAACTAGTGTGGTTTTCACTTCAGGGGAAGAAGCCTAGGCGAGAGGAGAGGAGGGATGGGAGGGAAACCAAAGCCTTTAATTATTGGCAGTGAATGGGTAGGGAGATTCTAAAATCAACAACAAACCAAACTCCCCCTTCCCTCCAAACCCCTACAATTTGACTTCTACTTAGCTGGAGTCCTGCTTTCACTGATTCCTTTTCATCATGGTCATGCTGTCATGCTAATATGTGTGTGTGTGTGTGTGTGTGTGTGTGTGTGTGTATTTTTCTTTTTTTACAAATATACTCAAGATACAGAATGTGCTCAGATAAAGTAACTGTGCCTCCTAAGCACCCACCCTAGCCCTGTCTTTGGCTAGAATTTGAGTCTATGGAATAATAATGGGTACCATTTACTGAAATGTACCATTTGGTGAAAAAAGAGCAGTTGAATCCATGGATAGGAGGGGCTTGGATTTGGGCTTTCTATTAGTATTTATGATTTATTTATCAGAGCTCTATATACATTCGATATCTTTTAATTACCCAATAGAACAATCCCTGAGGTAAGCAGTTTCAACGAAATAAGATTAAACATAAGTATCTATTTATATTTTCCTCACAATACAGAAGGCAATCAGATTATTTTAATATGTATAATATGTATTAGGTGATTAACATGTAATCTTATCAGAGTAAAATAAGACTAAATTAGAATAAAATTAGACTAAGATAAATAGGCAGAAGTTTTAAAACTTTAAAAGAACAGAATTTTAGTGGAAAATTAAAAAAGATATGAACAGGGGCGCCTGGGTGGCTAGGTTGGTTGAGCATCTGACTTCAGCTCAGGTCATGATCTTGCGGTTTGTGAGTTCGAGCCCTGCACCCAGCTCTGTGCTGACAGCTCAGAGCCTGGAGCCTGCTTCGGATTCTGTGTCTCTCCCCCTCACTTCCCCTCCCATGCTCATGCTCTGTCTCTCTCTGTCTCTCAACAATAAATAAACATCAAAAAAATTTAAAAAAAAAGACATGAATAAAAATAGATGCAGAGATATGCACCAGAAAAAATATACTGATTTTTAATATCCTTACAGAATAAGGAATAAGACAGTTGATGGGACTGTCCTAGAAGAACGCAAGACTATGCAATCATTTCAAGCATGTTGGATTGGAAAAATGAAGGGCAGGATCTATATTCCACTGATTTGCTTCCTAGAATATGAGGCTGCCTAAGAAAGCAAGCATGACCAACTCCAGTTATTTTTCACAAGCAGTGCATGCAATTGTGCTATCATTCAATAGGAGCTCAAAGTACAAAAGTATCTTATTATGGTCGGGAACACATCAAGAAATTTTCAGTTGAAACATCTGGATTGTTGACGTCAATGGAAATACTCAGAAATGAGTATGCTTACCTCAAATATCTAAATGCTAAGATGCGAAATGTTTGAGCATAACTCCCTCACTTTTAAGAAGCAGAAGTGAACCCAAATCATATGGTCTTTGAGATCAAGCAAGGGGTGGGTTTATTTGTTAATCTGCAGATGATGATTTGTGTGAGAGAAGTGTGGATGAATTGCAATTCTAACCCAGGAATATAAGCTCCAATAAGAAGCCTTGTAAATGGAATCAAAAATAAAAAATGGGCTTTAAAAATTACCTAATTGGCCTCATAAAAATAATAACATCTAATTACAAAATGCCTGTGATCCGGACCACGGGAGACTCTGCTACCAGATCCCAGTAGATTCATCTGTCCCTCCTCAGGCTGGAGAGGCTCAAGTTCAGCATTTCCTGTGATGGTCCCCTCTTGGCCTCAGGCGGCACCTGGTCACCTCATCTGACAGTTTTCTTTCATTTATCTTCAATTAGATTAGAGGTTTTCAAAAGCCACTAGGAGCCGAGACAGTAACACCAACCAACCAGCCAACCAGCCAACCAACCAACCAACCACATTTTAAAAAATTGCACAGGGGCTCAGTCAGTTAAGCATTCCACTCTTGATTTTGGCTCAGATCATGATCTCACAGTTTGTGGGTTGGAGCCCCGCACCCGGCTCTGCGCTGAAAGGTCTGAGCCTGCATGGAATTCTCTCTCCTCTCTCTCTCAAAAATAAATAAGTGAACATTTAAAAAAAACTCCCCAAAATACAAAGACTCTGCATTGTAAAGTTCCTTATAGCCTTGACTGCATCCCGTTCCATGTGGCTATGGCCTTTAGTAGGCACTCAGTAGCCACACTTTATTTGCTAAAGCGTTTTCTTGTGGGAACTGTGGGGATGCTGTGGCTTTCTTCAGTGTTCCGTACGAACCCTTTACGGGAGGCGCCTCATGCTTCACAATGTCTAGAGATGTGGAATCTCTAAATATGTTTTCATTTTTGTCACAGTCTTCTTTCCAGTGTCCTCAGTTGGTTTTGGTTTCACTCCTCAAAATCCTTCTCTCAATTTTGCCTGCTGCTTCTGCTCTACAAAATTAATCATAAGAAGAGCTACACTTATATAGCACTGACTCTGTGCCAGGCACTGTTCTGAGCACTTCACATACATTTATTCATGTGGCCCCATGACATCTCTCTGGGAGAGATATCATGATTATCATCTCCATCTTAAGTGAGGAAATTGAGTCAGAGAGAGGTTTAAACACCTGCTCAGGGTTCCATCATTAATAAGTAGCAGAACCCTGATGCAACCCAGACGTCTAACACCACACCTTGGCTCTTAACCACTCCTATAGCACGTGCCCCTAACTAGACTTTTCCTCTGCTGGTTATTTTTCTTTGTGCCTTTGGTCCAGGATCATTTTATCCCCTCAGGTTTAGAAAGTCTTCAGTTTTAAAAACAAACCAGAAAAAAAAATGCTAAAAGTATTTTGAAGCCTTTTTAACTGTTCCTGGTTGAGACATTTTTCTAGCTTCATCACCATATACATAAGTTTCTCAGAACTCCAAGACTTCCCTTATGTGCAATACAGGGATTTTAATAACCACATCACGTGTTGTTATGACACTCAACATTACAAAAGAACAATAGAGCTCACTCATCTGGATCGCTGTGATGGGACTTCTTCTTTGGCACTCTAGGCTCAAGAATCTTGATTTTAATGGTCAGTTAGGGTCCATCCAGTCTAAGAATCTAGTGACTCCTCGAGGGGGTCTTGATTTTAGAACTTTAGGAAAAAGAACATTTTTCTTTTTGAGAATCATTATATTTACATTCTGTATTTAATTATATATGGCTTCTTATTTGTATGTGCCACCTGTCAATTTATTGCCTCTCAGCTCCAAATTTACTCTCTAACATCTGCTCTGCATCTCTCCATCATAGGGAACATGATGTTTAACTTTCTCTGTAGAGGGCATGAGAAGGACTTAGCAGGAAGAAGGGGATCTCCTGTTTCCAGATTGTAAAACCAGTTAAGGTGTGAATGCGAGAGCAAAGGGTTGTGCTCTGCCCCAGCCAAGAACCCAGAATGTAAGACCCCTCTACATCCCCGCAGCTCCAGCCCAGCTTGGTGATCACTTTCCTGCCTCCTTCTTGACATAGATGCTGCACACTCACTGCTGGCCTCCTGGCCCCGCAGGTACTCCCTCCCTGGCCACTAGATGAGGCTCACTTGTACTCACCTACACCTGGAGGGCTGTCTGCACGTCTGTGTGCCAGCCACGGACTACGGCAAGCCTGTGCCCCTGAAGGTTGCCACCTTGCTTGCCCAGTGGCTGCAGACCAGATCTGGACCAGGCAAATCAGCAAGCTTCTCTGTTATCTTGTGGGCTGTAACCTCACTTTCTCCAGTAAGGTCTGAACTTGGTCTTGCCGGGGAGGTCCCCTTCTAAATTTGGCCTTCCTCAGGTTAGTTCTCCCCATCTCTCGACTCTGAAGATGGCTGGATAATGTGACACTTCGTCATCTCTCTCCACCTGAGCGTGCTCTCAGTGTTCTGCTGGAGAGACTCTACTTTCTCTCCCCACGGCAACAGTGACCTCCATTTGCAGTTGATTATGGGAGGGGCTTTGAAAGCTGGTTTGACAGGGAGTTTTTCAGGCCTAGGGCCTCACAGGAAAATGGACCCTCATATTCATTCAGCACCATGACACTTCCTATGTAATTCCCCTGCAGGATACAGCTTCCCTTTATGAAATCAGTTTCTTAATCTTTTGCAGTGTTAGAAATGGTGAAATAGAAAGTCATAGTTATGCTGATATTAAGTGATGAACAGCCATTTTAAGATCCATAGTTCCAGAAGGACAAATTATGAATGCCTATCTATTAGCGATTGCTATTGAGTGAGAGTGGCTTATAGTCTCCATAGGGAGGAGCTGCTGTGGAACCATGGAGTTTCCAGAATAAGCTTTGGATTGGGGCATTTGAGGAGGGAGTGCTTTGTGAATATGTAAGGAAAGCTTCTCTTTCCTTTGCTCCTGGAGTTGTTCTGTAACTCAGCCTCAACTGTTTCCTAATGCCCGATAGCTCCCAGATGACTCTTCTCTGGTCTCAGCCTCCCACATTCTTATTCCTGCTTTCACAAAAACAGTTATGCTGTAGGCATAGGCTAGCAAACTCCCCGTTGTTAAACATTTTATAAATGAGAAAAACAAGGAAGAAACATTCATCTCTTGCTTACACCATAGAAGAATTACATGGGGAAAAAAAAGGTCACAAAGAAACTGTGTTTTTTCCTAGGACAGTATTTCCCTCTGCTGGTGAAAGCCTGCAACTCTCCCCCACTGCAGCCCCCCCCCCCCCCCCCACCTTATGCTGCTTTAAAAAGAAGTAATCAACAAGGATTGTTGTTTCTGTATTCTAGGGAAACATTTGGTGTTTTCTTGCACATAATATGTTGTTTCTAGAGCCTGACAAAACCTCCAAGGAAATCATGTGTTACCTCTTTTTTTGTTTTCTCACATATTCAATTCTGAAATTGTCTTCCCCAAACAATGCCCTAGTGTCTAGGGAGAGACTGCATTTATTTACCAAATGAGCATTTCTCTCCTAGCATGTGGTTTATTTTCCACAGAGTCCAACTAATTATAATTTAGAAGAAAGCTCTTTCAATGTTTACCCCTGGAGACTTTCCTCTTAGTGCCCCTAGAGAATTAACAGAGTTGAGGAATGATAAGTATCTTGTATCAAATTCAGTTGACTTCATAAGATCCTTGTGACCTAAACTTGAGGCCATCCTACTGATTTCTGTGTTTTGAGGAAAGTTAAGTCAGTCAGTCCTGAAGGAAGTGGGATGATCTAGTGACTCACTGGGAAAGCCCAGAGAAGATGCCTTATTTGACTCAGATGATAACTGAGCCCTATTACATCTACACATGTGAACACAAGTGTGATTTTTGCATTGATATTTAGCAGAAGGATGAAGTAGGAAAGAATTAGAAGTACAGGGGGAGAAAAAAGAAACTGACATTTGGATTAGACTCATCTCAACATTCATCTTGACATTTTGATGAGGGCAATGCAGTAAATAATTAAAACAATGGGTTGATGGGGGTGGGGGGGAGGGGAAGGTGGGTGATGGGCATTGAGGAGGGCACCTGTTGGGATGAGCACTGGGTATTTGTATGGAAACCAATCTGACAATAAATTTCATATTAAAAAATAATTAAAACTATGTATTTACAGGCAGTTTTTAGAGTTTTATCTGAATACTGTTGCCATCCCAGTGGGATTGCACCATGTTTTATGCGCATAAATGTTTAAATGCATCCTTACAGTACACTAATAATCATTCCAAACCCAAGTCCCAATTAATTTTGAAAGCATGGCATCATCCCCTTTCCACTCCTTTATTTTTTCTCCTTCTCTTGTTTTGAACTGAATATTCACTTACTCCTAAATCTAATAATATTTTGGAGAGCATTAACAGACAACTTTCAAAAAAAGGTTAAAATTATGATTCTCATAGCAATAAAAATGAATAGGTATTAACGATTTTATTCTACAATTTTATTCTCATTAACCAATGAGGCTGCCAGGCAAATATTCTAACTGGTTCAAAGAGAATCTGAGCAGACACATTTATAAGTCAGGAATAGTGAAGTGAATGTTCAAATGGAGGCAAAATTGTTTTTTCCCACCAGGGAAAGGGAAATCAAACCTCTCCTGCACAGGACAAAATTTGCGGGACAATGGACAAGAATTATTTTGCACTGTTACTAGTTATCTTCAATTCACAGTTTCAAAAGAGCTCAAGGACAATAAAAGACTAGAAGCAGATAATCCTGAGAGTGTTCTCTAGAGCCCAGAAAATGCAGACTTTTCCAGCAAAACACAATTTCTTTTCCTACAAGAGAAAATAATTTCCTGCTTGAAGCTCTTTCCTCTGTCTGTTTCCTAGGGAAACAAACAGACCCAAGGCTCACTGTGCAACCTCTGGGTTTCCATTGCTATTTCTTGCTATTTCTCTGACACAATATATAGTGAATCTAGGTAAGAATTTGCCTTGTACACATGTGAGATGGTTTACAGTTAGAGGTTTTTTTCCCCCTCCCAGTGAAATTTTATTTAGGTATATGAAATATCCAATTTTCTCTTGTTCCTTAACATTTATCTATTCATTTAGTAAATATTTACCAATTACCTACTTATCCTGTGTCAGGCTTAAGAAAACAGTAGATCATGATGTGGAAATGTTAGAGTTTGGAGTGAATGGTCAAGAAAGAATTCTTGAAATATCTTTGGTGCAAATAGGTGGTTTTATTAAAGCACGGGACAGGACCTATGGGCAGAAAGACTTGCACTGGGATTGTGAGGAGCAATACATTATATACATTTAAGTTGGGAGGGGCTAAGGACACCAGAAGTCTAAGGAATCTTGGAAGCAAGGTTTTAAGAACCTTGAGGGGGCTAGCTATTGTTAGGGAAAGGTCATTTATTACTGTCTAGTAAAACCTTAGTTATGAGACCCTTCAGATGTATATCATATGCTAGGAGTATGATTGCTAACATGTATCTTGGGGTATAGAGATAAAGGAAGGTACCAAAGGAATTTTTATATGTTAAAGGAGACTTATAGGATTCTGGAGGTCAGGATAATGTTAAACTAAGATTGCCTTTTGACTTACCCAAGTGTCAACATCAAGGCAGTTGAGTTCCTAGAGGAAGGTCACTCTGCCTGTCTCAAGGATGAGTCAATGGGCCATAAATTGTTGTTTTTTTAAAATGTTTTTTTTTAATTTAATGTTTTATTTATTTTTGAGAGACAGAGAGAGAGAGATAGTGGGAGCAGGGGAGGGGCAGAGAGAGAGGGAGACACAGAATCAGAAGCAGGCTCCAGGCTCTGAGCTGTCAGCACACAGCCCGAGGTGGGGCTTGAACCCACAAACCATGAGATCATGACCTGAATTGAGGTTGGGTGCTTAACCCACTCAGCCACCCAAGTGCCCTTGGGCCATAAATTGTAAGGAAATTTAATTTTTTTCTTTTGCCTTTGTTTCCTACATCAAATCAGATAAGGTCTCTGTTTTTCAAGGAATCTGAATATGACAGATATAAATTTTATTCAAGAAACTCAGAGGTATAAGAAATATCAACATTCTTTATTGTCTTTAAATCAAAGGTATTCTGAATCTGAGACCCAGAAACCTGCTTGGCAGCTAATTTAATCACAGTCATTATCCAGCTTCCTTGGGGTCATATGAAGGTCCCAAGGATTACAAAAAAGCAAAATATTTGTGAAGCTTGTTTGTGGTCTTTGGTCCAATGGGGAAAAATTGTGCAAGACTGTAATTTAGTAGACATTCTAGCTAGCTCATCCATGGTGGTTGTCTCTGCTTTTGGTTGTCTTTAACTAGGTTATTTATAACTTCCTAGAGATAGAAGTTAACTTGTAGAACACTAATAATAAAGCAAATATTTCTTGTGCAGAGCTATGTAAATAATTCCTGTTTGTGACAAGGCAAATTAATTTTGTCAGGAAATATAAATCTCTGGAAGTCAAATTTCCATTTGAACTGGTTATTATATATGTTACTGGTTCTCCCATTAAGTATTGAGCTAAATAAAATTCTTTATGTGTTCATTTTATATTTGTATGACAGTCAAGATTTTATCCTCTTTTAAAATGTATCCTGTTGCAGTTCCATTAATAAGATCCCACCGAAGCTCATAGGTCACTTGAAGTGGCTTCCCTGCCTCAGTAGGGATGATATTCCTTGCCAGGGTCTGTAGTTTCAAGGTTTTGCAGTACTCAACTCTCAACTCTAGGGGGTGCCATTCACATGGACCAGGAGTAAAATTTTTCAGATCGACTCAGCTGTACCATCTTTTTTTGACAGACAGCAGCTGTAGGCATTACATGAATAAATAGACGTGGCTGTGCTCCAAGAAAAACTATTTACCAAAACAGGTAGTGGCTCATAAACTGAATTTTGCCGGCGTCTGACATGAAGCCCAGTAGATTGCTGGCAACCCCCCTTGGAAAGCCCTCAGACAATGAGAAGTAGGGGTTCATCATTTATTTCTTTTTCTCTGTTCCCCTACTTACCAGTCAAAAGGCAATTGTTGTTTTTTTTTTTTCTTGTTATCCTCTAGCATAATTTTCTCAAAAAATCTAGTCTTTTAAAAATGAAAGGAGAGGAGCACCTGGGCAGCTTAGTCAGTTAAGCGTCCAACTCTTGATTTTGGCTCAGTTCATGATCTTGATGAAGGAGACTAAGGCAAGCTGAAGGCAAAGCACAAGCTAGCACACCCCACCTCCCAAAAAGGCGGGATAAATGTGATATTCCTCAGGCAGTCCTGGCTCCCTAAGAACAAAGGAAAGGACAGAAACAAATGGCTGACTGATAGAGATCACAGTCGTGTAGGTCAGGAGTCTCCTTCAGTTTATGACTAACTTTGTAAACCGCAAGAAAAAGGCAATCTTATCCATGCCTAATCTCCAGAAACATTTAGACTCCGTTTCCTGGAACCCTAATATCACCCTCATCAAGATGTAAGGGGGTTTAAGTGCTTGCCATGGTGATATGGCACGCACATTATCCTGACCCCTCCCCTCCTCCCCAGGATCCTGTGAATCTCCTTAAACGCATAAAAATTCCTTTGCAAACCTCCTTTATCTTTAACCCCCAAGTATGTGTTGGCAATTATACTTCAAGCATATGGCCCACTGATATACATCTGAAGGGTCTCATGACTGAGGTTTTACTAAACAGTAATAAATGACTTTTTCCTAACAACAGCCTGTTTTTCCTAACAACAGCCAGCCCCTCAAGGTCCTGGAAACCTTGCTTCCAAAATTCCTTAGAGACTTACACTATCCCTAACCTCACCCAACCTGAAGGTACATAATCAGTAACTCCTCACAACCCCAGTGCAGCTCTTTCTCCCCATGGGTCCTGTTCCCATACTTTAATAAAATCACCTTTTTGTACCAAAAACGTCTTCAAGAATTCTTTCTTGGCCATCGGCTCTGAACAGTCACTATCACCCCCAAACCCCATCAATCTCACAGTTCGTGAGATGGAGCCCCGAGGGCCTGTGTCGGGCACTATGCTGAGCATGAAGCCAGCTTGGGATTCTCTCTCTCCCCCCACTCTGTTCCTCCCCTGCTCATGGACATTCTCTTTCTCTCTCAAAATAAATAAATAAACATTTTTTTTTAAATGAGAGAAATTGTTAAGAAGTTTTTCTTTGGTCTCATGATGGAATCAGAAGACTGGCTACCTTGAGGGAAGAGGAGAGGAGAAACATAAGATCAGAGTATAAACTGATATCTCAGTAAGTTATCTTGTCACAAAGATAAGTCCTATAATTTTTCTATCATCACTTCTGAAAATTTTCTTACTTTTATGAAAGGCTTTATGGTTTTTGAAAGCACTTTTCCACATGCACAGAGGCACGAAGACAAAGCAGCAAGAGCTAAGCCAGTGGTGTTCTAGTCAATGTTTAACAACTGGCTAGGTCAGCGAAGGCCAGATGGTTCGTCTGGTGCCTCTGGGGTGATTGCTCAGGACGAAACCAGCTACTGTATGTAGAATCTGACTACCCTGAGTCCACCTTGCTAGGACACATGTTGGTACTTTGGTAGATGGCCACCATCAGCGGCTAGCAATGAGAGTGAGTGGTCTTGGACGCTCACTGGTCTTGGTCCAGGCCAGGTACCCCTTTAGACAACTGTGGCATCAGCGGATGTCTGAATGCAACTATCTGAAGAACCCAAAGTGAGAACTACCTGGCCGAGCCACACACGAATCCCTGACCCACTTAATTGCGAGCAAAATGAAATGGTTGTTATTTTATACCACCGTGGTTTAGATTTGATTGTTATATGGGAATAGGAATTGTAACAGAGAGACAATAACAGTGTTCGAAGGGTCAGCATGAAACTGTCCCCCACAGGGTTAATGAGCTCAATTCCAGCAGGAAATTTAAAGCTTTTTGTTCTCTAACGATTTCTCCCGAATCAGCTATTGTTTCTTTCCAGACCCCACTAATGAATGTGCTAGCTGTCTCTGTAGAAGCCTGGACTCCAGGTCAACTGATATGGTCCCAGCCTGTGAACAAGCAAGACCCTGCATTCCTCAGCCTGAATTGTCTTACACCGCAGAATAGCCTTAGACTACCTACTGTCAGACCGAGTATTAGCCAGCCTAAGCTAGCCTAAACCAGCTTGAGCTCAGCCACCAAGTCAATGCCTACACAGATGAGCCAAGAAGTGTCAGACAGTTACCTCTGCTTCATTATAATGTTAAAGTCCCAGGAGGAGCACAAGCTTCGTTAACATAACATATGATGCATGTATAGGCGTGTTTTCTAGGTACAGCTGTGCAACCATATGCCTTTCTTTACGTGTGATGACAAAGCTCCCCTTTTTGAATATTCATCCTAAACCCTAAATAAAAAGGACCCACTCACCCCTGCTGGGGGATGGGGTGGAGGGTGGGTCACAGCTTTGGAAATTATTCCCTGTGATCTCCTTACTTGCTGCAAATAAAGATTACTTTATATGACAACTCCACCTGGTGTGTAGTCTCTATCAGTAACTCACCAAGGAACAGACTCATGTTAGCCCAGTTACAATCGTTACAATCTTATAAGAATGAAGGAGAGAGAGGAGTCAATGAAGGTTCTAGAAGATTGAATCTTCTGAAAATAAGATTGAGGAACAGGAAGAAGAGAAGATGGTGCAGACAATCTTGACTACATCGAATTTCAGATGTGTCTTAGTTCAGCCCACTATAACAGAGCACCACAGACTGGGTGACTTAAACAAGAGAAAACTGTTTCTCATAGTTCTGGAGGCTGGGAAATCTAAGATCCAGTCACCAGCAGATCCTCTGTCTGGTTAGGGCCTGCTTCCTGGTGTGCAGATGGCCACTGTTAAAGAACAAAATTCAACTAAGTAAATTTGAAGATCAAATTGACTTTACTCAATGCTTCATGAATGGGACAGTGTCCCATTTAGCAAACAGAGGGGAGTTCCAAGTAGATGCATAAAATGAATGGCTTTTATAGGCGGAGGGAGAAGAAAAAGGGAATTTCCAACAAGGAGTAAATCGTCTCAGGCAAGATCACCCTCCTTTGGGGGAAGGTGGGGGAATCTATCAGAGAGTTTATCTCACTAGTGCCTATCAGGTAATTCCAGGTTGTCTGGTTAAAAGGTCATATTCCTAGGAGAGGCTGAAACTACAATTAGATTAGATACTAAGTCTTGGTTCACTGATGAGTGGCTCAGCACAAGTGACTGCATTTGGGTCTGTTGCTTCTTTCTTAGCCCCATTTTTTTCTCATCGTATCCTCTCGAGTTACAATTTTTTCTCATTGTTACCTCAGGAGAGTCGTTCTTGTGTCTCTTCTTGTAAGAGCACTGTGATATGACTGATAACAAGAATTATATATTTGGTCTTCATCACCATTCCTGGCAAAGAGGGCCTAAAGCCCTTGTAATTTTTTAAGTTGGAGAGCAATGGAGTTATCTTTTGTTATTCAAAACAACTTCTTTCAACCACTCCTGAGTTTTTGTTAATGAGGTGACTTTTGGAAAGCCCCTAAATGTGAGGGCTGGTTCCCCAGGGACCAGTTATGTGATTAGAGGGTTCAAGCTTTCAGCCTCATCCCCCTACCTCCAGGGAGGGTAGAGGGGCTGGAGACTGAATTAATCCCCAAGGCCAGTGATTTAACTGATTATGTCTACATAATGAAGCCTCCCTAAAAATTCCTAATGTAAAGAATTCAGAGAGCTTCCTGGTTGGTGAACACATGGAGGTGCTGGATGGTTCCAGAGAGGGTATGGAAGCTTCACTCCCCTTCCTACATAGCTTACTTTATTCAACTCTTCCATTTGGCTATTCCTAAGCTATATCCTTTTATAATAAACTGAAAATCTAGTAAATAAAATGTTCTCTGAGTTCTGTGAGTCATTCTACTAAATTAATTGAATCTGAAGAGAGGGTCATGGGAACCTTTAATTTTGTAGCTGGTTTGTCAGAAGCACAGATTTATGAAGGGCATCAGAAGTAAGGACAGTCTTATAGGACTGAGCCTTTAGGCTGTGGGATGTGATGCTATCTCCAGGTAGAGTGTCAGAGTTTAATTAAATTGTAGTGATGAAGGAGCATAAGGCAAGCTGAGGGCAGAGTACAAGTTAGCACACGCCCCCTCCCCAGGTGGGATATGTGTGATTTTCCTTAGGCACTCCTGGCTGCTCAAGAACAAAGAAAAGCAAAGAAAACAAATGGTTAACTGATAGAGATCACAGTCATGCAGAATATGGGTCTCCATCAGTTTACAAATATCTTTAGTAAATTATAAGAAAAAGTCAACCTTATCAATAGCTTAATCTCCAGAAACTTAAAGACTCAGTTTCCTGGAGCTCCTAATATCTCCCTCCCCTCCATAGTGATGTGAGAACAAAGGCAAGAAGGAAATGGTAGGTAAAATTAAATTTCCTTATGACCTGCAGCACTTTGACAAATATTTGAGGCAAATGCAGAGTAGAACATTTCTCCAGGAATCCCCTACTGTCATAATGTTAATGCTTTGCTAGAGGGAAAAACAACTTTAGCTTGACAATATCTAGGCCTCCAGTATCCTGTGAGTCTTCTTTAGCATATGAAAATCTCATTGGAAACTTCCCCTTTGGCTTCACCTTCCCCAACTCCATAGTAGATAACCAGTCATTCTTCACAACCCCAGGGTAGCTCTTCCTGACCATGCGTCCTGTCTGTGAGAAGTGAGATGATTCATTTTCAGAAATACCAAATAAAAGCTGTACTGTATAATTAACAAAAGGTGTACAACCTATTGGAAATATGTACGAACCACCCCCCACAATGGAGTACCAAACCCTTAGACACTTCACTTCCTGGTTCTTTTTCCCCTCTCCATTTCATGGGTTTGTTTATCATGGGCTTTGCAATGAGCATGCACCAAAGAACTGAAGTCTCTGGGTCACCTCAAGGAAGGTACATTTGCTCCAATCAGACTACTTTTTCCCTTACATGGGCATAGGTGATTTCCGGGTAAGGCTGTAACCTCTGTAGTACTCAGCCAATGAGGAATCAGGGAAGGGACTTGCATGCTAGGAGATAAATTGCTTGCTATGACTAGAAGGAGTGTGCCTGTCCATCAGACACCCCCTTTTGAAAGAACCTTGATTGAAGCCTCCCTTCACTGTGCTCTGAGTCTCCATGTCCCTCCTTTGATTAGATCAGTGGGCTTATTTCTCACACTGTCCCCATGCTTTAATAAAAGCACCATTTTGCACCAAAGATGTCTTCAAGATTTCTCTCTTGGCCATTAGCTCTGAACCCCCACCACTCCAAAATGACCACTGGGTCATCAGTAGGACACCCAGTTGATGTCCACCAGACAACTGAAGAATTGCTTGGTATAGGAAAAGACCCACACATGTGGTCTTGGAGTGTTCAGTGTGATTAGCAGAGAAAAAAGAAACATTTTAACGTCTGAATCACAGGGAGACAGAAATATTCGATCTATAACAGGATATTTCAAAAATAGTGTATATGTTCACAAAAGGATTTGTACAAGAATATTCATAGTGCTTTAAAATCAGGTTATTCCCAAACTAGAAAGAACCCAAATGCTCATTAACAGGAAAATGTCTGAATATTCATGTTATTAAAAGAGATAAGTTTCTTTAATTTGAACAATATTGATGTAATATCCTTTTCTTGTTTAATGTTAATCTTCTTCTTTAGAAAATAGAATACAATGAGGTGCCTGGTTGGCTCAGTTGATTAAGTGTCCGACTTTGGCTCAGGTCATGATCTCATGTTTCATGGGTTTGAGCCCTGCGTCGGGCTCTACATTGACAATGTGGAGCCTGCTTGGGATTCTCTCTCTCCCCCTTCCTTTAGTGCTAAGTAACTAAATAAATAAGTTTACACAACTAAACAAATAAACTTAAAAAAAAGAGAATACATGAATAAAAAATAAAACAGTTCAGAGTTAACAGGTTTTAAAAAAGAATTAACAGTCACAATATATTGGTATTAAGCTGACTTTCAAAAAGAAGAGATTGTCCCTGAGGAACACAGAACTTGGAAGATAAGAAAATGACTTGTAAGAGATAGGGGCACCCGGGTGGCTTAGTTGGTTGAGCGTCCAACTCTTGATTTTGGCTCAGGTCATGATCCCAGGGTCCTGGGATTGAGCCCCACATCGAGCCCCATGTCAAGCCCCATGTCAAGCCCTACATCAGGCTCCATGCTGAACGTGGAGTTTACTTAAGATTCTCTCTCTCCCCCTGCCCCTCTCCTCTGCTCATGTTCCCTCTCTCTAAATAGAAAAATAAAAAACCAAAAAAAAAAAAAAAGAAAAAAAAATGACCTGCAAGAGGTAATCTTTCACTTTAAATGAGTGGATTGTTGATTGACACAGTATGGACCAGTTTTCATTCTAAAACTTTTGATTATTTGAATGTAGATTTTGACCTATTGTTTCATTTGAGCTATAGCTACTCTAATCACATGTAGTCATTACAAAATTACTACATTTCACAAAATTTACCTCTTCTAAAAATGTCAACAACGAAGGCATTTTCTTTTATTGAAGAAGACACATACATGATGAAAAATTTCTAATACTTCAAAAGTGTATATGATAAAGTCAGTTACCCTCCCACTTCAGACCCTTTTCCTCCTTTGTTAGAGGCAACCATAGTGAAGAGTTTCTTGCAGACATTTATAAAAAAATTCTATGCTTATGCAAGCATACATAGGTGTGTATATACACATATATCCAATTTTTTCCCTGATACGTTCTTTATGTTAATGTATCTGAGAGACTGCTCCTTTGGATCTACTCTGGTCTTTTTATGGTGGCATAGCTTTCTAACATATGAATGTGCCAATATGTATATCTCATATATATGGTGCTATACATATATGATGATATGTTATATTTAACATGTTTCTTACTAGTGAACATTTAGGTTACTGTCAAATATAAAAAAATTACAAGTGCAATTATCATGGTGTGTATATACATATTTCATACATGTAAACATATATCTATCTATATATAAGTGTAGGTATATGAGAGTTTATAGCATAAAATGAAAGTGGAAGGGATAGACAAAGGGCTTATGAATTTTAGGTTTTATTTTATTTAAAAAAATTTTTTTTTCAACGTTTATTTATTTTTGGGACAGAGAGAGACAGAGCATGAACGGGGGAGGGGCAGAGAGAGAGGGAGACACAGAATCGGAAACAGGCTCCAGGCTCTGAGCCATCAGCCCAGAGCCTGACGCGGGGCTCGAACTCTCGGACCGGGAGATCGTGACCTGGCTGAAGTCGGACATTTAACCGACTGCGCCACCCAGGCACCCCATGAATTTTAGGTTTTAAAAGATAATAGCAAATTGCCCCCCAAGGAGATTATCCCAGCTGTGCTCCCACTGCTTATTTTCTCCCATCTTTATCAATGGTGTCATCGTTGAATAATATTTTTTTGCATTATAATTTGTGAAAAATCATATCATTGCTTTACTTTGCCTTTTCTTAATTATTAGTTAGGCTTATATGTTTTTAGTGTATTTTTGGCCAGTTATGTGTCCTTTTCCTTGACCAATTTTCTTGTTTTTAATAGAGTTTCAAGGCTTTTTATATATTAGAAACTATTAATTATGATGCATTCAGTTGTAAATGAGCATATTATCTAATAGAGGAGTGTGGGCCAATGGAAAACACATTCTTGCTGTCTCCTCCCCTGCCCCACATAGGGACCAATGAATAAAGCAGGGTGACCATAAAGTCAGAACTCTTTTCTCAGTAATTCTGGAAGGATCGGGACTTCCGTTTTTCTGAAATGAGCCTATGTTGGAATACAATTATTATAAACATGGCCAGTGGCATGAATAATAATTCAATGGCATATATCTCCCTTAAAGGACAGTGGAACAATGATACAAAGCATTCTTAGATTTACAGTAAAACATTAGACCTGGCTTCTAAAGTAGTGAATTAGCTGAGCTCTGTGGCATAACACTAATTAATCCTAATCTTAGGTTTTTGCCTCTATCGGTCCAGTTCTAAAATAGATGAGCAGAGATGGAATGCTTAAACATTTGGTAGGGAGTGCTTGGAGTTTAAAATCAAACGGTGTATTTGTTCCTGTTACAACATTTGCTCCATCGTGATGGAAGACCTATTTTCCCAGGTTGGGGTCACCGTTCCCAGGTCCGCATAGCACCCTAGAGGCCGAAGATTTCATTTTCTCTTAACAGGGGTGTTAAAAATGGGGTTTGGTGTTCTTTGCTCATATATGGACAAAGGGCTAAGAAGCTGAGTGCTAGCAACCCTTACAGAAGTCAGCAAGTATGCATGTGCCGCCCAAGGAACACAGAGAGGTTGAATTCTCTTCTCCTCACAAGTAGCCAATGCCCAGCCAGCCGTGCAGTTCAGCCAGGAAAGACATTTCTTCTGTGTGACTGCAGCTGTCATTTCTGCACTGACCTCCAGGTGGCCCGGTTTCCTGCAAACCTTCTGTGTTGTATGGAGAATGACCACAGACCTCCGGTGATGCTCTCAGACTCCAGGTGTTGCCTTTTATCTCCTCCCTTCAGACTTAGCAGAAATTATAATTTAGAGGCCACTTGCTACATGAGTTCAGAGACTGAAATGTCCACCGGTAAGTGAGTCAGAGGCTTTTGGGTGCCAGATCCTTATAATCTGCTATCTGATGGAGGCTTTATGCCTGACAGAAGCCTGATGTTTTAAAAGATATGGGGTTAGTTTCCAGATAAAATCATCTGCTGATCTTCATGCTGCTATTATTACCCAAATACTGAAGAGGTGGAGAGTGGTCTATTTAAAAAGAAATGTGCAGGATATTGAAACATATAAATGATCAGCAAATAGATTGAATGAGATGATGGATCAGAGAGATGGTGGGTCTTACAACAGGAAGAGGTGATTGGTACACCAAGAAGAGTCATCCATGCTATGTACTGAGTACAGGTTACCTGTTGACCCAGAGAGACACCTGAGATTTTTGCTGCATTTCTAAAAACTCAAGTAGGGGTAGCACCTCTAGGAATAAGTTTAGGCTATGTATCTTCAGCAGGAATGTCACAGAAATGAAGCAGTCCTCTTTGTTGTTTTTTTCAGAGTTTTCTTTGGTTTTTGTTTCTGTCAGTTCTTGTTGCAATTATGTTTAAAAATGATGAGTGAATAAATTACCAAAACATTCTTTTTTAAAAAAAATAATTTATTCAAGTTAGCTAACATACAGTGGATACAGTGTAGTCTCGTCCTTGGGAATAGATTCCTGTGATTCATCACTTACATACAACACCCAGTGCTCATCCTAACAAGTGCTCTCCTCAATGCCCATCCCTCATTTTCCCCACCCCCATCAACCCTCAGTTTGTTCTCTGTATTTAAGAATCTCTTTTGGTTTGCCTCCCTCTTTGTAATTTATTTTCCCTTCCCTTGCCCGATGGTCTTCTGTTAAATTTCTCAATTTCCACATATGAGGGAAAACATATATCTGTCTTTTTATGACTGACTTATTTCACTTAGCATAATACCCTCCAGTTCCATCTATGTTGTTGCAAATGGCAAGGTTTCATTCTTTTTCATTGCTGAGTAGTATTCCATTGTGTGTGTGTATAATATATATATATATATATTATATATATTATATATATATAATATATATACACACACATATATATATATATATATACACACACACACACAATGTTCCATAATTTGGCTATTATTGATAGCACTGCTATAAACATTGGGGTACATGTGCCCCTACGAATCAGCAGAAACAGTCTTCTTATAAACCTGATTATGTTGCATACTATTTTAACTTACTGTATTACTAATGATATTTACTTTGATCACTTGATTAAAGCTGTATCTACCATGCTTCTCCATTGTAACATTATACTCTTCCCCTTTGTAATTAGAAGGTATTTTGTGGGAAGATATTTTAAATCTATATAAATAGCTCTTTCCTTATTACTTTCAACTTAGCCATGTATTTATTTATATCTTATTGAGTTTAATAGGCAATAATCTGCTACCATCAATATATATTTGGATACTCAACTTCCCCCAGAGCTGGCCAGAGGGGGTCCCTTTCGGCTTTCTTTTTTGTCATTTTGACATGGCCCATTTTTCTTTGAGTACTTCCCAAGTTTCTACCATAGTAAGATATTCTAGGTTCATTTTGTATTTTCTCTTCCCCAATTTGAAATCAGCTATTACACTAAGGTGACTTTTAGCGGAGAATTTTATTTAAACCCCATGATCTGGGTACTAAGTGTTCTTATTGATTTGGGGTGTTGCCATTCACAGTTCCTTTCAGTGGTCACATACAAATATATATGACTTTGCATTTACTTCTCTATATTTTCAAAATCAATTTTATTGAAATTTATTCACATACAGTAAAATATAACCATTTTAAGTATACAGTTAAATGAGTTTTGACAAATATTCACAATGTTGTAACCCGCCGCCCCCCACACCCCCAATCAAGATATGGTACATTTCTATCACCCAGAAAGCTCCACCGTGCTCCTTTGCAGTCACTCCTCCTAAACCCACCACAGGCAGACACAAATTTGGTTTCTATCACTGTAAGTTGGTTTTATCTGTTCTAAAATTAGTTTATAACAGAATGATATGGTATATACCTTTCTTGTGTCTGACTTTCTTCACTTAGCACAGTGTCAATCCTGTTATTCATGTTATTGCAGGTATCAGTAGTCTGTGCCTTTTAAAAAAAATTTTTTTTAACGTTTATTTATTTTCAAGGCAGAGAGAGACAGAGCATGAACGGGGGAAGGTCAGAGAGAGAGGGAGACACAGTATCTGAAACAGGCTCCAGGCTCTGAGTGGTCAGCCCAGAGCCCAATGCAGGGCTCGAACCCACGGACTGTGAGATCATGACCTGAGCCGAAGTCGGACGCTCAACCGACTGAGCCACCCAGGCGCCCCAGTAATCTGTGCCTTCTTATTGTTGAGTAGTATTTCTCTATATGAATAAACCATGATACGTTTATGTCATCATCTGTTCATGAACATTTGCTTTGGTTGAGTTTTTGCTATCATAAATCAAGTCGTCAGCAATATATGTACAAGTGGTTTTGTGGACATACGTTTTCATTCCTCGAGGGTAAATATGTAAAAGTAGAAGTGCTGGTCATAAGGGAAGTATATGGTCAACTTTATGAGGAGGTGGCAAGTTCTCCCTAAATGGCTGTACCCTTACAAGCCATGAGTGTAGCTCTACATTCTCTGACACTTGATAATGTTAAAATTTTAATTTTAGCTCTTCTAGTGAGTATGCAGTGGTATCTCATTAGAGTGAGAATTTTCATTTTGTTAATGAATCATACTGTGAAGATTTTTGAAATGTGTTTACTGGTCATTAATATATCTTCTTTTTCATCTTCAAATATCATGGACATTTTTCAGGGGTAGTTTGCTTTTTCTCATTGAGTTATAAGGGTTCTTTTTAAATTCTGGATGCAAATCCTTTGTTAATCCTATGTGTTAAAAATAGTTTCTTCCAATCTCAGATGCTTCACCTTTCAGCTTTCTGAATAGAGCCTTTACTTTTTATTTATTTTTAAAAATATTTACTTATTTTTATTTTGAGAGAGAGAGAGAGAATGGGGAAGGGACAGAGAGAGAGAGAGAGAGAGAGAGAGAGAGAGAGGGAGAGAGAGAGAATCCCAAGCAGGCTCCACACTGTCAGTGCAGAGCCCATTATGGGGCTCGATCCCACAAACCATGAGATCATGACCTGACCGGAAATCAAGAGTCAGATGCCAATTGACTGAACCATCCAGGCTTTAAAGAGTAAAAATTTAAAATTTTTCTGTGGTTTCAATTAATCTGTTTTTTTCTTATATGGTTGGTGATTTTTGTGTCCTGAGTAAGAAATCTTCGCCTAACTGAAGGTTACAAAGATTTTTCTACATATTGAGTTTATTTCTGTGCTAACAAAGAGGACTGTTAGATTGTATCACATATTTGAACTTTCATGAAAACACTAATAAGTATACTGGATCAAAGAAGATGTGTTCTTCCATTGTAAACCACGGGAAAGGAACTTTGGGATTAAGCCATGGTTGGGCTTCCTCAGTGTTCTGGGTGAAAATGTTTTGAGCAAATACATGTAGAAATCAAATTCTGAGTGTTCCAAATTTGGTTTTATTGCAAAAAAACACATAGAAATAAAATCACACTTAAAGTCAGACTGATTCTATTTTTTTAATTGCCATTTCAGTGACTTTATGGCTCAGAAGAGAGAATGTTAACGCATTGGTCCATCAGCACATAAGGTCAAGGAATGATTTTCTCCATTGAATAATTTATTTAAAATTTTTATGGGGAGGCAACCTATTTCCCCCTTTTTTCTTCTGTTTGACACTTAAATGGTGATTATTAACCATGTTGTCTTTCACACTCACAAATGTTCTTCTCAGGACTGTTTCTGTATATCATAAACCAGGGTTTCTCAATCTTGGAACTATTGTCACTTTGGGCTGGATAATTGTATTATTAGTTTGTTAGGGCTGCCATAACAAAATACCACAGACTGGGTGCTCTTTCACAGGATTTTTTTTTTCTTCCCCTAACAGTTCTGGAGAAGTCCAAGATCAAGGTGTTGGCAAGTTTGGTTTCTTCTGAGGTCTCTCTCTTTGGCATACAGGTGGTTGTAGGGTCTTTCTTCTGTGCAATTCCTAATAAGATTGGATTAGGGCCCACCTTAATGAACTCATTTTAACTTAATCACCGTTTACAGGCCTTATTTCCAAGCAAAGTCACATTCTCAAGTACTGAGGGTTTGGGCTCCAACATACAACTTTGGGGAGGATATGATTCAGCTCATATCAATAATTCTTTTTTTGTGGGGTCTGTCCTGTGCATTGTAAGATGTTTATCAGCATCCTTCACCTTTGCCCACTAGATGACATTAGCACTCCCCACTTGTGACAACCAAAAATGTTTCCAGACACTGTATAGTGTCCTCCCTGGGGAAGGAAGATGGGAGGAGGGGTTAAGAACTATTATCTTAAAAGAACTTAGAGATATTTTGCAGTTTGTTTACTTTCTGTCCCACAGATTTCTACCACAGTTATTTAAAACCACTCAGTGGCTGAGATAATTTTGAACCCCAAAATTACTTGAACTTGAATCTAAAAACCACATCCTTTCTCTTCATCGTGTTTTCCTTACAACTTAACCATTAAAAAAAATAAGTAAATCTTAGAACACAAATTATTGGGTACCTATTAAATGCCATATGCAGTATCTATCTATCCATTTATCTATCCATCCATCCATCTACCTATCCAACATCTATCATCATTTGCAATTCTAATCCAACCATATAGGATGTTATTCTAGTTTCCTATATTTCCATATTTTTATTGCTCCCTTTTTTTTTTGACAGTGAGAAACCTCCTTTTTATATGTGGGAGCATGTCTTTATTTCTCTATATTTATATGTATATCTCAATCAACCCCCCCCCCCCCCGTCATATGTATCTAATCTCTCATTGTCACTGCCACCACTGATGTCCTGTCCCTAGTGTGTATGTCCTCCTTGGTCTCCTGGGCTACTCCCCTGCATCGATACAGTTTTCTCCTTGCTCCCTGGGCTGAGGTACTTCTGCATAGATGTCCTCCTCACCTTCCTTGGTGATAACGTGGGCTGAGCTGCTCTTCTACCGGGATGACCTCCTCGCTTGGATTGTGACACCTCATGTCGGGCCACCCTTGCATGGATACCCTCCTTTACTCCCCTCAAGCTTTGACATTCTGAATTAAGCAGCCCTCTTCACCTCCTTGTGGACTCTGACCTCCTGTGTCAGCTACATTCCTCCCATGCTACATGGATGCGTTCCTCATCCTGCTTGGTCTCTAATGGCTCCTGCTGGCATCCTGTCTGGATGTCCTTTTTTGCCCTCCCAGACTGGGCTGCTCCACTCACCACACTCTTGTTTGGATATCTTCTTTGATTATCTCCATATAATGAATTTGGGATGATTTTTATTTTCTTTGGGGTGGTAGGGGGAAGAAAATGGAAAGGGAAAGAGGGGAATACAGGTAAAAAGACTTTAAAGGGGATAAAGGAATGAAAAAGAGTTACTAGGTAGAGAGCTTATTCAAATCAAGATTTATCATCTTTCTCCTTAGGCTAGTGTTTTTACCTGCTTCTATCTGTGGTGATATTGTCCTAATTAGTAGTAAGTTTTTTGGTGAAAAATTATAGTCAGTGAGCATATGCTAAACACGGGTTGAAAAGAATTTTTGTGAAATTTTCCCAAGACATGGGGGTTTCTTCATTATCTTAAGTGCCTTAAAACCATTTTTTTTTTGAGTTTTGGAATCATATAATAAAAGATTCCTTACCAAAATGTCATAAGAATGCCAATTTTCCCAGTATCTTTGGCCCCTGGGTGGAAGACTACCTTTTATATTGGACAGAGATTATAGCCTGGCACTGAAAATCTGTTTAAACCTTGGAAATCAGATGTACTGATTCCTCTTCCAAGAACTGTCATTAATTCATTGTTTCATGAGACAAGCCCTGAACTTTGGTTTTTCTTTTGGTAAAGTGAGAACAGTATTTCCATTGGCCAAAATAAGCAAAGGTCAGTGCAATAAAAAAATTTAAAGCAAGACATGCTGCACTTCTCAGGTGAAAACTTTTATGTAAGTACAAAGTATTGATTTATTTCTAAAATATCATTATCTTTATTAGAAACACTCCAGAGGGCAAAACATTTCATTGCTTTGGAAATTAGAGTACCAGAAAATATTGGCTTAAAGATGTAGCTAACCAGGCCATCTTAAAGACAATCGTTCATATCACTGACATTTGAAATAAAATAATCATGTAAAAAAAAGAATGTTTGATTATTTGTGATAGGAAAGTACAGAGGTTGGCTTCTTGACCATGGAGTTTAAAAAAAGTTAATAGGAATTTGTGGATGGCCCAACTATCTCTGGAATACTTATGCTAGATATTTTTTTTCCACATCTATTTTATTCTTTCATCAAACAAAACATTGGATTTTTAAGGTTTAATTTTATGACCTGTAGCTTTTATTATAAATCATTAGTTCTGCATGTAGGAAGTGGCTTGGCTAAGTTCTCTTTGTATTTTATTGACTTGAATGACTCCAGCTGAATTACATTCAGATAAAGTTATCAATTGTTGTAGTTGCCCGGGAAGGCCACATGATTGTGTGGAACGTGTACTGGACAAGGAGTCCTGAGAACTGGGTTCATGCTCCAGATCTGTGGAATCTTAGCTAAGTTCCTTTCCATCTTGGACCTCAGTTTCATTTCTCAAATAGGGGATATAGCTATTGCATGTATCCACCTCATGTAACTTTGTATGACACTAAATAAGTGTGGAAGCAAATTTTGAAATGTTATAACATTGTGCTATAGAAGACACTAACTTGTATTTAATTGTCTCCGCGGTGATCTACATCTGTTAGGTGAATTTGTCTTCACTTCCACATCTACTCTGCTTTTTAACTACCTCTTTTCTGGCATCAGTGACACAGCTATTCCTCTCGTTATACAAGATGGAGATTTGGTAGATCAATTCTATTTTACTGTTACCTTTCTCTGCTTTCTCCAATTTTTCATCAGTCTCATTATTTCTTTCTCCACGTCATAGCTCAGTTTTACTCTTTTTCTCTATTATCATTGCTATCAACTTATATTGAACCTTCTCTTCTTTAGCAGTAAGTCAGGAGATAGTGCAGTAAGAACCATTTTCAAGTTCATTTCTACTTTCATTACTCTACCAGGAGGCATCCCTTACAAAAGAGCCCTGAACTATTTAGCTACATTTTTACTAAATCTCCCTGATGGAAAGTAGAGTAGGGCTCTTATGCCTTATACACAGAATCTTGTTACGGTGCAGGCATTCTGGGGATAACCTGAACTTGCATAAAAGGAGAACATGATATCCAGATGTTATGCCCACAGACTGTATATAGAAGAGATACAGGGGGAAAGATGGTACTCATGTTTGGGAGACTGGTTCTCAAAAGAATTGAGATTGTTCCATTCATGAACAGAGCATAAAGTTAAGTGATTCTAGAAGTGGGTGATATTTGGAAATCTGGAGTAGGAAATAGCACCTTGGAAGTCTGTTATCAGAGAGCAGAAACTCAGGGAGTTAGGAGTCTGGATCCTGAGAGAGACTATTAAGAGGCAGTAATGTCTCCAGCTGGGGATGAAGGGTTGAGTATACAAGAGTTTACCAGGCATTAAGAAACAAGTAGATGAGAGGTGGGGATCAGGATGTCAAATCATAAAAGAAATCAGGTTATCAGAATGGGGGGAAAATAATCTAGCACCTTCCTTAATTCAAGTGAATAATGCTGAGTTCTACAAGTGTAAATCAATGCTCATTAAATTTTTTTCTACTTAAAGTCAAGTTTTGGGGCACTGGGTGCCTCAGTCGGTTGAGCGTCCGACTCTGGCTCAGGTCATGATCTCACAGTTTGTGGGTTCGAGCCCCACATCAGGCTCTGTGCTGATCACTTGCTCAGAGCCTGGAGCCTGCTTCAGATTCTGTGTCTCCTTCTCTCTCTCTCTCTCTCTCTCCCCCACTCACACTTTGTCTCACTCTGTTTCTCAAAAATAAATAAATGTAAAAAAAAATAATTAAAAAAAAAGTCAAGTTTGTCCTAGATATTGAGATGTTGTTGATGCTGATTCAGCTATGGAGAAAGGAGTCCTCCAGAGTCTGGGGATAAAGGTAAGGTTGGTTGACAACTGCCTTGTCAGGGAAAGAAAACTGGCTTTGAAATAAACATACCTATATTTTAGTTTAGTCTTATACTTTTTTGACTGTGAACAAGTTATTGAATTTTTCTGAGAATCAGTTTCCATATCTATAAAGTGGGGATGATATTGTCTATGTAGTAAGATTATTGTAAGACTTAAGTTAGGTGTTATAAAGTTTTGGGAACTATACAAGACTATATATTTATTGATATCTTCACTGATTTAAAAAATAGTATTTCTACTACTTTCATGTCTGAAAAAACAAAGAAGCTTATAAAATTTTTTGAAATGACGTGTAAGGCTGGCTTTGTTTTCTAATTCCACTTGCTGTCTTTGGGAGTCACTTTCTTAAAATTAGGGTCTTCCTTCCTTCCATCCTTCCTTCCTTCCTTCCTTCCTTCCTTCCTTCCTTCCTCCCTAGCAAATACTAACAAGCTATCCTTTCATTCAACAAATACTTATTGAGCATCTATTTTATCTGAGAGACTGTTGTACTTGCCTGGGATATTTTATAAATGAATCAAATAAAAATCTCTGTTGTAACAGAGCTTGCATTTTGGTGGGGGAATGAATATAATATATGAGAATGTGCTAAGTGCTACGGAAAAAATAAAGCAGGAGAAATAGAGAACTGAAGTTTTAAATGGAGTGGTTAGGATAGGCCTCTATCCTATCCTATCCAAGTGGGAGCTTGCCTGTGATGTTCTAGGGCAAATCTGGCCCACCAACTATTTTTGTTAATAAAGTTTTATTGGAACAGGGCCATATTCATTATATATATATATTTATATATAAGTTTCTTTTGTGCTACAACAACAGAGTTGAGTAGTTGCAACAGGAACCTTAAGGCTTTCAAGATCTTAACAATTTGAAAAACTTTATGAAACAAGTTTGCCAACCCCTGTTCTAGAGGCCAGTGCTGGAGTGAAGTGAAAATATAATAAGTTCCTACTTTTTCTTTTTTGGGAACGAAGAGATTTTTTTTTTAAATTTCATTTATCCATTTTTTTTTTTTTTTAAATAAGTTCCTTTTTTAGCTTAGACTTTATCTGGAGAAAGCACATTATTAATACATAGATCCAGTTTTTCAAAAGACCAACTAAGGGACTCTACTGACTCTTATCATCTTTATTTTCTCTAACAGTGGCAATTTATGTTTTCCTTTATTCTTTAAATTTTGTTCATGAAGGAAAAATGCTAAGCCTTCTTGGAAAAAACAAAGGGTGAACAGAATTTTACTGCCAGACTAAATCCAACAGGTGGCGGTATTTCTCAAAGTTTCAAAACCAGCCAGCTTGCTTACTGAATAAAAATTTACATCTTAGTTTGTAGTTTCCTCACATTAATTCTGTGATTCCAGGATCATTAGTCTTATGACAAAGGGCTAAATAGTGGTGAAAAAAAGAGAGGTCATCAAATAACCAGAGATCATTTCATTGGCTTTATCCAGATCAGTGCTTCTATTGCTCGTGCAACAAATTCATAACCAATATTTGTCCCTATCTTCAGTCTGGTTGGGCAGTCCATGGTAAACTTCAAAATGACATGGGAAATATACTAAAGAGCTGAGATATTGAGTGGAGTCCTGGATGCATCGTATAGTAGCTGCATGAACCGGGAAGCTATTTATCTCTTGGACTAGCTTAATCAGTAAAGGACTTTAAATAGTAATTCCTACTTCATTGGAATTTTAGGAGGTTTTATATAGGATGTTGGCCAAAGTCCTTAATTTTTACTAAGAGGTTTTATACTAAATGTTATTATTACTATTAATCTTTCTTTTCTCTCAAATATTTTTCATGTTCTATTTTATTCTCTTGGAAAATTTTATTCTCTCAGACACATAGATTTCATCTTCTTAACTTTGACCTCTAAATGATTACATTGATCTCATTGTTTAAAAGATTTTTAGTTCATTCTTATTCCCTAAGCACTGGAATATGGCTATCTGAAGTCACATCATTCCCAAATTGTTTCCCTATATGCCTTTACTTGTGTTTGTCTCCTACAATGCCACTGTCCAAAATGGAATCTGGTTTTACTTCACATCACGGTTTTAAAATTTTTCGTCCAAGTTAGCATGTTGGTTTTGTTGTTGTTGTTTAAATGTTTATTTTTTATTTTTGAGAGAAAGAGTGTGAGTGGGGGAGGGGAAGAGAGAATGGGGGACAGAGGATCCGAAGTGGACTCCGTGCAGACAGCAGAGAGCCCGAAGCAGGGCTCGGATTCATGAACCGTGAGGTCACGACCTGAGCCCAAGGAGGGTGCTCTACTGACGGAGCCACCCAGGTGCCCCTGTTGTTATTTGTTTTTACTTTTCTTTGTATTTATTTTTTAAATCAGAACCGATCTTTCAAGTCCTTATAACATAGTACTATCCCCAGACCATTATTTTGATAAGTCAATGTCAGAAAATGAAATTCAGCAATTTATAAACTATGTACAAGACGTTGTGGAAAATGTTTTAGTATGTAAAATTCTAACATTGAAAAGGTTACAACCACATGTGAACTATAGAGGAGATAATCCTCTTTGTAACAAGTTGAAGTAATCTTTTTCTTCCTACTCATGTCATTACCAGATATCCACTTCCCATAGCCCTCTCTTTCTACAGAAACACTAAAGAGCAGTTGGTGGACATGAAAAATGTTGGCAGGCTTTCTGTACACCTCAGATACATGTCTATACCTCTAGATTTACCATGCCAGGTCACCATATAGGCCTCATGTTCCTCCACATCCCTGTGCCTTAAGGTTTCGTCTTTTTTTTTTTTTTTAATGTTTATTAATTTATTTTTAGAGATAGCACAAGCAGGGGAAAGGGGCAGAGAGAGAGGGAGAGAGAATCTTATGCCGGCTCCATGCTCACTGCAGACCTGATGTGGGGCTCAATCACACAACGGTGAGATCATGACCTCAGCTGAAATCAAAAGTCGGACACTTAACCAACTGAGCCACCCAGGCGCCCCGTGGATTAATCTGAAATATAATCCCATTATCCATCCTATGGGGAAGAGATTTATGCATTGTTTTTTTCATCTTCACAATACTGTAGTCTATTCTGATCATTTTATCTAACACACATTTTGAAAAAGCAAAAAGAGTAAAACAATCAAGAAACTGTGTTGATTAAAGAAAGTCAATAGGAAAGATTAAAATTTCTTCTCAGTGTTAAAAGAGACCTGGCTGAGTTAAATTTCTTTTTAAAAATTACTTACTTTTTAAATTTACATCCAAGTTAGTTAGCATATAGTGCTGATGATTTCAGGAGTAGAATCCAGTGATTCATTTCCTACATATAACACCCAGTGCTCAACCCAGCAAGTATCTTCCCTAATGCCCCTTGCCCATTTAGCCCATCCCCCCATCCACAACCCCTCCAGCAACCCTCTGTTTGTTGTGTGTATTTAAGAGTCTCTTATGTTTTGTCTCCCTCCCTGTTTTTACATAATTTTTGCTTCCTTTCCCATATGTTAATCCATTTTAACATGTGAGTGAAGTCACATGATATGTGTCCACATGTGAGTGAAGTCACATGATATGTGTCTTAAATTCCACATGTGAGTGAAGTCACATGATATGTGTCTTTCTCTGACTGACTAATTTCTCTTAGCACTCTAGTGCTAGTTCTAGTTCCATCCATGTGGTTGCAAATGGCAAGATTTCATTCTTTTTTGATTGTCAAGTAATACTCTGTTCCATCTATCTATCTATCTATACCACATTTTCTTTATGCATTCATATGTTGATGGACATTTGGGCTCTTTCCATACTTTGGCTATTGTTGAAAACGCTGCTATAAACATTGGGGTTCATGTGCCCCTTTGAAACAGCACACCTGTACCTTTCAGATAAATATCTAGTAATGCAATTGCTAGGTTGTAGGGTAGTTCTATTTTTAATTTTTTGAGGAACCTCCACACTGTTCTCCAGAACGGCTTCACCAGTTTGCATTCCCACCAGCAGTGCAAAAGGATTCCTCTTTCTTCACATCCTTGCCAAACATCTGTTGTTGCCTGAGTTGTTAATTTTAGCCATTCTGACTGGTGTGAGGTGGTATCTCCTTGTGGTTTTGATTTGTCTTTCCCTGATGATGAGTGATGTTGAGCATTTTTTCATGTGTCTGTTAGCCATCTGGGTGTCTTCTTTGGAAAAGTGTCTATTCATGTCTTTTGCCCATGAAATATAAATTTCTATATTTATTGCAAATGATATGAGCACATGACATTGTAATTATTCACTAAAGATTTACTCATTAGGGCTTAGAAAAGTTATGGTAATACATTAATTCAACAAACATTTGTTCAATGCTTTTTATATGTCAGGCACTGTGGCACATGATGAGGATATAATGATAACCAAAGTAGACATAATCTCTGTCCTCATGGAGTGTATTATTTTTTCGCAGCTGGTGTAACAAATTACCACAATTTTGTGACTTAAAACAATACAGATTTACAGCCTGTATATCAGAAGTCCAACATGGGTCTCACTGGACTAAAATCAAGGTGACGGAAAGAATGTATTCTTTTCTAGAATCTCTAGGGCAGAAACTTTTCCTTACCTTCCAGGGTCTACACACAGGGCTTGTGACCCCCGTCTTCTGTCTTCAAAGCCAGCAATGTGGCATCTCTTTGACCCTTCTAAAGGCTCTCCACTTATAAGAACTCATGTGATTGGAGTGGGCCTACCTGGAAAATCTAAGGTACTTTCTTTACCTCAAGGTCTTTTTTTTTTAAATTTATTTATTTATTTTGAGAGAGAGAGAGAGAGAGAGAGAGAGAGAGAGAGAGAGCGCCTGTGCACATAAGCGAGGGTAGGGGCAGAGAGAGAGAGGGAGAGAGAGAATCCTAAGCAGGTTCCATGCTATCAGTGTAGAGCCTGATGTGGGGCTCAATCCCACAAATTGTGAGATCATGACTTGAGCTGAAATCAAGAGTTGGACACTCAACCGAGTCACCCAAGTGCCCCTAAAGGTCTGTACTTTTAATCACACTTGCAAAGTCCCTTTTGCCATGTAAAGTAGCATATTCACAGGTTCTGGGGATTAGGACATGGACTCTTTGAGGGTCATTATTCTGCTTATTACATGGAGCTCATAGTCTAGTGCATGAAGAGCAGACCAAATTCCAATGGGGCAGGCAGGTGACTGAAATGAATGAGATTGGCCAGTGACAGCAGTTGTGAATGAACTGAACATTCGTGCTGATTCTGAGCACATGAAAATACTGGCTGCATGTTGCCAGATCTTTCGGTATTTCGAGAAAAGTTACAAATCTTGATTATATGGAATCCACTGATCTTTAAAGTGTGAACAACTGTCTTAGGTTGTTTCCCCAGAAGCAGACCCTGATTTGAAAATTGGTATATTCCCTCTAGGGAAACTAGAAAGGGACTGAGAAAACCAGGACCAGGAAGGAAGAGAATCCCAACAAGGGTACAATTTCAGGCAAAGTCCTACTGCATAACCTCAAAGGGGAACTCTGAAGCGTGTCATATCTCATAGTTAGCTCCACACACAGTAAGGGATCTGAGGCTTTATAATTGTGTGATTCTCACCCATTGGTTAAGGATAGTTGAGGGGCATGTAAATTGTCTGGTATTACTTGGATTATCATGAATCAGTGCCCATGTTATTTTCTTACTTGGCCTGATCTTCATATGGCCCTAGACATCGGAGTAACAACAACTGTTAAAAGTATCTGTGTGGCTAGCTGACAATCCTATTTCTAAACGTACTTCCAAATCTAGGAAAGTATGCATAGGAGATTATAATAACGCCTTTTAGGTCATCAAAAGGCTTTATAGTTTAGCCAGTTGAGCTCACATGTTGTGTAAACCTCTACATGAGAAGTAGAGCAAGCCAGTGTTGGTGAGAAAAATTTATTCCATTCTCTTTGATCCTTTCTTGGAAACCACCATCCATTGCCCAAGACTATATCTAACACTTGATTTTGCTCTCAAAAGAATGTCATCTGCACCTTTGCTACAGCTTCATGAAATATTCTAGCTTCTTATGAAATCATTGCTTTCTTTGTGTTTTCTGGGTGTGTGTGTCAGAAGACATTAATTTTTATTGATGTATCTTCCAAAGCACTAGAAGAACCCAGATGCATTAAAAATTTGTCATATGTTAATTAAGACATCCAGGTAAACTGGTCCCTTCTAAAGAGTTCAAAGAAAATAAGTCAGTTGGTATTAAAAAATATTTAAGAACATCTGTGACTCTTTTGTCACTCCTTTCTGCAAGAATTTTGTAGGAATTTTGACAATGAACAAATTTGGTGAACACATTTAGTTATGAGTTAACCTACTCATTTTTGGATGCCATGAAGGGGGTGGAAATGGCATTAAAAAGTAACAATAGGCAGCTGAAAATTTAGGAAGTCAGTACTTTAATTTTATTATTTATAGGCTGAATGAAATTGGAAAAATAGAGCAGTTGACTCTTTATCATACCCAAGAGAACATGTGGTGTTAGTCTGAGGATAATCTCATGAGTCTTATTAAGGAAAGATATTATGACTGTGCATTGAAGGCTTTGGCTCAGTTCTGATTGTCTACACTTAACTTGTCCATAATTATATCCCCACAATACTCTAGATGTTGCAACCACTATCAATTGCCCAACTAAACAATAGAGTCCATATGGGCACATTTGTCTTGTGGAGTTCAAATCACAATTTTTTCATTAAAAAATATTTTTTAATTGGTTTAAAGCATCAACATCATATGCCGAAGGCTACCAGTGCACTAATTTGAAGACCAGTTCAGAAAAAAAGAGTCAGAAATATTTATATGTTAAGTTCCTAGAAGTTTTCCATGAAGTAAATAACTTGGATTTGTGTTTCTAGAATGCTGTTGAGTAAATTGCATATATAATTTGCTAGTATCTCTTACGTTTCATCTTTACACTGTCACGTGTGAGGTCTCAAATGTTATCAAACCTACAATTAATCAGGGTAGAGACAGGGGAGATGACTTTGTCAAGTGCACATGGGGTGCTAGTTTTTTGTTCCAAAATGGTGACAAGGTCAAAAGGATACCAGCTTAGCAGTGGGAAGGCTTGGTTATGACTTTTACTGACATGTGACAACACATGAGTGCCTTAGCCTCTAGATATCTACTTCCTCATCTCCAAAATGAGGAGTTTAGGTTTAGACAACTTTTGAAGTCTTTTCCAACTCTGACATTCTGCCTCATTTTCTGCTCCTCCATTCAGACAGACTAGAGACAGGTCAGAATGACATCACTGTCTCCTCCCTTGCTAAACTGATTTATCCTACACTTGTCTGGCCATTTCTCTTTTAATCTTGAAGTCTAAGCATGGGAAATATTAGCTAGTGTTCTGGAGTCACTAGACCCCATAAAGAAAGGCATGGGATTTTCTTCTAGCCAGTCAAGCCATTTGTTTCCTCTGCTAACATCATAAAAATTATCTTTCTGTTTCCACCCTTTTTGCTTTGACTCAGAGGCAGTGAAGAAAACTGGGCTTAAGATACCAGCCAAGTTTCTTCTTTCTAGCCACTTTCAACTTGTGGTCCTGGTAGGGGAATGGGAAGGAATTGACGAGGGGGTCTCTGGAAGACATGAATTCTATGGATTTTTCCACCTGCAGCATCTGGACCTTGTAGGACAGACCTTCGGGAAGGCTGTCCACTGGGACCATGGTTTAGGATCCAGGAATGTCTCTGGATACAGAGACACTGGACTGCAGGGCTAGTTGAAATAATTCAAAATTGTGTTTACAGCACTTACACATTCTATTTGTTTTTTTCCTCTTATCTCTGGTTCTGTGTTTTTTCTAGAACAATCTATGAGCTCTTTTAGAACCTGACATTTCTTCTTAAGAAAGGAATTATGTAGCCTATAGAGGAATGGAAAGCAAAGGGAGAAAAAAAGAGAGGAGAGGAGAGAAAATGAACCACTTCTACTTCCTTTCCAGGCTGTCTTCCTATCTTGGAGATTTCTATTATGAGTGGAATGGGGGAAGGAATGGAAGGAGACCACATATTTTCCATACAAACCTTATAAAAACACTGCTTTTGTCCAAAAAGCCTTATATAGTCAGAGGGGACTGAGAGTTTAACCCAGAGAATCCCGGTTTTTATAGCCTTGGCTCTGCTCCCAGGGGCCTCCCTTGGGGCCAGGTGTCTGAAAGCTGTATGAGACTGTCAATCCCAAGGGACCAGCACAGTTTCTCAAACCCCATGTCTTGTCCATTGCCTCATTCCAAGTACTTACTAGGCTTAAAAAGACAGTCAATTGGAATAAAATCATTCTAAGGTTGTTATGGGGACACCCACCCCAAGGTGATGTAGACTTAGGAGAGACTTAGAGGGAAATATCTTTCATATCTCAGTTTCTCAACCTTGGCACTAATGACAGTTTGTGTTGGATAATTCTTTAATCATTGGGGGATGGTAGAAGTGTTCTGTACATTGTAGGATATTAGCACTGGCCTGAACCTGCTAGGTGTCTATAGCATTCCCCTTACCATCCCCAAATATGTGGCTACCAGAAACATTTACAGACAATGCCAAATCTCACTAGGGGACATAATGTTCCTTGATTGAGACCACTGATCTATCTTAAATAAATCTTGGCTTTACACTATTCTATCACACTTGGCAGAATGGTCACTATGGAAGCAAGTTGATCCATGAGAAATTAATTTGACAAAAGGCAATTTCACCAAATTCCCATTTACCAAAAGATCAAGTGCCAAAAGATTAATTCACCAAATTTACCACACTTACTCCATTCATAAGACTTCTTTTAATGACTATTCTTCCTGAATATATTGAGTAAATTTTCAATAATAATAATAGTAATAATAATAATGATAGCACATTCCTAAGAAATATGTACTTATATTCTTTGAACATATTTTAAAATTGTATCTTTAAACTTGTTTTTGGCAAATCAACAAAGGTGGAAACATAGCAAATTTTTTTCAGTGAGTGATTTTCAGAAAATCCACATCAGGGAACTAACTTAGAGTTCTACCTTATCTGTCCCCATGGCAGCAAAACTGGTATTTGTCTTGGAAGGGACCCTAGGACCATGAAGGTACCTCAGTAGACATCTTAAGAAGATGTGTCTCTTGAGAAGAATAAAGCAACAGGTATGCTGGTGTCACTTTGTGGCAAAGAAAACCAAAAGTTTCTCATCTTGGGTTTGTGTTTAATACATGAGTTCACAAAGCAAACATATGGATCAGAGGCATTGTTTAGTTAATATCATTGTTTCTGTGCCTACATTAAAATAGTAATTTGGCCTTTTATTTTATTTTTTTATGTTCATTTATTCTTGAGAGACAGAGTGCAAGTGGGGGAGGTGCAGAGAGAGAGGGAGACCCAGAATCCGAAGCAGGCTTCAGGCTCTGAGCTGTCAGCATACAGCCCGATGTGGGGCTTGAACTCACAAACCATGAGATCATGACCTGAGCAAAAGTCTGATGCTTAACTGACAGAACCACCTAGGTGCTCCAATAGTAATTTGGCCTTTAACAGATAGTACCTGACGAGAAGGAACTCTCCTTGCTTGGGCTCCTTAATTGACATAATATTTATAATTTTCCCATGTTAGTTACAAGAACAGTATATGTTTAGAACTGGGCAAGAGAAGCAGTGCTATGGTGCACCTACTGCGTTCCAGTTAATGTATGGAGGTTTTATTTGGGAAGTTTATGGGAACAGGGGACATATAGATGAAAAGATGCAGGGAAGTAAAAGAGAAATGTGTGTGTGTGTATTTAAATGTTTATTTATTTTTGAGAGAGAGAGAGAGAGAGAATGAGTGGGGAGGGACAGAGAAAGAGGGAAACAGAGAATCCCAAGCAATATCCATGACATCAGGGCAGAACCCAATGAAGGGCTTGAACTCATGAGTTGTGAGACCATGACCTGGGGCAAAACCAAGACTTGGCCACTTAACTGACTGAGCTACCCCAGTACCGCAGAAAAGAGAAATATTTAAAAACCCTTCTTGACTTGAAGTACCCCTAAAGCTCCACCATTAGATTGACTCCCTTGGGTAAGCAGTGAGATTGAGAGGCACAGATCAAGGAAACTATGCTCTCTGAAGAGGCAGAATTATTTAGAAGGCAGGAGGGTTCTGGGAATGCCATTAAAATTTAAGTATCCTTTAAATTCAAGTAAGGCTTAAGGTGTTCCTTTTACCCAGCTACCATCTTAGAGAAAACTTTCAGAGGGGTGACAGAATACATAAGATATGGAGTGTAGTTGAAAGGAGACTGATAGGAAACTCTAGGAGCATAGGCCCAGCCCCAAAAATCTCTCATTGGGTTACTGGAAGTGAAAGCCCTCAGCCAGCCTGCAAGCATGGTGGAGGTGGGAAGGGAAAGCACATTTCAAAACAAAGTATTATATATAGGTTTGGGTCAAATCCTTCCTTACGATGTTTATTTTTATTTTTTAAACTAGGGTTAAACTTAGAGAAGATGTTTTTGGGTGTTTGTTGATCCATTATTCAACAATATGTTACAAGTTTAGAAATGCCATAGGAAATACGCTGTTGGCCTTCCATCCATATCAAACAAAACCAATACGGTACTTTTTCCTGATTAGCTCAGACTCGGCTTTAGAATCCTACTCATCACAGTAATTTAAGCAGCCGTTACCAAAAAATTAGAGTTGGCACATGGGTTAAAGCTCACTCATCATCTCAAATGCTTACAGATCAAGATGTATACCTAATTATTACTGTAGTATTATTACTAAGTTATCCTTTAAGAAATCTCTATCTTATGGTACCCACAAAATTTCTGTCAAAGCCAGATCCTTGTCTTTATAGTGCCCCATTTTGGCATGTACTTTGGAGTATACTTGGCTGGAGATGAAATGGCTTAGAAGAGTTTCCCTGGTATAGCACATTGTCTCATTCTTTCGCAATACTTTGAAAATCTCAAATCTTTTATTTGAAGGCAGAGAACTTTAAGCACTCAATAAATACTTGTTCATTTGACTTGCTCCAAATTCTCACATCATCACCAATGATAAATTGTATTCAGATAGGACGGTTCCGTATAACTTGATCCTTATTTTAATGAGAGAGTCTACTGTTTTGCCATTAGAGGAGGTCAGGAAGCCCACCTCCCATGCAAAGAGGTAGAGTTGAATGCCACATGACTATTCTTATGCAGCTTGGAGTTGCTGTACCGTGCTACATGGCTTCATTTATGTTTGGCTTCCAAAGGCCACGTTTTTAGGAACTTGGAAAAATTGCCTTTATCCGCTTCAATGATGTTGCAATCTTTCAAAATAAAATGCATAACTTTAGCCAAAATAGGCCGCTGCCTTCCTCATTGTTATATTCCATGTTTCCCCAATTGCCTTAGAAATTTTTCCTTACACCTATCGACCATATTTGACTAATTTTGTAATCTTTTTGAAAGAAGGTCAATACTTTGTATATTTTAATGCATATTCATTATATACATACATATGTGAAATAGTTAACATTATAATTTCTGTGAGATATGTTAGTGGTGTTCGCAGTGGGTTCAGATCTGCTGCTGCATCACCATCTGTCTATTTATTTGTTTATTCAAGCAACAAATATTGAACCTCTACTAAGAGCCAGGAACTATGACAGGAGCAATAGGAAAGATGATACTGGGAAATTGTGGCATTTTCCTTTGCTGGTAGATGCAGAAGCAATGTCTGCACTCTTTCATTAGAATAACAACAGTCTAGTGCTAATTTAGGGACATTCACATTAGTTTTGTGTCTTCTGTACATAAAAAAAGAAAAACACACACCATTAGGGTAGCTTTAAATTCCATTATCTAGGTCATGTATTACTGGTCTGTATTAGCACGAAGCTCATTGTCAAGTAAAATCTTTTTATATTCTCATGGGAGCTGCTAAGTCACATTCCTTCTTTCCTTAACTTATACAATTCATTTTCTTCTTATTCTCTGTACAGTTTCCTTCATTCTCATAAAACTTCACGTCAGTATCAGCCATATTTTTAAGCCCAGAGAGAATGTTTTGAATTAGTGTACTATTGATGTAGCTCTCCAAAATATTGGTTTCTAAAGATATAAGTATGCTTTTGCCATCAAACAAATCACTGATAAACACATGGACTAGGATAAGGCCAAACACAAGCCTTGAAGCACAGTACCTTTCCAGTCAGGCACAAATTCCCCTTGCTCTGCCAAAACCTAGCTTACATTTCTTCACCTTAACCATAAACTTATTTTGAAAGAGCTTGTCAAATGTCTCAATATATTCTCTCTTTTCTACACATTTTGTTCCTCCTAATTGTAAATGAAATTACTTTAGGATACCTTCTACTTAGACCTCAGAATAGGCTATTTCCAGTTCTTAAGATAGGGCAAAATGTGGAAAGCATCTCTCTAAGAAAGATAAATTAGTTAGTGCAACTGAGGCTGGGTTGGAGACGGAAAGACAGGAAAAAGGAACACAAGAGAGGAAGCCACTGACACAATCAAAACAACCGGTAATGAAAGCCCCAGCTAAGGTATGCGAAGTAAACACGGAATGGGTGGGAGAAATACTATCCATATTGGAAGGAAACAGTAGAGCTTCTTGGCTTTGAAGGAGACTCAAGGGTGACTCTGAAGCCCCAAAATGAAGAATTTTGGAGGGGCATCTAATATTCTAGTATGTAGCATTTGGTATAGAACAGGAGACATTAATTATCAATGTCAGTTTCACTTGAAATAACAAGTATAAAGTCACAGGCTACTTTCATTCATGACACATCACTTCACAACATTCTCCTTAGTTTCCCCTTGCTCCCTTCACCCCTAGCCCCTCAGATTTCTAAAATGAGTCTATAACTCAAACTGGTAATTGAAGGTTGGGCGTGAGGTTGAGATTAGAGGCAGAAGAATGTTGGAAATCATACAAGAGGAAACAGAGGACTGAAACAAGGAATTGGTCAGTGAGGGAAGAGAAACAAGAGTCCAAGGATGAATATGAGCCCTCAAATACCTCACTGTCTAAAAGGCACATGGATATCAATCAAATGATAGCATAGTGATCTAACTAGTACTATGAAGGTGTGCTGGGATCAATGCACTCAAGCTCAGGAGATTTACCAGAGTGTAAGGAAAAAGGATGTTGTCATTTAGAACATGAAACACTACTTAAAGAGGCATGGCTTGGGAGGAGAATCCTAGCAGGTAACTGCAGCAGTCAGAGGGTAGCTATCATGAGGTAGGAGAACAATGAAGTCACATACCATGCTTGCGTCTGTCCTGAACATAGGAACACACGCACAATGCCTAATTCTTGACCTTCAATGTTTTTGTTGCCTACCAATGAGCAATTAGCACACAACAGTATGTGAATCCAACCCAGGGTTAGAATGAAATGTTTCAATAAATTATGCCTCTACTCTCAAACAATAGTGTCATAAATTTGCCAAGCTGATTTTGGAAGCCAGAATAGCCCACATAAATCAATTTTAACTGGGAAGGTTTAGATCTAATCTCAATTAATAATGAACTTCAAATGGGATGTTGTATTTACTCCAGCAGTTACCCAAATAAATATAGATCATTTATATTTTGACTTATCCCCATGGCTCTCACCGTTAGGACACTGGAATTATTGTCAATGGCAAAACAAAAAAGGAGAAAGAGAAGAAGGGGACTGGAAAATGAATTTAAGTCCAACTTTTTCTTACTAAACACTTCCCTTCTGTTCAATTTTATTATTATTTTCAGAGAGCTATTAAATGTCATGTTTGGAGTAAATGTCATTAAACATCCAGAGGCAAATTAGAAAAATAACATCTGAATTTAATAATAAAATATCTCCTTAGAACTATACAAGCTGGTGAAAAGAGATTTCTCTGTACCTCATCACCCTCCCACATGTTCCCAACTCACACACTACTGCCAACCTTTCCTCACAAGGACATCCAGTGACAATGTGATTAACCAATGAAAGACAACTGTCTCACTGGCTTAGACTGTTTTGAGCTGCTTTAGTTATGAAGAAAGAACACTTTATTTTTCCCAAAAATGTTCTCCTTAGGATACCATGTAAACCATCCCTCAAGTTGGTGATTGGAGAAATTGCACATGATATTTAGCAGTCGCATTCTTTCTAAATGTCAGCAACAGGCTGGCCAACACTCAGATTATAGAATGGGAGCATTCTAACTTTAGAGACTTTTTAAAGGGGAAATTTTGTTCCAAACCCACATCAACCTATGGTGAGAAATGTTTTTAGGCTATTTTCAAGAGAGGTCACTACATTATTGATGGTCCTTTAGAAACACCGATCTGATTGAGCTTCGCATTGTCATTGGTTTAGAAATACCTAAGACATTTGTTTTCTAGCTTGATCTACAAATTTATTTTAATAATGATTCTACCTAATTGTTTTAGTTTCTTCTTCAGATGAAGGATTATCATAAGCCTTTGGAGTAGGGGGAAAGAGACAGATATTTATTTAATACTATGTTTTTTTTTCCCTAGGAACTTAAAAAATGACTTCTATCTTAATATATTCATTTCACTTTTTTGATAATAATGTAATTTATTGAGCAACTACTATGTGATGATTCTTTGCTGAGAATATTCCACATATTGTCTCTAACCCTCTCAACACCCCTGCATTCCAGGTATCATTAATTCTCTTTTACAGATGAAGGAGCTGAAAAATGGCAGACATAATATTTGAGTTGATCTAGCTAATCCAAGGTTCTTGCTTTAATTAGATCAAAATGGCATCTTCTATGCAAGAAATGATGACTTCATGTACATACAGTTTTCTGTTCACACTCTTCCATCATAACCTCACCCATTAGACTATGGTAAATGTAGTTTGCTGCAGTAAATGTCATTCAAAATCTAGAGGCAAATTAGAAAAATAATATCTGCATGTTTTTGTTTTGTTTTGTTTAACATTTATTTATTTATTTTGAGAGACAGAGAGAGCGAGTGGGGGAGGGGCAGAGAAAGAGGGGGAGAGAGAGACCAAGTAGGTTCTGTGCTTTCAGCCCAGAGCCGGATGCAGGGCTCAATCTCACCAAGTTTGAGATCATGCCCTGAGCAGAAATCAAGAGTCAGATGCTGAACTGACTGAGCCTCCCTGCTCCAGGTGCCCCAATATCTGTGTTTAATAAGAAAATTTTTGTTAGAACTGTATAAATTGGTGGAAAGAAAATCTCTGTACCCCTACATGTTCCCACAGACATCTCATGATAAAGCACATATCCAGTGAAAGACAACTATCTCACTGGCTCCATAAGTGAGAGGGCATGTACAAAGTTTGAAAGGTCCTCCCCACCCACACACACCAGTCGTCGCTCATGTAGCTGAGAATCTAGATATCTTCACAGCGTCATGATTCTCTAATTAATCATGGGTCCATATAAAAAGGGTCACCTGAAAGACATGTATGTACCTCCATAAAATTACTACCCTGAACATGGTGCACTGTAATTTAATATTTCTTAAGAATCATTTGGATGCATTCTTACAGTTCAGTTCTGGGAAAATTTGTATTTCCTAATGAAAGAAATAACAAAAGTTAAGAATATTAATAACAAAATAACTCTGAGGAAAATAGCATGAAGTGTGGGGAAGAGCTCATCAGCGATGGAGACCAATTATGTTTCTGTTTTGCCGTGTGCCTGGGTTCTCAGAAAATTGAGATTTATATTGTGCATTAAATTGCAGCACTTACCTTTAGCCTAAATTGCTGGCAAAAATGACTTATCTTTTGATGGCTCCTATTATTTGATATTTAATCTTTTGTTCTTAGTTTAATGTTCTGTTTTATATGTCTTTGATCTTAAGATGTCTCCAATAACTTTTTATGTGAAATGACTGTAAACAATACAATTAAAAATAAAACAGTTTTTATTTGTTCCGCTTAAGAATGCCTACATCTCTTTTTTTCCGACATTGTTTGCATTAATCACACAAATCTAATCATTCATAGATTCCTTTGACTCTTTCTTAAAGATTCTTTCTTTCCTTCCTCTTCCTCTTACCATTTCCACCTCCCTCATTCTAATCCAAACTTTCCTCATTGTTAATTTACTGAACATTCCCCAACTATTTTCCTCTCCCCAATCCCTTTTCTTTCCAGTTATTCTCCTCTCCCTCCTGTCCATAAACGGGCTTTGGTAATTACTGCGTTTCAGTTGCTGTGTACTTGTAGTTTAATGATGAACAAGATATACCCCAAAGACAGACCTTAAATGAATACTATTAATCAGATGAATACTGCAACAGAAAAATGTACAGGGTGTGCTCTGAGCTAACGCAGGGTTTCTCACACTTAGCACTATTGACATTTTGTATCGAGGTGGGGAGGGGCTGTACTGTATGCATTGTAGAACCTTTAGCAGCATCCCTGGCCTCTACCCACTACATGCCAGGAGGACTCCTTAGTTGTGACAAGTGAGTGTTTCCTGGTATTGCAAAACGTCCCCTGATGGCAAAATTGCTCCCTATTTGAGAATCACTGCTCAACTGTACAGTCTATGTGGGGTGGGGGTGGCTTTGTGTGGCAATGTTTACCTGTTAATAGGCCATTTGGATTTAGAACTGAAGGACGAGTATGAATTAGTAGGAATTAAGTTGTGGAAAGAAAGGGGCAGGAGGCGTGGGGGTTGGGAGAGTCTCAGTGTTCTAGGATGGAAGCCTAGTACATCAAAGACACTGAGATGAAAATGAACCTGGAAAATTCCAGGAGCAGAAAGAAGCCCAGTGTGGACTACTGATACAGAGTGTGTTGAGAGAGTGGCTACCACTAAGGTTGAGAGATGCACTCATCCAGACCGTCTGTGGAGACCATGCTCAGAACTAAGAACAGTGAGAAACACTAAATGGTTTTTAGCAGGAAAATGACAAGATACTGAATTCAACCAGGATAATGGTTGGAGTTGGGAGGAAGGGGAAGACAGCCTATAAGTGTATCTTCAGTGAATGAGGTTGGGGCTGGTCAGGTGTGTTGATGGCAATGACAAGTAGCAGGGGTCTGGCCATTGGCCAATGGCATAAGAACATGTATATATGCATACTCTTCCTATCTATTTTAACAAGAGGGTCAATTCTGAAAGAATCTTGGAAGCCTTTGTAGGATAATACCGGCTACCCCTCCCAACCCTTGGGGAGGGAAGGTGAGCATGATGCAGAAGAAGCAGCTCTGACTGGAAAGGAGCATGGAGGAAGCAGCTTATAAGAGACAAGGAGAGAGAGAATGTTTGTTGAAGAGGTTAAGGACACAAGGCCGTTTTCATCAAACTCCTGAGGACACTGTTGTATGCAAGGAAAACAGGGGGTGGAGTCTGGGGCTAGAGGGAAAGGAGATACAGCTATTTCTAGAAAAGACAGCCTGGCATGGTTTAGATGTCTGGGGATCTTGACCCTTTGGGCAATAAGCAGGGAAGGCTGGGAATGTGATACAAGGAAGATTAGCTCTGAGTATCCTGTGGGGCAGACAGGGAGACCTGGAGATTTTGGTATCATGAAATAAATCCTCCCAAACACCCACTTCTATAATGCTACCCTCTAATCCATTCCTCCCCAACCCTTCCAGAAACCTGGCAAACAAATAAGACCTTTTACAGCCTATCTTCAGTTTTGCTTCAGATGAGCTTTGCTCTGCCTGGCCTGGTCTTATCATTGTGACAGTGTGCCTTGTTCTCTTCCCCTGTCCATGTCCCAAACCTGGTTTTTCCTCTCCAAACCCTACCCAGTTTAGAGGGCCTAGCTCATATCCTACCTCTTCTGTGGTACCTTCTCAGACCACTGTACCCACACGTGTTGCCTGCTCTTCTTTTTTTTTAAATGAAGTTTACTTATTTATTTATTTAGAGAGACAGAGAGAATTTCAAGCAGGCTCCCCACCATCAGCACAGAGCCTGATGTGGGGCTCGAACTCATGAACTATGAGATCATGACCTGAACCGAAATCAAGAGCCAGATTGTTCAATCAACTGAGCCACCCAGGTGTCCCTGTTGCCTGCTCTTTTTTTTTGCCTGCTCATCTTAATTGGAATTTAATTAAAAAGTGCTTTGGGGCTTCTTCTGTGCTGCTTTCTTATATATTAATTTTTCATGGTTGTGAATTTGTGTTTTCTAAAGCTGCATTGCAAATTTCTTGTCATATAGGATGAGGCTCTATGTCTCTTAATATACTTCTAAAGGCCTAATATAGGACTTGACACATAAAAGTCGCTCAACTGTTATTTAATTAACACATTGGTTAAGATACATATCACTTTCCTGAGAGAGATGCAGGGGAGCATTGGAGTCCCTGCCATGTGGCAGGTACACTCAAGGTGTGAATATGCCTGGGCATTTATTTTTTTCTCCTTTCCACAAAGGCTCTGGGAAGGACTCTGGCATGCTACTATGCTCATTTAAGGAAAACCCACTGTCTTTTGTCAGACAACTCTGGGACAGACCCAGAATAGCAACTTCAAGTCTTCAGCTTTAGCAACAAGGAGGTGAGAGCAGTTCTGGGCCTGGATGGAGTGGTCAGGAATGCAGGGAAGGACTGGATTGAGTCAGATCACCCGCGGGGGACTACAAGGACATTGGAGCCGGGGGAAGAACAGGACATTGAGGGATGTCAAAAGGAGGTGACAATTATCCAACAGTTTGCCTCCAGTTTGCGTTCTGAAGTTTAAATTGTGAACTGCTGCAGGGAACATTTCAGAGAGAGTGAGCAATGAACAGACTTTTACTTCTATGGTCATATTGGAAATACATATTCTTCCCCAGTTTGCATTTTCAGACCCTTAGCTGAAACAATAGGTGTGAAGAAAGGACAGTTTGGTGTCGGCAAAGAAAGAAAAGAGTGATGATGTGCTCACGTTTGACCAATTTGAGCACTTTCAAACAAAAACGTGGCTTTTACTCTGTTTTGTACAGTGACATCTTTGCCAACTCGCCTCCCCATAAGTACAGATGATGGTAGATCCGTTTTCCCAACCTGTCACTGTTTGGCTGCTCTTTGGTAATTGGCAGATTTTTCTGTCTCCCTCTGGTTGGGGGTGGGGCCGGTAGAGCTCTAAACCAGGCACAGGCAACACTCTAACAAAGGCCTGACTGATGCCAAGCATGATGGGAGGGTTACTGCATTGTCTTTCCACATTACCTTTTTATTATTCCAGCTCAGGTTTATTTTCACCATTAATAATAACACTGATGTGTGGTGAGTCCTTCAGCAAGCCTGAAACTGAAAACTCACTTGTTTTATAGAGTGGGGGTTAGTTTTCCAGGTCTCCCTGCCTCGCTTGGGTCGATTTCACTTAGATTTGGGTCTAAATCAAGGGCCTGTTGAGAAATTCCTACTCAATTGGAATAGGTTACCATGTGTATTAACCATATCTTTTATTTTCAGATGCTTTGACATCTTGGGGCCTTGCTGACCCTGAAGGAGGACTGCTTCTCCTGGGATTAGCTAATTCCTAGAGATTGCAAAACTTCCAGCATATCTTCCATATGCAAAGCAACCGATCCAGAGACCATACCACCTCCTTCTTAGGGCCATTCTCATACTCATACTCTAGGCCACTGTCTTCCTGCCCTAGTTACCCTAGGACCAGGGACCAGACAAGCAGGGACCACCCCCTCTCCCCAGAGCCTGCTAAAATTATTTAAACTAGCCATTCCTAAGTTGTTTAAACTTTGTTCCTTTTTGCAGAAAACCACAAAAAGGCTCTAGTCTGTGTTTCCCCCTCATTCCTCTGCCTCCTGACCGACCCCGATACTTCCCTGTATGACCCCTCATATGATGTAGCATGCCCCCTTCTCTTGGGATCTGAGTAACAACTATCTTTTCAAAGATAATCATCGCCTAAATCTGTTGTTGGCCTCACCATACCTAGATAATAATAAAACCTGCTTTTTCAAACATGCATTTACAAATACTGAACCAACTTGCATCATAACCTTATAAATGATATGGCCTTCAATATCAGCTGACTCCATTTTTGTGGGTCGTATTAATCTTTCCTGAGCCACAAATATTAATATTCCCCAATCTTCACTGTGTAAGCTAGTCACAGAGAATCTGGATGAATGTTTTATTATAATCCACATCAAGTTTATGTCACTATATAGATCATTTTAACATTACATTCTCTATAACTAGATTATGAGGTATTTGAAGGAGGGGGCAATGGTGATACTGTTATTGTTTTTTTGTTTGTTTGTTTGTTTTTACTAAAGGAGGATGATACTTTCTTGGCATTTCTGGCAGCACGGTGAAGTGAAACGAGTATATACTTTTGGCCAAATAGTGCTTAACCTCCACCTGAAAAGGTTCTTTTCAATTCAGTGTCAGTTTTGGAAGGGATAAAGCTGAAGTGGTAAGAGAGAATAGAGACAATTATTTAGTCAATGAGAGAAACCGGTTTAGTCATGTGGCCACTTAGATAACCTATAAAACCATACGCTACCCTTTTATTATGTTAGTCACAGGGTAGGAACCTTGTAAGTCACGGAGATAAACTTCTTGTTAAATGTCTTCCTTTTGTGTTTTGTATGTAGAACGTGTACATTCTAGTCTTCCCTATCTGTCTAAAATAGAGTTCATATTACAGTTTAATCCCTACTCTTGTAATGGGAACTCATAACAGCCCCAAGTATACTCCAATTACTTCCTCACCAAATCAGTAGATCAGCCACAGTTAACAATGGCATATTGTTATTCTCCTGCTGTCTCTCACTAGAACCATGTCTGCTGCTGACAAAGGTCCCTACAGAGGCTTCATGGCTCACTCTGCTGAAAATACATAGGATCAGCACTCCTATAGGGATGCCAAAGGTGCTATTTCCAGCTATGGGGTATTCCCCTGGGTACTGGCCCAGAAGTGCCAGACTTGGGTTTCACTGGGAGACAGGAAGAATCATTTCCACTCTGCTTCACTGCTACCTTTCATGACGTTTCCTGTGGATAGTTTGACTTTTGGGTTCATTACTCTAACCGTGGTGGTTCATACCCAGCTCAAGGAGTCAGAGGGTGATAGATCTAGCAGGCCACCTACTCATTCCTTCTCTCTTCTCAGCTCTTACCTGCCTCTCTTTCCACCCAGCAATATAATTTACTCAAGATGCAGCCTGTGCACCAAAAAGTTTTTAAAATACCGGAGTCCATACATTTCAACTTCACCGTGGATGGTTTGCTTTACCTCTATCTATAAGAGACCCCTTAAGATGGTTTTCCAGGGCAAAGGAAGATCCACACCAAAGGTGAGTTCAAGTCCCCACCATTTGCAGTAAGAGAAAAACTCAATGCTTTAAAATTATAGTTTTTCATTCTATTCTCTCCATCAGATTCTTGGAGATCTTAGGGCTGATTTAAAATTCAAGGCCAAGAACTTCTTTTACTTCATTTGTCTTTGCAATAAGGCAGTTTCTACTAATCTAGGGGTTTGCAATGCTGGATGCATATTAGAATCACCTTGTGGCAGGGGGTGGCTATTAAAATATATTGGTAACTGGAGTCCACCCAAGATCGATTACATTAAGATCTGTGAGGGCAGGGTTCAGAAACTGATAGTTTTTTAAAGTTGCCCAGATGATGACACTATACATCGGGATTAAGAACCACTGTTGTAAGCACATGACTTAGGGACAGGGAACTCCAATTTGAGAAACTGACTAGATAGATTACATCTATTCTTCCTCCCATGTGAGACTTCAGGAATCACTATCCTTTTCCTTGTTTGACAAGTAAAGGGCAACTCAATCTAATTATCGCTAATTGCTATCCCCTGTGACATGAGCTGATTCTTGAAAGGTTTGAAGTTTTTGCATCAGCACTCTGATTATTTTCTTGTGGGCACTTTGCTGCCATTAGGAGACATTGTCTCCAGGTGGGCTTCCACTCTAGTTGTTGGTTTCCCACAGGTGGGGTTAATAAAGGAATCAATACATTTATCTTCCTCTGGAATCTCCTGAAAGTAATACTTTCCTTCAACTGGGAAAATGTATATACACAAAAATAAATTATATACACTTTCAGAGCAGGGGTTAAATAAGTTTAAAACAAAAACCTAGATAGCCTGATTTTATATTCACCAACTCTGAATTATTGTTAAACATTGCTTAACATAGTTATGGCTTACTTATCCTTGAGCAGAATTAACTCAATCTGAGTATCAAAGTGGATTTATGTACCAACATCACTTGCTTTTTTAATTTTGACAGCTCCAGTAGGAGTCAAAATTTGTGAAGTCTTTTATTCAGGCTGGAATTCTCTTAACAACCATTTAATACTTTCATAGAAAAGGTATCTGTTTGGGTTCTCAGCATCTTAGCACTCTATTCCTATCTGATTTCAGTTGAAGGAAGCAGAAAACCACAGAGAAAAGTTATAGAGACTTTGACCTTGGTAAAACTACTCATTGTTTCCTCTCTCATGGAAAACTGTCTGAGTATCTCTTCCAGTTCTTGCTCCATCTGGTATTTACCATGCATTTATGTGCCTTGGCACTATTATCAATCAGAAAAAAACCTAGAGGCATAAATTGTTTGCTTAAAGCTTTAATTACTAAAGTCTCAGTTTACCAGGACAAGATAATTAAAAAGAACATGTGTTATAAGTAGTAAAAAATATATTTAAACAACAACATTGTTTTTCCATGGCACAGCAGAAATGTGACTCTTATTTTAAAAATTATACTGAAAACATAGTGAAACTTTCTTAGTGTTTTCATACATAAAAAATATTTTCCAAGAATATCAGTTTCTTTTTTTCCATTCTTTGGACCTTACTTGAAATATAATGCTTCCATTGATATGATCTAGAAATTAATTAGATGTTTATAAAAGTTAATTTAATTGACAAAGAACATGTCAAGAATTTTCCATGTTATTGTATTATTAAGGATTGGTAAGTGTCCATATTGGTAATGGAATAATATTCAGTACATGCAGAAGAAAAGTATGTCTTTCAAGAAGGTGTATAAAGGCACCACTAAAATTACACATGTAATGAAGATAAATGTGAGTCTTGAAATAAGGAATTAATGTTACCCATTATCTCCCTTAGTTTTCCACTGGGGATTTGTATAGAGTCTTTCATATAATGAACAAAAGGATGGTGTTTTATTTTGTGAATTCATGGCCTAACTCATTAGAATACAATGATCATTTATGTATTAGAAACGTGGAAGTGAGACAAAGACTGTGACTGCATAGTGTACACAATATACCACTCATCTTTGCTGCATCTGTAGCAAAGTCCATCTGCACTATTCAGTTTCCTCAGCTATTGATTTCTGTAAAAAAAGATCAGGTAAGTCACACACTCAATATAATTGAGCACAAAATTACTGTCATTAATATTATTTTAAGTGAGTGAATTGTCATAAGAATTTGTGAACGATTCCAGGGTATAAATCACCTTGAGTTTGCACCAAGAGCAACCTCTTGTCTTTCTACCAAGTCTCTACCAGTCATCTATACAACCTCATCCCTTGTGACCATCCTATTTTTCAGTCAAACATCCACACATACATCTAAGAATTGTTTTTGAAGGCATACTACGTGTAAAGCTATGTGCTATATAGAGACAAAGATGAATGCGACACAGTTCCTCAACACAGTAAATTCCACTTTTAACTGCAATCTAAGGCAAAGTATGTCAAATAACAATGAGAAACATTGAAGTAAAGCTCATAGTGGTTTGAAGGAGAAATCCCCGGCTTGGTAACTAAGGCAAACCTAATAGAAGTAATATTTCATCTGCTCCTGCATTAAACAAATACAGGCAATGAGAATAGCATAAGATTCAAGTGGCAGTGGTAGTGGTGGGAAGGGGAGAATGATAGATTTTCAACAAATAGGGGGAATATTTCCAAAGAAAACAAATGGTGCAAAGGAGTGCTCTTGAAGGAATATTCATTGAAATGATGCATACTTTTCTATAAATCAGGAATTAGAGATAAAGTACAAAAATTTTTTAAATTCAATTTATTAAAACTAAAAAAAAAAAAGCCCTCCAACATTTCAGCCATTTCTTCCAGTCCCTCATTCCCCACTTCTGGGAATCACCAATATGTTCTCCATATTTGTGAGCTTGGATTTGTGGATTGATTGATTCCACACGTAAGAGAGATCATATGGTATTTGTCTTCTTTTGTCTGATTTATTTCACTTAGCATAATTCCCTCAAGATCCATCCATGCTGTGGTAAATGGTAAGATTTTGTTATTTTTTATGGCTGAATAATATTCTGTTATATATATACTGCAATTTCTCTATCCATTCATCCATCAATGAACACTTAGGTTGTTTCCGTATCTTGGCTACTCTAAATAATTTTGCAGTGAACATGGTGGTGCACATATTCTTGTCAATTACTGTTTTCATTTTCTTTGGATAAATATACAGAGGTGGAATTGCAGTATCATATGATGGTTCTATTTTTAATTTCTTGAGGAACCTCCCTCCATACTGTTCTCCATGGTAGCTATAACACCTCACATTCCACCAACAGTGAAGGAGGATTCCCTTTTCTCCATACCCTTGTCAATACTTATTTTTTATATTTTTGATAATAGCCATTCTGACAGGTGTGAGGTGGTATGTCGTTGTGGGTTTTTGATGTGCATTTCCCTGATGATCACTGATGTTAAGTATCTTTTCATGTATCTGGTGGCCATCTGTATGTCTTATTTGGAAAAATGTCTATTCAGGTATGCTGCCCACTTTTTAATAAGATTGTTTTTGTTTTTGTTTTTGCTACTGAGTTGTATGAGTTACTTATGATTTTGGATATTAACCCTTTATCAAATATATGCTTTTTAAATATTTTTCCCCTTCAGTAGGTTGCCATTTTAATTTGTTGATGGCTTCCTCTGCTGTACAGAAACTTTTTAGTTTGATGTAGTCCCATTTATTTTTGTTTTTGGTGCCTTCGGTTTTTGGAGTTAGAGCCAAAAAAACCCACCACCAATTGATATTGATATTGACCAATATCAATGAGCTTACCACTTATGTTTTCTTCTATGAATTTTATGGCTTCAGGTATTATATTTGAGTCTTTAATCCATTTTGAGTTTATTTTTGTGTAAGAAAGCAGTCTAGTTTCATTGTTTTGCATGTGGCCATCCAATTTTTCCAATGCCACTTATTGAGAAGACTGTTTTTTCCCCATCATATATTCTTGACTCTTTTGTCATAAATTAATTGACCACGTATGTATGAGTTTATTTCTGGGCTTTCTGTTCTGTTTCATTGATGTTTGTTATCTGTTTTTATGCCAGTACCATACTGTTTTACTTATTAAAATACATTTAAACTTAGGTTTGAATCAGGGGAAAGAATATTCCAAGTAGTGATAACAAAAGGCCCTAAGATAGGTACAAGCTTAATATGTTTGAGGTATGGTAAAAACATGACCATAGCTGAAGCAGTTGTGAAGGGGACAATGGTACAGGATGATGTTGGAAAGGAATTTGGGGACTTGCTCTTATAGGACTTGTAGGCCATGTAAGGGTTTAAGCTTTATTTTAATTACAATGACAAATCATTAGAGAAGTTTAAGTAGGGATGTACATGGTTAGATATATATTTTAAGAAAACATGGTGGTGTCAGAGGACTAAGAGTAGAAGCCAGAAATTCAGTGTGGAGTTTCTTGAAATAGTCCATGTGAATTATGATGGTGACTTGGCCTAAGGTGGTGATTGTTGAGATGGAGCAAGAAAAGTCATTATCAGTTTTGAATACAGAGTGAATAGAATGTGTTGGAGTAGCCCGGGCAGTCAGAAAATCACAGGAATTAAAAATAACACCTCGACTTTTTTTTTTTTTTTTTTTTTTACTTGACAAGATGTGGGCAAGGTTGGGTGGGCAGGGATGCCATTTTCTGGGGTCGTAAAGAGGTGGGAAGGGTTAAATAGGATGCCAATTTGACATTCAAAAGAGAGGTCAATTAAGCAATTCATTACACAAGTCATGAGTCTCAAGGAGAGATCAGAGCTGGAGATACAGATTTAGGAGTTTTAGGCATACATGGGGGGATTAAAGCCATGAGATTGGATAAGATCACCTTGGGAGAAAGTATGACTGGAGAATGGTACAGGTACATCCCTAGAAAGTCTAATGAATTATCAGAGAAGGAGGAACCAACAAGGAATAAAGAGAAGGAAAGACACTGCTCTAATCATCAATTATCATATTAAACTGCAATGTTACAAGGTTCTCAGAAGCTATTGTAATACGAAAAGGAATTTTCATCCTTTTGTGTCTCTGCCAACTGCCTTCTGACTGCTATACTTTTTTTTAATTACTACTCCTCGTCCAAGATGTGAGTTCTTAATTTGCTGTGTTTAATATGCAGTGTACCAACAGATTAGTTATCTCTTCTTGTTGAAGAAGCGTGACAAGCCTAACTAGACAAAAATGCCCACTCTCACCACTTCTATTCAACATTTTATGGTGGATTCTAGTGTAGTAAGACAAGGAAACAAATAAAAGAATTGGGTAAAAGGGGGGGCACCTGGGTGGCTCAGTCGGTTAAGCATCTGACTTTTGATTTTGGCTGTCATGGTCTCACAGTTTGTGGGTTTGAGCCCTGCATTGAGCTCTGCACTTACCATGCAGAGACTGCTTGGGATTCTCTCTGTCCCTCACTCTCTGCCCCTCCCATGCTCACACACACACATACGTGCACACTCTCTCTCAAAAAAATAAAGCAAAACATTTTTTTAAAAGAAATGGGTAAAAAAAGTGTAAGAATTGGAAGGGAAGAAACAAAACTATTACTATTTTCAAATTATGTGATTGGCTAACTAGAATACAGCACATAATCAACAAATTGTTAGAATAGGGGAGTTTAACAGAGCAATCTGACATAAAGAAAAATACAAAATGAAGTACACATCTATGCAGCAGCACAAACCGAAAATATTTTTTAAAAATAGAAATCATTTATAATAGCAACAAAAAAGATATTTAGTAATAAATCTAACAAAAGGTTTGCAAGACTTATATAGAAACTAGTTCAAAACTTCAAAATAAAGATGTCAATTTTTCCCCAATTATTCTATAGACCCCATGCAATTCTATTAAAAAACTCAACTGGGTGTTTTGAGGAACTTGATTAGCTGGTTCTAAAATATATAAGGAAGAGTGGATGCCAAAGATAGCTAAGCCATTCAAGAAGTAGAATAAGGTGGAGAGATTTATTTTACTAGATATTAAAAAATATTTATTATATACCTATTAGAATAAAAATAGTGAAATATTGAGGCACAAGTAGACATAATGACTTGAACAGACCAGAGAACCCAGAAACAGATCTAGCACATATGAAAAATTGATATAGGATAGAGGGGACATGATATACCTTTGGAATAATTATGAAGTATTACATATGGAAAAAATGAAATCAGATTCTTACCTCACACAAAGCACACAATTCTGTTTGAGAGGGATTAAAAGAGTTGAATGTGAAATGCAAAAACTTTAAACTGTTTAGAGGAAATACAACAGAATATTTTATATTGGTATAGGGAAGGATTTCTCAAATGTGACACAAAACCACTAGTCATTAAAAAAATTAACCTAGGGAATGTTAAAATTAAGAAATTCTGTGCATCAGAAGGCCTCATAAATACAGCAAAAACTATGGGCCACAAACTTGGAAAATATGTTTGCAACGTATAAAATGGATAAAAATATTAATATTCAGAATTAGGGTGGTGGTAAAATTTCGAGGCAGACAATCACATTTTATTCTGAGTTAATGGCAGCTCTGCATTTGAGAATGTGCTTTTTGGAAATGTGCAACATGGCAACATGTTCTAAAATATATAAAGAACTCATAAATAATAAAACAAACAACTAAATAGAAAAAGTTAAAAGATACAGATATTTCATGAAACAGCAAATGCAAATGGCCTATCCGTGTCATAATAATATGCTAATCTTCAGTAGTAAGAAGAATATAAATTAATATTAATAAATATATTAATAAATATTAATAAACTAATGTGGGGGTCCTCCTGTTAAAAATTTTAAATAAAATCTGTGAGTTCTACATAACTGAATAAAAGTGCTATATTTTACAGGACAATATGAAGAATCTCTTGAGTAAATAGGATTCTATAAATGTATGTGTTTAACAAATAATTATCTTTAAAAATATCTTTGAATTCCATTTTAAAGCAAAAGATATAATGCATATATCCCTCTCTTGATGAAAATGGATATTTTCCTAAAATTCTCCTGTGCAATCTCATATAAGCAAACAATCCATTTTCTTCTTCTGTCAATGGTGTCTTGGTAATGCATGAGATACAGCTTCAGGGTAGAAATTCTCTTCTGAACTTTCCAAACCTCTCCAAAAGGTGGCTGAGTAGCAGCCTGTCAAATTAAAGAAAGGTATTCTCATTCAAGAGGAATTTCAGTTTCATTTAAAAAGGGGGGTCCTTCCTAAACAGTCTTGTGGTCTGAGCTTTTTGCTTGTGGTACGTGCTGCTGTTAAAAGCGGCTCAATTTTATTACATGTAAAAAACAATCTTCCAAGGAAAATAATAAATACATTTCTAATTTTGTCCTTGTGGGATTATTCCATTGGAAAAAATTATGTGAAGCCTTGGGCCAGGTATCCAAAAACAGTTGGAAGTCAAGAGCACTGGAGAGGGCACTCAGCCTGAATGTTTTGTCTGCAGAATGTGAACTTTTAAAATTTTATTCCTTCTAAGTTTTGCTTGAGACATCTTTGTTTTCTCCAGCCTTTCCTTGCAGACATTTATTTTTAAAATTTGGTTAAGGATTATTTTCATGGGTCTGCTCAATAGAGTCTTGAGTAATAGAGAAGAATGGTTTTTACTTTTACTTATCTAGATATTTGCTCAATATTCCATTACAGTTGTTCTTAATCTTTATGGAGCTATAGATTTGAAAATGTTATAAAAGCCTAAACATTTTTTATAGGCACATGTAGTTGAAGGGGACTGTAGTCTCCCAGATTAAGCACCTGTGTGTGTGTGTGTGTGTGTGTGTGTGTGTGTGTGTGTGTGTTTAAGAGACCATCCTTTTTCCACTGAGAATTCCTGGCTTCCTTTTCAAATATTAGTTGACCATATAGGCAGGGGTTTAATTTCTGTACTCTCTATAATGTTCCATTAGTCTGTGTGTCTACTTTTATGCCAGTACCACACTATCTGTGTTTTTTTAAAATGTTTGTTTATTTTGAGGGAGGGAGGGAGGGAGGGAGGGGGAGAGAGAGAGAGAGAGAGAGAGAGAGAGAGAGAGAGAGAAAGAAAGAAAGTGAGTTGGGGAGGAAGAGAGAGACAGGGAGAGGGAGAATCCCAAGAAGGCTCCACACTGTCAGTGCAGAGCCCAATGCCGGGCTCAAGCCCACAAACCTTGAGATCATGACCTGAGCCAAAATCAAGAGTAAGACACTTAACTGACTGAGCAACTCAGTATCCCATGGTGTATGTGTGTATGTGTTTTAACTATATCTTTGTCATATAATTTGCAAGGAAGTGAAATGCTCCAGATTTGTTCTTATTCAGGATTGCTTTGGCTATGTAGGTTCTTTTGTGGTTCCATATAAATTTTAGGTTTCTTTTTTCTATTTGTATGAAAAGTGCTATTGGAAGTTTCACGGGAATTGCATTGAATCTATAGATGGCTTTGGGTCTCATGGACATTTTAACAACATTATTTCTTACAATTCATGAGCATGGAATGTCTTTCCATTTATTTGTCTTCTTCAATGTCTTATGGATTTCAGTGTGCAGATCTTTCATCTATTTGGTTAAATTTATTCCTAAGTATTTTATTGCTTTTGATGTTTGTAAATGGGACTGTTCTCTTAATTTCTCTTTCACACAGTTCACTGTTAGTGTATAGATACACCACTGATTTTTATACATTGATTTTGTATCCTGCAACTTTACTAAATGTTTATATTAGTTCTAACAGTTTTATGTTAGAGTTCTTAGATTTTTCTGTACGTACTATCAGACATCTGCAAATAGAGACAATTTTATTTCTTCCTTTCTGATTTGGATGTCTTTTCTGTTCATTCATTCTTTTTTCTTGTCTAATTGTTCTGGCCAAGACCACCAGTATTATGTTGAGTGAGAGGTGAGAGTGGTCATCCTTGTCTTGTTCCTGATTTTAGAGGGAAAATTTTCAGCTTTCGTGAGATGGTAGTTGTGGACTCGTAATATACGGCCTTTATTATGTTGAGGTATGTTCTATCTATGCCCACTTTGTGGACAATTGTTATCATGAAAAGATGTTGAATTCTGTCAAATGCATTTTCTATATTTATTGAGATGATTATGTGATTTTTATCCTTCATTTTGTTTGTGTTGTATAACACAATGATTGACTTGCAGCTTTTGAACCATTCTTGCATTCCCAGAGTAAATCCATCTTGATCATGATGTACAGTCCTCTTAATGTACTGCTGAATTCATTTTGCTAATATTTTGTTGAGAATTTTTACATCTATGTTTATCAGGAATATTGGTCTGTAATTTTCTTGTGCTGTCTTTGTCTGGTGTTGGTACTCATAAATTAGTTTAAAAGTATTCCCTCTTCTTCTATTTTTTAAAAGCGTTTGAGCAGGATTAGTATTACATCCTCTATAAATGTTTGATAGAATTCATCAGTGAAGCCATCTGGTCTTGGACTTTGTTTTTTGTTGGGGAGATTTTTGATTACTGATTTAATCCCCTATTATTAACAAATAGTCTATTCAGATTTTCTATTTCTCTCTGATTCAGTCTTCGTAGGTTGTATATTTCTAAATTTATCAATTTATTCTAGGTTGCCTAATTTGTTGGTGTATAATTGTTCATAGTAGTGTTTTATGATCTTTTGTATTTGTGTGATGTCTGTTGAAATGTCACCTGATTATCTGATTTTATTTATTTGAGTCTTCTCTTTCCTTGGTGAATCTAGCTAAAGGTTTTATTTCTGAGTTTTCTATTTTCATAATTATTTTAATAAATGGAGTTATAATTATCATATGACATTACAGATTTGCTTTGACTTACGATGGGGTTGCATCCTGATAAACTCATTGAAAGTTGAAAATATCCTAAATCAAAAATGCATTTAATAAATCTAACCTACCCAACATGACAGCTTAGCCTAGTTTACTTTAAACATGCTTAGAACATTTACATTAGCCCACAGCTGAGCAAAGTCATCTAACACAAAGCCAATTTTATAATAAAGTATTTAATATCTCATGTAATATACTGAATACTGAAAGTGAAAAACAAAATGGTTGTACGGGTATAGAATGACTGTAAGTGTATCAGCTGTTTGCCCTCATGATTGCATGGCTGATGGGAGCTGCAGTTCACTGCCACTTCCCCAAATCATGGAATGGTATTGTACTGTATTGCTAGCCTGGGAAAAGAACAGAATTCAAAATTTGAAGTACAGTATCTACGAAATGTGTATTGCTTTTGCACCATTATAAAATCAAAAAATCTTAAGAGAAATCCTTCTAAGTTGAAGACTGTATATTAGTTTCAGGCGTACAACATAGTGACTCGATATCTGTGTACACTGAAATGATCACAAGTCTAGTCACTATCTGTTACCACACATAGTTACAATTTTTTTCTTCAGGTAAGATATTTTAAGGCTTACTCTCTTAACAGCTTTCAAATATGCAATGCAATATTAACTATAGTCACCATACTATACATTACATGTTCATGATGTATTTATTTTGTAACTGTAACTTGTACTTTTTGATGAACCTTACCAACTCCTACCTCTCTTCTCTCTGGCAACCACCAATCTACTCTATGTATCTATGAGCTTGGTTTTGATTTGTATTTTTTCTTATGTTCCACATATAAGTGAAATCATATGGTATCTGTCTTTCACTGTCTAACTTATTTCACTTAGTACAAAACCTTCAAGTAAGGTTCATTTATGTTGTTGCAAATGGCAAGATTGCATTCTTTCTTATGACTGAGTAGTAGTAGTATTTGTGTGTGCGTGTGCGTGTGCGCTTGCACGTTCTTTATTCATCCGTTGATGGACATTTTGGTTGTTTTCATATATTGCCTGTTGTAAATAATGCTATATAATGAACATGAAAATACATATTTCTTTTCAAATTAGTGGGTTTTTTTCAGGTAAATAGTCAGAAGTGGAATTGCTGGATCATATTGTAGTTCTAGCTATAATTTTTTGAGGAACCTCCATACTGTTTTCCATAATGGCTGTACTGATTTACATTCCGCCTATATTCCAAACCTATAGTAATATAAAAAGTATGAAATTAGCATAAAAACAGACACATAGGTAAATGGAACAGAAGAGAGAACCCCAAAATAAACCCATGAAGCTATGGTCAATTCATTTGCAAAAAGTAGACAAGAGGTTACAATGGAGAAAGAACAATGTCTTTAACAAATGGTACTGAGAAAATCTGACAGCCACATGCAAAAGAATGTAACTAGATTACTATCCTACACCATGCACAAAAATTAACTCAAAATGGAGTTACTTGAATGTAAGACCTAAAACTATAAAACTCTTAGAAGAGAACATAGGTGGTAAGCTCCTTGACATAGCTATTGATGATGAAATTTTGGGTCTGACTTCTAAAGAAAAGCCAACTAAAGCAAAAGTAACCAACTGGTGCTATATCAAACTAAAAGAAAATTCTTCACAGCAAAGGAAATTATGAACAAAATGAAAAGGCAACAAAGTGAATGAGAGAAGATATTTGCAAATCAGATATCTATTAAGGGATTAGTATCCAAAATATATAAAGAACTCATACAATACAATAGGAAAAAAAAAACCCAGATAATCTAATTTTAAAAATTGGGGAAGGACCTGAATAGACATTTTTCCAAAGAAGACATATAGGTGAAAAACAGACATATGAAAAGATGCTCAGTATCACTAATCATTAAGGAAATACAAATCAAACCCACATATCACATTACTTCAGTCTATTAGAATGAATACTATCAAAGGACAAGAAATAACAATTGTTAGTAGGATGTAGAGAAAAGTGAACCTACAAGTCTTGCTAAAGGTTCATCTATTTTTTTTAAATCTTTCAAAAAACCAGCTTTTAGTTTCTATCTTTTCTATTTTCTTTTCAGTCTCTATTTCATTTGTGTCTAGTCTGTTATTTATTACCTCCTACTACATCTGGAATTAATTTTAATTAACTTATTAATTTATTAATTTATTTATTCTTTTTTTTAAGCTTATTTTATTTTGATAGAGAGAAAGAGGATCCCAAGCAGACTCTGAGCTATCAGCATGGAGCATGACATGGGGCTTGAACTCATGAACTATGAGATCATGACCTGAGCTGAGACCAAGAGTTGGATGCTTAAGTAACTGAGCCACCCAGGCACCCCAATTTATTTATTTCTTATTATTCTAATTTCTTGAGGTGTAAAGTTTTTTATTTGAGATCTTTCTTGTTTCTTGATGTAGGCATTTGTTACTATAAACTTCCCTCTGAGAACTCCTTTGGTTGCATCACATGTTTTGGTATATTGTGCTTCTATTTTCATTTGTCTCAATATTTTTTACTTCTCTTTTGATTTCTTCTTTGACCTATGTGCTGTTCATAACATGTTTGATCTCCACATTTGTGAATTTTCTAGTTTTCTTCTTGTAATTGCTTTCTAGTTTCATACTGTTGTGGAAAAGATGCTTGATATGATTTCATTCTTCTTACATTTATTAAGGCTGCTTTTGGGTCCTAACATATGACCTATCCTGGAGAATGTTAACATGCACATAGGAAGAATGTGCATTCTGCTGTTGAATGGAACATTCTATAAATGCCCATTAAATCCATTTGGCACTAAAAACAAACAAGGCAGCTTGGACAAGCACAGGGTTGTGAGACAATCAAGAGCATGGGCCAGACTGCTTGACCTGGTTTATCTCCTACATGAGACCAACCTTTCAAGCTTGAGAAAGGTGCTGGTTTTACGTAATGCACATAGTGTCAAGGAAAATGAGGAAACATAGGAATGTATTAAAACAAAGGAACAAGAAAGGTACCTGGGTGGCTCAGTTGGTTGACTGTCCGACTTTGGTTCAGGTCATGATCTTACGGTGTGTGAGTTTGAGTCCCACAACAGGCTTTAAGCTGACAGCATGAGCCTGTTTCAGATTTTCTATCTTTCTCTCTCTCTGCCCCTCCCCAGCTCATACCCTGTCTATCTCACAAATGAATACACATTAAAACCATTTTAGATAAGATAAGATAAGATAAGATAAGATAAGATAAGATGAGATCTTTAAAAAGGGGTTATTTGTCAAATTGTTTTGGCCAAGAAGCCCATAAGTGCTGTAGCAGGTAAAGACTGTGGGTTGGCGGTTGAATTCTATCAAGGGAATCCATCTGTAGGGAAGTGACATTCACCTCTTCTGCTCATATTCTTACTTTCTAAGGATCCTTCCAGGTACCTCAAAGAAGAGGGGAACTGATAAAGAACAGCAATGTATGCCACAAACTGCTATCAAATTCATTAAAACAACAGCACACATAAATGAACTTTTTGTGATGCTGGGAGCCTAAAGAATATTGTTTAACAGCAGAAAAAGCATTGAAGTTAAAATGAAACAACTGAGGGGTGCCTAGATGCCTCAGTCAGTTAAGCGACCTACTTCGGCTTAGGTCGTGACCTCGATGTTCCTGAGTTTGAGCCATGCTTTGGGCTCTGTGCTGACAGCTCAGTGCCCGGAGCCTGCTTTGGATTCTGTGTCTCCCTCTCTCTCTCTCTCTTTGCCCCTCCCCTGCTTGCGCTCTGTCTCTCTCTCTCTCTCTCTCTCTCAAAAATAAATAAACATTAAAAAAAATAAACAACTGATAGTTTGAATTGACTTTGTTAGATGGTTTGTGTTGCTTATATACAGGGTACCCCAATATACACACATTACTATGATTTCTTTTGGGGATAAACCATACAAAGAGATTAAATGCTTTATCTCTTACATTTACTGAAAGAGATCAAATTCTTTATATCTATAGTTCTACTCAGTGCCTAATGCATTCTACTGTTCCTTAGCTACTGTTAAATAGCTGAAAGCCTTAAAAAGTATTGATAGCTAAGGATTTTGAATATTTTACATTAAGAGAACTAATGATCAAAGGAGTCATTGATTTCTTTAGGTTTGTTCTATTTGATGTAACTTCTGTTACATTTACATCTTTGCATTAGAGCCATGTTTTTGCATTAATAATAAGCACCTAATATGAACCATTGCTTCTCAAGCCCAAAATAGTAGAGTACAACTGAAAGGGTCTTAGAAACTGGAATTCTAATTCTAGTTAGTAAAAGTGTAATCAAATAGTGAAATTCTTTAACTTTCTTGGTCTTTGCTTTTCATGTATAAAAATAGTAGATTTGAAATAGGTGATCTCTATGACTTTAGAATTTTTATTTATTAATTTATGTTTATCTATTTATTTAAAGTTTACTTATTAATTTTGAGAGAGAGAGAGAGAGAGAGAGAGAGAGCAAGCAAGCTTCACAAGATCACCATGGAGCCTGATGCAGGGCTTGAACTCAGCAACCATAAGGTCATGGCCTGAGCCCAAATCAAGAGCCTTGACACTTAACTGACTGAGCTACCCAGGTGCCCAAACCCTAGAAATTTTAATAAAATGTTTTTTATAAAATATTGATAAAATTATAAAAAATATTTTATAATTTTAATTCCATATCTTCTGCAGAAATGTTCTGGAAATCAATGTGATGGTTCATGTTTTATGTCATTCATTCATTTATTCATTTAACAAATATTTAATGAGCAACTTCCATTAAATGTGTGACTGCTATCACTCTACAAGGCTTTCGAGATGAAGTGAATAAATGAAATATCAATAAGCTCATACCCAAGTATTAAGCTTTACAAGATTTTGTTTATTAAATTGCTAGTAGAATAGATGATAATTATACCCCAAGCTCCTGTTTTCTGTGAAGATATAATAGAAGTTAGCTACTGAAGAGAGTGGGAAGATTGCATTCAGGTCACTGGGTTAATTGGGAGTTTTTTCTTTCAACAACTTGAATGAAAGATCACTGGTGATGTCACATCTGAACAAAGTGAAATAGTATTATGAGTTTTTAAACTGCAGGAAGTTGCCACAAGAAATAATGAATCCATTTCAAATAGGCAAAATTTGACATAATTCATAATTAAGCTCTTGAAAAAATGTTTCAGGGATACAGGATTGAGAAATTTGTAATGGCCATGAGATGACAGTCCTCTGTCAATAATTGTTAATAAAAATGTTCACATTTCGATTTTTAAAATAGCCAATCATTTTAACTGTATAGCTGACTCTGATGTTGAAAAGAAAAACTATTCCCTGAGACAGAACTGAAAGTGTTGGGTTTGGGAGTTGTGGGCAGACATGGTCCCAGAGAAACAATTGTCAGATGCATGAGATTTTTTTTTAACTTTATTTATTGAGAGAGAGAGAGTGAGAGAGAGCACATGCATGCAAGCAGAGGAGGGAGAGAGAGAATTCCAAGCAGGCTCCACACTCAGCTCAATGGGGATCCTGACACAGGGCTAGATCTCAGGACTATGAGATCATGACCTGAGCTGATCCTGGGTCAGTCACCTAACCAGCTGAGCCACCCAGGTGCCCTGAGATTTGTTTTTATGAAGGAACACAGAGGGAGCTGCTGTCTTCTTGTTTCTAAGGAAACTTCACAGTGTGCACATGATGGGATTCATGTCATCACTGTTTTATGTCAAGTCTGTTTCACTTAATTTTCCATGTTAGGTAATAGGCATTTACAAAGCACTGCCTGAAAGAAGAAAGTCACCCACCTCACCCCCATATTTTCTCCCTTCTGGAGAAGATGAAGACAGTTTCTAGAGAAGGCTTGGAAGTAACTGCTTCTTTCATGCTTTTCAGTTCAAGAGTAAGGCATTTTCAGGAGTTAAAAATCAGGGCACATAATGGTAGATACAGAAAAGGGCTCAATGGGCACGTGGCTCCCACACAAGGAGCAGAATTGCCCCACACCTGTGCAGGGAAACCAATGTTCCTCAGTCAAGTTAGGATCAACCTTCCTTTACTTTCATGAATTCAGCTTAGGTCACTATCCCAAGTATTAAGGACTCTTGTCCATGATACACACTGCACAGATGCTACATGGAGTCAAACAGAGAAGAAACTCCAACTCCATGCTTGATTCACTGGTTCACTTAGCAAATATTTAATGTATGTCTACTATGTGCTAGACACCATATTAGGCATTGAAGTCTAATATGGCAGGAGGTCATGCTGAACAGGACAGACATACATAGAAAGATAATCTGGGGGTTGGGAAGCCACACCAAAATCCAATAAAAAGATAAGTAATTACAAATTTTTATTAGATCAATGAAGGAAATAAATAAGAGATAGAAACCAATAGCAGAGAGGAATAGAATAGCAGAGAATGATTTTCATAGAAACATTAGAGGATCTATGTCTACAGAAATGATATTTGAGATAATGTATTAGCTGAAACTCTAGGGATGAGTAAATGATCACATGAAGACTGGGTGGAAAAAGTGAGTCAGGCAGAGGAAGGGGCATATGAAAAAGTCCAGAAGTAGGAAAGAGTTCAGTGAACTGAACTGGTCGGCTGGGGTGGCCATGCAGGGTTTTGCAGGTTGTCTTGTAGGGTATTTAATTCTAAATGCAATGGGAAGGTATTGAGGGCTTTTAAACTGGAATTGAATGTAATCAAACCTCTGCTTTAATGTCCCTTGCCTATATGGGTTGAACAGGAAGGAGACAAGAATGAAGGGATACAGAACTGCTAGAAAGCAAATCAGAGATGACATCAACCTGGAGTAGGAGGCAGGAAGTGGAAATGGACAGAAGTGGATAGATATTTATTAGGTGAAAAGACTATATTGTACATATGAAAAGGGACATGGAGATTACATTGTGAAGTATAAATCTAACTCCTGAATATCAAAAGATAGTAAAAGTAATTTGTTGGTCACGTTGTCCAATCCTTTCATTTTATAAGAGTATGAAACCCAGTGATGGAAAGACTAAATAGCCGGTGACTCATTATCAAAACATCTCTTCTGATTTCCTCTTTGGTACTTTTTCCCCCCAAAGAACATTTTGAATTGTAAGAGTAATATTATGGAGTAGCCACCTCCATAATACCCATTATACCCATTTAATTGGGTATATTTTAAAATTCTAAAAATAAAGATTGTTGTAGTATCAGAAAAATCTGATAAAATCTATTTGTCCTGAATACTGTTTCATAAAGATGACTGGTTGGAGATAAAAATATATATATATTTTTATGTGGAAGGAGAAGGAAGACCAGACTTAGGAATATTTATATGACTTAGAATAGCACAGTATACCCTAAGCTTAACTTCTGAGAACCAAGAAAAGAAGCTACACATGCAGATCTTTAGTCTTTTTATTTGCAATGTGGCGTCTAAATTAGCAGGATGTATTACTAGGTAGAGAGAAAGCTTAGGCAATTAGAAAGAGCTGCCTCCCTTACTGGGACTCTGGCTATCTTTGGCTTCTTCCTCCTCCTGGTAACTGAAGTAAAATCACAATAATGAACCGGTGGTAGTTGGGGATGTAGTTGAAATGGCGATGGTAGATACAGTGAGTGCTTCACAGAATATTAGAGGTTAGGCTAGATCCCTCCTGGGCTAACTGGATAAACAGAAGTGGGTTGGTAGATATTTCCCATTCTCCAAATACAACGATCTACCTCCACTGGCCGGCAACATCATCTGAAAATTTCAGAGCATACACTTTTAATGTTAGTGGTCATAATGTTTTCTTAATCTACCAATGTCTGTCTGCCCCACCCTAAGACCCTGCTTTTCTATAAGTGCCAGATTTAACTAATTTCTTCCTTTAACTCAGGATGTAAATAGAACAGGTACAATTTTCCCTGTCATAAAAAAGTGAGTTCGATAATAAATTCAGTAAGTTGCAGGTTACAAAATTAATATACCAAAATCCATTACATTTCTGTACACTAATAACAAGCTATCAGAAAGAATAATTAAGAAAACAGTTCTATTTACAACTACACCAAAAATAATAAAATAGCTAGGAATACATTTAACTAGAAAGGTGAAAGACCTGTACTCTGGAAACTATAAAACACTGATGAAAGAAACTGAAGATGATACAAACAAGTGGAAAGACGTACTATGTTCATGGATTGGAGGGATTAATATTGTTAAAATGTCCATACTACTCAAAGAAATCTAAGATTCAGGGTAATCCTTATTAACATATCAAGAGCATTTTTCACAGAAATAGAACAAATAATTTTAAAATGTGTATGGAACCACAAAAGACCCTGAATAGCCAGAGCAATCCTGAGAAAGAAGAATAAAGTGGAGGTATCAAACTCCCAGACTTCAAGCTATAGTAATAAAAACAGTATGGTATATGCACAGAAAGAAACCCAAAGATCAATGGAACAAAATAAAGAACCCAGAAATAAACCTACAGATAGATGGTCAATAAGTCTATAACAAAGGAAGAAAGAATGTACAATGGGCAAAAGACAGTCTCTTCAATAAATGGTATTGGGGAAACTGGACAGCATATGCAAAAGAATGAAACTGATCACTTTCTTACACCAAATACAAAATTAAAATGGCTTAAATACCTAAATGCCAGACCTGAGACCATAAAACTCTTAAAAGAAAACATAGGCAGGAAACTCTCGGACATTGGTCTTAGCACCATATTTTTGTTTTGGATTTGTCTCCTCAAGCAGAGGCAACAAAAGTAAAATAAGCAATTGGGACTATAGCAATTTAAAAAACTTTTGCAGAGTAAAGGAAACTAACCTCAAAATGAAAAGACAACCTACTAAATGGGAGGATATATTTGTAAATGATATATCTGACAGCATTCATATCCAAAATATATAAAGAACTCATATAACTCAACACCAAAGAAATAAACAACCTGATAGAAACACTGTAGAGAGAATCTAGAATAGACATTAACAAAGATAAATGGATGGCCGACAAGTGAAAATATGCTAAACATCACTAATCATCAGGGAAATGCAAATCAAAACTACTAAGAGATATCACCTCAGATCTGTCAGAATGACTATTACAAAACAAAAATAAAAACAAAACAAAATCAACAAGGGTTGGCAAGAATGTGGAGAAAAGGGAACCCTTATGTACTGTTGGTGGGATTGTAAATTGGTCTACGTGCTATGGAAAACAGTATGGAGGTTCCTCAAAAATTAAAACTACAAATACCATATGATCCAGCAATTCCACTTATGCATACTTATCCAGTGAAATAAAAATGCTAAGTTGAAAAAAAAAACATGCACACTTATATATACTGCAGCATTATTTACAATGGCAAGGATATGGAAACCACCTAAATAGATGAATGGATAAAGAGGATGTACTATGTAGTTGCAATGGAATGCTATTCAACCATAAAATGAAGTATTGGCATTTGTGTCAATACATATGAACCTAGAGGGTATTACACTAAGTGAAATAGTTCAGAGAAAGACAAATACCATATGATTTCAGTTGCATGCAGAATCTAAAAAACAAAACAAATTGAAACAGAAACAGATTCATAAATACAGAGAATAGGGGCGCCTGGGTGGCTCAGTTGGTTAAGCGTCCGACTTCGGCTCAGGTCATGATCTCACTGTCCGTGAGTTTGAGCCCTGCGTTGGGCTCTGTGCTGACAGCTCAGAGCCTGGAGCCCGTTTCAGATTCTGTGTCTCCCTCTCTCTCTGACCCTCCCCCGTTCATGCTCTGTCTCTCTCTGTCTCAAAAGTAAATAAACGTTAAAAAAATTTTTTTTTAATAAATACAGAGAATAAATTGGTGGTTACCAGAGGGGAAGAGGTGTATGGGAGAAATGGGTGAAGGGGATTAAAAGGTACAAACTTGCATTTATAAAATAAATAAGTCACAGGGATGTAAAGTACAGCTTGAGGAATATAATTACTTTGTATGGTGACAAATGGTAACTGGACTTATTGTGATGATCATTTCGTAATGCATATGAATGTTGAATTACTGTGTTGTATACCTGAAACTAATATAATATTGAATGTTAACTATACTTCAACAACAAGAGAATATACAGATTAAACAGCACTAAAAACAAACAAACAAACAAACAAACAGATGATAGGCAAATGGCAGCTTGGTGAAATGTAAAGGAAAAAGGAAAACAAACCAAAACCAAAATTCTAAATTATTTATCATATATGATTGGGCTATATTCTTTGCTGTCAAAAGATTTCTTTGATCAACCACCTGCTCATCATTTTCAGAGATTATAGATTCATGCTTAGTTGCTCTCTACTCAATTTTGAGAAAATTAAGTGCAAATATCCTGCCATATTCATAGGGAAAAGTTGATATTTCAGTTGAAAAAAACTCAAATTCCTAGGTAACTTGCATCTCAAGGTGTATTCCCCTTTTCTTATTCTTACCTCACCCCACACCCCTCTCACTATTCCTTATGCAACAAATGAGGTGCGACAGATTAAAAAATATTTATATGAGGAGGTGCATGAAGTAGAAGAAAATATAGATGAGAAAACAATCTTATTCTATTTATTAGCCTCAAGTAGGTTTATACAAATCCATCACTAGATTCCAGATAATTCTTTCATATGTGTATACTTTCTCATTAAATAAATTAGACACATTTGGTTTGTCTCAGTTTACAGTAAGTTCCAGGCAAGATCAATTGCATTTACCTAAATATTTATGAAAAAAAGACATGGTAGTAGTCTCTGTAGATTAATGCCATTATAAATTAATTTCATCTCTATTTTTATATCTACCCAAAAGATTCTGGTGTTCAATCTTGGGATAAACTACAAAGCTTAACCAAAAACATTTACACAAAGTGTAATAACTTAAAACTAAGCCTGATGGAACAGTCCAATTCTTTTATAAAAGATTTCTAGAAGTGACCTAATAGCAAAGATCATAGCTAGTAGAGGTTTTAAAGCTCTAATTAAAGCAAAAACAACTGGGGGGTGCCTGGGTGGCTCAGTCATTAAGCGTCCAATTTTGGCTAAAGTCATAATCCCCCCGTTCACGGTTCAAGCCCCGCATTGGGCTCTTGTGCTGACAGCTCAGGGCCTGGAGCCTGCTTCAGATTCTGTGTCTCCCTCTCTCTCTGCCCCTCCCCAGCTCACACTCTGTCTCTCTTTCCCAAAAATAAATTAAAACGTTAAAAAATTTTAAAGTAAAAACAACTGTAGGAGTTATGTGAAAATTTGGTGTGGATTGCATTATGAAGTATTTTAATATTCTGGTTAAGAGGCAGTATACACTTGGAAAATTAGTGAAAAAAAGGAGGCACTTGACTGTATTTGCAATAATTTACTTTTTGGAAAAAGAGGAAAAAGCTAACTGAAGCTCACAAGGCCAAATATTGACATCTACTTTATCTTGCTGTTGGCTACACAGTTGTCTATTTTTATTTTTTCTCTTTGCTTATTTTGTTATTAAAATTTTTAAGGGTGGGATTGTTGCCATTATCTTTTTTTAACTTTTAGAGATGCAGACTGAAATATGTTGGGATGAAAGGACCTATCTGGGATTTTTAAAAATACTTTAGCATTGATAAGAAAATAAAAGGGTTGGGATGAATAGAATAACTATGGCCCAATCTTGTCATATGTTAAATATAGGTGATACTTTTGCACATACATACATATTTTTAAACGAAGGACAATACATTATTTTAAAGCTTTTGGGGTAAGGGTACTTAGATGACCACAAAAAAGAATGATGGATTAATTAAGGGGATTTAATAGCATACATCTTTTGCAAGGATTCTGAGTTTCTAAAAGTTTCCATTATTTTGATTACATCAAACATTCAAAAAAATTCAGCTGGCTTATTTTTGATGAGCACGGTATAAGAGTAGATTAGGTTCCTGGGAAATTCTAGCTGTTTTCCTGTATAATCCCTATTGGTTGGCTGGATAGTTCTTTAATCATTCTTAAGTCATTTCCCCAACTCTGTATCACCCACCTGTTCAAATGAGAATTGTGACCATAAGGAGTACCTTAAAGCTGTGTTCTAGAGGTAAAAATGAGTAAAAACAGGAGTTAATAGGAGTTAAGCAAGGAACATTCTGAAATGTGCATCTGAAATTGACAGGATATGAGAACATGCTCAGCAGGGTGAAGTTCTGGGACTGGTGAACACTTACCACATCAACATCTATGACTAATAAACAGGTCAAATGTATTTATCAGAGCTCATCTAAATAACCATTCTTTTTGGATTATGTGCTATTTCCTTGTTTCCTCCTGTAAACACACTTCACCTAAGAAGTCACTGTAATGCGAAGTTAGTTTAGTTCTTTGAATTTTTGTTAAGAAAATATTTGCACATAACATGAAAAGACCCTGTCATTTGGAAATTAGCACACATCTTTTATCCTGCCCCAAAGGCATGATAAATCCTTTATTGTGTTTCCTTAATTTTTCCTATGTCCTGTATATTTTGGACTTGACAGCATTGCGTTGCATCCTGTGTTGGTGTTTCTGTTTTGGTTAACCAGACTAAGTTCAGGATTCAGGACTTTTAGCGCCCATCCCAACGCATGTTAAATCAATTATGGAGGCACAGGGTAGCAGTGAAAGCATTTCTACCCAAAAGGCCCTGCTAAAGCTGTTAGATTCAATTAGGTACAAATTCTGTCTTCAGGATTAGAGTTCTATATTCCAAGCCAAGACTCAATTACCTTTGTTCCCCTTATACCCACACATACATTTTGCCACTGAGGCTGTATGTCCCCGCCATGCTGTCTAGCCCTGAAAAGACACAGGGATTCACAGCCCTCCTTCTGAGAAGTTGATTACATTCACCAGTTGGGTTTGGAAGAATTCTGAAGGCTTCTTTTTTTGGGGGGTGGGATGCAGGAGAGGGCATTTTTTGTTGGTTACTACAGGAGAGTTTTGGGTTTGGGGTTTTATTTGGTATTTTCATACCAGGGTTGGGTTGCCGAGCCGGAAATTGAATTAAAACTGGCACGTCTCTGTGGCTTCATTTGCTTTTCTTCCAGCCATGGGACAAGCTGGCACCAAAGTCTTGTTTTTGAAACCCTGAAATCCAAGCCTTTGACAGTCAGTGCCAGTAGTGTGAGTTGAAATTGCTTGGTTTGAATTTCCATAGAATTGTGGGGACCCAAATAGAAAAGTTGAATGAGAGTTTGTCTCAGCAGCCAGTCGAATATCTTCCTTGGGCAGACTTGGTAAGGGATTCAGGCATTGTCTTACGAGATGTTTACACGTTAAACTTGTACCAGCCCTTCCTCTACTGTATCTTGTTAAGTGGAGAAAAGAATCGATGTGTTAAGGCCACACAGAGAAAGTGTGGGTTGTTGCGTTTTGTAGCAGTTTGTCGGTATTTTGTAGAAGGAATAGACAAAATTGGGGCAGGGATTTGTTCAATGTGGAACATTGAGAGAGCAAGGGATAAAGGAAATTTTTAGAGACAGCTTTGCTCTACATTATGAGTGCAATTCTCTTTGGAAACACTTTAAGAAACTTAAGTAAACACTTAAATTGCTTTTAAGTGCCCCCCTCCTTTATTTTAAAAGTTAGACTCCTTTAAAGTGGCGTGCTCAAGCACTTATATAGATTAAAAGTGATAGTAGTTTGGACTTGTTCTCAAGCAAGGTGCACAGATTACCTAACATTCTAGTTTTATATTCAGTAAGAGTTTTCAATCTCTCTTTTCATTAATGTTTCCTCAATATTAGATTTTGAACTTGGATATCTCTCCAACCTAAGTCAATGCAACAGGAAATTTATCCCTCTTCATAACTTTTTATCCAATATGAGATTTTATAATTGGAAATATTTCCAACTTTGGCAGTATATTATTAATAGAAGGATCAGGGCATGTAATGCTTGCTGTTGAAGTTGAGGAGACTACGCATATGCAAAAATGAAGAACAGGTTAGGGTATAAAGACACAACCATGAGACTCCTGGTGCTCTTTTTTATCCCCTTGACAATACTACATATTATAAATATTTTAAAAATAGTCACAGACTATGAAGTGTAGAAGGAAGAAATGCAGAGAGGAGAACACTGCTGTACCTGTCATGTGGAAATGAAAATCAACTACACTGTTCAAAATGGCTTGAGTCAAGCTTGACTGGAAGAATGAAATAGGAATGAAGTTGATATGCTCTTAAAGATTCCTTTCTACATAAACTATTCAGAGTTCAACACTTACAGTTTGATCCAGGTATAAATTTGAAAGTAGAAAAATAGATTCTGGTATTTTCTAAGGATTATTATTATTATTATTATTATTATTATTATGTTTCGGCTGTGGACAGACTTATCTAGCCTATACAGAAGCACAGATGCTGCAAAAAACTCAGTTTATCTACTGGACATTAAAATCAGATTGAAAAGCTTTTCATGAATTGTGATCTTGGCGTTAAAATGAAGCATCTATTTAGTGCCCCTCAGCCTACACGCCCTTTATCATGATCTCTTATAAAGCGTATTTGAAGACACACAGGCCAAAAGAGACAACTGATAGTACTGTGAGCCATGGGCCAATTATATCTCACATGATTTAACAAGGATTGCTAATAGCAAAACTTCTCAAATTAGGGAAGCTGAATGCCACATACCATATCATGCCAGATTTGAGCAGCACGAATGTTTGTAATCCCACATCTGTACCTAATTTCATTAAACTCCTCTGGTTATTCAAGTCTATCTCAGTGTGCATTCTAGTTCTCTGTCTATGGAAAGCACAAAATTGTTGGTTGACTCCAGTCTGGCTGTTTAGTTAGTAGCTTTTGGAAGAAAAGAGTTTAACCAGGCATTGGAGAATGTTATTATTATATTTGGGGAAACGTTAAAGACATCAGTTTAAGTATGATTAAAATATGTTTTTAATCAATACATTCTAAAACTATGATGTTTAAAAGTGGAATGAAGGAAGAAAGTTTCTGTTTATTTAGGCATTAGTGTAGTCTTGCTTTCCACACCAGTCCTTAGAGAGGAAATGGGAAAGGGGTAGAAGTCACATTAATCATACTTAGAACGAGTCTCAGGCTAGGCCTAATTTAATTTCTGCACTTGATAGATAATATCATGGCTACTCTAGCCAACTTTCAGGTGAATTGAGACTTTAATAAATTCTACAATCAAAAGATTTCTGAGAAGTATTAAGACTGAAAATAAAGACTGTCCTATTGAACTTAAGAAAATATAGCCAATGAATCCTAACTTCCAGGAACTAAGGAACATTCAAGTTCAAGACAGGCCTTATCCCCAATTCCAGAAAAGACTATGTTTCAAATCTTACCAATAGGTGAATATCTGCCCAACTTTAAAAAAAGCTCCTCCTTCTAAAGGAAAGGATTACATTTTGTTCTTTAATTAATAAAAATTATAAGGTTTTCCCTTTCAAAATCTGAATCCCTCCCACTTTTGCAGAGTTCACAGTTAGGTGGTTATCCAACCTGGTATGATTCTGAGACAGAACACAAATAAGAACATAGAATCTCCTAACATTATGATAAATGTACCAACAAAATTGAATTGAGAGGAGCATTTTTCAGGTTTTAAACTCCATTCTCCCCCAAGTGACATGTCATTTCTCTTGAAATGGTGTCAGAAATACAGGAACCAACCCATTGATTAGTCACTGCCATTATGCCTTCAAGATAGCTGAGGATCAAATGATAATTGGATGAAAAGTGCTTGAGAATCCTGAAGTTATATTTGAGTATGTCCATGGTTCTGACCCTGATAAGCTATATTATGTTAGCTCAGTCATTAAAAATCATTAGGTCCTGGTGGCTTCATAGGAAAATAAGGGGGTTGGAATAAATAATATTTAAGACTGCTTCTGGTTCTAATATTTTATGATTTTAAGATGCTTGCTTTTCAGTTAGTTCAAGGCTGTTCTAAAGAAAAAAAAAAAAAGATTATCCCAAAGGTAAATATTCCTGAAATTCTGTCTTAAAGTCATGGGTTTGTGAATATTGGTTCAGTAGGAATTTCTTTCTTTTTAAAAATAATTCCTGTTGTTTTGTAACCTGGGTTATTTGGGGTGGACCGTAGAGTCTTGTACACCTTCCTACTTCAAAAGAGGGCCAAACTTTTTTGGTGAAGAAGTCCCAATTATACACCAAACATAATCAGAAGGATCTGGCAGAATATATTGCCCACAATGTCCAGATTTTCACATTCTGTGCTGGTTTGGGAGATTGGTTTTTGTTAAGTATTTTCCAACATTGCTCTTAATTGAACCCTGAAGGCTTTTCTTGGCAATTGATTTCAGCCTTCACTAAGTCTGAGAAGGCCCCTGAATGTGGGCAGAAGCAGTGCGCTGTTAGGATCCCTGATTTCTCTCTCAAGGCTCTGCTTAGGCAAACAGAGACCATCTCCTGTTGCTTGATTGATGCCAGGCAGAATTTTCCAAGATAGAGATTGCTGGTGCATAGGGTTTAAAACAAACCCCATTACAATGGCTGCCAGGGAATGTGGTTTTAAGACTGGAGGTTATATATTCACATCTCTCTATTCCTCTTGGAGTCGCTTCTCTCACTCTCTAGAGGGCGAAAGGAGTTGGCTAACAACATTGAGCAAATTAGTGATTGATGGTATTTCCTCTCTACTGAAATTCATTAGTATTTCTCAAGCAACAAGTATTTCTGCAAGTCAATGGTTTGAAAGTTCTTCAAAGGTCTGAATGGTGACAAAATTTAGGTTCTACTGTCTTTGTGCTTTTCTCTCATGAGGCCAGAAGTGGCTTTTCAAAAATGAAAACAAGTTTATAGGAAGATAAACAAGCATTACTTTGTATATTTGCTTACATCATGGCAAGGTGTGGCACAAAGGAATTTGGATAGTGTTACTGGCTACAAATCCGGATATATAGCCTAGATTATAGTGAAGGAAAAAATGTCCTCGGGGCACTTTACTGTCATGAAGGATATGTGATGTCTGGTAAAATGATTTCAGATTACATCAGCAGGAATCGTGCCATTAACAAATGATAAAGTTTTCACAGAGTGAGAGCAGAGTATTGGGGATGATCTCTGTGGTTCTATCACAAATAAGTTGGTCTATGTGCCACCCACCAGGTGATGTGACTACCCCATACAATTGTTTCCTAGGCAAGGCCCGTAGTATGTGTAGCTCATAGTCACCAGGGCCAAAGTCTGCTTGTTTGTGATCCAGTGCTGGCTGTAATATAATATAGTTAAAACATTTGGGAGAATAAAAAATCCTCACATATATATAGGTAACCATAAAATTTATTTTATTATTTTTTTTAAGTTTATTTATTTTGAGAGACACAGAGATAGTGAGAGTGGGGAAGGGGCACAGAGGTAGAGAGAGAGGATCCCAAGCAGGCTTAGAGCCTGATGTGGGGCTTGAACTCAAAAAACTGCGAGATCATGACTGGAGCTGAAACCGAGAGTCAGATGCTTAACCAACGGAGCCACCCAGGGTCCCAAAATTTATTTTATTTTTAACTTTTATAAAAAGAATACATTCATATAAAATCAGAAATCAGAAGAGCAGGAAAAAAAAAAAAAAGAATGCATATTTGCACCACTCATTGACAACCAATAGCAACAGCTTGTGTATTTCTAGCCAGTCTTTTTCCTATGCATTTTTAATCATGATTGTGATGCTATTGTATATCAAAATTTAAGTCTTTTCTCATTTAACATTTTATTTTTTCCTCAGCTTTACTGAGACATAACTGACATAACACACTGTATAAATTTACATGGTACAACATGATCGTTTGATATATATATATATGTATATATATATATATATATACATATATATATATACTGTCATTTATTTTAATTCAAGAATTTATTTATGTTATATACCCTCTTCATAGTCATAAATGAATTTTAAGTTATGATTACATAATACTTCATAACATGACATATTATAAACATTTATTTATTGATATTTTAATTGTTTTCAAGTTCTCACTGTTACAGATTATAAAAACATATTTGTAGGAAATAAATATATTTCCTAAAAAGTTCTTTTTTCCTAATGAGAGTTACACAGAATGTTGCTCATTCTTCACATATTCATTGAGCAATAGAACTTTAAAGAACCCCAGATATTATTTCAGCTACCCTGCTCACTTTAATATGCAAATGGAAGAATGCTATAAAAGAATTTTAAGAACATATTTTATTTCCTTTCTTCTTGGTTTCTCTTTAAGATGATTATATCTGCACCATCACAGAAGCAGAGGTGGGGGTTTAGGTACTCCCTGCAGTTATAAAAAAGAACACCTCTCACGTGACTGTCTTTAACAACTCATTTCAGATGAAAACCACGCTGGAGACTGCTGATGTATCTAGTAAGCACTGTTCTGAACACATTTGCATGTTAGCACTCCCATCCTCTAGGCCTTGAGAGTCTTTGCATTGCTGTTTCTTTCCCGCTGGGCAGGATCTTCCCTTAGATACTTTCCACCACCCTATCTCTTGGAATGATTGCTCCTGTGTGATAAGCTACTGAGTTGCAGAGTAGGAACATGGATGGGGGTGTTCTTATTACTAATTCAATGATGAAGCTTCACGGGCAAGTTGGGATTATTACTCTGGTGTTGATTTATCTAGCTGGAAAAACGATTTTTGAAAGTTTTAATCTGATTTGTTGTTGTTGTATGTTTGTTTTCAATTTTAAAGTGACTAATTTTCTTCTGTCTTTAGTTTTCATTATCTTCCTATTGTAATGAAGAAGTATCCAAAATGAGAATTTTGGCTAAAACTAGGAGCTCTTGCCTTTTTCCATTGCCCCTCCCTTCTTTGCTTTCTTTTATTTCAACATCTCCTCAACTTCACATTTGTTGTTCCTCTCTGAAGCATTTTTTTTTTGACATAACCTGTTACTGATTATATGATAGAAAATCGATGCTTCAGTTTTTTTCCCCTGAATTTCTGGGTGATATAGACAAAAAAGATTTTGAAAAATGAGAAAATTCTCAATTTGAATTGGGGCCAGATGGCTTGCTTTGAAACTGAACTCTGGTACTTGTCTGATGTACAATCTTGGGCAAGTGACTAAATCTGTCTATGCCTCAGTTTCCTTATCTGTGAGATTACCTATTATTATAACTTCCTTCATAGAATTGCTTGAAGATTAAATAAAACCTTATAGGTAAATCATAATAATCACAAATAAATTTTTCTCATTATTTGTTGAATCTATAAGAAACCAATTAGCCTATAGATTCCAATTTTAAAGTGCATGTATACCCTGAAATTTTGAAGCTGATTATTTAGTTGAATTATTAAAAACAATGTATTTACATTTTTTAATATTAAATTTATTGTCAAGTTGGTTTCCATACAACACCCAGTGCTCATCCCAATAGGTGCCCTCTTCAATGCCCATCATCCACTTTCCCCTCCCTTCCACTCACATCAACGCTCAGTGTATTCTCAGTTTTTTTTTTTTTAATTTTTTTTTTCAACGTTTTATTTATTTTTGGGACAGAGAGAGACAGAGCATGAACGGGGGAGGGGCAGAGAGAGAGGGAGACACAGAATTGGAAACAGGCTCCAGGCTCTGAGCCATCAACCCAGAGCCTGACGCGGGGCTCGAACTCCCAGACTGCGAGATCGTGACCTGGCTGAAGTCGGACGCTTAACCGACTGCGCCACCCAGGCGCCCCGGTTTTTAAGAGTCTCTTATGGTTTGCCTCCCTCCCTCTCTAACTTTTTTTTTTTTCCCCTTTCCTCCCCCATGGTCTTCTGTTAAGTTTCTCAGGATCCACATAAGAGTGAAAACATGTGGTATCTGTCTTTCTCCATATGACCTATTTCACTCAGCATAACACTCTCCAGTTCCATCCATGTTGCTACAAAAGGCCATATTTCATTCTTTCTCATTGCCAAGTAGTATTCTATTGTATTACATTTTGAAAACTTATATGCCAGCTATGGAGATAAAGACCTTCCTTATAGTATCTCATCCAAACCTCAAAACAAACTCACAGCGTAGATAAATTATATTTAGCATACAAATGATAAAAATGAGTCTTATAGAGGTTCCATACGTTGTCCAACATCATTTACATAGCGAAGGAGTGCCATAATGAGATTTCTAACCAGTCTGGGCTATGTCTAGCCTATGGCAGTTAGATGAGAGGAAAAATAATTTTTACTGGAGTGTGAGAAGCAAGGTAGAATTAAAATTCAGAGGGGCGCCTGGGTGGCGCAGTCGGTTAAGCGTCCGACTTCAGCCAGGTCACGATCTCGCGGTCCGTGAGTTCGAGCCCCGCGTCAGGCTCTGGGCTGATGGCTCAGAGCCTGGAGCCTGCTTCCAATTCTGTGTCTCCCTCTCTCTCTGCCCCTCCCCCGTTCATGCTCTGTCTCTCTCTGTCCCAAAAATAAATAAACGTTGAAAAAAAAATTTTAAAATTCAGAAATTCTGGAAAATGAAATTATGAATACTTTGGATTTATAAAATTTGAGAAAAGGGTGCTTAAAATGCCAAGAACAAAATGCCAATGTTGCAGTTGTGACTGGTAACTAATGTTACCTACATGTTGCATGGCACCAAAGTCATCTTTCACATGGTAAGTCTCCAGAGAATGGTGGTGTGGGGTGATGTTTAATGTTACTGGGCAGTTTAAAAGGACTAATGATATTAAATGATAAGGAATAACAATAGTTTAACTGAAAATTAAAAAAATATAGATATAGGCATTATACAAAGGTATATTTTAATTTTTCTAATAATCTTTACTTAAAAAATAATGTTTATTTATTTTTGAGAGAGAGAGAGATAGAGTGCAAGTGGGAAAGGGGCAGAGAGAGAGAGGTAGGCACAGAATGCAAAGCAGGCTCCAGGCTCTCAGCTGTCAACACAGAGTCCAACATGGAGCTTGAATCCACAAACCGTGAGATCATGACCTGAGCCAAAGTCAGACTGAGTAATAACCAACTGAGCCATCCAGGCACCCCTTTAATAATTCTTAAATAGGTTTTAATCTTTAAGAAAGACTAGAATGGATGAGCTAAAATGGTGGAGTCCTAGGAGGACCTTAGGTTTGCCTGGTCCCTTGAACTCAGCTAGATAAACATCAAATCATTCTGAATACCCAAGAAATAAATCTGAGGACTGACAGAACAAACTGCACAACTGGAGGGAGAGAAGAGACTACATCATGGAAGGTAAGAGGTGTGGAGACATGATCTGGGGGGAAAACAGATCAGAGGTGCTGTGGAGGGGAGGAGTCCCTAGTCAGGGAGAGATGTGAGAGAGACAGAGAGAGAGAGAGAGAGAGAGGACATAGTAGATCACATAAGGAAAACACCTTCCCAAAGCTATTGACTGGGAAAATGAGAGGACCTGATCTGCATGAGTTTTTACAACCAGCAGGGCTCAAAGACTGGAGTTTTAGAGGTCTGTGGTTTGGCTGGTGTAGAGCTGGTGGGTACTGCAGTGCTCCTGTGGAGAAGGAAGCGGAGATCCCAGAAGCAGACAGCACTATCTAAGGATCTCCTGGGATGCACTGGGAGAGATGGTTTCCCATTCTTGGAGTGCATCTGGAAGAACTGGCATTGCCTCTCCTGGGACAACAAAGCTGGTAGGTGCCATTTCCCTCTCTCACCCCTCAGCATAAAAAAAACTTCAGTGAGTAGCACAGTGCCAACACTGACAGCCTAAACTGCTTACACCAAGCCTCACCCCCCTGAGCTCTGCTGGTGCTGCTTTTCTGGGGAAAGTGTGCCTGAGAACAAGTGCAGTGGGTATCTCCCCCGGAAGACCAGCACAAATCCCCCACATGCACCATGTCTACTGGCCATAGAATTCTGCAAAGTTTCAGCTCTACTGGAAATAGCATCAGGTCTCTTTTAACAAGTAGACCAGGGTACAACTAGTTAAAATTCACCACACTCTAGCCAAGGTCCAAACACTCCCCAATGCAGGCAAAGAGAAACTCTGCAGAGGACTAACCTGAGGGAAAGAGTAGCCAAAACATAGCAGCAGAATGCAAATAGCATATACCAGGAACACTTCCTGAAGCACCAGGCCCTGGAAAATATATGACCTTTTCTTTATAAAGCCATTAGTCTCAGGAGCAGAAAACATAACAGGCTTTCCTAACACAGAGAAAACAGAGACCTAGACAAAATGCCAGGGTAGAGGAATTCATCCTAAAATGAACAATAAAAGGTCACAGACAGGGATATAATTGAAATAGATATAAGTAATATGCTTGAACCAGAATTTAATGCAAAAATCATAAGGATGATTTTAGTTGAGCCTGAGAAAAGCATAGAAGACACCAGGGAGTCCCTAACCATAGAGATAAAAGATCTAAAAACTAGTCAGGCCAGAAAAAATGCTATAACTGAGATGTGAAACTGACTAGTTGTAATGAGCACAAGGATGGAAGAAGCAGAGGAATGAATCAGTGATATAGAAGATAAAATTATGGAAAATAATGAAGCTGAAAAGAAGAAGGAAAGAAAATTATTGGATCATGAATGTAGACTTAGGGAACTCAGAGACTCCATAAAACTAAATAACATTTGCATAATATGAGTCCCAGAAGAAGAGAGGGAAAAAGTGGCAGAAGGTTTGTTTGAGGAAATTATAGCTGAAAACTTCCCGAATTTGGGGAAGAAAACAGACATCCAAATCCAGGGAGCACACAGGGCTCCCATTAAAATCAACAAAAGCAGGCCAACACCAAGACATATCATAGTTAAATTCGCAAAATATAGAGATAAAGAAAAAAAAATCCTAAAAGCAGCAAGAGAAAAGAAGTCCTTAACTTGCAAGGGAAGACAAATAAGGTTAGCAGCAGATCTATCCACAGAAATTTGGCAGGACAGAAGGGAGTGGCATGATATATTCAATGTGCTCAATGGGAAAAATATGCAGCTTAAAATATTCTATCCAGCAAGGCTGTAATTCAGAATAGAAGAGATTAAAGAGTTTCCCAGGCAAACAAAGAGTAAAGGAGTTTGTGACCACTAAACAAGCCCTGCAAGAAACCTTAAAGGGGACTCTTAGTAGGACTCTTCCAGTAGACTGGAAAGGAACAGAGAAAATCTCCAGAAACAATGACTTAACAAGTAATACGATGGCACTAAATTCATATCTATCAGTAATAATTCTGAATGTAAATGGACTAAGCCCTCCAATCAAAAGACATAGAATATCAGACTGGATAAAAAACAAAAACAAAACAAAACAAACAAACAAAACATGACCCATCTAAATGCTTCCTACAAAGACTCATTTTAGACCTAAATTCACCTGCAGATTAAAAGTGGAGGACAATTTATCATGCAAATGGATGTCAAAAGAAAGCTGGAATAGCCAGCTTATGTAAACAAACTAGATTTTACTTTTTATTTATTTTTAAAAATGTTTATTTATTTATTTCGAGAGAAAGAGAATGAGCAAGGGAAGGGCAGAGAGAGGAGAGAGAAAATCCCAAGCAGGCTCTTTGCTGTTAGTGCAGAGCCCAATGCAGGGCTTGAACTCACAAACCATGAGATCATGACATGAGCCAAAATCAGGAATTGGCTGCTTAACTGACTGAGCCATCCATGTGCTCCAGACAAACTAGATTTTAAACCGCAGACTGTAAGAAGAGATGAAGAAGGGCACTATATCCTAATAAACAGTCTATCCAATAAGAGTAGCTAACAATTATAAATATTTATGCTCCTAACTTACAAGTACCCAAATACATAAATCAATTAATAACAAACATAAAGGAACTCATTGATAATAGTATAATAGTAGGGAAATTTAACACTCTACTTGTATCAATGGACAGATCATCTAAGCAGAAAATCAACAAGGAAACGATGGCTTTGAATAACATACTGGACCAGATGGACTTAACAGATATACTCAGAACATTTCATCCTAAAGCAGCAGAATGCACATTCTTTTTGAGTGTACATGGGAATTCTCCAGAATAAATCACATACTGGGTCATATATCAGGCCTCAATAAGTACAAAAAGACTGAGATCATACCATACATATTTTCTAACCACAACACTATAAAATTTGAAGTCAATCGCAAGAAAAAAATTAGAGAGACCACAAATAATGGAGGTTAAAGAACATCCTATTAAAGAATGAATAGGTCAACCATAAAATTAAAGAAGAAATAAAAAAATCCATGGAAACAGACATTAATGAAAACACAATGGTCTAAAACCTTTGTGATGCAGCAAAAGTAGTCATAAGAGAGAAGTATGTAGCAATACAGGCTTATCTCAAGAAGCAAGAAATATCTCAAATACACAACCTAACCTTACACCTAAAGGAGCTAGAAAAAGGACAACAGATGAAGCCGAAAGCCAGCAGAAGAAGGGAAACAGTAAAGATTAGAACAGAAATGAATGATATAGAAATTTAAAAAACCAGACCAATGAAACCAGGAGCTGGTTCTTTGAATTATAAAACTGATAAGCTTGCAGCCAGACTTATCAGAAAGAAAGAAAGAAAGAAAGAAAGAAAGAAAGAAAGAAAGAAAAGAAAGAAATAATGAATTCCAATAAATAGAATCATGAATGAGAGAGGAGAGAATTACAACCCACACAACAGACATACAAACAATTATTAAAGAATATTATGAAAAATTATATGCCAATAAATTGGTCAATCTGGAAGAAATGGATAAATTCTTAGAAACATATAAACTACCAAAGTTTATAAAGGAAGAAATAGAAAACTTCAACATACTGATAACCAGCAAAGAAATTGAATCAGTAATCAAAAATCTTCCAACAAACAAAAGTCCAGGGCCACGTGGCTTCCCAGGGAAATCCTACCAGACATTTAAAGAAGAATTAATACCTATTCTTCTCAAACTGTTCCAAAAATAGAAATGGAAGGATAACTTCCAAACTCATTCTACAAGGCCAACATTACCTTGATTTCAAAATCAGACAAAGACCCCACTAAAAAAGAAAATTAGACACTGATATGGATGCAAAAATGCTCAGCAAGAGAGTAGCAAATCAAATCCAACAGCACATTAAAAGAATTATTCACCACAATCAAGTAGAATTTATTTCTGGGCTGCAATATTCAAATTAATCAACCCCGCTGATAAAAAAAGACAAGAACCATATAATCCTTTCAATAGATGCGTAAAAAGCATTTGACAAAGTACTGCATCCATTCTTGATAAAAACTCTCAACAAAGTAGGGATAGTGGGAACATATCTCAACATCATAATGGCCATATACAAAAGACTCATGGCTAGTATCATCCTCAATGGGGAAAAAATTGAGAGCTTTTCCTCTAGGGAGGGTCAGGAAGAAGACAGCATGTTCACTCTCCCCATTATTATAAAACATAGTACTGGAAGTTCTCACCTCAACAACCAGACAACAAAAAGAAATAAAAGGCATCCAAATGGGCAAGGGAGAAGTCAAACTTTCACTATTTGCAGATGACATAATCCTGTATGTAGAAAACCCAAAAGACTCTACCAAAAAATTACTAGAACTGAAACATGAGTTCAGTAAAATCTCAGGATACAAAATCAATGTACAGAAATCTGTTGCATTTCTATATACTAATAATGAAGCAGCAGAAAGAGAAATCAAGGAATAAATCCCATTTACAATTGCACCAACACCCAAAAGATACCTAGGAATAAACATACCCAAAGAGGTCAAATATCTGTACTCTAAAACTATAGAACACTTATGAAATTGAGGATGACACAAAGAAATGGAAAAACATTCCATGCTCATGGATTGGGAGAGCAAATACTATTAAAATATCTATGCTACTCAAAGCAATCCATATTTAATGAAATCCCTATCAAAATACAACCAGTGTTTTTCACAGAGCTAGAACAAAAAATTCTAAAGTTTGTGTAGAACTACAAAAGAACCTGAATAGCCAAAGTAATGTTGAAAAAGAAAACCAAAGCTGGAGGTATCACAATTCCAGACTTGAAGCTATATTACAAACTTGTGGTTATCAAGATGGTATGACACTGGCACAAAAAAACAGATACACAGATCAGTGGAACAGAATAGAAAACCCAGAAATTTACCCACAACTATTTGGTCAACTAAACTTCAACAAAACAGGAAAGAATATCTAATGGAAAAAAGACAGTTTCTTCAGAAAATGGTGCTGGGAAAACTGGACAGCAACACGCAGAAGAATGAAACTGGACATCATACACAAAATAAATTCAAAATGAATGGAAGACCTAAATGTGAAGCAGAAAACCATCTAAATCCTAGAAGAGAAAACAGACAGCAACGTCTTTGGCTTCAGCCACAAAACCTTCTTACCAGACACATCTCCAGAGGCAAGCTGGCTCCAGAGGCAAACAAAAGCAAAAATGAACTATTGGGACTTCATAAAGATAAAAATCTACACAGCAAAGGAAATAATCAACAAAACTAAAAGGCAACTTTTGGAATGAGAGAAGATATTTGTAAAAGACATATCTGATACAGGGTTAGTATCCAAAATCTATAAAGAACTTATCAAATCTAGCCCCCCCCACCCAAAAAAATCCAGTAAAGAAATGGGCAGAAGACATGAAAAGACACTTTTCCAAAGAAGACATCCATTGTCTAACAGACAAATGAAAATATGCTCAACATCACTCATCATCAGGGAAATACAAATCAAAACAAAAATGAGATATCACCTCATACCTGTCAGAATGGGCTAAAATTAACAACACAGGAAACAACAAGTATTGGTAAGGATGCAGAGAAAGTGGAACTCTCTTACACTGTTGGGGGGAATGCAAACTGGGGCAGCCACTCTGGAAACAGTATGGGGTTTCCTCAAAAAGTTAAAAATAGAACTACCCTACAGTCCAGCAATTGCACTACTAGGTATTTACCCAAAGAACATAAAAATACTGATTCAAAGGAACACACACCCCCTGATGCTTAAAGCAGCATTATCAACAATAGCCAAATTATAGAAAGAGCCCAAATGTCCATCCACTGACGAATGGATCAATAAGTTGTGGTATAATATACAATGCAATGTTACTTAGCGATCAAAAGAATGAAATCTTTCCATTTGCAACAATGTGGATGGAGCTAGAATGCATTATGCCAAGTGAAATAAGTCGGAGAAAGACAAATACCATATGATTTCACTCATATATGGAATTAAGAAATGAAACAGATGAATATGGTGTGGGAGGTAGAGACAAACAGTAAGTCAGACTCTTAACTATTGAGAACAAACTGAGGGTTGCTGGAGAGGTGGTGGGCAGGGGGATGTGCTGAATGGTGATGGGTATTAGGGAAGGCACCTGTTGTGATGAGCACCTGGTGTTGTATGCAAGTGACAAATCCCTAAATTCTACTCCTGAAACTAATATTACACTATATGTTAAATAACTGGAATAAATAACAACTTGAGAGGAAAAAAAATCTTTAAGCAAGACTAGCATTTCCTCCTCAGTTAAACTGAATAATTTCTGCTTTTAAGTAGGTTCATTTTCATACGCTTGATCTGGTATTCTTCCAATTTACTTCCAAGAAAGTGACAATCTAAGTATATTCTTTAGAAACTAGGGGCAATACTTCCTAATATTGCTTTTGTCTCCTTATGGACAAGACTTGCATAATTTGTTTCCATCTTGTTCTTTTCCTTCAGGGTGCTTCCTGTTGCCCTCTGCACATCTCTTTCATCCTCTGAATACGGAATTTAGATAAGGATAGGATGGCATCTGAGCCAGAATTTGGTTGTAGTCAAAATATTGCTCAGCCCATATTTTACTGCTGTATCAAATGAACTGAGGGGAAGTCCTAAAGTGATCTAAGGAGTTTTCATGGCCATGGAATCTGCATACATAATTTCAAGGTAAGAATTAATGTTAAACTGATATACGTCCAGTGTTTAAGGGTTTTGTTTGTTTGTTTTCCTAAAAAATTGAACTAGGCAATTGGTTCCTAACTTATTATATATAATAACTTGACTCCTTCCCTCCCAGATATTCATGAAGAATAAGCAGTGTATGTTTTTGACAGTGTATTTAAATTTTCAGAAACAATCTATTCACCAAGACTAACTAAAAATTCAGGTTTCTTTGTTTTACATTATCAACAGTTGTGTTAGTGTTGGTTCCTAATCAGTAGTTCTGACTAGAAGTTTTGTTTTATATGCTAAAGGTTCAAAAGTAATTATTAATATATGAAGTTTGTTAGATGGATTCAACTACCACCTATGCTGTTAAGAGCTCAAACGGTGTATTTTTCAGGTCAATCTCTCTTAGCTCAATTTTTCAGAATGACTCCAAAATTAAATATCTAACTAACTACCTGACAAATAACTACCACAGGTTTTACTGTTGCTTCAAACTGAACTCATATCTCTCCTTGTTTTCCCTGACTTCTGGCTTTCTTCTGGCTATCTTTCTTTTTTCTTTTCTTTTCTTTTCTTTTCTTTTCTTTTCTTTCTTTCTTTCTTTCTTTCTTTCTTTCTTTCTAAGTTTATTTATTTTGAGAGAAAGAGAGAGAGCGTGCATGAGCAGAGGAGGGGCAGAGAGAGAGGGAGAGAGAAAATCCAAGGAGGTTCTACACTGTCAGCACAGAGCCAGATGCAGGGCTTCATTTCATGAACCATGAGATCATGATCTTAGCTAAGATCAAGAGTCACTCACCGACTGGGCCACCCAGGTGCCCCTTCTTCTGGCTTTCTACTTTCATTAAGCCATCACCCTCTGCACATTTCCTAAGCAAAGCATTATAGATTCACTCAATTCCTTCATCTCTCTCCAAAAGAAGCCATCTAATTCTTTCATGTTACTTCTAAAAGATTCCTCATGTATGTCTTTCCCTCTCCATATCTATGGGTACACTCTTGGTCTAGGTACTCAACTCCAGTTGATAGTATTGTAAAAATGTCCAATATTGTCTCCTTGACTCTTTCTTCTCCTTTGTAAAGCCCACCCAACCCATGGCCACCACAGAGCTGCTCAAGGTATTTCTATTTTAAAAATCTGTCTGTACTACTCATAGAGCAAGTCCAAACTCCTTAGCAAGCATACAAGACCTTTTAATATATGGCTTCAGTCTAACAAACTGCCTTACCACCTGCTATTTTTTATCCACACCTTCTAATCATTCACTGAAAATCCATGCCTACATTTACTTCTTTGTCCATTTCTTTAGCCAACATTGCTCCTCCCTACCTAATCTGTCTTGTTCGCTTCTACTAATATTTTTTAAAGCCCAGCTCATTGTCACCAATCTTCAGCTTATCTTTCAGGTATAATTAGTCATTCCTTTTCATTGTACCCTCACTGTATCATTTTCTTCATGTACTCAGTCATTTCTTTATCCATTTGCTTATATATTAATTCATCTATTCTCTGTTATGATGATATAGCAGAGAATAATGCCAAGTCCTTATCCTTTTGAATTTTTTATAGTCTAGTATGAAATAAATAATAAACAAATAAATAAAGATTGAACTAATATGAATCAGGTAATGATAGTGCCAGGAATAGAAATAAAGCAGTTTGAGAGGCTAGAAGGTAACAGTGGTTGGGGAGAGTGGCTATATTAAATAAGGTATTTCTAAGGAGATGACAGTTGAGTCGAGACCTGAATTAAGTGTTGGAGTCATGCTGGTAAACTTCTAATGAATTGGGTGTGGGTTAACAGAGAAAGAGGACTCAAAAATAAAATCTGGGTTTGAGACATGGGCATTTGTGTAAGCAGTGTCACCATTTACTGCAATGAAGATTAAAAGGGCAGGAAGAGGAGAATATGTCTATTTTTCAACTTATTTGAGATTTATATCTCTAATTAGTTTGTGAGTTCCTTGAGACTGGTGTCGTTTCTTCTTTGGCTTTGGACTAAATAAGATGGGCAAAATATTTAGAAATCTGGAGGACTGTTGGAGGTTGGGGAGTGCTCATAAAAGGCCACTGGGTAGCAAAAATGTCAGAGCCCACTATAGTACGTTATTTCTACAGTCTACTTCCAGCTCTTTAATTACATGCATCTAGTCTTAAAAGTTTACAATGATGAATTACCCAGTAGCATAAAATCAAATATATATTACCAACAGATATTCAGAATAATATTCTTCACTACAAAATACCCCACCTTCTTCTCTAGGAACTTTCAACTTAAAATGGCTCTTCAATATGATGCAGAATAAAAATAAAATAGCAAATAAAAATGTTAGCTGAAATAAGGTTAATAATAGAGAAGTCCTGAAGTAAAACTTTAAACTCAATGCCATCTTTTTCATGAAGTCTTGTTATTTATTCACAAAGATCTCTCCCTTTTCCATACATCCATTACACTTACACATCTCTTATCACATACTAAGAAGGTACCTGTAGGAACAGAGGGAATTGGAAGATAGGCTTTGGCCCACTTCTTCCACTTGGTAAACTGGGAACCAACTTAAATTATCTGAACCTCATTTTCATTGACTGTGAAATGGAAGTAATTATATAGGCTCTGCCCATCTTGTAGGGTTATGGTGACATGAATTTAAAAGCTCTACATTAACTTCAAAGCTTCATTCACAAAGTTATCCCCCTTTTTTTTAATGAAATATTTGCCTTTTTCCAGGCACTACAAGGGCCTCAAAGATCAATAAGACACAATCACTATTCCTTGAAAACTTAACCTCTATTAGGAAAGATATGAGCTTACCCAAGGAACAAGAGAAATGAACAGAGAGATGCAGGAGGCATTACTATTAATATCATCTGCAGTGTAGTGTTCGGTATGCTCATTTATTTCCCAAAGAGGTAATAAATTCCTAAATGGTAGAGACCATGTCTTGTATAATATTCTTATATTTCAACTACTGGCAGAAGTTAGGAGCTCAACAAAGATTAGTTATACGAATAAGCCCAAATAGGGAAGCTGGGCTGAGGAGCCATATCACTACATATATAAACACTCTATAAATCTCCCAGTGTATATATACAGCTCCCTTGCTCTGCTTTATGTCTTCCTGATTTGGACTTTGGAATGTCTACTTTACGGAACTAAATTAGTTTTCTTGGGCTGTACTCCTTATCCCTGGTGTCAGGATTATTCTCCCATAAATATTTCCAAAGACATTCCTAAAAAGATATGCACACCTCACTTTTCCTATAAAAGGGGGGGGGGCATTTCTCATAAGTGTTTTGACAGAGTTAGTTCAAACTGAAGCTTGTAGAAACGATGGTTCTGGGTTATAGTTCTTATTTACTGATCTTAAGTATATCTTAATATTACAGATATTTTAGTAATTGCTTATACTAAAATTCCCCAGCACCCCAGAGGAGTCATCAAGAGGCATACTCCCAGGTTACATCCTGATACTTCCAGCTTAAACTGGTTAACTATAGTGGGGTTGTTGTAGATTCAGGAAACAGCTGCAAAATGACACACTTTGCCCGGAAACTTGTTTTATATGGTCTTAAGCCAAACTTACTATCTCTTCTGAATACACACTTTTGTGAAATGATGTCTTTTCCAAGTGCCTCCCAAATACATTGTGCCAATTTTAAAGCATGACTCAGCATGAGTATTTAACTTGCCTGAATCCACAGGAACACATGGTGTATGACAGATTATAAAATATAGAAAGTGACTATTTGATCATTTGTGGCATGTCATGATTTTTCATACCCCTTTAAGTGGATATATCATCTAATAAGTGTAATTAGCTGGCTGTTTTCAGTTCATGTGAATTTAGTTGTTAGGTCATGTTGATTTGAGTGCAAGACACATCATGATGTATTAGGAAATCTCCTCTCTCAGAAGTCAGGAGGCCATAATTCTGGTTCCATCTATGCCAGTAATTAACTCAATAACCTTAGATAAACCACTTCACCTTTTGAAATCAACTATTCTTACCAGTTGATGGAGAGAATTGGACTGAATTCCTGGTGGTCCTTTCCAGCTGGAACACTCTTTAATACTAATCACTTTAGAATTAGATAGTGAAAGTTAACTAATTCCCCAGGAAGAGTAATGTGTTTTGAGAAATTTCTGAATGGCAGAAGGCAGAATACACAGTGACCTAAGTAAAAAGAGCATTTATATGCATCAGAAGCAAAGTATAGGACTAGAGATTCCCAAATATAGAATAATTAGGTGAACAAGAAGAAAACAAGTTAGATTGCCTAATGTTAGAAAACAAGTTAGAATGCCTAGTAACATTATTTAATGAGTTCCTTTAAGGCCAGACCTCTTCAGGTTCTATTATAAGGTGACCAGATTGTCTCTTTTACTCCAAACATTAGTGTACCCTGCCCATTAGTTTGTATGAGCAGACTAAGAGAAATTTGAGAATGATTGGAGCCTAGGATAAGAGAGCTGGAGTTTTTCCTTCTGCTTCATGGAGGAAATAGAACGGTGCTTTTTTTTTAGTCCCCAAATCAAGGGATCCAAAAGACTTACTTCTAGAGACTAGAAGAATAAGTCATAATTGGAGTCTGACACTTTATTATCTGGTGAGGTGTACTCCAAGGCAGAAGATTTGCTGAAAGCCTTCAGTCTTGAATGGAGTAGAGGAAAAGGAAGCAAAGAGACACAGATTGGAGAGATAAGGAAAGGACTGAGGGAGGGGACAACAGTGAAGCAGGGGTGCAACTCACTTCCACCTTTTGTCATGTAAAAATGGATGTAACACCCATGGATTAAAGGTCTTCCAGCAAGGCAGCCTAGAGGCAAGACCACTATGAAAAGAAACTGATAGATTTAAAACGTCAAGCTGAACACATCTCCCATGCAGAAATTGTGCAATTAGAAGTCCCCACAAGGGTCCTTTAAAGAACCTACTTATGTGGCCATTAGGGACCCGTTAAATCAAGATAGTCTCACAGGGAAGACTACTATAGCAAGAGACAGGTCATAAATATTTGCTCTTTCACTTCTCTTTCCAACATTCCGAAAGAGAAAAGGGGACAAGATGAGATTATAAGGAGCACTCTGTGCCTCTTGCTCATTCTGTATTCTTCAGGTCAAAGCTAAACTTGGTCCAGGGGTAGGGAGGGTATGAGGTTAAATGATTAAATTTGAATGGACTTTTTAACTCAAAATAACAGTACTATGGCAACTGACATTTCACAAAGAGACAAGAAATGGAGATTCTTCCCGGCATAGTGAAAGCAGCATTAGCATGAAAGAAAACCATTGTACTTTTGCGTCCCACTAAATCTAAAATGTTTAACCATATGGAAGACATATGGCAGGTTGTTCTAATGACTTGAGTCCAGAATCTTGCTGTAGATGCTGCTCTGTCACCACTGAGTGGATAATATGACTACATTTAGCTTAGCTTCTAGGATTTGTAGAAATTCATGAAATACAAGCTCCATAAAAAAAGTAAGGATGTTGATTTATTATTCCAAATTATGTACAGAAAATATCTGTACATTTTTCTTGGGAGATAATTCTCCATTAATATTTTCATATTTTTGCATAGTTTGGGATTTGTGATTATATGATGAATCTGCTGAAGAGTAGAGATCATGCAATGCTCCAGAGAGATTTAGAGACTCATTTCTCCAGAGTCATTTGCTCACATTCCAGGGTAAAGCCTTCCCTCTATTCCTCAGAGAAAAATTTGTTACATTCCAGAGCGAAGTTCTCTCTGGAGAGCAGGAGAGAGGTGCAGATGTGCCAGCTGTCCTATATAAACTCTGAGTCATAATTTTGGGGTTTTACCCCTCTGATGCAAATCCCACTGCATACCCAGGGGAATATGCCATCCTGGCACCCTGTAGGGAACTAGAGCTAAGATGTTCTTTCACAGTAGTCTCTTCTCTAATTCAAAGATCTTATATTTACTGCCAGTGTATATAACACATTATGTATACGTATATGTATATGTATATGTATATGTATATGTATATATGTGTATGTGTATACGTATATGTGTATATGTATACACACACATGTATACATACACATACACATATACCTCCACACATGTACATATATGCTCTTTGGGCATAGAAAATTATTAATATTTATTAATAATTATTATAAATAATTAATATTTATTAATAATTCTTCATATTAATCTTAAAATCTTTGTATCTTCACACGTCCCAATGTAGGATCTGTCACATAGATGTCCAACATGTTTGCACCATGGGTAAATGAATAAATAAATCAACAATGTAAATAAGCACACACTGAAATTTTGAAACGGCATTGAAGCAGAAAAAAATGATTAAAGCAAAAGTATATCTTTACGGTTTCTAGTCAAGGGGAAAGTTTAGAAAGGCACATAAGCTTATGGAGTGATTCAAATTAAGGTGATTTATTGCAACTTTCAAACAAAATGTGAATGAACTTTAAAAATATGTATAGAAACATGTCCCTGATTTTGAGTGTTCTAGCTAAGAATCCAGCTTGGTGTGTAGACAATTTAAACAACAAGAGATTTCCAGAAAAAAGTCAATACTTCTTGGAAAGAAATCACATTTTCTTTGGAGTCTCCCACTTTTATTTTTTATATGGTCTGACTTTGAATAAAATCATATGTGGTGTGCTTGTGTGTAAAAATGATGTGCGGATTTATACATTATAGAGATGTTTAAATCTCTATACATTATAGAGATGTTTGGATAAAATAAATCTATAATCTAAAAGTGACTAACACATTTTAAATTTTAGGAAAAAAAAACCTGCTTATTTAATGAATGAAGAAAGGCAAAGAACTACAAATGCATTGTATTTGCATCCCATCCTTTGTGATTTTCAGAGCAATATCATAAAATATGCCCTCATTGTTGGTGTCAAGGAAAAGCTAATCTTCCTGTGCTTTTACTGCAATTTGACTTTCTAAGTGCCTGGACAGCAACTCGTCTTCATTCTGCCTCTGATATGCCCCATTAATCAGCTTCATTTCTCAGGAAGAGACTAATGTATGCCTCCATCTAATGCTAGAAAAGTGCATATAGGCAAGAAAGGGAGATTATATTGAGGGGGGAAATAGGAGTAAAAACAGCACTCCCAGAGAGGTACCATCTCTAACAGTAAGCCTTTTACAGTTCAGAATCAGTGAGGTATCAATATCTAACTAGAACTCTGTTCTAGGGACACAGGATAATTCATACATAGCTTCAGAAGTTTTGACACTGGCATGGCGATGACATAATTTTGAATGGTATTATGTCCAAGAAGATCCATTTGAAAATAAGAGAGGGTGATGAGAAGATAGGAGGTAAGAGAGCAGATTCAAGTTAGCAGGGCAGGGTGCAGAGCAGAACTTCTAGGGGCCTCTGGTCTAGGTAGGGAGATGTCCGTACGGAGAAAACTCAAGACCTCAAGGAAAGTAGGCAGCAAGTACGAGGGCTGCCCTCGACACAAAGATGTTCAGAGGGCCTGTCACCTGATAACATCAACAGATTTCTTCCATATATGCCTAATGACAGTAGTCAAGACCATTTTTTTTAGAAAATACTATTTAATGGGGTGAGAAGTTCTGCCATACTGCTATGCTAGAGTTTGTTAGTCCATGCAGGCTAATCTGCAGATGGTTAGCAGCTCATTTGCCGAGCTGGACTGAAACTAAACTGGACAGGAGTTAACATGTTGTCCTTTAGTCTTGTTCATATACTCATCATCTCTTATTAGTATTATTATAATGGTCCTCTACCCAGTTCCCCTTCCTCCACTCCACCTCTACAATAATTTCCCTAAAATATAAATGCAATAGCATCACTGTTTTAAAAACCTTCAGTGTGTTCCATAATCACAAGGTTAGTCCCAAAATATCTTAGTATTGTGTGTTAGGCACTAGTCCCTATTTTCTTTTCAAGCTTCTTTTCCCCATCCCCTCTTTTTCTAATCACAGAAAACTGCCCACTGCCCAAAGTCCATTCCATGTTCTCTCAGGCCTCCCTTCTTTGGCTCTTACTGTCTTCTACTCTATCTTTAAACTGCTGAAATTCCACACATTCCATCAAGAACAGGTTTATTCTGGGTAGTTTTGCCCAAACTTCCGAAGTAAGCTTTCTTTGAATAGTTTGTTCACCTTCCCTTTTTGACCTTTCTATATAAACGACAAATTTGAATTGCATATTTATGTTTGTCTCCTTCAAAATATGTGAGCTCATCAGAGGCAGGGAATCTCCTGCCTGATGTACATCCTGATGCCTGAGTACATCCTCACATTTCTTTTTGTTGAATGAATAAGTGAATATACATCATTTAGGATTAGGTTTGATTCAATATAATAGAAAATTCAAAATATATGACCCATATGAGATAGTGGGTTTTTTTTCTCATATAAAGAAAATTCAGAGACAGGCAGTCCAGGGCTATATGGTGGCTTCATGCTGGCATCAGTGTCACAAGATTCTACAAAGATTCTGCTACCCATCTGCTATGGATTCAGTTGTGTCCCCCTGCACTTCAAATTAATGTTAAAGTCTTAAACATCAATGTGTCTATATTTAGAGATAGGGCCTATAAGGTCACAAAACAAGGGCCCTCATACAATAAGATTAGTATCTTTATAAGAAAAAATACCAGAGCACTCCTCCCTCTCTCTTGGGCTCCATGCACACAAAGGAGAGGTCATGTGAGAACGCAGCAAGATAACCACTGCCTACAAGCCTGCAGGAGACATCTCAACAGAAACTGAACATGGTGGTACCCTGATTTTGGACTTTTCCAGCCTACAGAACTATGAGAAAATAAATGTCTGTTGTCTAAACTACCCACTATAGTTCTGGTATTTTGTTATTGCAGCCCTAGCTAATTAACTAAGACACTAAGGTTTGGATCTCCTTCTGGTGTAAGATGGCTGCTGGAACATTGGTGATTACATGCAAGTTCCAGGTAATGGGAGGGGAAAAAGGGGGAAAAGGAAAAAAGGCAAGACATTTTCTCTCCTAGCTAAGTCAGTGCTCCTTTAAGTTTTCCTAAGCATCCACTTAAGTACCTCTGACATCCCTGGCTTCAAGGGAGACTGGAAAATGTAATTTTTAAGCTGGGCACATGGCTGCCTAGAATAAAATCAGGGTTCTGTTTGTGAGGAGATGCGGGAAATATATATCAGGTTGGTACTTAGCAGTTCCTGCCACAAACATCTTCATGGTCAATCTTGACAGTTTTGGCTTTTGGAGAGAGAGTTTGTATCCTGGCTGAATGGGGTGGTCACTTGGGCTGCACTACATTTTTAAAATAAGTTGTCACTGTGGTACTATAGGCAAGAACATAGACAATAAAAATGCTTAAATACAAGATGTTTTAAATGCTATTATCATTTGATGATAATGGGTTGAGTGGCACAATATTTTACTCTATCACTAGAAGGGTTTTGAGAGGATATTTTTTTCTTTTTCCCCCAGCCAGGAGAATCTCAAGTAGATATTCAAATATTAAAATCTATCTTGGACCTATTACTTCAGAAAGATTGACTATACTATACTTATCAGATTTCATTTACCAAAGTTAGCAGAAGAAAGGAAATAATAAAGATCAGGGCAGAAATGAATGAAATAGAGACTGGAAAAGTAATAGAAAAGATTAATGAAATTAAGAGCTGTTTTTTTGAAGAGATGAACAAAATTGACAAACTCTTTTAGACTAAGAAGAGAGAAGATTCAAATAAAATAAAATCAGAAATGAAAGAGGAGACCGATACCACAGAAATACATAGGATTATAACAGATCATTATGAACAATTACATTCCAACAAATTATATAACCTACAAGAAATGATCAATTTCTAGGAATATACAGGCTATCAATACTAAATCAGGAAGACATACTTAATAGATTAATAACAAGTAGAGAAATCAAGTCAGTAATCAAAACCTCCCAATACAGAAAACCCCAGGACCAGACAGTTTCACTGGAAAAGTCTGCCAACTATTCAAAGAAGTACAAACTATTTTGTACTTTTCAAATTATTCTAAAGAATTGAGGAAGAGGAAATATTTCCAGCACTATCCTTATATGAATGCCAGATAAGGACACTATAGGAAAAGAAAACTATAGATCAATATTCCTGATGAACATAGATTAAAAAATTGTCAACAAAATATTAGCAAACCTCACTGAAGAACACATTAAAAGCACAATAAACTATGACCAAGTAGGATTTATCCCTGGGATACAAGGATGATTCAATCCACAAGAATTGATGAATGTGATAAACCACATTAATAGAATAAATGATGCAAACCATATAACTCAATAGATGCAGCAAAAATATTTGACAAAATACAACATCCTTTCATGATAAAAACCTTCAACAGATTGTGTGAAGAAACATATCTCAAGATAATATAGGCCATATATGACAAACGCACAGCTAACATCATACTCAATGGAGAAAAACTGAAAGCTTGTCCTCAAAGATCAAGTTCAAAACAATGGCACCCACTCTCACCACTCTTATTCAATATAGTGCTGGAAGTCCTAGCTACAGCAATTAGGCAAGAAAAACATGAAAGTCACCCAAATTGGAAAGGAAGAAGTAAAATTGTTATTTGCAGATGATATAATCTTATATATAAAAAGTCCCCAAGACATAACCAAAAAAATGAATTCAGTAAGGTTGCAGGACATAAAATCAATATACATAAACCAGGAGCATTTCTATGCTTCTATAATGAAATAACTGAAAAAGAAATAAAGGAAATTATCTACACTGAAAACTATAAGACTCTGTTGAAAGAAATAAAACACACATACAAAAAGGAAAGATATCCCATGTTCTTGGTTCAGGAGAGTTAATATTGTTAAAATGTCTGTACTGCCCAAAGCCATCTATAGATTCTAGGCAATCTAGCAAAATTCCATGGCTTTTTTTTTTCCACAGAAAGAGGGGAAAAAAAAAAAAAACAACCCAACAATCCTGAAGTTTATATGGAACCACAAAAGACTATATAGCCAAAGCAATTCTGAGAAATAGGAACAAAGCCAGAGGCATCACACTTCCTGATTTCAAACTATACTACAAAGCTATAGTAATTAAAATAATATGGTACTGACATAAAAATAGACACATAGACCAATGGGACAAAATAAAGTGTCCAGAATTAGCCCCCCCAAAATATGGTCAATCAGAATTCCAACAAGGGACCCAATGGGGAAAGGATAGTCTCTTCAGCAAATGATGGTGGGAATACTGAATAACCACATGTAGAAAAATGAATTTGGACCCCTATCTTACACCACTCACCAAAATGGATTAAAGGCTTAAATATAAGACTGAAACCGTAAAACTCCTAGAAGAAAATACAGGGACAAAGCTCCTTAAAATTGGCCTTGGCAAAAAATTTTTGGGTACAACACCAAAACACAACGACAAAAGCAAAAATAAAGTAGGACTACATCAACTTAAATACATTTTCACAGCTCCCCCCACTCCCCTAAACCATATCAACAAAAGGCAACCAATGGAAAGGGAGAAAATAGTTGCAAGCTGTATATCCTAAAAGGGGTTCATATCCAAAATATATAAAAACTCATACAACTGGGTAACAAAAAAATAATCCAGTTAAAAAGTGGGCAGAGGCACTAGACATTTTTCCAAAGTAGACATACAAATGGCAAACAGGTACATGAAAATATGTTCAGCAACACTAATAACTAGGGAGATGAAAATGAATTTTTAAATTTTATTTATTTAGTTTTGAGAGATGGAGAGAGAGAGAGAGAGAGGGCACAAACTAGGGAGGGGCAAAGAGAGAGAGAGGGAGACACAGAATCTGAAGCAGGCTTCAGGCTCTGAGCTGTCAGCACAGAGCCCTACATGGGGCTTGAACCTACAAACCATGAGATCATGACCTGGGCTAAAGTCTGAGGTTCAACCGACTGAGCCACCCAGGTGCCCCAGGGAGATGAAAACTAAAACTATAATGAGATATTTCCTCACACCTGTTTTATGTCTATCATCAAGAAACTTAGGTTGCAGGTTGTCACTTTCTGGTTCCAGTAGGTCCAGAGGGGTATCTGCTTGTGCATTCTGTTTCTTAGGCTACCTTGAGTGGTTTGCATTCCTGACAGTTGTGGATGCCAGATGGATGCAGAAATTAAGGGAGGAAACCATTAGGAGGAGATTGTGGTTAATAGTGCAGGGCCAGCAAGGTTAAGGATGCAGTCTGAAATATATACATCCATTGTTTGAAGAAATAGGGATTGGCCTTGCTAAGGGTATATTCAAAGTATTGATGGTGACAGATTTTTGTAGTAGGTGGGAGAAATAGAGGCAACCTGTTCTTTCAGGGGAAAAGGGAGGTATAGATTTTTTAAAATAAAAATTAAGGGAGGGGCACCTGGGTAGCTCAGTTGGTTGAGTGCCTGACTTTGGCTCAGGTCATGATCTCCTGGTTCAGGAATTCAAGCCCCACATCGGGCTCACTGCTGTCAAGCCTGTCAGCAGAGTCTGCTTCAGATTTTCTGTCCCCCTCTCTCTGCCCCCGCCCTGCTTGCGTTCTCCCAAAAAATAAAGATAAATAAAAAAGGGAAATTCGGTAGAAGCAAAGGACCAGTCAAAGGGGAGTCTCTGCTAAAATAATGGTCTGCAAAGTAGAAGGTATGGGATGCTGTATAAAAAATGCTTAAGGTACAGGAAGAAATTTTAGAACTTGTAAATATTTTTTTCTCACTCTGCATTATTTGTATGTAGTTTATAATGTACAGAAAATTATAAAAATGGTACAGTTGTGTAATTCACAAATAAATAAAAACACATTGTGGGTATATGGTCAACAATTTTATTGATGAGGTACATGATCTAAAGAGTTTGAGGCCACACCACGAGAGGATCAAGGCAGCAGGATGTTCCTCCTCCGAAAAGCCACTATCATATTAGACATCACGAGGGTAGCAGTAGGAAGGCAAATGTTTTGGCAAAGTAAAAATAAAAGAGTAGAAACAGGTGTGTCCTAATTCTAAAGAAATTTTACATTTTTATCCCTTTGGCTTTGTGCTTTCTTGAAATCCTTACTTTCTCTTAATGAGGTGAGCTTTACGAAACTGGGAGTAGAATACAACTCAAGTATTTTTTATTTCATTACTTTTCCAGACCAAAGACTCTTAGTCCTCAATGACTGATCTCAACATACCAAAAAATATCGGTAAAAAAATTTAACATTTTGGGGCACCTGGGTGGCTTGGTTGGTTAAGTGGCGGACTTAGGCTCAGGTCGTGATCTCGCGGTTCATGAGTTTCAAGCCCCATATCGGGCTCTGTGCTGACAGCTCAGAGCCTGGAGCCTGCTTTGGATTCTGTCTCCCTCTCTCTCTGCCTCTCCCCCGCTCATGCTCCATCTGTCTAAAAATGAATAAACGTTAAAAAATATCGAAAAAAAAGAAAAAAATTAAACATTTCTATAAAGCTAGAGCCCAAAGAATCTACTTTTCTTTTTCTTTTTCTCTTCTTTTTTTTAAACTCGGTGGTTTTGGGGGGTTCCAGTGGCTTATTGCTAAACAGTCAAGGGAAAAAGGCTTTCTGATTGCTAAAATGAAAGCACTCACTCTGTTTTGTTTTGTTTTTTCCCTTCACATTTGAGGTAGGAAAATAACACAGCAACAACAACAAAAAAATCTTGTTTCAGACATTGAAAAACTACTGGTCTTGCTACAGGTTTATAATAATTAAAATTTAAAAGCTAAATTAAAAAATTTAAATTTAAATTTAAAAGCCGATAATTTGTCTTTTTATGTTGTACATCTGTAGAACCCTAGAAGACAGAATTTACAGCTCATATGAAAGGGCAGAGTTTTGTCTTTTGTTTTCTAATTGGGGTGAGAATAGAAGTATTTAATTAAAAGGTAAGGAAACAGACATATTTTTTTTTGGCATAATGGTGTGTATAGGAAATGTAAATTATTAGCAAGGGCAGGCCCATCTTATAGATGCTCCTTGATGAGGTAAAGCCAGGATCCTGGGATAAGGATCCTGGGGAGAAATGATAAGACAATGAGCCTTAAAAAGTGGAAATCACAAAGGAAAACCAGAGCCTCGCTAAACCGCTAGTTGATCATCTCGGGTGGGTAATACATGAATTAAGGGTAAGACATTGGGTAAGATCAAAGAGAAGTTTTGCATTGATAGCATCTTTTAGAATCTGTGTGTGTGAACAACCACATAATATGAATTTCTTTCTGGTTAGAAATCTCCTAGAGGCTATGTGACTCCTAGGAGATTTTCCGTAAATGGACTGCCAAATTGCCATCCGGTTGTAGTATTTGCCTATCATGAAGTTTCAGAGTTAAACTGGAAGATCCTGCCTATCAGAAAATGTCAGCCTTTACTCTGGAAACAATTACTGTCTCCAGAGATTTCCCTAAGTTGATGTCTGATCTTTTCAGAAAGATGTAATCAAACTCCCAAACCTATAATTGGGTTTGTACTACCAACCTCATATCCACACTGCGCTTAGTTTTAATGAAAATTTGAAATCTTTATTTCCTACCTGTATTATTACAAAATTTATTTATGGTGTTGATTTAGATTTCAGTTAGCTTTGCCCTGTTTTGGCACATCTATAGGCTTCAGTATGATAATTTCCAAACAGTATCTTTCCTAGGCAAAGTCTAGATTAGGGGCTAAATGACAACTAGAAGAATGAAATTGAAACAAGTTACGACAAACTTACATCTCCTTCTTAATATATTTGTAAGTATATTTGTCACACACTCCTCTGAGGATTTTTTAAGTGAAAAAATTAGAATATATGTAGGATAGAATGATGGTTAATTTTGTGTGTAAATTTGCCTAGGCCATGGTACTCAATTATTAGGCCAAACACCAGTTAGATGTTGTGAAGGTATATTTTAGATGTGATTAACATTTAAATCTGTAAGTGGACTCGAATACGTTATCTTCCATAACATGGGTGGGCCTCATGCAATCACTTGAAGGCATTAAGAGAAAAGACTGAGGTCCCTGGAAGATGAAGAAATTCTGCTTCCAAGACTGCCCTTGGATTCAAGATTGGAACATCATCTCTTGTTCTGCAGATTTCAGACAAGCCTGCCCTGAAGATTTCAAACTTGCCAGTGTCCACAGTAATGTGAACAAATTCTTTAAAAATCTATCCTTCAGATTTACATATACATATATAACTTGATATATAACACATATATAATTTATATATGTAAAGAAATATAGAAACATAAATAGAAAAAAAACTCAACTGATTTTTTTTTCCTTCTCAAATTAGTTGAATAAGTCATACTGGCATTGTTTTGAGAATGAATTAAAACCTTGCAAACACATATATTCACATATCAAAATTTTTTTACCAAGTACATAGTGGGAAATGAAACACAGGAAGAAATGTATGTTTCCAGGGACTGTGCATTTCACCAAGCACACCAATGAGAATAGCAGAGCTACACTGACTTCCTGTTTCAATGTTCTACTGATTGCTACCTTCTTGATTCTGTTAGTTCAAACACCTGCTAGCTGGGAAAAGCACTAACATCCCCTCGATGCTAGCCTTGCTTCACCCAAAACATCCTTTGTGGAAGTGCAGTCCAAGCACGTCAATAGCTGTGGTTAGTCCACCGTTCAAAATTACACCAAGATTTTGAAGATTATTAGAAGTTTTCCAGATGCTGAGCCTATACATGAATTCTATCTGAAAATCAGTCTGCTTAGATCCTCAAAGGTTTACCCTTAAAAATGATTGTTTTGTTTTGGCCATAGGCCAATGTAAGCAATTCTAAGAGGTTCCAGTCATTTTCTTCCTTGATGTGCTGATATGAGTAAGTTAGAAATGTCTGTCTTTCAGCAAACAGATTTTATGCCTCATCTTTTAACTCTAAGACATCTATACGGTTAGACTGGAATTATGGAATGCCAAAAGTTTGAGTAAGTTCAAGTGCTTCATTTAAATCTTTGGCTCCCCAGATAGTCCCTGAATTACAAAATCATCTCTATGGGAGAGTTTCCATTTTTGGGATTGTCCTTTCCCTTGTCTTGAAAAGCTAAACTAATCTGTCTGGCTGGTCTGATGCTCACAGAGGGTCGTAATGAACCGCTACGTCAAAATGCCTACATTTTTATATTTTCCAATTCTCGTGTAGTTGTAAAAGCAGAGCTAAAAAAAAATGCTGGCTATGTTTTAGACATTAACCTTATCTAATTATGGAATAAATCAACTATAGCTTAAGGAAAAACTCATCCAGGTATGGTAAGATAAGCCACGGATATTTTCAGACAAATTGCAGATATTTCTTTCTCCATTTATCATCTATTACACAGATCCCATGTTGTTCAGAGATCATGGGAAGACGCCTGGAATTTATACTGGGATATTACAATAAAATGTGCAAATGTGATGCCTATTTAATCCTAATCATGTCTGAGGCAGTGTATTTTGAATGGATTGCGTATCTTACTAAAAGGTACATTCTATCAATTTCAGCTATCCTAGGTTTCTCACAAATTTTCTTCACATTCATGTCAGAAAGGAGTGATACTCTGTGTAGAGTCAAGATAAGAAATTAGGCTGTGCTCCATTTTAGTCAGGATGGGGCTGGATCAACAAAACCAGGAGGGCAAGTTTAAGTTGTCAAAAGGAAGAGACACAGATAAAAAAATACCTCAGACTAAACATTTACACATTGTCTATCTGGACTTGACTTTGACCGGTGTGTTTTTAAATGTCTGGTGATGTGTGACGGACAGTAGAATAAGTGGTCCTAAAGACAGCCAGCCTCTCATCTGGGGGCGTAGGTGGCCACAGGCATTTGATCATCACTGTCAAGATTCAGAAAGTCTGAATAAACATCAACATTTTCGTAAGGAAGCTGAGGAATTCCAGATGCACCAGCCCAGGGAGAGAAACACTCTGGAAAGGAAATTGTGGCAGACGTTCCCATACCTCTTAGACATTCACATTTCCTATTTGGGGGTACCCAAACCCCCAAATGTGAGAAGTGAATAAATATCCCTTTCTCAACCTAGTCCAATGAAGGCATATTTTGATTCCAGAAATTTAGCAAGCCGACCAAAGGAGTCTACCTCTGAAAATTCCTGGCTACTTTTCCACAACCTGAGACAAAAATGACAAGGAATATTTTTTCTCTCAGGAAAGAGTATCCTGCTGAGATTTAAACTCTTCGTTCTAGACAGGGTCTGCCTTCTAGAATTTTAGGCATGACGGAGTCTGTTAAAATAGATTGTGTGTAGCAAGATCAAACAAAAAGGAAATTCCATGAACATTCTTGAGTATTGTTATATAAGGTGTTTGAAGGGAAAGGGATTATTTTTTATAAGAAATAGAGGCCAGAATAATTTTCAAATATATTCTTTCTTCTGGGTTTACTCTTGCTCCTCTAGTCAAACTCATTAGATGAGGAAATGCATTATTTAAATGTGGTAGACAGTAATTCAGCTCAAATGTTGTTAATATTGGAAATAGAAAGTATTCTTTCTAGAAGCTGTGGCTCTACTTCTCTTCTGCTAGCTGTCAGGTGAATTTCTGAAATGTATTTCCATGTGTTCTGTTTCCACTATAACTGGATGCTTGCCTGTGTGGAGGATGCCACACTGTTATATCCTGTTCCAACATGTGTAAGGGGCCACTCACCATTCCTAAAAACAAAATGAAAAAGGTGACAATATATGTTTTCAGATTTTTAGGGATAAATATTCAGATGGTTATATTTGAGCTCAAATTCAGTAACATCAAACAGTTCTAGCAAATGAGTTAAGCTGTGTGAGTCATTTATGTGGAAAGTATTTCCCTTAGAGGCATCATGCATTCATTTAATATTTATTGAGTAGCCTCTTATGTTCACATGTATTTGAAGTCTTTAATCCCTACTTATGGAGTGAAAAGTTTTTTTTTTCTTTCTGAGAATTTTCAGGCATCTGAAAGTAGAGAAATCTAAAAATGAGGCATAAATAGGTCCAAACTGGAAGAGCTGCAAATGCAATGTTCTAACCAAAATTAATATTTTCCTTGATTGGCATATGGGAGGAAAGAAGATGCTAAGAAAAATTTGTTATTACTGAAAATTTATGTTTCATTTATTTCTTTATTTTTAAAAGTGTATTTATTTATTTTGAGGAGGGGGCACAGTGAAGGAGGGGCAGAGAAAGAGGGAAAGAGAAAATCCTAAGTACAGAGCACATAGCTTGATGCAGATTTGATCTCATGACCGACCGCAAAATCATGACCTACACCGAAATCAAGAGTGGGAAGCTTAATGGAATGAGCCACCCAGATGTTCCTATCTGTTTCATGTAAACAGATTTTACAAATGATAGAACTGGTAACCTGATTATATTCTAGCCTAATCAGCCATCCTGGATATGGTTTCCTTTTCTCCTTTTGATGTCTATACTTGGTGAGGCTATCAATTAATCCCCTACAATAGAATTGAAATGTAGACTTGTGACAGAGGAGCAATTAGAATAAAAGAAGTTAATAAAACTCTAGAAGGGCTCTTTATGACTCAAAACTTATGATCTACACATTGCGTAATCTAGACTGGAGTCACCGGAAAAATCAATTAGGAGCAGTTGAAGAGTTCATAGGCTCTGGCTGTTGGTTTTGCTTGTCCCCCTCCACAATGAGAGGAGTATAACCTATTAATTTCAGTGGAATGCTTGCTAGCTCTGCACCATAGGAATGAGCCAGCCAATATGTTGAAAGTGGGGACCTTGTACACTTGGATTCAACAAATTCAGGACTGCCAACCATTGTCAGTTAGTAGCTGAACTGCAGGGATCTTGGCACAGAGGGTTTAAAAATATGCTCTGGCTGGTCCCCAAAGAATTAACTTGCTCTTAGAGTACTTTGAAAAAACACTGAGTCACAGAATAAGGCCAAGTGTGTGTTTGGCACAGGTTTATCGACTATATTCATTTGTACATTTTCATGGTGGCTATCAGTACGTCTAAGCTTTTATGCAAAAACATAATACCCTTGAATGGAAGTGACTGGAAGAGAATCCATTTGCTCCGTAAGCTAAGGCTATGATAACAAAATGCATAAAGGGGTCAGGAGTTGGCCAAGCTTGTGGAATGACTGTACGTTGTTTACCATTTATCCTTCACGTCTAAAAGGTATCCATTTCTAAACTGATCAGTAGCAAGGCAAGGAAGCTTGCTTCACTTTACATAGAACAAAAAATATACATAAAAGTGAGTCTTCCCTGGGGTGGTAGTGTAGTGTTATTTAGAGAGAGCTAAACTTGGCCTAGCCCAGTTCTTCTATAATACAGTATAATTATAAGCAAGGCACAATCACCCCAGGTTTCCCCTTCTTAGTTTTGCAAATCAAGGGGATTTGACTCTTTAGGCTATATTCCACTTCATAGGGCTTTTTTTTTCCACCCCATAATTCTTAATCTTCAAGGAACGAAAAGAAAACAGGAAGGGTGCTAATGTGATTAATAATGAGACAACTTCCCAGATTTTGTTCTTTTCCAAATGCCATGTCTGCGAACTTTTTTCATCAGCTCTAGAAGCTTTCTTTGTTCAAGTTTAGTATTCCCAGAATCAGGTCAGGAACTGAAAAAAAAAAAAAAAAAAAAAAAGAAAGAAAGAAAGAAAAAAAAAAGAAAAAAGCACAACGAGCTGGATTCTAGAGTCATAATGATTCAGTGGCTTATGAGGCTGGATCAAAGTTGCTGTGGAAATAGTTTCATAAGCATTTTTGTATGATTAACTTCAGAGACCACGCGTTCAATATGCAAGCTTTTGACACCAAGCAAGGTCTAGGGACAGAGATTCTAATTCAATTCAAGGACTTCAGCTTCTTCTCAGTCTCTGTGACAAAAGGCCTCTGGCCTGGACCAGCTTCATGGCTGCACAGGACACTCCTCTTCCTTGCTCCCACATTCCCATTGATAAGATGAGGTGCTGTGTGCTTACTGTTCTGATATTCTATCAGTTGCAGAATATTTAGGCCCTAGGATAGAACAGTCAAATCCTCCCTAATTGTGTATTCTTTTTTTTGCAAAATTAATTCAATGTATTATATTTTATTATGATGTACAACAAGCTGACAGTATTTTCTACTTGTATGAAATTAGCCAGTGTGACATTTTTGGGTCCCTCCTGTTCTTTTAAGCCATGCTTACTGGGTTTGGCAATTCTTGCATGCATCAGTCGCTTCCCAGATTTGTTAGGGCTCCCTTATACACAGAAAAGTATATGTTCTTAAGTACTCCTTGAATTCTTCCAGTTACATCAAAGAATTTATTCTTTTTAAGAAAAGACACAAAGTTCTCTGTAGCAAGTGGTAATACTGGTCAGCACTGGGATATTGCCAGATAAAGCTAAATCTGCATTAGGTTGCCTGGGCTGTTGTGACAATGCAACACAAACCGGCTGGCATAAACAACAGAAATTTATTGTCTCATAATCCTAGAGGCTAGACATCTGAGACCAAGGTCAGTAAGACTGGTTCCTTTTGAGGGCTATGAGGGAGAATCTATTCCAAGCCTGTACCCTAGCTTCTAGATATTTGCTAGAAATCTAACAATTCTTGGCTTGTAGAAGTATCACCTTGATCTCTACCTTTATGTCCACATGACATTTTCCATACGTGTGTGTCAGTGTCCAAATTTCCCCTTTTTATAAAGACACCAGTCATATTGGATTAGGGACCACTCCACTCCGGTATGACATCATCTTGACTAATTACTTCTGCAGCAACCCTATTTTTAAATAAGGTCATTTTATGTGGTACTGGAGATTAAGACCGAAACAGGTAAATTTTGGGCAGACACAATTCAACCTATCATACATGGTTTCCAATAGTCTTAGTATAGGGAAAATCCCACAGTAGCACTATTTTTGCATTTGGTACCAAGGCTCAGATGCATTAATAATGAATTCCTCTGGAAGTCTCCTAGCTAAATTATGAAGCAGATGAGTTTGCTTTCTGTTTATTCTACTACCTTCTTCTTGGGTCTTTTTGCCCCTAGTGGGCCCTCTACTTTCACTCTTTTCATGTCCTTGCCCTTCTGAATGCAGATATAATTCATAATACTAATTTCTGCCACAGCATTTGTTGTTTTAGGTGACATCTATTGATCACTCTTTGTTAATCATTACAGAATTTTGGAGTCTGTAGCTTCTTAGCAGGCAGCTTCATCTGACATGCTTATTAGAATAACAAGATATTAGATTTTAAATCATCTGTTTTCCTCACTTGACATCCTTGATCCAAACTGAATTCTTCACCTTCTTCATCAACAGAGTTACCATTTTTGCAAAATTTTTATTTTTGTGATCAGTTATTTCTTTTCTGGTTTGAAAAAAAAAGAACCAGAGGACTCTTTTTTAAAATATTTATTTTTGAGAGAGAGACAGAGACAGAGACAGAGCACGAGCAGGGGAGGGGCAGAGAGAGAGAGGGAGACAGAATCCCAAACTGGCTCCAGGCTCCCAGCTGTCAGCACAGAGCCCCACACGGGGCTCTACTCACAAACCACGAGACCATGAACCACGAGATCATGACCAGAGCCAAAGTCAGACGCTTAACTGGGCCACCCAGGTGCCCCAAGAACCAGAGGCCTCTTAAAGTCTTCTTTCCCTTTATCTCCAACATCCAGCTTGTCAGCAGGCACTATAATTTGTTAGTTTGACTTGTCTCACATTTTCACCAAATCTTGGAGAAGTTTCAGGCATCTGTTTTGGGCACTTTATTTGGGGGAAAATATTCCTAGATTTGTCTATTAACAGAAATATCTATAAGCTATTCTTTGTGATGGAAGAAGGCAAGAGATAGAGTTTTATCAAACACTGGATACTTTGCTGGGTACTCTACATAGATGATCCTATTGGATCATACCCTCCGAGGTATTCCTGCCTAAATTTATGAACAGAGATAAACTAAAGAATTTGTGATTATAAACTGATAGCCAAGAAGGAAGGAACTCTGGAGTTCTTTCAATTTCAAGAAGGACAGTTGAACTTTAATAACATTTTGAATTATAATAATAATTAAGATGATTTCATGTTTCTGGGCTATTCTGTACACTAAGTTCTGGCCGACAATTTTTTTTTTTTGCATATTTACGCCAATGTATAATCACAACAATTCTTTGAGCAAGGTATAAACCCTGTTTTATTTTTGAGACATAATTGACACATTATATTAGTATTAGGTGTGCAACATGATTCAATATCTGAAGATTGTGAAGTGATCACCATGATAAATGTAGTTAATATCAGGCACCATCCATAGTTACAAACTATTTTCTTGTGATGAGAATTTTTCAGATGTATTCTCTCTGCAACTCTCAAATATACACTACGTTGTCATTAACTATAATCGCCATGTAACACATTGCATCCCCAGGTATTATTTGTTTTCTAATTGGAAGTTTGTACCTTTTGACCCCTTTCATCCATTTTTCCCACTACCCCCCACTACCTGACCAATCAGTTCTATCCATGAATTTGGATTTGTTTTGTTTTGTTTAGATTCCACATCCAACCGAGATCATACTGCATTTGTCTTTCTCTGTCTGACTTATTTCACTTGGCATAATGTCCTCAAGGTTCACAAGTCCTGCTTTACAAGATGAGAAAATTGAGGTTTAGGGAGGTTAAATAACTTGACCAAAGTTTAATAGCCAGGAGTTAGTAAAATCTATAATGGAACCACGCCAGCTTAAATTAAGATACTTCACTTTTAACCACAACACTATATTCGAAAGTGGAAATATCAATATATTACTTTTTATTCAGTCTTGTTTTACAAAACAATCCCCAGTGCTCTTTATTAAAATTGCCACACATCAACACTATACATCTCCCCATCGTGTCTAGTTGAGTGTTGGGCATGAAGTTTATGCTCAATACATACTTTTCCTTATAAGCAGTCATTTTTCAGCCATTATAAACTTATAAACACAACTGGAAAAGTCATCACTGAACTCTGGGCTGGGAAAAATATTGGAGAGTTAAGAGACCTATGTTCTAGCCCCATGTAAAACCTGTGATACTAACTTCCCTCATCTGCAAATCAAAAAAGTTTGGTTTTAATGGTTTGGGTTCAAAATGATTTTAAAATGCATACCTCACATTCTGTGCTGCTAATCATGTTTTAATTATAATGGAAAATATTTTCACTTCTAGTTAATAGCAAAGAATATATGGAATGTCAGTTTCAGCTAGCGATTCTGTTCCATGGTATTTAGGAATGCAAATTATGTGTATCCAGGTTTTGGCTGACCTACATATTTGGAGTGTGTGTGTGGCTAGTATCAGTGGTGAGATCTAATCTGTGTATTCCCTCAGAAATACACACGTGCTCAGGGTTTAGCTATATTAAACTATGAAATTGTTTGGTAAAAATATTATCTTCACTGATGTATCCTTTCTCTTACCACTTAGTTTTTAACTTACACTTTTAAAAAGAGATCAGCTGGCACTTTCCAGGCACAAAAATTGTTAGGAGGTCAGCTATAATACATTAGTTACATGACTGAGATCCAAACACACAGGCTTCCCTTAGATGTGGTATGATACCTGTAGCTAAATTTTATCCATTTAGTATTTTTCAGATGCTGTCGCTTTACTGGTATTATATCTTCCAACCCTTGTAATAATCTTATGAAGTAGGTAGTATTAACCACTCCATCTTGCAGATAAGGGATCTGAGGCAGAGAGGCCATGTAACTTGCTCAAAGGCATACAGCAAACCAGCATGTGAGTCCATATAATCTGATTCCAAAGCCAATTCACTAACCATTCTTTAATATAGAAATGTGGACAACTTGCCACTCAGTGATGGTTTTAAAGTAGAATTTTAAAAATTATATTGCTGTACTTTTTTTAAGTTTATTTATTTTGAGAGAGAAAGAGAGAGAGAGAGAGTGCACAAGTAGGAGAGGGGCAGAGAGAGAAAGGTAGAGAGAGAATCCTAAGCATGTTCACACTGTCAGTGCAGAGACCCATGGGGGGGCTCAAATTCACAAACCATGACTATGACCTTAGCCAAAGTTGGCCGCTTAACCAACTGAGCCACCCAGGCACCCCAAATTGCCATACTTAATAAGAGGTAAATTCGTCTGAAAAAGTTGGCTTGTGACAACAAATTTTCAGTGAGTTACTCTCCTAATTCTTAGCTATTATCAACCTCTACTTAATTTTCAGATTTGATCCCAGCCATCATGCAATTCTTTTGGGTATAACCTACTCTCCTAATTTAGAATGTTCCCAGCTCCAGCGTTCCCACTTCGCCAGGTATATATTTTTACACTTTTTCCCTATACCTGAAGTTTTTAATGTCCTCAGGGAATGACTTTTAATTGCAAGACACATTAAAAAAAAAAACTTTCTGACCTTTTGCCAATCTTAGCTGGTGAGAAGAGAAACACACTCATTTCAACGAGTTCTATAGATATAAGGTTGCTAAATCAAGAAATAAATGGGCTTCTTAGACCGAGCTGAAAAGTAAAAAAAGCTTGAGTACATCTTCACCCCAAATACCCCTTCAAACCAAAATTGGATGAGTAACCAGTACCACAGTCATATCCTTTGCAAAAATATTGCAAATTATTAAAAAAAAATTTTTATGCTTATTCATTTTTGAAGGACAGAGGGAGACAGAGAACAAGTAGGGGTGGGCAGAGAGAGAGGGGGACACAGAATCTGAAGCAGGCTCCAGGCTCTGAGCTGCCAGCACAGAGCCTGACACGGGGCTCAAACTCACGAACCGCGACATCATGACCTGAGCTGAAGTCGGACACTCAACCGACTGAACCACCCAGGCGCCCCCAAAATATTGCAAATTATTAATGCAAAGCAATAGGAGTTAAAAACGGAAGACTGACAATAGCTATTTATTGCCCTCTGTACACTACCAATACTCAACTGAAAGGACAGAAAACCTATGAAAACAAGCCTCATGTTTTCATTTTCACATATTTTCGATCATTCAGGTTTATGCTTCTGTGAACTGCCAGCTCATAGCCTTCATCCATTCTTCTCTTGAATTTGTCTTTTGTTGATTTATGAGTTATTTGTGTATTTTAGGTACTAATTCATTATTCCTCCTAGACATTAAGATTTCATCCTAGTCCACAGTCTCACATTTCACTTCATTTGTAGTATCTTTTGTCAAATAAATTTAAAAGTCAAATGCGTCGATCTTTTCCTTCATGTTTTGGCTTTTATAAGTCTTGACTACATAAGCCTTCGCTACTGTATGTCGTGAAGATATTCTCCAATTTTTTTCAATGATTTTCTTCAAAAAATTTTAAAAATGTATACACACACACATTCTGAGAGCAGTGTCTTGTTGTGATATTGAATCTTCTTATCCAATAAGATCTCTCTCGTAGCTATCTCTCTGATTTGCAATAAGATTTTATATTTTTCCTCATAAAGTTTTTGCACATCTTCCATTGTCTCAATTATAGATATATTATGTTTATTATAAAGGTATCTTTTAAAAATTACATTTTATAAGTGTTTCTACTTTGTGAGAATACATTTAATTTTATACAACTTTGTACCCCAATCCAAAATTCAGCATTTTACTGAACTTACTTATGAGCTTTAACACTTTGACAATAAAAATCGCCATGATGTTTAAATGTAGGTAGCAAAATCCTTTGCAAGTACTTTATTGAACAGAAGTGGTAATACTTTTCATTTTGGACCTGAAAGGGAATTGTCCTATGATTAAGTTATTGCTGATTTTTATCACTGATTAATTTTTTTCAGCTACCTTTTATCGGAAACTCTTTTTCCTTATAACCAGTGATTCTGTGATGATCAAGAGAGCATTGGAATCACCTTTAAAACAGAGTGCTGGGCTTGCCCCTAAAATTTTTGCTCGAGCATGTCTGTAGAGGAGTTCCAAAATTGGCTTTGCTAGTTAGTTTCTAGGTGAGGCTGCTGCTGCTAGTCAGGGGGCCACACAATGAGTATGACTGCCATGTAACATGACTCTATGTCACACTTAAACTTCAGTCCTTTTCGGGGCACCTGCATGGCTCAATCGGTTAAGTTTCCGACTTCAGCTCAGGTCATGATCTTGTGGTTGGTGAGTTCGAGCCCTGGGGTGGGTTCTGTGCTAAAAGCTCAGAGCCTGCTTTGGATTCTGTGTCTCCCTCTCTCCCTGCCCCTCCCCTGCACGTGCTCTGTCTCAGTCTCTCCAAAATGAATAAATTGTAAAAATATTTTTAAAAAAACCTTCAGTCTTCATCATTTGAGATATATATGGATGGTGACATGATTTTTATTTGCTCCCAAACTTGCTCATTCCAGTTTTATTGTGATCCTTTGGTACTGTGGTCGTTTGTTTATGGATAATGCCTGCAAATAGTTTTATATTTACCCAGCTTTTATAGTTTTCTCTAGCTAATTCTTTTTATATGTAGCTATTCTTGGTTCATAGTGTATTTCTCCCAATATTTTGTTATGAAAATTTACAAACATGTAAGAATGAAATAATTTGACACTGAACACCTATAGTGTATCTATAGTATATCCACAACCTATATCTACTACCACTCTCTCTATATAGTATGTCCACTACCTATATTCTACTATAAACATTTTACTATGCTTGATGTACATACATTATTCCATATATCCATCTCTCTATCCGTTTATCAGTACATCTTATTTTTTAATGCTTTTTTTGTCCTTTTTCCTGTAGCTTTGAATCTTGTCTTTTTCTCTTCAGTTATCTTAATTATATTTATTTCAGAATCTCTATCAGATTGTTCTATTTTCTTCCAGTATTGAAATTCAAAATCTCCTGTTATATGGACCATGGTGGATCATTTCTCTCTTTCTTTCTTTCTGTCTTTCTTTCTTTCTTTCTTCTTTTCTTTTTTTTTTTTTTACAATTGTATTGTAAACTCATTTTCAGTCTTATAGGAACCGTGTGCAGCCTTGGTTGAAAGCATGTCCTATCAAGGAATTTTTGTGTGTTTTTATTCCATGACTCTCAGAAGTATTAGTGTTACAAGAGCAATTTTTAAGGCAATTTCTTTTCCAAACCAGACAATGTTTGGTAAAGGCCCAACAGAGAAATTAAAAAAAAAAATTTTAGCCACTCAAAATTCAGACTAAAGTAAACTTCCTTATATTCTCCTGTATCAGTGCACTTTTCTTTCCTTTTTTCCTATTAACCTTTTAATTGAGTGCAGGCCCTTCAGGTCACAACTTTATATTGGTGGTTTCAGGTCCAACTTTTTACTTTTCTGAATCCCACAGCATCTGCTCCCTGGTTCAGTCTGTGTTAGAACCCAAGATTAGCACATCCCCAAGAGCAGACATGCCTCGGCTCATGTGCTTGCCACTTAATTCTCTTTTTTTGTTCCCTGTCATTTCTGGTTTCCCAATGCATTTAAGGAATGTCTGTTATAAGAGACTCCTTCATGTTCTCTGCTCCTTGTATTCTTAGCAAACAGAAGTCTACATCTACTTCACTCACTTGGACTTAATTTTTGTGTACATTCTGAAGAAGTGCCTATTTCTGTTTCTTGTTTATTTACATATACCAACCAGTTTTAATTCTATGTTTTACATATATATATGTAAATATATACATGTAAATATATATATATATATATATATTTAATGTTTATTTATTTTGAGAGAGAGAGAGAGAGCGCGAGCATGAGCAGGGGAGGGGCAGAGAGAGCGGGAGAGAAAGAATCCTAGGCAGGCTCTGCACTGTCATCTCAGAGCCTGATATGGGGCTCAATCTCACACACCATGAGGTCATGACTGAAATCAAGAGTTGACACTTACCTGACTGAGCCACCCAGGCACCCCTATATTCTACTTTTCTAACTGAAATTGCCATTATTTAAAATTCACCAATGGCATTTTCTCTCCATTTTAAATCTTTTTAAAGATTACATGCTATTATAACCTAAGAGAAATTCTGAGTCAGTTTGAGTATATGTACAGGAATACCCCTCACTTGCTCGATGAATGGATTCTCTATTTGCCTTCTATAAGTCACAGTGATTAATGCTCATGGCACAGCAAACACTCCTGACTGGAAGACTGTTTTATTCTCCAAGCCACACCGGTATTTCTGTGCCTATCAGTTGTGTTGTAGAGATATGAAGAGTCAGTTTTTTGTTGCTTTACATTATTTATTTAATATTTTAATGTTATTTTAAATAATTTTATTTTATTTTAAATGATTTAATTTATTCAGTTATTATATAACAATGAAATATGAGTGAAAAATCAAGTTATTTCTATCAAAATTAATTTCAGTTCTCTGATTAAGGCATGATAGTTTTATATTTCTAAATGAAATTTTCTTTCAAAATTAAGTGTAGATAAAAAAATTACAAATGGAAAAATATTCTCAAAACCTTAAGATTTATACACCAATATTGGGGTGCCTGGGTGGCTCAGTCGGTTGAGCCTCTGACTTCGGCTCAGGTCATGATCTCACGGTTGGTGAGTTCGAGCCCCGCATCAGGCTCTGTGCCGACAGCTCAGAGCCTGAAGCCTGCTTCTGCTTCTGTGTCTCCCTCTCTCTCTGACCCTCCCCTGTTCATGCTCTGTCTCTGTCTCAAAAATAAATAAACATTAAAAATAAAAAAATTAAAAAAAAGATTTATACACCAATATTAGTTTGCAAGTGTATTTAAATTTTCACTTTAGAGATTTCATATTAGGAATCATAGTCTTTACACAACTACTATGGAGCACTCCGATCAGAAGATATTTATGTATATTAAATTAAATATGATCTTTAAACAATATATCATTTAAAAAATATTCCTTACATTAAACAACATTTTGACTAACCATTTTCTGGTCCTCACCTGAATGCATACGATAACAGGACTTTTTTTTTCCAATGTTTATTTATTTTTGAGAGAGAATGAGACCGAGCATGAGCAGGGGAGGAACAGAGAGAGGGAGACACAGAATCTGAAGCAGGCTCCAGGCTTTGAGCTGTCAGCACAGAGCCTGACGCAGGGCTCAAACTCACAAACTGTGAGACTGTGACCTGAGTGAAGTCTGACACTTAATGCACTGAGCCATCCAGGCACCCCAATAACAGGACTTCTCATTTATTTTATTTCATTATTATTACAGTACAATTTTCTTAGTGCCTTAGTGTCAGTGAAATGTTTACATCTATGTTTATTTGAAAATTTGTCTAAGAGACTAGATAAGAAGCAATCAATCTGCTCAAAATAAGGTATTTCAGGGGTGCCGAGGTGGCTCAGTCAGTTAAGTGTCTGATTTCGGCACAGGACTCGCAGTCCATGAGTTTGAGCCCCTTGTCGGGCTTTGTGCTGACAGCTCAGAGCCTGGAACCTGCTTCAGATTCTGGGTCTCCTCTCTCTGCCCTTGCCCCACTCACACTCTCTCTTTCTCTCAAAAATAAACATTAAAAAATTAAAATATATATATTTTCAACATTATTTAGCAGATTGAGATAAAAAGTAAAGAATGTTGCATAGTATAATGCACTCATGATGCCATCAGAGGACCTGACTACTAACCAGCCTGCCTCCACCCTTGGGACAGTCTTTGCTTGTGGTCACCACGATTTGTATCACATGACCCACAACTGTTGGGAAAGCTGAATGGATCAGGGCTGAGTTTGGCAAACATGACCTAAAGATATGCACTGGACCTATACAGGTGGTTGAAGCCCCAGCAAAAGCCTGTTCTGGTGACTAGCACACTCAAAATAAGCTGAGAAGAGATGAAGTCAAGAGTAGAATAGTTCAGAAAAATAAAAGAAGGTAATAATATTACTCAAAAAGATAATAATAAGCAGCCCTAATCAATAAAAAATGAGGCAGAGAAAAGGAGTGTAGACACAGGTTAATTTATATGGAATAAAAAGAAACATCCGGAGAAAGTAGCAGAGTGGTAAGGGGGGGCGGTCCTGGGCACAGGAGATGAGTACCTACAGTGGCTTCCCAGAGATGCCCTCCAGCTGCTCCAGCTTTTGTGGATTCTGGTAAACACGAATGTCTGAATTTTCCTCAAGGCCTTAGTAAGTTCTTAGTAGGTAAGTGCTTCCTTATTTCTCTTTGTATCCCAACTATAAACCCCACCTGAAACCAGAGCATATGATGCTCCTTGCATGCTGAAAGAGCCTGACTATTGTAAGTGGAAAGGGAACTAATTTACAACCCTATTATCTTTAACAGAAACTTCTTAAAGAGAGGGACCATATGTCTACCACATTTTGGCATGCTGTTAATAAGACATCAGAATAAAAAGAACTATAATGAATTTGCACAAATTTGCTCATTTAGAACGCTATCTTAGCGGAGAGGCTTTCCAATATGTTGATATAACTTATCTCGTATTTTTTGCGTGGGATATTGTGTGAATTAAAGGCTGTAAAACACTGGATGGAGAGTCAGGAAAACTTGATCTTAATCTGAATCCAACCATGACAAGGAACCTCAGTTTCCTTATCTGTGGGGCTCACGTGTTTTGAAAAGTTGTAAAAATCAGAGACGATATGTGAAAGTACTTTGTAAATCTCATATGCCATACAAATACAGATGATAAAGCTTTCAAATCTCAAATTTGGAAGGGACTATAGGACCTCATTCCAGAATTTACCTGATTCAGAATAGTTTTTAATTCTTTCAATCTTTTGTCCCTTTTACTTAGCCCCTGATTTCCACACCTGTTTCATTTGAGTCTAGAAATACGTTAGCATATCTTGTGCAAATGAATTTCCCGATATTCCTAAAACAACATTTAAAACAAAGGGTAGACTTATTTTTCTCTGGAGTTGTAAGAGCTGAGGACAGAAAGGAAGAAGTCACCCTCGCATTCTGCATATACCAAGTCATTTACAGAAAGCACAGAAATCATGTCAAGTGCACTACCAGACATGTTTATATCAGACGGGACTTGGTCTGGATGGAACCTTCAGTGGAATCCCCCAGGTATCCCTGCCTCAGCTGCTAGGGCTGCCTCCCATCTCTGCCCTGTAAGCCTGACATATCCGCCTCTCTTCTTGTCTTTATTTTTTTTTCAACGTTTTTATTTATTTTTGGGACAGAGAGAGACAGAGCATGAACGGGGGAGGGGCAGAGAGAGAGGGAGACACAGAATCGGAAACAGGCTCCAGGCTCCGAGCCATCAGCCCAGAGCCTGATGCGGGACTCGAACTCACAGACCGCGAGATCGTGACCTGGCTGAAGTCGGACGCTTAACCGACTGCGCCACCCAGGTGCCCCATCTTCTTGTCTTTAAAATGTATATGTCCTCTGGGCTCTGCCAGAAAAACCAGGCTAATGAAGAAAATGCGGTGTAAGAGCCGAATATATTTCTCACCTTGAATAACATTCACATTTAAAAGCTGCCTGAAGAGCAATAAGCACCATATTGAACTGAAGGAATTGAAGGAATTTGCACTAATAATGACAAGTCCAGGTAGATGTGTATAAAGTCCTTCCTCAGGACTTCTATGAGGCTCATGGGTAGGCCAAGAAGCAGGCCAGCTCTCTACACAAAGATGTAGGTCTGTGTGCGTGTGTGCACGTGCACACATGTCACTGTCTTGGGAAAAACAACTAGAAACTGGCTTTCTACTTCATTTTTACTATAACTCATAAATGGGACTGCTTTCCAAAGTGATTAAATCTGCTCTCTTTGGGTCAGATGGTTGGCCAATAGGTGTCAGAGAATAATTTTTCTAATCACGGACAGGCTTTTATTGATGTAGCCAGCAATAACCACGTTGGAAAAACATTGTTTATTCATGATCCAAATGCATGCTGCTATCTCGTTAGGCCCAGATGTTCATATTTCTAGATACGATCTTTACTCCAGAGCCCAAATCAACGTTATGCTGGGAGACTGAATTCCTCAAATTCAGCTCTTATTATTTCTATTCCAATGGGAAAATGTATATCTCCTACCTCTTCTGCTTCCAATACTTCCAAATTACAAAGAGAACAGTTCAGAAATGATCAAATAGAGTGGAGATAAATTTTAGCCTTCCTTAGCAAGACCCAAGAGGCCTAGGAATTCCACTCATATGAAGCCCTCTCCACAGCTGAGCTACAGTGGTGTCAAAGAGTAATAATTTCAGAAGAACTCAGTTGGAAAAGATACAGAGAACAATCCAGGAAATAACAGTAAGAATGATTAATGAGATGAAGATTGGATCAGATAAATAAGGGTTAGGATAAAGGTTTGTGATGCCAGAGAAAATAAGTCCCAGGGTTGATTTACTAATTGATTATTAATAATTGGCAGAGCTTTATTTGGAGTACTTAAATCGTTACAGAGAATCTTTCTCTCCAGCCTCAATGATTTTAGGCAAAGTATGAGCCATTCAAAGGGAGCTATGCTTATGCTCTGCTTTAAGAATATGAAAAGCTACTTTAAACAAGATTCTGGTACATTGTCTATACTGAAAACTGAGTACCAGTAGGTGGACTTGTACTAGTAATTAGAAAGTTTGGTTAGATTTATAGAAGGTGTCCTTGGTTGTAAGGGAGACTGACTACAAATACATCGAGGCCCCAAAAGAGTTTGGAAAGACATCTATTTCTAACATATGTCCAAATAGTACCATATTACAAGAAAAAAAATGTTTTATGTTCCTTTTATAGTTTGGTGTATTTGCATCATTTTACCTTTTTATTGAGAGAGTACAGACGGAACCATTTGAATAGTTTATGAAATAGTGAGTAGTGAAAATATTATAAAGGCAAAATAATGACATGTATACTGTAAGAGCTGTAATTATACGATGGAGACCAAGAGTGTATACTTTCTATTAGACAGATTTTTGTCCCAGTATAAATTAAACTTTCTTTCCGACTGTAGTGTCTTAATTAGATTACCCACTATAGTGAATCTTAACTTTGAGTAGCTTTTTAGCTACTAAGTTGTTAATATCCAACAGTATTTTTTCAAAAAACATTGTTTTCACAAATTAACACACCTAATAGTGGCTATTTTATTTTATTTTTTTTCAGTTTCATCTTTTTATTTATTTTTTTTTTGTTTTTGTTTTTGTTTTTGTTTTTTTTCCAATATATGAAGTTTATTGTCAAATTGGTTTCCATATAACACCCAGCGCTCATTCCAAAAGGATGCATGGGGCACTTGTACCCCAATGTTCATAGCAGCACTCTCAACAATAGCCAAATTATGCAAAGAGCCTAAATGTCCATCAACTGATGAATGGATAAAGAAATTGTGGTTTATATACACAATGGAGTACTACGTGGCAATGAGAAAGAATGAAATATGGCCCTTTGTAGCAACGTGGATGGAACTGGAGAGTGTGATTCTAAGTGAAATAAGCCATACAGAGAAAGACAGATACCATATGGTTTCACTCTTATGTGGATCCTGAGAAACTTAATAGTGGCTATTTGAGAGTCACAAACTACCAAACAGAAAAGGAACTCTAGGGGCATCAGGTATGCCAGAGTTACCAAAGTTGTACAAATTTCATTCAACTACTGATGATAATATACAAACACTTCAGGCAGCTATTTACTAGCTCAGGCCAGCCCAAAGAGATGCTGAGGCCTCTCGCCAAGATTTCAAATCCAACTCAGTACCAGAGAGGGTCTTATGAAGACCCACGATGAGCAAGCATCAAATCTGAGAATATTCTACAGTACATGGCAGGCTATATGGGGACCTTCACTTACAAATTAAATTAGCTTATGCTGCCCAATTTGTGGCTAGATGATAATATCAAACTTTGATTTTTATAAAATTGATCTTTTCTCTGCAGCCAGCCTTTTACATAAGAAATGCAGTTGTGGTAAAGAGCCACTCTCTTGCATGAATCCAGGAAAGGCTACTTCATACCTCTGGCCAATTATTTATACTTTGGATATAGCTACCCACAATGTGGTGCTTAAAGGATCCTTTTCATGATACCAGCAGAAAAGCTTACAGAAACAAAACAAAACAAAACAAGGGAATTAAAAAAGCACCAACTGCATACTGCCACCTGAAGTAATAGGAGAAAAGCATCACTGACTAAAAGTCAGTCTATCGCCGATCTTAGTGTACATAGTATGCAAGAGAATTTTTGATCAGGATTAAGAACCAAATTATTTGATTGTAAAATTATATTTAGGATCATACTCACAATTAGGCAGACTACAGGAATAACACCAAATGCTAGCTGCTCATTGTTGCTCTTGATTTGATCTATAAAATGCTAGAGTTCTGAAGAACTCACTTAAAATTATGTTCCTAGTCAAAATCACAAGAAAATTGATCTGGAAGCCTTTTGACTTTTTTCTTCTCATAAAAGTAGTACATGTTTGTTGTTGGATTTAAAAAATTATAGATAATCAGGGAAACGGAAAAAGAAAAAAGAAAAAAAACTATTTAAAATGTGACCACTCAGAGAGGGGCATGGTTAACATTTTTGTTTGCTTCCTCTTTTCATAAAGTGTGTATGTGTATGCATGTGTGTATGTGTCTATATTTTTTTGTATCATATATTTTCCCCATAACTTATTATGAACATTTTCATGCTACTAAACACATACTAATTTCAAAATAGGCATGTTTGAACACCAACATTATAGGAAGAATTATAGGAATTATAGGCAGAATACTTTCACAGCAAGCCTGTTTTTGATTCAGAATGAAAAATATATATTAAAAGGCAAGTAAGTGAAACCTTCCTGGGGAAGTTTCCTTCAGGATTGTTTAGGCCATACGATCATTTAAATGATTTTATTCAATGTTGGTGAATTAGTTATAGGAGATATACACATAGGTTAGAGGCAGCTTGATTTGTACTAATTTGGGAATTGAAAGGCCTGGGATCTACTGAGGGCTCTGCTGTACCGACTCAGTGAATAACACCAGGCAAAGGAATTAACCTAGATGTCTGTTTATAATATAAGCCTGTCTAATATTGCCAGACCAAGATTCTTTAGGTCATGGTAAAATAAGTGTGGTTTGGTGTGGATAATTTTGCAAAGTTCAGTTAAGAAATCTAGTCAGATTATTGTCCTTTTTTGTGAGGAGATCTGGGACAGAATAGGAATTTAAATATTTTAAACCTACTTTGAAAGCTATTCAATAAATGTATTCCTTGAACCTTAGAAAAAGATTTCCAAAACATATCAGTCACTTAATACATCTACTTTCCTCTGTAATTCAAAATTATACAGAACTGGACCAAATGCCCATATATTTAAAATGTAACTCTTTACAAAAAAATTAATTGAAGAAAAATTATTTAAGGAAAGATTTTTTAAAATAAAATGTCAGAAATGATATTTTATACCAATTTCCCTTTTAAATATATTTTTATTATTTATTTATTTTGAGTGCGATAGAGAACGAGCAGGGGATGGTCAGAGAGAGAAAGAGAGAGAGAGAGAGAGAGAGACTGAGAATCTACAGGTTTAATGCAATGCCTAGCAATACACTAATGACATTTTTCATAAACTGGAACAAATCCTAAAATTTGTATGCAACCCCAAAAGACCTCTGATTGTCAAAGCAATCTTGAAAAAGAAAAACAAAGCTTGAGGTATCACAATCTCAGATTTCAAGATATACTACAAAGCTGTAGTCATCAAAACAGTATGGTATGGGCACAAAAATGAACACAAAAATCAATGGAAAAGAACAGAGAACCCAGAAATAAACCCATGCTTATATGGTCATTAATTTAAAACAAGGGAGTCAAGAATATACAATAGGGAAAAGACAGTCTCTATAATGAATGGTGCTGGGAAACCCTGACAGCCATATGCAAAGGAAGGAAACTGAATCATTTTCTTGTATCATATACAAAAATAAACTCAAAATGGATTAAAGACTAAAAGTGAGACCTGAAATCATAAAATTACTAGAAGAAAACACAGGCAGGAATTTCTTGGATATCAGCTATAGAAATATTTTTCAAGATAAGTCTCCTGAGACTAAGGAAACAAAAGCAAAAATCAACCTTTGTGCAAAATAAAAATCTTTTGCACGGTGAAGGAAATTATCAATGAAACAAAACAGAAACCTACTGAATGAGAGGAGATATTTGCAAATGATATATCTGATAAGGGGTTAATATCCAAAGTATATAAAGAAGTTATACAACACCAAAACCTCCCAAATAATTAAAAAGTGGGTAGAGGATGTGAATAGGCATTTTATCCAAAAAACACATACAGATGGCCAACAGACACATGAAAAAATGTTTAACATCACTAACCATCAGGGAAATGCAAATCCAAACCAAAATGATGTGTCAACTTTCACCTGTCCAAATGACTGTTAAAGGAAAGACAAAAAAAAAAAAAAAAAAAAAAAAACAATCTTTGGTGAGGATGTGGAGGAAAAGGAATGCTTGTGCACTGTTGGTGGGGCAAACTGGTACAACCACTACGGAAAAGGTGTGTGTGTATGGAGTTTCCTCAAAAAATTAAAAATAGAATTACCATATGATCCAGTAATTACACTGAGTATCTGCCCAAATAGAATGAAAACACTAATTTGAAAAGATATATGCACTCTTACGTTTACTGCAACATTATTTACAATAGTTAAGATATGGAAGCAGCCTAAGTGTCCATCAATAGGTGAATGGTTATAGAAGAAGTGGTATATATGTATACAATGGAATATTACTTATACAAAAAAGAATGAGATCTTGCCATTTGGAACAATATGGATGGACCTAGGGTTTAATGCTAAGTGGAAAAAGTCATAGAAAGACAAATACCAATAATTTCATTCATATGTGGGATTTAGGAAACAAAACAAATGAACAAATGATCCAGAATAATATAGAGAACAAACTGGTGGTTGCCAGAGGGGAGGTGGGTGGGGAGATGTGTGTAATAGATAAAGAAAATTAAGAGTACACTTACCTTGATGAACACTGAGTAATGAATAGAATTGTTGAATTATTATATTGTTCTCTTGAAACTAATTTAATACTTTATATTAATTATACTTCAATAAAAAGACAAGTAAGGAATGAAGGAAAGGAAAAAAAACAGAAAGGAAGAAAAAAGTAAGAAAGAAATTTGGTATAAAAAAAGAAGATGTCTTTTTTTAAAGACAGGGTAAATGAGAAGTTACCAAGGTAAGAAGCATTTGCTTTGAAATAATCCTATCAAAATTTTGACAATATAAAATTGTGAGAACTCTTTTTTCAACGTTTTTTTTTTTTTTATTTTTTTATTTTATTTTTGGGACAGAGAGAGACAGAGCATGAACGGGGGAGGGGCAGAGAGAGAGGGAGACACAGAATGGGAAACAGGCTCCAGGCTCCGAGCCATCAGCCCAGAGCCTGACGCGGGGCTCGAACTCACAGACCGCGAGATCGTGACCTGGCTGAAGTCGGACGCTTAACCGACTGCGCCACCCAGGCGCCCCTTGTGAGAACTCTTAAGATACACAACCAGCGTATGTCTTCCAGCAGCAGCAGAGTGAGCCCCTGAATATGGAGAGACTCTAATCTCTTTTACAGAAGGAGATTTATTCAATAACTTAACCTTATTGCTTACAGGAAATTATTCCAAACAAAATTAAGTCCCTTGTAATTTAGCTTAAGGCCATTTTATCTTGTTCTATGCACACCAGATTTTAAAAACAGCTGACCATCCTCACTGAATAATGTATATTTAAAGACTGGCATGAAATGACTGTTGGGATCTTTCTCATCAAGTTGTGTGGTACTAGCTTTATTAACCTCTTAAAGTCGGTCTTCATTTCCAGTCCTTTATCTTCTGGTTCATCTCTAAAGGACTTCCATGGTCTTTTGTGAGTCGGTTTTGCTTTAATGAGCCCCCCAACAGCTAAGAAGCATGTCAGGATTTCAGTTTAGTTGTCACAGCATTTTATGTCTCTTGATCTGTATTTCTTTGAAAATTCCAGGCACAAGGGTAAAGCAAAAAGGAAGCTTTCAGAGGTACAGCTTTGTTTTTTTTCATTTGTTTGTTTTTCAATTTTGTTGGTTTAAGATTACAATAGCTTTGCTAATGAGCCAGAGATTCCTTATCTAATGGCATATTTCTAATTTAACTAGAAATAGGGATAAAACTTTAGTTACATGAAACTGCACAAATTCTAGATGGCCAGTTTTTCACTTAGTTGACAGTTTCTTCCTTTAAGAACCTTAATTTTAGTAATTACCGTTATGGTGCAAAACTTCCAAAAGTATATCACACTTTCTTTCTTTTTATGTATTTTACACAGAATATATTTTGGCAGTTTTGTTTGATAACATAATTCTATTCAATACATATTTATTGAACATTTACAAAAACAATATGCTAGGAGATATGATGGAGACAATGTGTGATCTTCACTTAAGATCTACTTATGAATTGCAATCTACTAGGAGAAATAAACATGAAAATTACCCTAATACACATTAGCAAGTGGTAAATACCATTAAGTAATTAGTTATAGATGTTGAGAGAATTTCAGTAGGAAAAGAATTTCATAGAAGTCTCTTTAAGCTAAGCTTTAAGGTTCTAGAAATACTTTTCTTCATAGCAACGAATATACCTAAAATCTGAGACATGACAGTAAGGGAATAGTGAGAAATTCAGTTTGTTTGGCATATAATAACCTAAAATAGTCCTAAATTGGTATAGATGGTCTTTGGCTAGAATAAGTGATGATTTGAAATACAGCTAGAAAGTTTATAAGTTGTTGACATATAGAAGGAAATCATTGTAATTTTGTCAAAGTGTAAATGGGATGAACGAATCTGAATTTTAGGATGACTGAATTGGTATCCATGAATAAAACTGATTCAAAAGTAGAAAAACAGTTAAGAAATTTCAAGGAGTACTTTAGAAGAAAATTAGTGGGACATTAATTTTAATAAAATTAATTGAGAGATGGGGAGGGACAGACAGTTTCAGGAGAATTACACTATAGAATTTGACAGCTAAGAGATGGAGAGGAGAAGAGGAGTCAAAAATGATTCCAGGGCTGTTAAAGTGTGGATGACAGAAAGATGGTAGTGCATTTATAGAAACAGAAAACCAGGGCATCTGCATGGCTCAGTTGATTAAATGTCTGACTCTTGATTTCTGCTCAGGTCATGATCTCATGGTTTGTGGGCTCAAACCCAGTGTTGGGCTCTGTGCTGAGAGTCTGGAGCCTGCTTGGAATTCTCTCTCTCCCTCTCTCTCTGTCCCTCCCCCACTAACACTCTCTCTTGCAAATAAATTAACATAAAAAAAGAAATAGAAAACTTAAGAATGAGAAACATTCATCAGAATGGTAAGAGTCAAAACTAGATTTTAAAATAAGACATGTGGCAAGATAATTAATGCAGTAAACACAGATTAATTATTCATAAAGATAGCCATGAGAAAAAATTATTCATAAAGATAGCCATGAGAAAGATAGAGATAGGGTGTCAGCTTGAGAAGATGTAATTGAAAAAAAAATTAAACTGCAGAGATTTAGTTTAAAAATTTTTTTAATGTTTGTTCATTTTTTGAGAGACAGAGGGACAGAGTGTGAGTGGGAGAGGGGAAGAGAGAGAGGGAGACAGAATTCTAAGCAAGCTTCAGGCTCTGAACTGACAGCACAGAGCCTGACACAGTGCTCCATCTCACAGACCACAAGATCATGACCTGAGCCAAAGTCGGAGGCTCAACCAACTGAACCACCCAGGTGCCCCTGCAGAGATTTAGTTTATAGAAAACATAATCTTTGTCTACCATAAAGAAAATTATGAGACATGGAAAAGCAATCAAATGGAGCCTACAATCAAGAAAGTGAAAACAACAACAGAGATGAGCCACAGATAACAGAAATAATAGAAGTACCACCCAAGGACTTTAAAACAGCTGTTACAAATATGTCCAAGTTTTTGCCAAAAAAAAAAAGTTAACAAATGGAAAATCTCAAAGACATGCAAGAAATTCCATATAGAAGGATAACAGAGAAAATAAAAATACATCAATGTGATCAATACCAGAGGTGCCTTGGTACCTCAGTTGGTTAAGCCTCTGACTCTTGATTTTGGCTCAGGTCATGATCTCACAGTTTGTAGGATCAAGCCCCACATCTGGCTCTGTGCTGACAGTGCAGAGCCTACTTGGGATTCTCTCTCTCCCTCTCTTTCCCTCTCTCTCTGCCCCTCCCAGCTTGTGCTTACTCTCTTCTCCACTCTCTCAAATAAATAAACTTTTAAAAATGTGATTACTATCAGAATTAACACTGCATAAGAAAGGATCAATGAAATTTAAGACAAGTCAGCAGGCATTATCCAAAATAAAACCAAGAGGAAAGAAAATAACTGAGAAAAACTTAATAATTTGACCTGTATGACTTTATCAAATAATTTAAAATATGTGTATTTAAAATTCCACAAGTATAAAAAGGAGAGAAAGGTACACAAGAAAATTTTAAAAAATAAAGACAAATCATTTTTTTAATATTTTTAATCTATAATAAATATAAACTCTCAGAAATCTTAAAAAGGATAAATTACCAGAAAATCAAACATAAACATAGCAAACTGTGAAAAACAAAAATATAGAGAAAATTCTAAAGGCAAACTAAGAAGAAAATGATGTATGATATCAATGCAACCACAATAACCATGACCCACTTTTTGATAGAAACAATGAGATCCAGAACACAATGGAATGATATTTGTAAAGGGCTAAGAAAAAAAAATCCAGAATCCCATACTCAGCAAATAATAATTCTTCAAAACTGAAAGTGAAATAAAGGAATTTTCAGATAAACAACACCAAAATATTTGCTATGAGTACAACAGTACCACAAGAAATATTAAAGGAAGTTTTTTCAGGCTGAGGAGAAATGACACAAGCTGGAAACTTGAAGTTTGAAAGGACTGAAGCTGACGGATTAAAAATGGTCAAGAAAGGTGTGTGTGTATGTGTGTGTGTGTGCACCTGTGTGTGTGTGTGTGTGTTTCTAAATTTCCTAACCTTTTTCAAAGAGACTTGACAAAAGCAAAATCAATAGCAATACATTGTGATGTCCATAATATAATTAGTAAAACTTGAAAACAAAAAGTTCCAAAATCAACAATCTAAACAAAGTAAATACAACATCAATAGAAGGGAAAAAATAATAGTATAAATTATTTATAGGAAAACAAAGAGAAAATCCTTAAAGCTAGGTCAGTTTTTGAAAAGATTATTATAAATGATGTAGCCTAAAAATACTGATGAGGAAAAAACACACAAAGTACAAGTATTAATAATAAAACAGGGAATATGGCCATAAACCCTACAATAATTAATAAGATTGTAAAGAACTATTATGAAAAAATGAAGTCCACAAACTTGATGATACAAAGTAGACAAATTTCTTGAAAACACACCTTATTAACACAACTTACTGATGCAATCTGGTAAAGAAATCGATTTTTAAAATAAAAATCCCCCACAACTTATCAATCATACTATCAGTTTACTCAAACTCTTCCAGAAAATAAGAGAACACTTCCCAACTCATTTTGTGCGACCAACATAACTCTGATATAAATCATGACAAAGCCATCATATAACGACATCAACAACAACAACAATAACAACAACAAAGAGTTCCATATACAGTCTTAACCAGTTCCATATACAACTTAACCAGCAAGTTATGGTTTTGTATTGTTTAGGAAGAGAATAAAGATGTTAACTAATTTTTTACTTTTTCAGAAAAATATGAAGCTAATTATGTTTAAAAATTTTAAGGTTAAGGTTGTGATAGAAAGAAAAGCTCTATAGGGGAGCTTGGGTGGCTCAGTCAGTTGAGCATCCAACTCTTCAGCTCAGATCATGACCTCACGCTACCTGAGTTCAAGGCCTGTGTCAGGCTCTATGCTGACAGTGTGGAACCTGTTTGGGATTCTCTCTGTCTTCCTCTCTCTGCCGTTTCCTGCCTCTCTTTCTTTCAAAACAAACAAACAAACAAACAAACAAACAAACAAACAAACGCTGTAACTTCTAAGTTAGCAGAAGAAAAGCAAACAGAAAACTTTATTAATACAACAAAAAAATCAGGAAAAGAGATATAAAAAAACAACAAGCATGGTTCTTTAAAAAAAAAAACAAAATAAAATGGCACAAATAAATCTGAACATACCAATAATCACAACAAATTTTTACTGATTTAGTGTACCCACTAAAATACAGAGACTATAAGCCTGGATAAAACAGTAAAATTCACTATGTTATTTACAAGTATAAGAGACATGTATAAGTTAAAAAGGATCATGAAATGTTTGTTTATTTATATTTATTAATTATTATTTTTTAAGTAGGCTCCATACCCAACATGGAGCCCATCTCAGGGTTCGAACTAATGAGACGACTAATGACCCTGAGATCAAGATGGGACACTTAACTCACTGAGCTACCCAGGTACCCTGGAACATGAAAATTTAAAAGTAGAGGATTTAAAAGTGATAAATTAGAAAAACATCAAAAAGAGCTGATGTCAAAGAGGATTCCATGTCAAAAATTTTTTATTGTGTTTAAAAAATACATTTTGGCTAATTCAGGCTCATGCCAAGACCAAACTCACATAACCTCAAGACCAAAATAACACAAAAATATGTGATTTATCACATTAATGGATTGAAGAAAAGTCATCTAATTTTAAAAGAAGCAATAAAATTAGAAAAATTTAGTAATAAACGATAATTTTAAAAATGACCTATAAACTAGGAATTAAAGGGCACTTTAAAAAATGTTTTATTTATTATTTTTTAGAGAGAGAATGAGGAGGGAGAGAGCATGTACTAGCAGGGGAGGGGCAGAAAGTGAGAGGGAGACATAGAATCCAAAGCAGGTTCCAGGCTCGAGGTGTCAGCAGAGCCCAACATGGGGCTGGAACTAACAAACTGAGATCATGACCTGAGCTGAAGTTGAACACTCAACTGACTGAGCCACCCAGGTGCCCCTAAACAGAACTTTCTTAAATTTATAAAGGATATCTACCAAAAACCTTTTGAAATATCACATTTAAGGAAACAAATCTTCATCATAAATACTTTCAAAATCCCTGCAAACCTCCACTAAATTTACTACTATTCAACACAATATGAGGTATTACAACCAATGAACAAGACAAAGGAAGTAAATAGCTTAAGAATTATAAAGAATAGGGGAAGATGGCGGCGTAGGAGAATGCTGGGCTCACCTTATCCTGCTGATCAGTTAGATTCCACCCACACCTGCCTAAATAACCCAGAACACCACCAGAAGACTAGCAGAATGGAGTCTCCAGAGTCAAGCCTTGACAAGAGGCCCAGAGAAGAAGGTAGGAAGAGTGGAAAGGCGGGGCATGCTACATGGACTGGTGGGAGGGAGCAGGAGCAGTGGAGGGGCAGCCTGCCCGGCAAGGCAGAGCCCCCAAAGTCTGGCTTGCAAAAGTGGAAGGGCTGGACTCCGTGAGTTCTGACAGCCAGCAGGACTTAACATCTGGAACGTTATAAGTCAACAGTTCTGCTCAGAGAGCGGGAGGGCGAGAGGACACCTGGAGGGAGAGGTGTTGAGCCCCGAAAGACAGAGCTCAGCTTGGCGGGGAACAAAGGCACTGACCAGTGCCATCTCCCTCTCCCATCCCCCAGCCGAAATTCCAAAGGGAACCAGTTCCCATCACTGAACTTGCTTGCACTCCACAAAGGCCCAATGCTATGCTTCTGTGGATCCATCCCTCCGATGGGCCTGCCTCCCTCCTGGTGCTGCAGGGCCCCTCCCCAGAGGACCACCAACTGCAAAGAGAGCTAAGCCTTCCCCTCCTGACTCTGTGCACCTTGTGGATCCACCCGGGCTAATATGCCCTTGGCAAGATCCCTTTGAAGCAGCACCACAAGACTGGCAGTGTGCAAGTAGCCCAGACAGGGGCCACACCACTCCACAGTGAGTCCTGCCCCTGGGAGAGGGGAAGGTAAGGTACATACCAGTCTGACTGTGGCCCCAGCGGTGGGCTGGTGGCAGACATCAGGTCTGGCTGCGGCCCCGCCCACGCACAACTTTCTCTGGACAGCACAGGGAAAGTGCCTTGCAGTTTGGAGCTACCACAGGGACTACCCAAAATGACAAAATGGAAGAACTCTCCTAGAAAGAAACTCTAGGAAGTAGCGACAGCTAACGACTTGATCAAAAATGATTTAAGCAATATAACAGAACAAGAATTTAGAATAATACTCATAAAATTAATTGCTGGGCTTGAAAAAAGCATTGAGGACAGCAGAGAATCTATTGCTACAGAGATCAAGGGACTAAGAAATAGTCATCAGGAAATAAAAAATGCTATAAATGAGGTGCAAAATAAAATGGAGGCGGTCATAGCATGGATTGAAGAGGCAGAGGAGAGAATAGGTGAATTAGAAGATAAAATTATGGAAAAAGAGGAAGCTGAGAAAAAGAGAGATAAAAAAATCCAGGAGTATGAGGGGAGAATTAGAGAACTAAGTGATACAATCAAATGGAACAATATCTGTATCATAGGAATTCCAGAAGAAGAGAGAGAGAAAGGGGCTGAAGGTGTACTTGAACAAATCATAGCTGAGAACTTCCCTGATCTGGGAAGAAAAGGCATTGAAATCCAAGAGGCACAGAGAACTCCCTTCAGACATAACTTGAACCGATCTTCTGCACGACATATCATAGTGAAACTAGCAAAATACAAGGATAAAGGGAAAATACTCAAAATAACTAGGGATAAATAGGCTCTAACTTACAAAGGTAGACACATAAGAGAAGTAGTAGACCTATCTATTGAAACTTGGCAGGCCAGAAAAGAATGGTAGGAAATCTTCAATGTAATGAACAGAAAAAATATGCAGCCAAGAATCCTTTATCCAGCAAGTCTGTCATTCAGAAGAGAAGGAGAGATAAAGGTCTTCTCAAACAAAAACTGAAGGAATTCATCACCACTAAACCAGCCCTAGAAGAGATCCTAAGGGGGATTCTGTGAGTGAAATGTGGCAAGGACCACATTACCAGAGATATCACTAGAGGATAAAACCTACAGACATCACAATGACTCTAAACCCGTTTCTTTCGATAACACTGAATGTAAATGAACTAAACGCTCCAACCAAAAGGCACAGGAATCAGAATGGATAAAAAAAAAAACAAGACCCATCTATTTGCTGTCTACAAGAGACTCATTTTAGACCTGAGGACACCTTCAGATTCAAAGTGAGGGGAGGGAGAACTATCTATCATGCTACTGGAAGTCAGAAGAAAGCTGGAGTAGCCATACTTACATCAGACAAACTAGACTTTAAATCAAAGGCTGTAACAAGAGATGAAGAAGGGCATTATATAATAATGATAGGGACTATCCATCAGGAAGAGCTAACAATTATAAATGTCTATGCGCTGAATACAGGAACCCCCAAATATATAAAGCAATTAATTACAAACATAAGCAACCTTATTGATAAGAATGTGGTCATTGCAGGGGACTTTAATACCCCACTTAAAACAATGGATAGATCATCTAGACACAGGATCAATAAAGAGACAAGGGCCCTGAAAGATACATTGGATTAGATGGACTTCACAGATATATTTAGAACTCTGCATCCCAAAGCAATACAATATACTTTCTTCTTGAATGCACATAGAATATTCTACAAGACAGATCATGTACTGGGTCACAAAACATCCCTTAATAGGTATAAAAGAATTGAGATCATACCATGCACACTTTCAGACCATAATGCTATGAAACTTGAAATCGACCACAGGGAAAAGTCTGGAAAACCTCCAAAAGCATGGAGGTTAAAGAACACCCTACTAAAGAATGACTGGGGGGCACCTGGGTGGCTCAGTCGGTTGAGCGTCCGACTTCGGCTCAGGTCATGATCTCACAGTTCGTGAGTTCGAGCCCCGCGTCAGGCTCTGGGCTGATGGCTCAGAGCCTGGAGCCTGCTTCCGATTCTGTGTCTCCCTCTCTCTCTGCCCCTCCCCCATTCATGCTCTGTCTCTCTCTGTCTCAAAAATAAATAAAACATTAAAAAAATTTAAAAAAAAGAATGAATGGGTCAACCAGGCAATTAGAGAAGAAATTAAAAAATATATGGAAATAAATGAAAATGAAAATACAACAATCCAAATGCTTTGGGATGCAGCAAAGGCAGTCCTGACAGGAAAACACATTGCAATCCAGGCCTATCTCAAGAAACAAGAAAAATCCCAAATACAAAATCTAACATTACACCTAAAGGAACCAGAAGCAGAACAGCAAAGACACCCAAACCCAGCAGAAGAGAAATAAAGATCACAGCAGAAGTAAATAATATAGAATCTAAAAAAACTGTAGAGCAGATCAAAGAAACCAAGAGTTGGTTTTTTGAAAAAATAAACAAAATTGATAAACCTCTAACCAGGCTTCTCAAAAAGAGAGAGGACCCAAATAGATAAAATCATGAATGAAAATGGAATTCTTACAACCAATCCCTCAGAAATACAAGCAATTATCAGGGAATACTATGAAAAATTATATGCCAACAAACTGGACAACCTGGAAGAAATGGACAAATTCCTAAGCACCCACACACTTCCAAAACTGAAACAGGAAGAACTAGAAAACTTGAACAGACCCATAACCAGCGAAGAAATTGAATCAGTTTTCGAAATCTCCCAACAAATAAGACTTCAGGACCAGATGGGTTCCCTGGGGAATTCTACCAGACATTTAAAGCAGAGATAATACCTAGCTTTCTCAAGCTTTTCCAAAAAAACAGAAAGGAAACAAAAACTCCCAGACTTGTTCTATGAAGCCAACATTACTTTGATTCCTAAACCAGACAGAGACCCAGCAAAAGAAGAGAACTACAGGCCAATATCCCTGATGAATATGGATGCAAAATTCTCAACAAGATACTAGCAAAGTAAATTCAACAGCATATAAAAAGAATTATTTACCATGATCAAGTAGGATTCATTCCTGGGCTGCAGGGCTGGTTCACTATTCACCAAACAATCAATGTGATACATCACATTAATAAAAGAAAAGATAAGAACCACATGATCCTGTCAATCGATGCAGAAAAAGCATTTGACAAAATTCAGCATCATTTCTTTTTTTTAATTTTCTTTTTAACATTTATTTATTTTTGAGACAGAGAGAGACAGAGCATGAACGGGGGAGGGTCAGAGAGAGAGGCAGACACAGAATCAGAAACAGGCTCCAGGCTCTGAGCAGTCAGCACACAGCCCGATGCGGGGCTCGAACTCACGGACCGAGAGATCGTGACCTGAGCCGAAGTTGGCCGCTTAAGCGACTGAGCCACCCAGGCACCCCCAGCATCGTTTCTTAATAAAATCCTTCGAGAAAGTCAGGATAGAAGGAATATACTTAAACATCATAAAAGCCATTTATGAAAAGCCCACAGCTAATATCATCCTCAATGGGGAAAAACTGAGAGCTTTCCCCCTGAGATCAGGAACACGACAGGGATGTCCACTCTCACCGCTGTTGTTTAACATAGTGTTGGAAGTGCTAGCATCAGCAATCAGACAACTAAAGGAAACCAAAGGCATCAGAGTTGGCAACGATGAAGTCAAACTTTCACTTTTTGCAGATGACAGGGTACTATACATGGAAAACCTGACAGACTCCACCAGAAGTCTGCTAAAACTGATACATGAATTCAGCAAAGTCGCAAGATACAAAATTAATGTACAGAAATCAGTGGCATTCTTATACACTAATAATGAAGCAACAGAAAGACAAATAAAGAATCTGGTCCTATTCACAATTGCACCAAGAATCATAAAATACCTAGGAATAAACCTAACCAAAGATGTAAAAGATCTGCATGCTAAAAACTATAGAAAGCTTATGAAGGAAACTGAAGAAGATACAAAGAAATGCAAAAGCATTCCATGCTCATGGATTGGAAGAATATTGTTAAAATGTCAATACTACCCAAAGCTATCTAAACAGTCAATGCAATCCAAATCAAAATTGCACCAGCATTCTTCTCGAAGCTAGAACAAGCAATCCTAAAATTTGTATGGAACCACAAAAGACCCCAAATAGCCAAAGTAATATTGAAGAAGACCAAAGCGGGAGGCATCACAATCCCAGACTTTAGCCTCTACTACAAAGCTGTCATCATCAAGACAGCATGGTATCGGCACAAAAACAGACACATAGACCAATGGAATAGAGTAGAGACTCCAGAATTGGACCCACAAAAGTATGGCCAACTAATCTTTGACAACGCAGGAAAGAATATCTAGTGGAAAAAAGACGGTGTCTATAATAAATGGTGCTGGGAGAACTGGACAGCAACATGCAGAAGGCGAAACTAGACCACTTTCTTACACCATTCACAAAAATAAACTCAAAATGGATGAAGGATCTGAATGTGAGACAGGAAACCATCAAAACCCTAGAGGAGAAAGCAGGAAAAATCTCTCTGACCTCAGCCGCAGCAATTTCTTACTTAACACACCTCCAAAGGCAAGGGAATTAAAAGCAAAAATTAACTATTGGGACCTCATGAAGATAAAAACCTTCTGCACTGCAAAGGAAACAATCAACAAAACTAAAAGGCAACCGACAGAATGGGTAAAGATATTTGCAAATGATATATCAAAGGGCTAGTATCCAAAATCTATAAAGAACTCACCAAGCTCCACACCCAAAAAACAAATAATCCAGTGAAGAAATGTGCAGAAAACATGAATAGACACTTCTCTAAAGAAGACATCCGGATGGCCAACAGGCACATGAAAAGAGGCTCAACGTCGCTCCTCATCAGGGAAATACAAATCAAAACCACACTGAGATATCACCTCACGCCAGTCAGAGTGGCTAAAATGAACAAATCAGGAGACTATAGATGCTGGAGAGGATGTGGAGAAAGGGAACCCTTTTGCATTGTTGTTGGGAATGCAAACTGGTGCAGCCGCTCTGGAAAACAGTGTGAAGGTTCCTCAAAAAATTAAAAATAGATCTACCCTATGACCCAGCAATAGCACTGCTAGGAATTTACCCAAGGGATACAGGAGTGCTGATGCATAGGGGCACTTGTAGCCCAACGTTTATAGCAGCACTTTCAATAGCCAAATTATGTAAAGAGCCTAAATGTCCATCAATTGATGAATGGATAAAGAAATTGTGGTTTATATACACAATGGAATACTACATGGCAATGAGAAAGAATGAAATATGGCCTTTTGTAGTAATGTGGATGGAACTGGAGAGTGTCATGTTAAGTGAAATAAGTCAGAGAAAGACAGATACCATATGTTTTCACTCTTATGTGGATCCTGAGAAACTTAACAGAAGACCATGGGGGAGGGGAAGGGAAAAAAAAAGTTAGAGAGGGAGACAGCCAAACCATAAGAGACCCTTGTAAACAGAATAAACTGAGGATTGATGGGGTGGTGGGAGGGGGGGAGGGTGGGTGATGGGTATTGAGGAGGGCACCTGATGGGGATGAGCACTGGGTGTTGTATGGAAACCAATTTGACAATAAATTTCATATTAAAAAAATAATAAAATAAAATAAAAAGAATTATAAAGAATAAAGTAAATTGTTACTTTCACATGATAATTTCAGAAAATCTAAAAATTAAGACTTGCAAGGACTGCTCATATAAGATCAACATCTAAAAATCGATAGTGATATGCCCAACCATCATCTATTTAGATCAGGGTTTTATTACAATGATCTATTAATAAATAGCTAGAATTCTAATAATAGACTTATTATTTATTTATATATTTAATTTGTGATATATCACATTAGTGTTTATACGTATTAGTTAAAAATATCTAGAACGTGTAGTAATAACATAATCCTATATTTAATAGCCATAAAATCTAAAAAAAAAACTACTAAATCTACAAGCTACTATGAATAAATCTAACAAATGATTTACAAAACATTATAGAGAGAATTATTTATTAAGATACATAAAAAGGAAAGCTGAATACTTAGAGGGGAAGTGATTGTTTATAAATTGGAAGTTTTAACAAAGATGTCATTTTATCCAAGTAAATGCACAAAATAAAAATTAAAATGTGTAATTCCAGCAACAAGGATCTAATAAAATGTTTTTAAAATTTTTCTGTGACTGAAAGATAGCAAAAATATAATAGCAGAACTAAGAATGTCACGAAATTAATGACAATGGTCTTCTGAGCAGAGAGAAAGGGAAGGGGCTGGCAAAGGGAACAAAGGAAATTTAAATCTCATTAGTCAAGTTTTATTTTTCATAATAACACTATCTAAAGGACAAAGTATGAACCCCATGAAAACTCTGGCTTAAGAATTCATAAATGTTTGTTTTAGTGAGTGATATCTTTAGTTTTCTCTATTGTTTAGACTTTTCAAATAAAAAAGAAATAATACTGGCCTTTTATTTCACAGGGTCTCCTCTGAACATTGGTAGACAATAGCAAGATGAACTTTTACTCTAATTCATTGCATTTATAATACATAAGACTTTCATATACATGAGTTTGAAATTGTTATAAAACTAACAGGAAAATATTATCCTCTGAAAAACCAAGCTCATGATAATTGATTATTAAAGTTTTACTATAAAGACTGGTACCATTGACTTTTACTGAAAGACAGGAAAATGACTCCATTTGCTCAGTTATATAATTTGCCTCCACAAGGCCAAGAGGATGTCTTAAATCCTAGGAATTACCCCAGTTGTTTAGAGATTGATTTCAATTACTAGGAGCTACACATAACAAAAGCATTGCTTTTGTTCTAAACTTATATTGAAAAATTATCAAGTCGATACTACTTATAAAGCATTCACTCATATACTCGTCTCTTGTCAGTCAGTAAGTATTCTACGTAATCATTTCAGCTGAAATTTTTTGGATTCTGTTTTCTAGATGTAGAGCTGTTTTAATACCTACTTGTTCGTGCTTATTCAACATCATATTGTCTAGGTGAAATGACTTGTGTAATTACTGGTTCTAATTACATTTCAAAACTCCACTGTGTATTTATATTACTTAGACTCATTTTGTTCCAATTGTTATCAAAACATCAACTCTTACTGTTTTTAGAACAGTGAGTAATTCCATGAGGGGAGGAAAATATATTTTTAATCCATATTAATGCTCATGTATTTATTGAGTACTGAGAATATATATAAGAAAAAAAAATTCTAGGGGCACCTGGGTGGCTCAATCAGTTGAGTGTCTGACTTTGGCTCACGGTTCATGAGTTCGAGCCCCGCATTGGGCTTTGTGCTGACAGCTCAGAGCCTGCAGCCTGCTTCAGATTCTGTGTCTCCCTCTCTCTCTGCCCCTCCCCTGCTCATTCTCTGTCTCTCTCTGTCTCAAAAATAAATAAAAACATTAAAATTTTTTTTAAAAAATTCTAAAGACTTCCACAAAGGAGAATCTCTTTGGACAGAGAGGAAGGATTTCTAAAGAACCTGTTGTCCAGTCTCAGAGTTGAGTTTTCCAGGCTTGAGAGAGTATGATCTCTATTTGATTCAAGAGAATCTGGAGAATTTTCTTATAGGAGAACAAATATTACAGAGAACAAGCATAATTTTTTCAATTTAGTACTTACCATCTCATTTTACTAGTGATTGACTTTAAATAAAGACGTGATAATACTGATTAAATCTTGTATATCTTGAAAGATGAGCATCTCCATCAAGGATGTGAATGAAAAAAAGATATATTTTTGTTAAATATACTCTTAAAGGAAATTATATTCCTTAATATATTTCAAAGATCATTCCTCTACCTGGCAATTTAATATGAAGAATGCTATCCAGGGGAAACCTCGAATTGGAGTTGATTATATCCATCCTCACTAAAGAATGTTCCTATAGGTAAAACATCATAAGCAGTGTTTCATTTAATTCATCAATTGGCTAGATTCTAGGTAATAAAAAGAAACAGCTGAGTGTGTGACAGAGCATCACTCCGTACACTTCAGAAGAATTCATCTTATGTTGTGAGGCATGGAAATATATTTGTATGCCCTGGAGAAACTTGTTCTAATCAAAGCTAAAGGGGAATTGAAGTCTCTGATCTAAACACATGGTTGGAACTATATCCTATCTAAGTTGTTGGGGCTTAAGAAAAGGCCTAGGCAATTGCATGATTAAAGATTAAAAGAATTAGGATTATTTTGTTTGGAGAAAGCATGATTAGAAATTGATTGACCATGAGTTTTTAAACATAACATTATTATTTGGAGGATGTTGACCAGCTGTTCTCCAGCCACAGTAGATTCTGCATGTTAAAAAAAAATTAAAATAGAAACAAGAGAAATACAGGCTGGATCAAATGGAGAACTTACCAACTTTAGTATAAAGATATGAAGGGCCAGCAGAACAGACCATATAATTGGCTATTATAAATATTTAATACTTGAGGGACCTCATGCCCAGCCATATGAATCCCATAATACACTGCCTGCAAAAACATTCTTGGCAACATTTATGACATTAATTGGGATTAAAGAAAAGTAACTATTTGCATTATTACATAAATTACAAGGTGACAATATTTTTTTTAATGTTTATTTTTGATAGATGGAGAGAGAAAGAGCGGAGGTTCTTAAGTGGGTTCCATGCTGACAGCAGCATTGGGGTACATGTGCCTCTGTGAAACAGCACTCCTGTATCCTTCGGGAAAATTCCTACTAGTGCTATTTCTGGGTCATAGGGTATTTCTATTTTTAATTTTTTGAGAAACCTTCATACTGTTTTCCAGAGCGGCTGCATCGGTTTGCATTCCCACCAACGGTGCAAATATGAGTTAATTTTATAGATCGTATGAAATAAGGATTAAAGGTCACTGTTTACCATTTTGGGATCCAGTTGTTCCAACAGAATTTATTGGGAAGACTATACCTTTCCCATGATTTGCTTTGGCACTTTTGTTGAAAAGAAATGATCATAAAAGTAAAGATCTATTTTTGAACTTTCTATCCGTTGATCTATATGCCTAATCTTATACCAATGCCACAGTCTTCAATATTGTAGCTCTATAGTTATGAAATAGTTTTTTAAAAAAATTTAAGTTTATTTATTTTGAGAAAGAGATAGAGAGCAAGACCACCAGGGAGGGGCAGAGAGAAAGGGAGAGAAGAGAACTCCAAACAGGCTCTGCACTGTTAGCACTAAGCCTGACGCAGTGCTTGAACTCATGAACTGGGAGATCATGATCTGAGACAAAATCAAGAGTTGGACGTTTAACCAACGGAGCCACCTAGGCATCCCAATAGTTTTGACTATTTAAGCTCCTTTCATGAGTGCCTGGCTGGCTCAGTCAGTAGAATAGGTGTCTCTTGATCTCTGGATTGTGATTTCAAGGCCCACATCAGGCATGGAGGCTACTTAAAAAAATAAAGTTCCTTTCATTTTGATATAAATTTAAAAATAGTTTTTTAATTTCTAAAAAAATATTGGGGGATATGACTGGGATAGCATAGAATCTGTACATCAATTTAGGGAGAATTCTCATCTTAATGTTATTGAATGTTCCAACTCATGAACATGTTGTATCTCTTCATTTATTTAGGTCTTCTTTAAATTTCAACAAGACTTTGTAGTTTCCAGTGGATAAGACATATATTTCTTGTTAAAAATTTCTCTACATATTTTATATTTCTGAACCTGTGAACGGTATTTTAATTGCAGTTTTATATTTTTGTTGTTGTTGCTGGTACATAGAAATACAACTGATTTTGACATATTGGCTCTATGTCCTGTAACCTTGCTAATCTTAATTCTTATAGTTTTACACTGTATGTATGTAAACAATCATGTCCATCGTGGATAAACACAGTTTTATTTCTTCCTTTCTAATCTGCATGGCCTTTCTTCATTTTTCTTGCTTTATTGCACTGTCGGAACTCCACTACAAATCTGAAGAGTGATTGTGTGAGGGGGGATATTTTTTGCCATGTTCCTAATCTTAGGGAGAAAGTATTTAGTCTTTAACCATTAAGTATGTAAGTATGATGTTATCCCTAGTCTTTAAAAATATATATACTCTTCATTAGTTGAAAAAAATCCCTCTTATTTCTAGTTTGTGGAATTTTGTCATGAATGGATGTTGAATTTTTCATTTTTTTGTGGTAAAAACATATCATAAAATTATCATCTTAGCTCTTTTTAAGTATATAGTTTAGTAGTATTCAGTATATTTACACTGTTGTAAAATAGATCTCTAGGATTTTTTCATCTTGCAGAACTGAAATTCTATGCCCATTAAACATTAACTGCCCTTTCCCCCCATCCACCTGGCCTGGTAACCACTATTCTATTTTCTATTTCTATGAATATGACTACTTTGGAATCTTCATATAAGTGGAATCATACAACAGTATTTTTCTTCTGTGATTGGTTTATTACATTTAGCATAATGTCCTTAAGTTTCATCCATGTTGTAGCATGTGACAGAATTTCTTTCAAGTCTGCATAGCATTCCATTATATGTTTATACCATATCTTGTTTACCCATTCATCTGTCTATGGACATTTGGTTTGCATCATCTCTTGGCTATTGTGAATAATACAGTTATAGTCATAAATGTGCAACTATATTTTCCAAACACTCCTTTCTTTTGGATATGTACTCAAAAGTGAGATTGATAGATTACATGATGATTCTATTTTTAATTTTTTGACGAATTCCCATACCATTCTCCATAGCAATTGCACCATTTTGTAATCCTTCAAATAGTGGAGAAAGATTCCCATTTCTTCACTTCCCTGCCAACACTGTTATTTTCTATTTTTTTATAGCACCATCCTAATGGATATAAGGTAACATCTCACTGTAATTTTGATTTAATTTCTCTGATGATTAGTAATGGTGAGCATCTTTTCTTACGCTTATTAGCCATTTGTCTATCTTCCTTGGATAAATGTCTACTCAAGTTTGCTTTTTTTCACTGGTTTCAGCAATTTATAATTTGTTTTTGTGTGATGGCATGTATGTGTGTGTATGTAACACTGTTATTATCCCACATGTAACTGATGCACTATTCCTTTTTTTCCCAGCCACATTTCCTTTATTAATTTTGGAGAGATTTAATTTTATTGGCTTCAAGTTTACTGATCATTTATTCTTCGGTGTTAAACCTGTTAATATCAGCGAGTGAAATTCTTATTTCTAATACTTAATTTTTCATTTCTAATTCCATGGTTCATTTTTCTAAAATCTATTTTTCCTTCATTATATAATAGGCTTTCTTAACCTCTTCTTTTAGTCTTTCAGCTCTGCCATTTTTTTCAAGACTTTTCTTCCTGAATACTGGATCACAATTACTTGGTTCTTAGCCTGCCTAGCAATTTTTTATTGTACGTCAAACAGCATGGATATTATATGCCCAAGTACCTAGATTTTAGTTGTCCTTATTGACTAGTGTTGAATTTTACTTTGATAGGCAGTTAAATTACTTATGGAAGTTGAACCACTTGTATGTTTATTTTTAAGGTTTTTAGGACAGGTCTAGAGTTGCCTTCATTTCAGACTCCAGGGCTAGTTCAACTCTACATTTATTTATTTAATATAATATAATATAATATAATATAATATAATATAATATAATATAATATAATGATATAATTTATTGTTGAATTGGTTTCCATACAACACCCAGTGCTCATCCCAACAGGTGTCCTGCTCAATGTCCATCACCCACTTTCCCCTCTCCCCCACCCCCCATCAACCCTCAGTTTGTTTTGAGTATTTAAGAGTCTCTTATCATTTGCTTCCTTCCCTGTCTGTAACTTCCCCCCCCCCTCAACTTCCATCAAGGTAAAAAGCTTCTGCACTATAAAGGAAACAATCCACAAAACTAAAAGGCAACCGATGGAATGGGAAAAGATATTTGCAAATGACATATCAGATAAAGGGCTAGTATCCAAAATCTATAAAGAACTACTTTACTTTCAAGGAATCATAGCTCTGGGGTCTTCATTGAACACTTAGAATATCTCTAAGGTCTCTTCATTCAGATGTCATAGCTCAATTTCTCCTTGTATAAGCTCTGCGAATTATTCAGCTCATAATTTTCAATTGTTCTTTGCCTGATTTTGTGGAGTTTTACTATAATCATATCTAACCTAATACTCAGAAAAGACTAAAGGGAACTGCTATGCACATTCCTAGACCTCTTCTTTTTTTTAATTTTTTCAATGTTTATTTATTTTTAGAGAGACAGAGTACGAGCAGGGGAGGGGCAGAGAGAGAGGCAGATACAGAATCCCAAGAAGGCTCCAGGCTTTCAGCTGTCAGCACAGAGCCTGACGCAGGACTCAAACCCATGAACCACAAGATCATGACCTGAGCCGAAGTTAGACACTTAACCGACTGAGCCTCCCAGGCGCCCCTTCTGGAGCTCTTTTTATGCATAACTCTCTTCTTTATGAAACTGTGCTCTACAATTTCCAACTATCTTAGTCTTTCTGAACTGTGATTATCTTCATCTCCTCAGTTCATTGAGGCAACTGTGTTCTTTTTGTGCTCCTCCTTCCCTTATTTGTGGTTGGGAAATTGTCTCTAGGCAGAAAATTGTAACAATTGTAGGTATATCTTCTTTGTTTTCCTTCTCTCAGTTATCATAATCTAGTGCTGCCTGTTACATAAGTTTGAAAGCAGTTATTTCATATATTTTTTTCAGTTTCTAATTTTTTATAGGATGTAGAAAAGCTCAGTTTTCATCATTCCAACATCACTCAGAAATGAAATCCATAACTGATTTTTACATTTGTAAGTTTTGGAGTATTTCAAGTATACAGAAAATTATAGGAAGAGATATCCACTTTAACCAGATTAAAAACAATTTCACTTATGGTACAGAACATTTAACTTTAAAGGAAAAAAAATGTTGCAGGTGTAGTTGAAGCTGAAGTCAAATCCATTTCTCTTTCTCTCATATTAGAAGCAAACATTGGTGTATATGCTTCCCAATCATATTTTAATACTTTTATTATAAATCTATTTGTTCATAAACAGTGTGTGACAAGGTTTTATTCAGATCTCATGTCCACAACAGCTACTCTCTCCTAAACATGTAAGAGTCTTTCCCTGCCCATTTAGAATGCATCCATGGGCAAATAACCAGAGGGCAATGTCTATATAGACTCCTACTGCCTTTTCCCTTACAGTCTTCACCTCTTTGGCACCCCAGTCTTATAAATTCCTGCCATATTAGCAAAGCCAAACTCCCATGTCTTCCTGTCCAGCTCAGTAAGTACTGTCTCCACATGGGCATCATCAACTTCTGCTGCAGTCATAAAACTTCCTTTAATAAGAAAGGTGGGGACAAAAGTAAAGCTCACATCTCATATTTCTTTTTTTTTTTTTCTCAAGGCTCACAGTATTACACTGCCTATTGTCCATACCGGAAATAATAGAAATGTTGCCTCATCCAGTTTTAGAGGAGAAAGGTAAGTCTCAAACCAAATCATGACTAGAAGTAGAAGTTTCCAGGTGTATTTCAAAAACTGCCATAACTGGTTCTGTTATGTAATCATACACTACCTTCTTCGAACCTGTTGTAATCTAAAACTTGACTTCTGAAAATAAAATTCAGGTATACCATTTTCTAATCTCAAGTTTCCTTCCCTTGGTTATATCAATCAATTTTTCTTAGAAGTCCTCTGGGTGAACCTGAATTTTTCTGTATCCATAAGTTATCTCTTTGTCATACATGCTTTTCCTCATGCTCGATTTCCAGAGTCTCTCACAACATCTCTTTTGAATATATATCAAACTCCCTTGTCACATCTCCTCTGTCCCATCTACAGAATCACCAATTATCTTTTTTATTTCCAAATCCAATGGACATTTTTTAGCTCCTATTTTGCCTTAAGATTTCCCATTTGATACTACTCTTGAAACACAGTCTCATCTTTCCTTCTCTCATTACTAACAGCTCAGTGTTCTTTGAGGTTCTTTTTCCTCTACTCAATTCTTGAATGCTAATGTTTCTAGGTTCTCTCCCATCTTTTCATATACTCTCCTTGAATAATCACTTTCACTCCAATTTTTAAAAAAGTAAATATTAGCTAATGTAATAAAGAGATCCCATAATCCAATCACTTAAAAACAGAGACTTTTTTTCAATATCACATAATAGTGCATGGTAAATATTTTAGGCTGGTAGGAAGCTTTGTGCCAGGAGCCCAGGTTTTCTCCAAATCACTGCTTCACCATGCCACAGGTATTTGCTGTGGTCTCCATGGCAAAAGCAATGTTCCAATTATTCATACATTGGAAAGAAGAAAAAAACATACAGAAGACATTCCAGCTGCCTTCATTTAAATTCAGGAAGATGCTATCTCCATTATCTTCTTACCATTACCACAGCTATCATTTCCACCTTTGGTCCATTTTCTACACATAAAAATACAAATCTGCTCATCTCACTTAAAAACAATGGTGAAAAAGATGAAGTCTATATAAAATTAATACACAGAAATCTAGTGCATTTCTACAGAATAATAATGAAGTAGCAGAAAGAGAAATTAAGAAAATAATCCTATTTACAATTATGCCATAAAGAATAATATACCTAGGAATACACTTAACCAAGGAGGTGAAAGACTTGTACTCTGAAAACTATAAAACGCTGATGAAAGAAATTGAACACAAATAAATGGAAAAATATTCCATACTCAAGGATTGGAAGAACATTTTTAAAATGTCCATACTACCCAAAGCAATCTACAGAGTCAATGCAGTTCCTATCAAAATACCAAAGTATTTTTCACAGAACTAGAACAAATGACTCTAAAATTTGTATGGAACCATATAAGACCCCCAATATCTAAAGGAATCTTGAGGAAGAAAAAAGCTGGAGGTATCACAATCCCAAATTTCAAGATGTAATACAATGGTATAATAATCAAAACAGTATGGTACAGACACAAAAACAGACACATAGATCAATGAAACAGAAGAGAGACCAGAAAAAAATCCACACTTATATAGTCAATTAATCTATGACAAAGCAAGCAAGAATATACAATGGGAAAAAGACAGTTTCTTCAAAATATTGCGTTGGGAAAATTGGACAGCTGCATGAATGAAACTGTATCACTTTCTTACATCACATGTAAAAATAAACTCAAAATGGATTAAAGACCTAAACGTGAAAACTGAAACCATAACCCCTCAAAGAAAACGTAGGCAATAATCTCTTTGACATCAGCCTTAGATATGTCATTTTTCTAGATATGTCTTCTTGGGCAAGGGGAACAAAAGTAACAGTAAACTATTGGGACTATGCTGAAATAAAAAGCTTATGCACAATGAAAGAAACAATTAACAAAATTAAGAGGCAACCTAATGAATCAGAGAAGATATTTGCAAATGATGTATCTGATAAGGCATTGATATCCAAAATATGTAAAAGAACTATACACCTGAACACACACACACACACACACACACACACACACACACACACACAAAGTAATCTGATTAAAATGAGCAGAAGACATGAATTGACATTTTTCCAAAGAAGACATACAAATGGCCAATAGACACATGAAAAGATGTTCAACATCACTAATCATCAGGGAAATGCAAATCCAAACCACGATGATAGATCACCTCTTATCTGTCAGAATGGCTAGAATCACAAAGACAGGAAATAACAAAGTTGGCAAGAATGTGGAGAAAAGGGAACTCTTGTGCACTGCTGAGGGGAATGTAAATCAGTGCAGCCACTGACGAAACAGTATGGAGATTCCTAAAAAAGTTAAAAATAGATATACCATATGATCCAATAATTCCACTACAGTGTATTTACCCAAGGAAAATGGAACATTAATTCAAAAATATACATTCACTCCTACATTTATTGCAGGAATGATTATTTCCAATAGCCAAGATATGGAAGTAACCCAAGTATCTATCCATAGACGAATGGTAAAGAAGATATAGTATGTATACACAATGGAATATTATTCAGCCACAAGAAGAAATGAGATCTTCCACTTGAGACAACATGGATGGACCTAGAGGCTATTATGCTAAGTGAAATAAGTCAGACAGAGAAAAACAAAAATCACATAGTTTTATTTACATGTGAAATCTAAAAATCAAAACAGGGCACCTGGGTGGCCTAGTTGGTTAATGTCTGAATTTGGTTCAGGTCATGATCTCACCATTTGCGAGTTTGAACCCCATGTCAGGCTCTGTGCTGACAGCTCAGAGCCTGGATCCTGCTTTGGATTCTGTGTCTCCTTCTCTCTCTGCCCCCCCTCCCCCACTCATGCTGGCTCTCTCTCTCTCTCTCTCAAAAATAAATATTTAAAAAATTAAAAAAGGGGCGCCTGGGTGGCTCAGTCGGTTGAGCGTCCGACTTCGGCTCAGGTCATGATCTCACAGTTTGTGAATTCGAGCCCTGCATCGGGCTCTGTGCTGACAGCTCAGAGCCTGGAGCCTGCTTCTGCTTCTGTGTCTCCCTCTCTCTCTGCCCCTAACCCAGTCGCATTCTGTCTCTGTCTCTATCAAAAATAAATAAACATTAAAAAAATTAAAAAACATTAAAAATTAAAAAAATTAAAATCAAAACAAATCAACAAACACAAACAAAAACCAGAAACAGACCCATAAATACAACGAACAAACTGATGGTTGCCATAGGGGAGGTGGGTGAGAAAATGGGCTAAATGGGTCAAGGGAACTGGAAGGTAGAGGCTTCTAGTTATGGAAAGTATAAATCACAGGTATGAAAGGCACACCATAGGGAACACAGTCAGTGGTATTGTAATAGCATTGTGTGGTGACAGATGGTAGCTAAACTTATAGTGAGCATAACAAAACTTATGTTGTTGAGTCACTATACTGTATACCTGAAACTAATGTAACAATGTGTCTCAACTATACTTCAATAACAAGGATTAAGATAAAGTCAAAACTCTGAAACTTGGCTTATAAATGTCTCTACATTTTAGCCCTTAATGCTCATCTGTATCCAGGGTCACTTTTTCATATTTTTGAATTCTATAATCCAGCATTATTGAACTAATCTGTTTCTTGAGATTGTATGGTATGTTTCATCTGGATTTTTTATACACCATTCCCTTTGTCTAGATATTATTTTCTACTTTGCTTGGCTATTTTCCACCTTTCACTCATTTCTTCAGGTTTCAGCTTAAATTTTACTTCACCCAATGAATGTGTAAGAGATGTTAATGTAAATAATCAGGGAAATGGCTAAAGCGAAATGTATAAAATACAATGAGAAATGTCAATAAAATCCCTAATTTAGGAAGCTATTCCATATGCACTCATTGGCTATAATTTTTAGTACATGTTCTGTTGCAGATGGCCAGCACATTTCAAAAACTGAGAAACCTAAACTAAGGTTCACTAAAATTAGGTATCTAATTATAAACATTTATATTCATATTCCTACATCTAAATACAGTAGCGTAGAAGAAACATGTGGGCCTTTATTTAGGCATTTTCTCTGGCTCAACTGCCATAAATTTTTAGTGCCATCAAATATATGGTTTACAATGGAATATGACTATTGCAGCCTTCTATAATGTCAGTTCAGTGAACATTTCAAAAACTGAAATCTATCATGCCTGTCCCATTGTTCCCACGTGGAAATGGGTAGTTTAGTGTATCTGGCACAAATGCTATATTTATTTTTATTCTGACTCATCTCTATTTCAACTTGAAAAACTGCCTATGTCATTGTCATTGCCAAAGATATTTCATCAAAGTCTGCACTTTATCAGATTTCCAAAAGGTGGGAGAATTCTAATTTTTGTTATGTGGTCTTGGTAATTTTAGGCTTGGAACAATTTTAGAAAAGTTTTTTTCTTTTAGACCAATATCCTTATTAAAATGTTTTTAGTATAAAATTTATTCCAATACGCTCCATTAGCCATTTTGGTGTTCATCATACAGCTTTTTATTTAGAACTTCTTTATGTCTTTCTTTTGTCTTATACAGGACTGTATATATGTATCTTTTATATCTAGTAAGGAATTGATTCTATAATTTTCAATTTCTCAACTAATTACTTCATGATGTAGAGTAAAATACTTGTTTTACATTTTACATAGTACTTAAGACAGTGCATTGCACATAATAGGTGTTCAGTAAATAATTGAGAACTAAGAAGTCTATGGATATCAATGAAGTGACCAGTAGGGATTCCTCCTAAAATACATGAGGAAAAGATTGAAGAATATAAAATACTGCCATCTTAATGTATGTTTTATTACTTTCTTCCAAAGAGAATCATTTCTAAAATTAATCTGTATAGGTTTCTGATTTTAATAAATACTAATAAAATAGTTTACATAATGGTAAAGGAAAGAATCAAAATACTAAATGCTACATGCTGTGATTATTCCTGTGAAAGAAATCACCCATGAATCTTTGTAAGGGGATAATAACAGTGTTATTAATATGCTAGCTTCTCTCTATTGCATCTAACTAGTCCCCTGAATTTCTGGTGGTGAAGTGAGGAACAGATTTTTCTAGAAAGAGCACAGAGAAAAGTTCACAGTGTAGTAAACAAGTATATACTTGGTTATACTTGTTACAGGGGAAAAAATAGCAAACTAATATAGTCAGGAGACTCCATGAAAACGGGGCAAAGTCAGGTTAACTATGAAAGTAATGTCTCTGAGGGAGGGGAGGCTGGAGATAGTGATATGGATCAGAGTCTTGTGAAATTCCATGAGGCATCTACTTTTTCATCCCACTGAGCATGTACCAAATTGTACCAAAGGGATAATATGGGGGTCATTTTAATTCTATTCTATTTCAGGTAATTTGGCAAAGTCAGAAGTATTTAATGTTCTTTTTCCTCCTTACTTGGAAATTAGCAAAAAGAGAATGTATTGTTCTTCCCACAATACACACTATTACGGGGGCACCTGGGTGGCTCCGTCGGTTAAGTGTCCGACTTGGGCTCAGGTCATGATCTCACGGTTTGTGAGTTTAAGCCCTGTGTCAGGCTCTGTGTTGACAGCTCAGAGCCTGGAGCCTGCTTCAGATTCTGTGTCTCCCGTTATTTTCTTCCCGTCCCCTGCTCACTCTGTGCCTCTCTCTTTCGCTCAAAAATAAATAAACATTAAAAAAAAATACACACTGTTATGTATTCTGGCCTGAACCTCTCAGAGTCTCCAACAGAAAAAATGATATTCCAGTAACTTTAAGAAATCTATAAGGGTTTCATTAGCAATAGGAAACATATGGGATATTGGCTGTCACAATTGTGAACACCAACTTCACAGCTGAAGTATCATTTTTGCTTGTGTGCAAATAAATGTCTCAAGTGTGTTTGAAAAGAATGAAAATGAAAAGTCAAGTAAAGACTGGAATTGCTTAAGATCCAGATGAAGATGGTCATTTATGAATTCACTTACCCAGGATTTTGCCAATATCAGGGGCCTGTACAAAAGTACTTGTGCAAAGTTCACAGGCATAATTTCAAACAACCTTTCACTGAAACATGGGCACTGTTAATTCTCGTCCCAAATGTCAGAGGATAGTTTAAGAGATGAGCCTCAGAGTATTAAATGAGAAGATCAGGGTCAGGTCTGAAGAATCTGTTGTTCTAGAATCCTTCGGATAAGTGCATTAACTTTTAAATACATGAAATTACAAACAGTACACCACTTTTGTTTAACAAAAAATGTTAAGCTAATTAGCTGGCCAGAACAGACATATGTACTCTTCATCCTCAACAGTTCTAAGATTTCTTTCATGCTACACCCAAGTTACTAAGGAAAACCAGAGGATGAGTCTGAGAGAGACAGATTGACTGCCAAGAGTATCTTGCTCCCAGTTTTTAAACGTCTCCCAAAGTGGTGACTCTGTGTGCACTGACTCTAAACATTCCCGGCATACTGGAATCTGATGATGATATTTAGAAAACTGTATGAGTTTCAAATGGTTTGGCATAGTTGTTTTTTTTTTTTTTTTCCTTTTAAGTCGGGGAATTTAGGTAAGGCTACTGTTAGATGATATTTAGGTAGTGAACATTTTGGGAGGAAGTATACATGTCTTCGAGGTCTGGTGATTTTTTAGCATGTTATAATTTCCATGCTCAGTGGAGTTTTCTGGCAGAATCTACTGTTAACACTTATAAAAACTTTGCTTATAATTGTATTAAATATACCAAGATAAGTCTTTAAAATACTAGTTGTGTCAACAATAGAGAATTTAAAAATGCACACATGCACACACATGCGCCTTCTAAACCAGACTTTTTAACAGACTCATAGACATACTTAACCACTCTAAGAGCCTGGGACTACTTATTTAAAACCAATCATATTGTTTAAAAGCGGCTTTGTGCTTGACTTTGAGTGTCCTGATGGCTGGAACAATGAGAAAAACATCTAAGAAGTTATTTTCAAGAGAAAGAATAATTTGTTAGAGGCATTGGTGTGTTCATGGCTTAGTTCCCTTAGGGTCCTGGATCTCAAAATTTATCTACGAGCAATAGAATCAAGAAACACCAACTGTCTCACCTCCTCATAAGTCTTGAAGACATGAGTCTTCAGGAATAAGGTGTAGGGCACATTAGAAGCACTGAGCCTGGAAGTTTCAAAGGAAGCTGAGCAATAAGCAGCCATGTAACTTCCCTACAATTTTGCCTGGAAATCTCATTAGGAAAATAGAACAGGGAAATATATTATTGTCTATGTTGAAATAGTATCTATTCTGTGTAATTGAAAATTTTGCAGTTACATATTTGCCATTGGATGATGTTCTTCTTTTCAGTAAGAATACATAAAGTTTGAATTATAGTTTACTGTTACCATAAGTCTGACCAGATAGTGACAAACAGTAAGATTACAATGGCAAATTTTGAAAATAGGCATTTTTTAAAAAGCAACATTGGAAAAACTAGAAGGCAAATAAGTGAGGTGGAGAAGACTAGACTATATGTTATTCTGGTATGTAAGTGCTGTGGATGGGATGTTATCTTGATTTAAGAACCAAGGGGATTTTTGTTGCTGTTGGTCTCAATAATACTTTTATTTATGTCCTTGTGTCTCCTAACATGCAAAATAGGCCATGAGATATCCATTACCTCAAAGAAATGTCACAGCAACCAGATAATTTAAAATTATGCTGTCAATATTTTGATTGAAAAAAGCCACAGTCAATGAGAAAGAGGACAACAGACTTTGAGGACACATAGCCATGATCAGTCAGAGGGTCTCTTTTCTTCCTCCCTTTACAGAAATATACTGGGTTGCACTGTGGGAGAAAAAGAAGAATAGAGGGGAAATACAGTATTAAATGCATGTTGCCTCTGAAAAGAAGCCACTGCCTGTATACTTGAGTTAAGCATCTTTGGGGAATACAAAAGAAATATTATGTACATTAACGTTTTGTATATTATATACAGAATTGGTGAGATATCAATTTATTTAATTTTTCTTTTTATAAATACAAATGGGCAACTAAGTATCCCAGAAATATTAGGAGAATGCAACCTGAAAGAAAGAAAAACACCAAGAGAGGAGATATGGAGCGAGTAAAGAGAGAGAAGATTTATTTTCCGGAATTGGCTCAGACAATTGTGGAGCCTGGCTAATCCAAAATCTTCAGTCTAGGCCAGTGGGCTGGATATCCAGGGGAAAGCTGTTATTGCAACTTGAGTCCAAAGACAGTCTGGGGACAGAATTTCCTTTTCCTGGGGAGAACCCAAATCTTTTTTTCTCTTAAGGTTTTCAACTGATTGGTTGAGGCCCACCCACACTAGGGAGGGCAATCTGCTTTATCCAAGTCTACTGATTTAAATGCTAATCTCACCTAAAAACAGTAACTTCACAGCAACATTTAGTGTTTGACCACATATCTGGGTACTGTGGTTTGTCAAGTTGGCACATAAAATTAATCATTACACACATTAAAACTTTCAGCAGAAGGACTAGAAAATAAAGCTTAGAAAATTTACTAGAATGTAAACCAAAGAGCAAAAAGCATGGCATATATGAAAGCAAATGGTTGTGAGTCTTAAGATTGCAAGGAATTACAAAATAGCTAGCATAGTTATTAAAAAATGAAAGAAGACTGGTATCTAAAAAATTCTTCCCAAATTTCAGAACATCAAAATAGAGAAAAGATTCTAAAAATTTTCAGAGGGGGAAGAAATCACTTCCAGAGGAATATGAATCATATTGGCATCAGAGTTGTCATGAGCAACCACTGGATATTAGAAGACAGTGATGCAATCCCTTCAAAATTTGAGGGAAAAATGTGATACTTCACTTCAAATTCTATTCCCAAACTATCAATCAAATAAGTCAGTAAGAAGGAATTTTCAGACATCTGAAGACTCACAGTCTATCTCCCACATATTTTTACTTGGAGATTTATTTCAAGGTTTACTCCAGCAAACCAAGAGGTTGAAAAAGTATCAAAGGAAAAGACCATTCTTTACATATACCTGAGGCAAATAAGCCACATTTATTTCTCGCTAAACAGATAAGAATTGTGGGTAAGAATGCAATCTCTGAACAAAGCAAAGAGTAGACTTTATGTATTCCCTGAGGAAGGTGGAGTTAGCTTAGCTGGTTATGTTGATTTCCAGGAGAATCTGAAAGGATTTTCAGCAGTGAAGTGTCCACTGATCAGCCAACCATGGGAGGCCTGAGTACATAAATGAAACTATCATTGATTGACAGAGATATGTTTAAAACCCGTTCTGAGGTATCCTTTTTATGATTTGGATTTGGGGCAAATATACCAAGTCAGTATTTGGGGCAAAATAAAAATCAGTATTTTCCTTATCTCAGAAAAGAGAAAATCTTATTCTCAAAAGATGATGGTATAGGGCCCAGGCAAAGTAGAGATCTAAGCAGAGAGGAGAAATCCCAACTAGCCCTATTGAGTCTACAGCTGAAGTCTGCAGGAGAGAGGTATTTACTGCAAAAGGGGATTGGATAAAATACAAAGTATATTTGAGAGTTCAGAGGGAAGATGTGATGTAGTGCAATATCATCATTATAGGAACAAAGTTTGGTGGCCAACTGGCTGTGCTTGAATATCCTCTCTACTGGTTACATATCTCCTCTGTGTAATCTAAAGAATGTTACTTAACCTCCTTTTGTCTCTCTTCTTGCTTCATCTGTAAATTGACATAGGAAAATTATCTATCTTAAAGACATGTTGTGAAGCTATACAATGTGTATTGTTATCTATTGCTTGTTACAAATTACTGCAAAATTTAGAGGCTTAAAACAATCCTAAGTGTGTATTATCTCTTATAATTTCTGTGGGACAAGAAGATGCATAGGCTTGAGTGGGGAGACCAGACGCAAGTCTGTTATGATGTGACAATCAAGGTGATGGGGCTACACTGGATCACTCACCGGGTGGCAAGTTAGTGCTGGCTGTTGACAGGAGACCTCAGTTCTCTATTGTGGGCTTCTCCCAGAGATGCTCCAGTGTCCTTATGGTGTCATGGCTGGCTTCCCCCAGAGCAAATGATAGAGAGGAAGGGCTTGGCAGAAGGTATCCTCTTTGTGGCCTGATCTCAGAATCATCACATCACTTCTTCCTTATTCTACTCAACAGAATGAATCATTCTGTCCAGCCCACATTCAAGGGAAGGGGATACAAATGGAGGGGTGCCAATAAATTTATGCATATTTTAAATCTATTACATATATAGAGTTCATAGAAGAGTCCTTGACATAATATGTAACCATTTTTTATTGTTATTTTCTTTATAAAAATTATAAATATATTGTTCAGCTGCTTGGTTGTGGTATATAGAAATATATCTAACTTTTGTGCATTTATTTTTATCCAGTATTTAAAAAATTATCTCATTAATTTGAACAATTTGTTCATGGAGTTTTGGGAGGTTTTCTGTGAAATAGACCACAATATCTACAAATAGAGAATATCTTATTTCTTTCAAATTTTTACATATTTTATTTCTTTCTCTAGTTTGGCTGTGCTGGTTAGGATCTTCTGTATGATGTTAAAAGTAGCAGTGATGATGGGAATTCTTGGTTTGTCCCTAATATTCAAGGACTTACTTTCAACTATTAAATTGTGATATTGGTAAGATGCTTTGTCAGTTATTTTGTGTGTGTGTGTGGACATAGCTTTTTAAGAGTTTTTTTTTTAAATCATACATAGATATTGAATTTTATTTTATTTTTCTGAGGCTGCTGATGTTCTTCTCTTCTAATGTCAATGTGATAAATTACATCTCCACCTTTCTTCTTCATTGCATCATCCCAGAGCTAAGTAGGGTCCCATTCTGAGGTTCCTGAGTGAAGTAGACCAGGATTTAGGGCCAAGTCAACTCTGAAAGTAGACCTTTGATTATCAATTTCTCACAGTTTTTATTTCTTGCAGATCCCTTTGCAGATGGTGAGTTTTTTTTTTTAATGGGATATGCATTTATTTTAACCATTCTTTTCTAGAGTTAAATTATTTCTATTATATATTTGGTAAAAATATTCTCTCAGTTTTGGCAAAAACAACCCTTCATAATAAGCCTGCCATAGTACTTCCCATGCAGTGAAATAGTTATTTGGGTCCTTCTGTAGAAAATACCAAAAAGGAATTAATATGGAAAAATTACATTTTCTTTTTTTTTAACTTGTATAAAACAATGTGGCCAAATACACATACACAAACACACACATGCACACATTCAAACAAGCAGTGACTGAATTTAAATACAGAAACAGACTGCCTTGCTAAATTAATCTTTCAGTTTTGTGTTTCACAATCATTCATTGTTTTTGCCTTAAGTAGGAAGGTATACCCACGGAGAAGCAAGAGTTCTGCTTTCCCTCAGGGCTCTTGTGAACAAAACGTAACATCACAGAGCTGGAACTGAGCAGGACATTAGCCTGCATTCAGTGAAGCAGAAACAAAGCCTTATTTTATAAGTTTCCTCCTAGAATTAAGAAAAAGAGAAGAAACTGGTTTTTTTTTTTCCCTTGGAATTGAGCCCTGCTGACCTTAAAGATTTTACCTTTTCCCCTGTTTAACACTACAACAGGTAAGAATTGCTGGTGAGTAGCCAGCTGGAAAAATAAAACAGCCTCTCCTGAAACTTGCTTTCCTTCTCATTTAGATGAAGCTGGATGGAAGTAGCTTGCCCTTTGTCCACTGGTCAGTGTTCTCAGAGTATCAGGAGTGTCACAGGAATTGCTGGTGTCGAATCCCAATAAATGTCAAACAAGTTGTTGATTTCACTCATTTTGCATCCTGTGTCTCTCCTACGAAAGTGAGAGTTGGTTTAAAGAAAAGGGTGTATGAGAAAAGCTGGCTAAGTCTTTGTACATGTTGGCAAGGCATAAAGAAAGGCGAAGTTGGCGAGAGACGGAATAATAATTACTACCATGCTTGGAGTGCCTAGTATATGCCAGGCATTTATAAACATAATTTCATTTATTCTTTTACCACTCCAGGGAGTAAGCATTGTTATCACCAGTTTACTTATGAAAAGCTGATGCTCAGAGAAGTAAATTCTACTTCAGTTCGTGGTGAAGCTAGGACATAAACCTAGTTCTATCCAAGTCTGAAGTCCACACTGCTGTTTGCCTTAGTCATTCCATACAATGCATTTTCATTTATGCTTTCTTTTTCTTGAATACATTGCCAATTGTACATATTTAAAAGTATAAGCAGGTTTTAACAGGCAAATGTAACAGTAAATGAACTAGAATTAACAGTCATATGCGCTTTGAGTAATACTGCATCCAGGACTGTGTTGACAAGATTCCCAAGATGCTATGAAAAGATGGCATCTTGATAAATGTTCCAAATTCAATAGGTTGTGGAATTTAACATTCTCTTTAGGCAAACAAGCAGCACATTTTTTATGGATCATTAAAAACACCATTCTGGTATAAAGAAGTTTTCAGATTTCGTAAGTTTGACCGGTTGTCACTGGTTTATAATCATGAACAAATTACCAACCAATAATAAGTGCATCAGTTCCAACAATTTTACTAACTTCAAATGATACCACCTGCATTAAAACTGCTAGAGAAACAACAGACTGCCTTTCAATAGATACTTGGACAACTGGTTGTTACCTTTCCAAATTTATGCTTTTTAAAACATTAGTCTGCTTTTATTTCTGCAAGCATTATTTTTCTATGAATAGCTATGAACATAGGACTTCTGGAATTCAGAGAACTCCACTTTACAAAAGTAAGATACCTACATAAAATGCAACAGCCTGATTTTATGGACTTCCAAATTTGTTCTGAGAAAGTTGTGAGTAGGGGATGAAACTGGTAGTATCAAGACGGGTTCTTGCCCAGTGGTGTATGGATAAAAATAGAAACAGTATTCCTACCTTAGGTAAAAATTAGGTTAGAATGAGCTTCATTTTGGAATAACTATAAAAACCAATCAAAGAAGAAAACTATGATCTTACTTAATATAGTCAGATCATTAGTTTAGTCATTCCTTCTTTTGTTGATATATTATTCAAAAAATATTATCTAAACCTGACAAGTCCCCAAGATACAGTATAAGGGAAATGTTTGCTTTTGTGGAAAAGAGACAGAAAGGAGACATATGCAATATATAGAACACATAGGAAGAATAAAGTAGCACCCTGTAAGTTTTCTGCCTCCTCTGGTTATACCCTTTCCATCTACTTGTGGATCCATCAATTTCTGTATAATAAATACTTAGGAAGTATTCAAACAATTCAAATATATGTAAAACAAAAAGTGAAAGTCTCTCCTGATGTTTTATCCCACTCTGACAATTTCATTAAGTGTGTATTAGTTCAGACTTTTCCTATGCTTGTAAGCACACACATATCCACAAAGATTTTATTAAAATGGCATATATTTTCCTGCCACATTTATATTTACAACATCACGATCCTCTTTCTCTATCAATGTATTTAAATCCACCTGATTTTTTTTTTTTTAATTTTTTTTTTTTTCAACGTTTATTTATTTTTGGGACAGAGAGAGAGAGCATGAACGGGGGAGGGGCAGAGAGAGAGGGAGACACAGAATCGGAAACTGGCTCCAGGCTCTGAGCCATCAGCCCAGAGCCTGACGCGGGGCTCGAACTCCCGGACCAGGAGATCGTGACCTGGCTGAAGTCGGATGCTTAACCGACTGCGCCACCCAGGCGCCCCCTGATTTTTTTTTTTAACATGAAGAGTATTGCATAACATTGCTCAGTGCATGGATATTTACATATTTATAGTCTTTCATTTTTACATTTGGAGGAACTTCCTTTTCCTATAATTATAGTAATTATAGGTTTGTAATTACTTTCTCACAAATCAATACTGAAGAAACTATAGAGAGAAACATGGAATCAATTTGTTTAAAAGTGTGAGACAATCTTGGGAGAACGAGGGCTATTTTGGATGAGGTGGTGGAGATTGCTGTAGTGTGGGGTAAAAGGCAACTGTTTTAAGTTTGAAAGTCTGTGTTACTGAGAAGTAGTTAACAGTCTTCTCTGGTCTTTACCGTGATGTTGCCTGAGACTGTCATTGTTTGCCTCCTTCCTGCAAAAATCTGAGGCCTCGGTCTAGACGGTAGTATTCAAAGAGCATCTCAGAAACCTTGATGAGCTGAATGGCTGGATAAACTGGTGAGCACTGATTAACCGTCGGCTCCTCCATTCCCCCCTTTTAAATACACAGAGCAGATGAATTTTCATCTAATGGCATTTTTTCCTCCCCAGAGTATTCTGCCATGAAAGTTTAAAAATAAAACCCTGACCTAAACTGTTGCTTGGTGAGATGATAGCGAATATGAGTCATTACTCGTGGGATGCTCCACCTTAAAAAGAGCCTGATATTCTCAGAAATATCAGAGGAGCTTATATTCTCAGGGGGAATAGAAACCCATAGCCAACATAATAGGACATCTGAAGAGGACAAGAACCTCAAAGGAAAATGCCAAACTTAAAAGCATAAGCCAAAAAAAAAGCAGAAGCATAAGAACAGAAAGGCCATAAAATTGCAGAGAAAAACAGTAACCATACTCAAAGAGATAAGGAAAGATATTAAAAATATGAAACAAAATTTTAAAAAATCATAAAAAAATAACCAAATGGAAATATTAGGTAGGAAAATATAATAGATAAATAAGAACACGATAATTGAGATAAATAATGGAAAAATATATCTAAAGAATATGTTAGTGAGTTGGAAGATGAGCCTGGGAAACTCTCTGAGATTAAAGCAGGGAACAATGAAGTAAGTGTAAATTAAAAAGAAAAGTTAAGAGATATGGTAGACAAAAGTAGAAGTGCCAACATTCAGGTAATAGGAGATCAGAAGGAAAGAATGAAAAACGGATCAGTACGAATATTTTCTAACATAAGAAAAGATGGACAAACTTAGATTAAATGATTTAATAGGTGCCAAGGACAGAAGAAAAACTAGCATTTAGGCAAATATTGATAAAATCTAAGAACGTCAAGAAGAAAAAATTCTGAAAGGTTCTTGAACAAACAAGTGGATCACCTACAAAGAAATAAGAATCAGACTGATGCCAGATGTCTGTACAACACTGAATGCAAGAAGACAATGGAGAAATATCTAAAAAGTGTGAAAGGAAAAGAAATTTTAAGTTACGGTTTTATATGTATAAAAATTGTTATTTACATGTAAATGTCTAATAAAATACACATTTTAGCAAACAATGTGTCAAAAATATGCTACAGAATGACTTACTTTGAAAACCCTGTTGGAAGAAGTTTAACAGGAATAGGAAGAGAAATAAATATTAGAGGAGTTGGAATATGAGGTAGTCCTACGTTTTAGAAGAGTTTGTAGGTATTTAAAAAATAATTAAGGCAAAACATATGAAAACGAGGATGTATTTCTCTAATAGTTCAATTAACATTCTAGATAACATTAACAAGATAATAGGTAGGTGGGGTGTGAAAGGGTCATAGGAGCATGCGAAAGTTTTTGTTAGGGGGAATTAATGCTCTTAAGTCACAATTTACAAAGCAAGGAAGAAGGGTACAAAAGTAAGAAACATACAAAAGGTGGAGCAAATTGAAATACAAAAAGAAGAGAGTAGCAATAAGAAAAATATCAGCAATCACACAAATATAAATGATCTAAAGTCACCACTTAAAAGTGACTGTCAGATTGGATAAAGAAACATCCAACTATATGGGAATTACAAAAGCATAAGAACACAAATAAACTTAAAGTAGAGATGTCAAAAGAAAAGATGTAACAGGCAAATACAATTACAGGAAATCTGGGGTAGCTATATTATTATCAGACATCTAGACATTAGGGGAAAAGAGAGCCAATTCATTAAAGGGATGTTGTATGGTTATGAAGTGTACATATTCACTAGGGTATATTTACACTTGTGAATTCGTGATGTAAATGCTACACGTCTGTTAGCAGTTCAATTGGAATCATTTGTGGTAGAAAATGGATGGGCCAGACTTATTCATAGTCATTCTTACTAATCCGCATTTGCTGGAATATGGAGTAATTATTTTCATTTTCTTTGTGTGGGTAACAGGGCGTGATTTCTTTCTATATCAGGTTAGCAATGCCAGAGCTCATAGTATATAACCAGATGGCACTCTTCTGACATATAGAACCTTTTCTTTATCAACAGCACACTTCATGATGGAGTTTAAAGTGGCCTCATGAATGCCACAAGATTTCTTACCTAGAAAGGTCAACAGAAAGCCTTTGGAAACTCCAACTTTTCACTATAAGTAGTGATCAACTGATCATTAGGGAGCTTGTAGCTCTTCTTGAAGGATTAGGAAGTGATAGTAGCCATCTCCTGCTTAAAGTTCACAGCAATATAGTGCAGCTCTACTTCAGTATCATGGTCCAGTTCCATTCTCAGCTATGTTAGTGAACCTATAACTACTTTCTACTTGAGGTATCCTGTCAAGTCATAGCCAGCTAAGTCCGGACATAAGACGGCATGTGGCAGGACATAACCCTCACATATGGGCACTAGGTCAGTGACACCACCACCACAGTGCATAACAATATGGTGGTATGACCAAAGGTATCCAAGGACAGTATATCCCATAAAACAATGCACACGGAGCTTCCACTGAAGGTTTTAGACATAACCTTTCCATTTTATTGGCCATGGAATTTAGGGGAGCCTCAGTAAAGCTCATTATAAAAGGTAGATGCCAGGTTTTCTCTATGTCGTCCTAGGTGGTAACGATGTCCATAATGGGATACTTCAGGGTAAGGACTCATCTCTTGCTTTTAGCCTTATTACACATGATGCTCCTCTACTAGTCCCCTGTGTTTCATGTTATCTTGGGCAGCCATCAAAAAAGGGAAATGTGGTCCTCCATTTGTAGTTAGTTGACTGTGAGCTTACAGACTTCCTCATGAAGATCCTGACAGTAAAATGTTCACTTTGTTACCACAGCTGAGAGAGATATTATGTATAACTTCAAGAAGCAGCTAAACTATAGGGCAGAGGAGAGATAACATCTAGAAAAATCATGTCTGCCAGTGTAAGAGCCATTGTTATTGCTGAGTACAGAATATCTCTTTCTGTTTTGATCTACTGGAGGCAGTTGTTGCATTGGCTGAGAAGAACTTGAGCAGAGAAATGTAGGAGCATGAACATCTTAGATTTAATTTTTCCTGTTATAATTTTTTTTTAATTTTTAAATTTTTATTTTTTTTTTATTTTTGGGACAGAGAGAGACAGAGCATGAACAGGGGAGGGGCAGAGAGAGAGGGAGACACAGAATCGGAAACAGGCTCCAGGCTCTGAGCCATCAGCCCAGAGCCCGACGCGGGGCTCGAACTCACGGACCGCGAGATCGTGACCTGGCTGAAGTCAGACGCTTAACCGACTGCGCCACCCAGGCGCCTCATAATTTTTACAGATTTTAAGCAGACACTGGATTGTTGTTTGCTTAAAAAAAAATATTATTGCTAGAAAAAATAAATGTCATCTACTTTAAAGCTACCAAGAATATGTGTATTTGTTGTATCTTCCCCCAGTTATCTTATAATGTCCTGGACACATGGACATTATGGAACATAGTAAATGCTTAATATGTATTTGTTAATTGTCTGATAAATTATCTTCATCATAGCGAATAATCATGTTACACACTGGTAGGCTATTTAAATGTGTCATGAAATAGATTCCCTCCAAATTAATTACTATTAAAATACATTGATTAGGGAAAATAAAAATATAGCAGAAAAAATTTCAAACCACTCATGCTTCGACTTGTGCTTTAGTATTTGATAAGTTTTAAACAATTAATTATGAAATATTTGGTTCCGATAAGTATCCTGGAATTAAGCAATTAACACAAACATTGGCATATGTGGATTTTAGAGATCTGACAAATAGCAAAGATGTTGAAACAAATTAGATGCCTTGTGTTGCTTTATTTTTTGGTTCTAGATGACAAATATCCATAGTTAACATAATTAAAGAACAGCCTTCAATTGTAAGCTATAAACAAGATGAAATCACTGAAAAAGTGATTGTATATACACACAGGTGTGCTTTGTTTTATGAGGCTGTAATTCGGTCATGAAAAAAAGCTCTGGTCCACATGCCCACTGTCTAAAGAAATCAGATCACCAAATCTAAAGGAAATCTAATATACACATGTTCCCTTGTTACATCCTTTCTGTTTAAATTTCTTAGGTGTTTGTGTTTAAAGGAACATTCCCAGTGCATTTGTTAGTGGCAAAAGCTTCTATTTTCTTAGTCTAGTGTAAGACAAGCACAAGAAAGAAGTAGAGGAGGAAGCATAAAAGGGAAATCAGAAAAGAAGCAGAGGTTTCTCACAACCGAATCATTACATTTACATCTATGATTGCTTAACATACCATTATCTCTTTCCTGGTCGGCCATGGTGTTCTAACTACTTTGCCACATTCATTCCCCCTTGACACGGCATCCAAAATTCTATTTAAAAAAAAATGAATCAAATCATATTTGTCACCCATTTAAATCCCTCCAGTGTCTTCCTCTTGTTCAGAGAATAAAAGCCCAACATGATAGTTTGACCTATAAGACCTGATACAGTCCTGTCCCTGTCCAGGTGCTCTATCTCACCAAGTGCCACAACCCTACCATGTTCCAGGCATATGGTCTCCTAGCCTGGCACAAGACAGCCAAGTTTTTCTGCCCTAAAGCTTTACAGCTGATGCTCCCTCTGCTAAGACAACTCTATTGCTAGATCTTTGCCTTGTAGGCTTCCAGATCTCAGTTTAAGTGTTACATCCACAGAATTTCCTGATCACAAAAGATAATGCATTTTCTCTTCTATCCCTTTCTACTCCTTCACCCAACTTTATGCTCTTCATAGCAACAATCACTTATTATATTTTCAGGGAATCCATAGAGGCACTTTGTGGAAGAGTGCTTAGGAATTGCTTAAATATACCTTTGCATATACCTAATATGGTTCATTAACTAAGTCTGATATTGCTTTAACATTGCAGTTGTTCATTTCTTGGGTTGAGGAAAGTAAAAACACAATTTATGTAATACTGTTAGGTTCTAGTAACTACACTAGGTGAGAATTGGTATATAGAGATAAAAAACCAAATCCCACTATCTAAAACCATATGGTGGGATGTATGACACAATTATCCTAAGACAAGATGCTATGAAAAGTATTATGAGAGAAGTACAAAAATTTATTCCTTTAATTTAGGAAGTTTGGAAACGCCTCCTAGAGAAGGTAAAATTTATCTAAGTCTTTAAAGAATGATATTACCTTGATGTAAGAGAGCTGGTGGCCATGAACCTGGCTAAAGACAGAACCTGGCTAAATGTTTTATCTAAAAGAAGGTTGAGAAAGAAGTCAGCAGATGAGACTATGAAGAATAATTTAGAGAGACAAGAAAGAAACAGGTGAGCACAGTGTCACATGGGCCAAGAAAAGTGAAAGGAGGAGATACAGATTCAAACACTGCAGTTATATCAGTAGAGACTGAAAAGTAAGAAGGATGCTTTTGCCAATATATTAGTAATGTTTCATCAGATTAATGAAAGGTTCAGAGCCCAGGTAAGTGTTGGACTAATGGAAAGGCAATGAATTAGAAGGAGAGAGTATAGACTTGGCCTTTAATATTTTGGTAGTGCAAGGAAGGAAAGCAATGGAAGAATGACTTGAGAGAAAAAAACGAGAGATATTGTTTTTTCTTATTTTTAAGATAAGGAAGACTTGGGCATGCTTATAGGTGGAGAGAAAGTAGTTGAAGAAAAAATTTGGAAATGAGGGATGAGGGCATAAGAGGACAGGATAAACATATAGGTATGATACCAAGGTGCTGGCAAAGGGAGTGGCTCTGCAAAGAAAGAAAGATTGTGTGTGCGTGCGTGTACATGTGTTTTATTTTTCTGATTCAAGAGGGTGATAAAAACAGAGGGGCAAAGTACAAAGGTAATGTATTTTTTTAATAACCTTTTTTTTTCCTACTTGTAAAATTCATTATTTCAACCATTTTAATGGGTACAATTCAGTGGCTCTTAGTACATTCACGATGTTGTAAAAGCGTCACAACTGTCTTAATTCCAGAACATTTTCCTTATTCCAAAAAGAAAACCCCTTGCCAATTAAGCAGTCATTCTGTCAAAGTTCCTTTTTCTCAACCCCTGCAAAACATTAATCCGTATGGATATTGCACATTAATGCTGGACATCTTAAAAAAAATGGAATCATACAGTAAGTGGCCTTTTGTGTTGAGCTTCTTTCCCACTTAGCACAATGTATTCAAGGCTCATCCATGTTATATCTTGTACCATCACTTCATTCCTTCCTACAGCTGAATAATATCCCACTATATGGATACAATACATTGTGTTTATCCATTTGCCAGCTGACTAATATTTAGATTGTTTCCACTTTTGACTACTGTGAAAATTCTGCTACGAACATTCATGTGTAAGTTTCTGTTTGAACTCTTATTTTCAGTTCTCTTGGATTCAAGTGGAATTGCTGGGTATATGGTAATTTTATGTTGAACTTTTTTTTTTTTAATTTTTTTTTCAACGTTTTTATTTATTTTTGGGACAGAGAGAGACAGAGCATGAACAGGGGAGGGGCAGAGAGAGAGGGAGACACAGAATCGGAAACAGGCTCCAGGCTCTGAACCATCAGCCCAGAGCCCGACGCGGGGCTGGAACTCACGGACCGCGAGATCGTGACCTGGCTGAAGTCGGATGCTTAACCGACTACGCCACCCAGGCGCCCCTATGTTGAACTTTTAAAAGAATTGCCTGTTTTCCACAGTGGCTGGATCGGTTTACATTCCCATCAGTAATGTATGAGGATTCCAATTTCTCTTTATTCTCATGAATACTTTTCTTTTCCATTTCATTATTTTTACTATTGCTATCTTCCTAGGAGGTGTGAAACTGTCTTTCATTGTGACCTTGCATTTGCATTTCTCCAATTACTAAGGACGTTGAGCATCTTTTCATGTCCTGATTGGTCATTTACATATCTGCTTTAGGAAAATGTGTATTCACCCATTTTTTAAAAAGTTTATTTATTTATTTTCCTGGGAGGCAGAGAGTGAAGAAGAGAGAGAATCCCAAGCAGGCTCCACCCTGTCAGCATAGACCCCAACATGGGACCCAATCTCACAACCGTGAGGTCATGACCAGAGCCTAGATCAAGAGTCAGACACTTAACCAACTGAACCACCCAGGCACCTCCCGTCTTGCCCATTTTTAATTGTCTTTTGTTGTTGAGTTGTAAGAATTCTTAATATTTTATGGATACTAGGTTTTTATCAGATATGCAATTTGCAAATATTTTCAGTCATTCTGTGAGTTATCTATTCACTTTATTAGTTGTGTCCTTTGATACACAAGCTTTGAATTTTGATGATGACCAATCTGTTTTTTTCTTTTGTCATTTGTGTTTTTGGCATCTTATCTAAAATACATTGCCAAATCTAAGATACTTGAGATTTACACTAATGTTTTCTTCTAAAAGTGTTATGGTTTAAGCAATTACATTTAAGTCTTTGATCCATTTTCAGTTGATTTTTTTTAAATTTTTTTTCAATGTTTTTTATTTATTTTTGGGACAGAGAGACAGAGCATGAACGGGGGAGGGGCCGAGAGAGAGAGAGACACAGAATCGGAAACAGGCTCCAGGCTTGGAGCCATCAGCCCAGAGCCTGATGCGGGGCTCGAACCCACGGACCGCGAGATCGTGACCCGGCTGAAGTCGGACGCTTAACCGACTGCGCCACCCAGGCGCCCCTCAGTTGATTTTTATATATGGTATGAGGTAAGGATCCAATATCATTCTTCTGCATGTGGTTATTCAGTTGTTCCAACACCATATGTTGAAAAGATTATTCTTTTCCCTATTGGTCTTGGCATGCTTGTCAAAAATTAATTGACTATAGTTGTATGAATTTATTTCTGGGTTCTCAGTCCTATTCCATTGGTCTATATGTCTACCCTTGCCAATTACACACTATTTTGATTACTGTAGCTCTGTATCAAGTTTTGAAATCAAGAAGTGTGAGTCTTCCAAATTTGTACTTCTTTTTCAAGACTGCTTTGGCTATTTGGGGTCCCATGCAATTCAGTATGAATTTCAGAATCTGCTTGTCCATTTCAATAAAAAAGGAATTGGAATTCTGATAGGGAAAGCATAGAATCTATAGATGAACTTGGACAACATTGCCATCTTAACAATATTAAGTCTCACACTCCAAAAACACAGAATTATCTTTCCATTTATTTAGAACTTCTTCTACCAATCATCTCATTATCCAGACTTTTCTGCCAGACTTTTTAGTTTATTTTCCCTGTTATTTCTTGCCCCAGGTGGCAGCTGCCAATTCATTTACCTTTAAGAGGTTTTGACAAATACCCTGTGAGTAGCTACATGTGCTATGGATTTTTCTGAGTTAGGCACACTAAAGGTAAGCTCTTTGAACTGGTCTTTTAGGGAGCCACTAGACAGGTCAAAACAAACAGCCACAGGACTTTGAGAAAGAATTCTGTTCTCCCTCTGGTACCAGAAACCTATAACAGAAATGTGGTTTCTTGTCTCCAAGGCTGCCTCTGAGCTGGGAGTGAGGAATAGGGAAAAAGCAAGTTAAAATGCCACAAAACTCTTTATTAAGACTCTGATAATTCCTCTCCTCTCTTCCCCTCCCCACCCCCTCCTTTCCTTTCCTTCCTTTCCTTTCCTTCTTTCTTTCTCTCCTTTCTTTTTTTTCTTCTCTTTCTTCTCTGCCTTTCCTTCTCTGCCTTTCCTTCTCTTCCTTTCCTTTCTTTTCTTTCTTAGGTTAAGTGATCACCTCATTGCTATAAACTCTTGGTCAGTTGCCAAAGTTCTGATTAAGTTGATCTTGACAATCCATGCCAGTTTATTCACTGCTTTTGTAGAAGAACAAACTTTGGGCATCCCTAGTCTACCATTTTCTCTGATACCACTCTGAGAGTAGGTTTTTGTTAAGATAACAAACAACTCCCAAATTTCAGTGGCTCAATACCACAAAGGCTTATTTCTTACTCATGATTCATGTCCGTGTGCATAGACTGGGGATCTATTCTACCTCGATTTCAAGACTCAGCAAGACAGAAGAGCCAGAATCTGGAATTGTGCCAAGAACTCAGGCTGAGGGAAGGAGGATATGTCAAGTTATCCCCTGACTTAACATTTCCATCTGGAAAAGATCCATTTACATTTCATTGGCCAAAGCAATTCACATGGCTATGTCTAAGTTCAAAGCCAGACAGTGGGGAATGTACTCCTACTGGGTAAGTAGAAGGAAAGGAAACTGAATATTTGTGAACAGCATTATTCATGAAAAGAAAATTTGAGAGATTCCTATTAAAGGTATAGTTAAGAGTGTAAGTAGTCCTGAGGCTCACAGTAAATAGTGAGGTAATTGTATAAGTATAGGAGGTGAGGACTACATGGGGGCCCTGAGAGTATGTAAAACATTTGGAACAGTTGTTATATGTAGGTAAATCAATACAGTGGTAATTTAAAATGAAAGGAGCTGTTGAGCAGTGTTGAAGGCCCAGCTGAAGTTAGCTATGTATTTATAATGCATCTAATCATTGTGGGATAGTCTCAGTAATGCTTCATAGCTTAAGACAAACAAAATATATTTAGCAGTACAGGGTGACTAACAATATAATGTACCACTGAAATAGAAGTAAAGGCCATGCTTGAATTTGGGTAGCTGTGCTAATTTGAGATGCATTTTCTTTTCTTCTCATAGGCTCATATAACATTTTGGACAGTTCGACCTCATTTATTCTAGTTTGAATAAATCCAAACCTAATGAGGTGAAACCTATGAGGGAAAACTTGCTTGTGGCTTGGCTGGAAGATCCAACCATGAAATGCTATTGACAAGATATAATTCATGGCCTCCAACAAGAATATTTAAAATATTTTTTTAATCTTAGAAAATGCATACGTGACAGTTTCTATTGTTACACATTTAGAAGTCTCTAAGAGGTTTGGTAAATGAAAAATAACAATCAAAGAAATGATTACCTGTGGATTAAAGGGAAAATTGTAAGAAATTTAAAAACTGGTGATTGGGTACTCTCTCCTTGCACAGAGGGGTGAGAAGAGACAATCTGATTAGATGGAACAGAACCAACTAATCCTTTGTACAGTGGATAGGATGGAAGGGTTAAGGTTGTGTCTGTGCCCAGGAGATGCTGAGCTAGTGATTGACGGCTCTGGGAGGTTAATAAATGTAGGAGGAGCATACTGGCCAGATGATAGTAAAACCAAAAGCAAAATCTGGAGAACATAAACAGATAGTTGCTTAACACCTTTCCTTCAGTGCTATCTATGCTTGACGTGACTTTCATCATAGCATTAAGTGGGAGGAAAGTACATAGCATGCTAGGATTATAACACCACCAGCCTTGTTCATTTGTCTGCAAGCCTTGGCTTCATCACCTTCTGAGTAAAACCAAGGATAATACAGAGGCAAATGAAAGAGTAACTGCCTTCACAAAAGGCTTTTAAGAGGGCTATGAAGGAAGTTTCTTACAAGGCATAACTGGTTTTATTGTGCTTTGTAAATATTGCATTTTTTTTTTTTTTTTTACAAACTGAAGGTTTGTGGTAACCCTGCATCCAGCAGATCTATTGGCATCATTCCCAACAGCATTTGCTCACTTTGTGTTTCTGTGCCGCATTTTTGGTAATTCTTGAAGTATCTCAAACTTTTCATTATTATTATCATATTTGTTATGGTGATTTATGATCAGTGATGTTTGATGTTACTACTGTAATTATTTTGGGGTGCCACAAATCATGCCCATATAAGATGGCAAACTTAATTGATAAATGTGTGTGTGTCCTGAGTGCTCCACCTACTTGCTGTTCTCTTGTCTCTCTCCCTGTTCTGGAGTCTCCCTAGTCCCTGACACACAACAATATTGACATTAAGCCAATTAATAATCCTACAATGGCCTGTAAGTGTTCAAGTGAGAGAAAGAGTTACATGTCTCTCACTTTAAATCAAAAGCTAGAAATTATTAAGCTTAGTGAGGAAGGCATGTTGAGAGCTGAGGGACTGAAAGCTAGGCTTCTGTACCAAACAGTTTTCCAAGTTGTGAATGCAAAGGAAAAGTTCTTGAAGGAAATTAAAGTGCTCCTCCAGTAAACACATGAATAAGAAAGCAAAACAGCTTATTGCAGATATGGGGAAAGTTTTAGTGGTCTAGATAGATGATCATAGCTGCCACAACATTCCCTCAAGCCAAAGGCTAATCTAGAGCAAGATCCTAACTCTCTTCAATTCTATGAAGTCTGAGAGAGGTGAAGCAGTTGCAGAAGAAAAGTTGGAAGCTAGCAGAGGTTGGCTCATGAGGTTTAAGGACAGATGCCATCTCCGTAACATAAAAGTGCAAGGTAAAGCAGGAAGTGTTGATGTACAAACTGTGTAGCAAAGATAATTCATGAAGGTGGCTACACTAAACAACAGATATTCAGTGTAAACAGAATAGCCTATTGGAAAAAGGACTTTCATAGCTAGGGAGGATAAGTCAATGCCTGGTGTCAAAGATTCAAAGGACAAGCTGCCTCTTATTAGGAGCTAATGCAGTTGATAGCTTTAAGCTGAAGTCACAGCTCATTTGCCACTCCAAAAATCCTATGTCACTTAAGAATAATACTAAATCTACTCTGCCTAAATCTAATGTGTTCTAAATAGAACAATAAAGCTTACATAACAGCTCAATTGTTTACATCATAATTTACTGGATATTTTAAGTACACTGTGGAGATCTACTGGTCAGGAAAAAAACCCTTCAAAATATTACTGCTCCATGCACCTGGTCACCCAGGAGCTCTGATGGAGATGTACAATGAGATTAATGTTGTTTTCATGTCTGCTAACACAACACTGATTCTATAGCCCACGGATCAAGGAAGCATTTCAGGTTTTTAGGTCTTATTATTTAGAAATACACTTCATAAGGCTATAGCTGCCATACATAGAGATTCCTCTGATGGATCTGAGCAGTGTCAATTGAAGACCTTCTGGAAAAGACTCACCATTTTAGATGCCATTAAGAGTACTTGTGATTCATGGAAAGAGGTCAAAATATCAACATGAAGAACAGTTTGGAAGAAGCAGATTCCAACCCTCATGGATGACTTTTGAGGGGTTCAAGACTTCAGTGGAAGAAGCAGCTGCAGATGTGGTGGAAATAGCAAGGGAACTGGAAGTGGAGCCTGAAAATGTGACCTAATTACTTCAGTCTCATGATAAAACTTGAATGTATGAGGAGTTGGTTCTTATGGATGAGCAAAAAAAGTGGTTTCTTGAGATGGAATATATTCCTGTGAAATATGCTGTGAAGATTGTTGAAATGACAATAAAGGATTTAGAACATGACATAAACTTATTTGATAAAGCAGCAGCAGGGTTTGACAGGATGGACTCCAACTTTTGAAGAAGTTCTATGGTGAAAAAATGCTATCAGATAGGATCACATGCTACAGAGAAGTCCTCCATGGGAGGAAGAGTCCATCGATATGGCAAACTTCATTGTTATCTTATTTTAAGAAATTGACACAGCCATCCCAGCCTTCAGCAACCACCACCCTGGTCAGTCAGTAGATATCAACATCAAGACCTGCCATCAGCAAAAAAGGTAATGACTTGTCGAAAGCTCAGATAATGGTTAGCATTTTTTAGTAATAGAGTATTTTTTTAAGTTCCTTCTTTTGAAAGAGACAGAGACAGTGGGGGGCGGGGGCAGAGAGAAGTTAGAGAATCCCAAGAGTGCTCTGCACTGTCAGAGCCTATAATGCTATTATACACTTAATAGCTTATAGTATAGTAAAAACATAACATTTACATGCACAGGAAAACCAAAATGTTCACTTGACTTGCATTATTGGGATATTTGCTTTATTGCAGTGGTCTGGAACCAAATTTGTAATATCTTCAAGGTATGACTGTGTGTATAATGGAGGTGCTTGAAAACAAAACTGACATCCATCCATCTTGAAAGCTTTAGATTTCATTCCATAGATAGGCCAAGTTTATTAATTCAATAAAGCTTTACTGGGTCTTGTTGGGGATAAGAACCACATTATTCACACACAGGGAGAACACAGCTGAGAGGCAAGTGGTCACTGTCCTTAGGGACCTTATAATATGGCAAAAGTTAAAGCAGTAGTTGTAGACTTTTAAAGCTAGAAAGAATATAATAAGAGTCACAAATATGTCAGAAACAATTCCAAGGGAGCTTAAGATAAAGTAATACTCATGTTAGTAGGGTAGATGGGCAGAATTTCACCACATTGAAAAGAGGTATTATTCCAGGCAGAAGAAATGATGTGAATACAGTTGAAGAAGTATGAGGTATTTTCTGGAAATAGAATATATCAGTTTAGCCAGAGAAGACAGTGTGACTGAACTACAGGAGATAAGATTGAGAATGTTCATAGGAATTACACTATGCAGACCCAAGAATGCTAAAATGTAGAGAATGTTTTATCCAGGTGACAGTGGAAAAACACTCAAGGTTTTAGAACCCTTCGACAACATGACCAAAACTGTGCATAAGGAAGACATCATTTTGTCATTTAGAGTAGCCTAGAATGGGTGAAGACTGAAATCAAGGTAACTAATTAAAAGACTGGTTCAACAACCTGGGGTAAGATAGAAGGATGTGAATGAAGATGGTGACAGAGGGAATGAAAGCAGCATCAGGGTGTGAGTACGAAGACTTGGCAGGTGATTGGGTATGGAGAAAGGGAAGGAAGTAAATCTGACTCTGATGGTTTGAGGTGACTAGTACTCTTTAATGGGGCCATTAATAAAAACAGAGGAAGCAAAAGCATGAAGGACCAGGAGGGAGGAGATACTAGCTGGCCTCTGAACCCGGATACATTGGTCAAGTCATCTAAATGGTTTGGGTCTCCTTAAACTTCTCCTGTAAATTAAGTTGGTATTATTAAATAATTGCTCCTAACACATACAGCTCTAGGAGTTGATTTTGTGGGGGAAGGAGAAGGAGTTAATTCTGAAGTATCTTGAGTTTGAGATACTTGTGGAGTATCTATCAGATGTCTAACATACAAATAAAACTCCATTTGGAATTAGTAAGTATGGAAATGTAGACTATTTAAAATGCATTCAAGACCATTCAGACCCTATTTTAATTTAGCAAAATGTTGTGGAAAACTATCCTTTTGGCAGAAATTGTTTACATTTGAGTTGTATCCAAAAGTGTATTTCTTTTGGAAAAAAAATGATGCAAATGTGTTAAACTATGTTTAGGTTAGAAACAGGTGGAAAAGTATCTTTTACTATTGTTAGAGGATCTAAAATTCCTTTTGGTAGATTGCTTATAGTGAAAGTTTAAAAGTTGAAACTTCATAGGTGTCAAGTTATCACTGAGGAATTTATGACTTAATAAAGTCATTGTTACCATTGAAAACAGCCTTGTACAGAAAGCAAGGTCATTTTCATAAAACTGCCTCAAATGGAACAATAGAAGCTCAATTTCTTTGAACTTTACTGGGGTGAATGGATCAGCAGACAGGGAGGAGTAATGGAAGGGACACGAATAGGGAAACATGATAAAACTGAGAAAATACATTCTTCCTTTTCACTCTCTTCAATGTTTATTAAAGAGGAAATAAAAGGCAACAATTTGAAATTGCTCAGTGTTTAGGTTCCAGACATACATACAGACAGGCCAAGAATTGTGAAAAATGAAGTTTCTTTTTCACCATGGTGCACATTCCTCAGCAATTCATTTAATAGTCTAAATCATGCTTTTTAGAAAATGGTGTGAAAAATAAGAAACACAAGTCTAGCACGATTTTACTTCTTTGTATTTGCATTTAGAAGTGTAGTTTGTACACATGTGCCTTTAGATCAGGGTGTGAGTACAGGGATTGAATTTGAAAAGTTCCATTCTTTTACAGATGGCATGATAGAAAAACTAGTTTCTTTTTCAAACTACTACATAACTCTGGGGGGATCTGGATGAAGCGATTCACAAAGTCTGTTCCTGTGGTAATCTAATAAGTTGCAATATCATTCATATTTTACTTCTACCTTTTTGTGGTAGATAGGCAGCCTTTAGGATGGCCTCCAATGATTCACACCTCCTGGTATTCATGACCTCGTATAATCCTCTCTCCTCCAGTACTACATCTAATAAATAGAACACCACATAAGTAATCAAAAATTAAGTTACCAAAAGACTGTGACTTCAGTTTGGGGCACACACCCACCCCCTCCAGCCCTCTCTGAAGCATGCCATCTGCCATGTTGTGAGCCATCCAGAGAGGCCAAGGTGGTGAGAACTTGATGACAACAAGGACCTGATGCCTGCCAACAGCCATGTGAGTGACACTGGAAGTGAATCCTCCCACAGTAGCCCTGAAATGATGGCAGTCACTACTAACACTTTGATTGTAACCTCGTGAGGGGCCTTGAGCCAGAGGCACCCAGTTCAACCATATCTAGAGTCCTGGCCCACAGAAACTGCAATATAGAAAATGTGCATTATTTTAAATTACTTGGTTTTGGGGTAAATTTTTTATACAGAAATAAAAATTCATGTATTTTCTTAATGCAAAAGCCTGGGTGAACTGACCAATGGTAAGTTAGAAAAATTTTTTAATTTAAATATGCTTTGGGATGACCATGTGGTTTATCCTCAGAAGAGCAAAGATTCCTAAGGACTCTATCACTAATGAGACATAAATGTAGTTATGTGGATCTTTTCCTTTAGAGGGGAGATGTTACTTCTTGAGATATTCAGATTTGATAAGGTCTGTTCTGGCTCTTGGAGGGATATGATCGTTAGGAGTCTTGTAGGATCACTGGGAAAGGTACATACTGTGACATTTATTCTTTGATTCCTTCCCCATTGCCTCAACCGAGTATACGAACAGGACACCATACTCAGACTGCTGATACTATACGTATTATTTGTGTGTCTCTGAACTCTCTTTGCTAATGTTAAAAAGCTGTGGTACTACCAATATAGTGCACTATATCCATGCCTTCTCTACGATAATATATATTATACTATAATCTTCGCCTAAGTCATTAGTTAGTAACATTGGATACCCAAGACTTTGTAAATTTCCTTTCTCTATTGTAATTTTTTGGTATTATATTTATATTTGAACCTTGCTTTAATTTTCTCCAAACTGCACACTAGGTCTCTGTGAATTATGGAATTATAATGATGGATCAAGAGGGCCATGTGACCCACGTCTTATATACATGAAGGTATTTGAAATTTAGGCTTTAGGTAAACTTCAAATGAAGTTATAAATATACTTATTGTAGAATGTCAAACTTGTGCTCAATATTGGGCTTCATTTTGGGGAATATACTATGGAAAATATTTATAATAACTCAATTTTCTTTTAAGTATTGCAATGATATTGCATAGCCTTCTGTATTAAAAGACTTGTTTGTCAAATATTTTTAAATGTTCCATAATTGTGAGAACATTGTTTTTGTAAAGTTTTTAATACATTGGAAGTCTAAGTAAAATGGTAGTATCCTGGGCTATTTGATGTCTGTGAGTCTACAGATTATGAAAAATTCCTAAGTGTGTTGCAACATGCTGCCTTTCTTTGCTCTCCTGTGCTAATTTTAATTTAAAAAATAGGGAATGGGGTGCATGAGTGGCTCAGTTGGTTAAACATCCAACTTCAGCTCAGGTCATGATCTCACAGTTCGTGGGTTTGAGCCCCTCGTCAGGCTCTGTGCTGCCAGCTTGGAGTCTGGAGCCTGTTTCATATTTTGCGTCTTCCCTCTCCCCCCTCTGCCCCTCCCCTGCTCACACTCTGTCTCTCTCAGTCTCTAAAAATAAAGAAATGTTAAAAATAATTTAAAAATAAGTAATAGAATTGGTGAGAAAGGAAACAGAGTAGATAAGAGGGTGCTTTTTAAGTATGCACACACTTTCAATAGTCTTTTAAGAGCTAAGGTCACCTCTTTATGAAGATTTTCCTGTTTTCCTCAGGCAAAGCTTTTTGAAATTCTTAGCATTTTCTTAATATCTCTAAGCTAGTCCTTCTTATATTGAATTATAATTTCAGGTGATTATATGTTTCTTCACTTCAACACTCCCCCAACAGATTGCACTATTCAAGGCAGAAAATATGTCATCCTTGCTTACTTATATCCTGGCTTGTAGCCTAACTACCAGGCCTGGATAGAGTGGGCATTCTAGACACTTCCACTAAACAAAGAAGGGGAAAAAAGGAAGAGGACCTTCTCTTCTTTTGTGTATCAGTATGTCAAAAGAATTTCAGATTTTATATACATTCATTAAATGTACCTTCTAGCCAGTCTATTTCATGGAAGATATTGTGGGTGTCTAGTATGTCCATATATTGTGATAGGCAAAGTAAGAGTTACAGAAAGCCACAATGTGAGTGCCCTACCTTCAAGGAGCTTACCATCTAATTAGTAACTTTGATGTCCTAATTGAAAACCCAGGTGGCTATTTGGCATCTAGGTACCTAACAGAATATGGTGTGAATAAGTAAATGAACACTTAATGCTATTCAGTGTGAAAGAGGCTCCTGCTATCTCTTTTAACCAAAAAATTGCAGTGAGTTTTCCGTATGTGCTTCTTTCATTTTCTCTTGGTACAAAGTTTCAGTCAACATATCAAACCTCTTTGAAGAAAAAAAAGAATGAAATTTCATAAATGAAAGTTTATGTAGACATGTATTTAATCCTAAGTGATCAGAGACAAAAACTGTTTTACCTAACTCAAACCACATAAAGGACTTTCAGAATGTTTGAGCATTCCTGGGCTCTGTTCCTTCCACATATCCTTCTAGCCAGACAAGGAAGTACCTCTCTCCCTATGTGAAATCTCTTCTGTTGGACAATTAGTTCCATGTCTTGGGATCTCATTTCCTAAGGTCCTGCCAGTGACCTTCTCTTAAAAACCATTAATTCTTGTGAGATTTTGGCCAGGTAAAGTTTGGTCTGGCTCCGAGACAGGGGTGATCCTAGGCAGTCTTGTTAAGCCTAAAGTAGTATTACACATCGCCTTGGAGTTGGAACATTTTTGGCCTTCCAATGACTGGCTCAGGAAGGTAAAATGACTGGATGAAGCCTCACTGTGTAAGTCATAACTCTATAATTACAGTTGTATATATATTTTTTATTAAAAAAAAAGTATTTGGCTTTGGGGTGGCAGAGTGGTGAGCTCTTCCAGGGAGTTCTTGTGACCCTTGCCAGAGTTATTTATACTCAATGAAATGGTTCCTTGAGCTCTGCCCAGTGTCTGGTTCCCCACTTCTACACCCAAGCCCCATCTAAAATCAAATCAAACCAACAACACCCATGTCTCTACCTTCTTTCCCTGAACAGTTGGAGTTTTGTAAGGTTACCTTGGAACTCCTCTGGCCTTTCCTTGAGAACAGATCAACACTTGTTGACTAAGGCTGGCATTTTGTTCCAGGGAAAAGAAAAGGTCAAAAGAAGTGAGGGACATTTTCTTTTTGACTATCAGCTAAGATCTCTATTTTCCTTCATCTAAGACATATTATCTTCCAATAGGTCTACTTTTCTAACAGAGGGAAAAAACACCTTCTAAAAGGTATGTACATTGGTCATGTACTGGGCTGCAGCAGTCTGCTTTTCATTGGTAGAATGAGAATTTAAAGGAAGAGAAAGAGGGACCAAGATGGGAAGCAACAATGACAAGTGAAATAAAGGAGAAGTAAGCAATAACTTCAAGAAGAATCATACATCTTTTGCTTTAGTATGTTTATAGGAAGGGAACATTTCCTGACTACTTTGAGTGTAGATGTCAAAGACACTATTTCACATGTGTAGACACCATATTCCACTTACTTAGGTAACGTTCACTGAGACTCTTGAGAGGCACTGGAAGACTGGGTCAGTTCTTGTTCTCCCCTGAGATTTAGATCCTCTCTGTAGTAGAAGATTTTGGGATTGAGCTGGTCTCCTAAGCATTCTTTGAATGGGGGTGGTCTAGAGTAAAACTCCGAGGCTACCCCAGAATAAGCTCACGTCTGTAGAGATTTCCAGGGTTGAGGTGGCCTCAGTGGTCTTGGCACCACCCTGTTCTCACCATCTCTGTTTATTGTAGGTCTTAGTTCGGGCTGGGATTTTTGGGAAAGCCCATTTAAATGTCTTGCTGAAATTCTTGTAATTTAAAGTCTTTAGAGAAGAAGCACTTGCCTACTCCTTGAGTTAGGGAGAAAACATTACCATTGTTATGACTACTACTGCTAATACCATCTATTCTATGTCAACTTCTAATACATAGGAATAATCTTCACGACCAAGATTAACATTCTCATCTGTTTTAACTCATTAGAAAACGGAAGCTCTAAAAAGATAAGTAACCCACCAAAAGTGTTAACTAGCTAGTAAAAAGCAGAATTTAAATTTGAGCCCTATTTGTTCCAGTATGAAAATACAGATCTGCTTTTTTATATTCTAAATGTATAAATTATTTAACGTATGAATTGTTAAACATCAACAGAGTTTGGTTAATTATAAACTCACTTAAGTTTTAAAAATCATTTTTTATAACTTGAAATTTCTTAAATAAGTATACATTTTGTATATGGCTCATTATATTTCAACTCATCAAATATTTTCTTGAGTGCCAGGGATATGCTTTGCCATTGGCATTGGTGTAATGAGCAAAACAAATTCAGTTTCTAATTCATGGTGTTATTTTGCATATTTTTATTTCCTAGTGAGGGGAGACTGAAAATAAATTTTAAAAAATCTATGCACAAGTGATGATAAATGCAATGAAAATAACTGAAGCAAATTAAGGGGGGAAACTAATGAGAAGAATAGGAGAGGTTTGTGCTACCTTTGAATAAGGTACAAAGGACTGACTTTCTGATAAGATAACATTTGAAAAGAGACTTGAAATAAATGATGGCACAAGCCATGTGGAAATCTGGTAGAAGAAGAACTAATTCTAGTGTAGGGAACCCAAGTACAAAGGTTTTAAGTAGGACCATTACCCAAACTGCAGGGAACCAAATTTACCTGGGGCAGAAGAAGAGGAGACAGGGGAAGGATGTGACTGGAGATGGCCCAGAGAGGCAACAGAGAGCCAGATCATGTTGAGCATGGACAGTCACGGTCACAGTCAGTGTCATGACAAGGGATTTGGACTACCTGTTGAGACTGGAAGTCATTTGTGAGGTCTGAAAAGAAGAAAACATGATCTGACCTAGTTTTTTAAAAAGCATCACTCAGGCATTGTGTCAGACCCAGCATGGGAACAAGTATGGGGACAAGGGAACCCATGTGAATGCTATTGGTAGAATACAAGTGAGTAAAGATGAAGGCTTGGACTGTAGTGAAAGAATTCAAACAGAGGCAGTGACAGAATTTGTTGATGGAGTGAATGTGGGGAATTTGAGAAAAAAGGGAGTTCAAGAATTACTCTAAGGCTTTTGTCTTTAGTAAGTAGAAGCATGAAATGGTATTTATGGAGAGAAGGAAGTTGTAGGAAGGGATAAACTTGGTAAAATGTTTTAGGAGAAATCACACATTCCATTTTAGACATGGCAAGTTTGAGATGTATTGTATTAGCCACGCAAAGGAATCTTTTGAAGAGTCATCTAGATATTAGAGTCTGGGGGTTAGGGAAGAAATCAGGAAGGCCCATAAGATTTAGTAGACATCAATGTATTCAAAACCATGAGACTAAAGGAGATCAGTTAAGTGAAAATAGAGAGTAAGTGAAACAAAGAAGAGATAATATTCAAAGGCCAAACTCTGAGGCATTCATGTCCTGGTGGTCAGGAAGATGAGGAAGACCCAGCAAAGGAGACTCATCTCCAGCAAAGGAAGAAAATGAGGAACAGAGAATGGGGATTCTGAAGCTCAGGAAAGAGACTATGTCAGGACTTAGGTAATAAAACAACTGTGTCAACAGATGTTATTAATGAGGTAAAGTATGGTAGGGACTGACATAGTTCCATTAGACCAAACAACAGGGACATTACCTGATGCAGTATCTGGTGGCACTGCCAAGAAAAAAAACAAATCATTTTGAATAGAATTATTTTTAATAATTGATCCATTCCATAAAATTACTCACTTGACAGTTATACCCTAAAACTATTCCTTCTACTTGTGTGTAAATTTATATAATCAGAAGTACAAACAAAAAGAATTATAGTTCTTCCTATTTTCCTTTCTGGAACTTGTACTTAGTCTAGTGGAGATTTTTTGGTTAAAATGCCTTTTGAAATACTGGAACTTCTCAGGAGCCTTCAAAGAAGACAGACTTCTCTCATCTCCCAAGAAAGAACATATAACTCACATAGTGTATGATACACATAATTGGAGACCCTTGACCCTTTTATTTTTTTAATGTTTATTTGTTTTTGAGAGAGAGAGGAAGAGGCAGGGGGAGAGAGAATCTCAAGCAGGCTCCCCACTGCCAGCAAAGAGCCTGACACTGGGGTCAAACTCATGAACCATCAAGTCGTGACCTAAGCCAAAATCAAGAGAAGGATGCTTAACCGACTGAGCCACCCAGGTTCCCCTTGACCCTTGATCTTTTTAAAGTCAAGTCATTGTGATACCTATGTGTTACTCTGGGAAATGTGATGACAATACACCCAAAGAGAGCGAGAGCGAGAGCGAGAGCGAGAGCGAGAGCGAGAGCGAGAGCGAGAGCGAGAGCGAGAGCGACTTTGGTCCTTAAGTAGTCTCCTAGCCTTGAGATATTACATGACAACTTTGATAAAGCAGAAAAGGCAGGGTCCAGTGAGGTCCTCTTGTTTCCTTCTCCTTGCCTTCATAAATCTATGAACACTATTTCCTCCTTTCTTAAATTTTTCCTCTAAAAATATTAGATAATATTCTTGAATAATTATGCAACTTAAAATTAGGTGGTAAATAATTAGCTTTGAAACAAGAAATAGCAAAGATTAAATTCTGAAAAGGAAATGATATGGATAGGAACACATAGAATTTCCCTTTAAAATAAAAAGGGGGTTATGTGTTGAGTCTTCGTCTTGCTTTTGGGTAAGCCTAGATTTCTTCTGCCAGTGTGCAAAACAAAATAACACAACACCAGAACAACAAAAAGGTTGGCGGGTAAGAGAAAAAGAAAATGAATCAACGAACCAAACAAATTTATAGCTTTAGAAGATTGGGAACATTCATGGATATTTATATTATCTGTAACCTTTTATCAGATCCAGGCTCTTTGAAGGTAAGATAGGCAAGTCAAATTATTCCTAAACCAGTTTTTTCCCCCTCTCATTACTTGAAATAATGCAGCAGATGATGAAATTGTTACTAACTTCAAAAACCCTCAAAGGTTATTTCTGCCTGTTTTCTATATGGGAACTTTGGAGTGAATCATGAAAAGCACCACCAAGGCACATAGACAGGGGTTCACCAGCATCCAACACTTACACTTGCTTAATAAGGACCACCATGGAGTTGAGCAAAATGCTTGTTATTTCTGTAAATTAAAAGCAGGCATTTCAGAGCACCCAGTTCTGTAACATTTCTTGCAAAGCACAAGGGATATTTTTGGTAGAGGTCCAGGCCAAATACAAAAGCAGGACTGCTCATGCCTCATTCCAAGGGTTTTCCAATAGTTCTGAAATATGGTAATACCCCACCCAACCAGTTAGGACATAGTAAGTATATTTATTTCCAGGACCAACACTGGAGAAAATGAGAAGTTTATTTTTGGTAGCCATCTTTCTATTCTGACTTTAGGTGCACATTTGTCCAAACTCTTTACTTTTCTCTTCATGTCCCCAGCAACTTACCTCAGCTTATTCTCTTCAAATATACACACACACATCTCCGAATCTTTTCCTATATTATTCTTTCCTTAAATAACTAATTCATTCATTCATTCATCAGTTACTTAACAAATATTTCTTCAGGACTTACCATGTGCTCAGCAATGTGCCAGGCACTGGGTATAAAGTGGTAAATAAGACAGGCTTCTGTGTTTATGGATATCAATGGAAACAAGAATAAGAGACAAGAATAAAAAAGGGAAAAAAGAGGAAAACTGCAGAAAAATGATAAGTTCCATTAAAATATGTCTTCCTGTATTAGATTATCCTAGGATTTCACACTTGGATTTCCAAAGTAGCAAATAATTTGAAAATCCTTGTTTTTTTGCTAAAACACTTCCTTTCTTCCCTTTCAATTAATTTATAACATTTGCATTCTTGAGATAATGTTACCACCCCAATGAGTCACTAATACTAGACATTTTAAGTACCAAAGCAATGGAGTGAGATATTTGGGAGCAGACCATGGTCTATCACCTAGACTGACCCAGAGTTTGGCTGTGCTTAGCCTTTTATTTCTTTTATAGATTTTCAATCTAAATCTGTCTCCTGGGCTCTTGGTGCTTCTGGTTTTTTTCCCCACTGTATTGCACAGGAAAGGACTTCTAACCACTCCCAGTGAGTTGTTTCTCTTTTGTCCTTTTGGTCCTGTCCCCATTCAGTTCTGTCTCTCCTCACAGCAGTTGTCTGTCATTGCCTCGTGGCTGTGTCATTTTGCCCCATCACAGATCAGATAGTCTTATTTTTGTCCCTCTGAAGGCCACTGCATCCCATACACAGAGGTATTTTGGTTTTTGATTTTTTTTTTTTTTTTTTTTTTACTGGAGAGTGACAAGTTGTCTAACATCTCAAGGAATGAAAGCCTAAATAAAGGCATTTTCTTGTGTCTTAAAAATTCCTTTTGGCTCCATGCAACTTTGGGTTACCACCTTTCCAAAGAAAATGAAAGCCCTAGATCATTAGTTTACAAATTTTATGAGTCTCTGAAATTCTTATGAGCTGTTTTTCATGCCTTCGACTCCAGACTCTCATTGTAGGATTGGGGCAGCGCCGGCTGCCGGTGGAGCAGACACAAAACAAACATCTCCCAAATGGCCATGTTATTTCTCTTTCAAGGAACCCGCAAGGGTATTGTTCGTGTGGGGAGAAAGACAGGAAGGAAGACTAGATCTAAACCCTTCAAGGGTACAAGCCTCAAAAACAGAGACAATCCCAGGATGGTGGAGGGAAAAGGCAAGCTGACACATGACATGGTCTGTACCTGACGCAAGTGGAAGCAAGCACAAATTGCAATACACAGGGTAGGTCTAAACGATGCCATCTTAAGACATGTGGCATGTTAGGCACTGTGAAACAATTCCCCAATCAGTCTTGTGAGTTCCTCTTCTGGCCCCCAGGGATACACAGCAGCGGTGAAGTTTTGTTATGGAGTACCTTTTCAGTTGGACCAGGAGTAGTTAATGCATCTGTTGCAGGTCCTAGGAACACTGCCAGCTACTAAAACTCTGAAAGTCAGCTCACTGGAATTCTGAAGTATAATGAAATAGTTTGAAAAGCCCTGTTCTAGATTAGTTTTCTATGTACTACAAAAACTTTGAGGTTTGAAAGGGTCCTTTGATATCTATGCCAAGCCCTTCATTGCACAGGTGAAGAGAATGAAGCCTAAATAGGTAGTCACTTGCTTATGTCTTATGGCTACTTAGGAGCACATATGCATATATGCAATTAAGTGGGAGACATGAAACTATATGAAGTCAAATACATCTTCTGCTAATGGATTAAAATTGAACTAGGATAAAGTTATATAATCGCTGTGAACTAAATTGTGCATTTTGTGTGTGGATGGGTGTGTGTGTGTGTGTGTGTGTGTGTGAGAGAGAGAGAGAGAGAGAGAGAGAGAGAGAGAGAGATTTAGAAAATCAAAATCAGACTATGACTGATCTCATATAAAAAATGATGAACTAATGGCTGGAAGTCAGATACTTGTTCATCAAAGCACTTCATGCTATAAAGACTTCTAGAGTATATAGTCCTAAAATAACCAAAGCATAGGTTATGTGCTATAACATTTTAGCAAATAAAAGCTTTCAAATTCTTAGCCTACTTATTTTTGGACATCCTAGAGGTTATCACACAGTTTAGATTTAGGAATTAAAACAAGTATAACATCACAACTACTTAGATTAGTGTTAAAAACAAGACAACAGGCCCCAAATAGGGGTCCTTATGCCAAATCCCATGTTACCAAACTGACTTAATTATAGTTTAGCTCTCCCAGAAATAGAATCTTAAACAGGTTAATTGGGAATTGCCTGACCTGCACTAGTTAGGTCATCTGCCTGAGAGATCCCTGCCATCCCCGAAAGGAAAGTGACCTTGCAGTAACCAATCCACTGTATTTGCTTAATTTAATGTCCTTGTTCCTGCTCCCTTCTGCCTATAAAAGTTTTAAATTTTATATAGCTTCTTGTAGCTCCTTTCTACCTGTTAGATTGGATCCTGCCCAATTTAAATCAGTTTTTGTACAAATAAACTCTACATCTTTCATATGCCTCAGTTTATCTTATAACAGTTCTCTCCAAACACTTTTGATTATACATCCCGCTGCATAGTTCACTAGATTTTAAAATAACCAGATTTGCTCACACAGACACCCTTAGAGTATATTTATGTGTTCATAACTTATATCTACCTATTACTGAACTAATGTTTAAATTTAAATTATAAACAAGGAAATTAAAAATAAGACAAAAGTGAAATGAATACTTTATATATTCACTAATAATATAAAAGTATCTTGCTTTCGCTTAATGATTTTTGCTAAAAGCAAATATTCTTTCTTATTTCAAAATCTTAGTTTAATAGGTTATGTATAGTAATAGAAAAATCGGGTTTTAGGTTCAGCTTATTTTATATTTGTGTTAATAGCTGCTTTAATTTTTTAAAGATTACTAATAATAGGGGCGCCTGGGTGGCGCAGTCGGTTAAGCGTCCGACTTCAGCCAGGTCACGATCTCGCGGTCCGGGAGTTCGAGCCCCGCTTCGGGCTCTGGGCTGATGGCTCAGAGCCTGGAGCTTGTTTCTGATTCTGTGTCTCCCTCTCTCTCTGCCCCTCCCCCGTTCATGCTCTGTCTCTCTCTGTCCCAAAAATAAATAAACGTTGAAAAAAAAAATAATGTTAAAGATTACTAATAATAACCCAGATGTCCAAATGAAAAAATCATGCCATGGGTTACATTTAAGTCCTGAGATTCATCTTTTAGTTGCCTTCACCAATTATGAGTGGTTTTTGACAAAATTCAGCTAGTAAAGTTCCATATTCTCTAATGTCAATCCATTGTTCTTGAAAAATAATGCAAGGCATCTATATTTCTATTTTTACACAACAGATTGAAAATTCACCATAATCTTTCATTTGGAAAATATTCTGACTAGAGTGTTTTGAGATTGTACAAATGAAACATTTAATAGATATAAATTTTGCCAACAAAGTAACATAATAGAAATAGAAATATTCTCCCACAAATTCTCTTTATAGGAGGCTTCTTTTGAAAAGTTGTTTCTTGCTTGTTGCTAAAATGTCACTTTTATCTTGAAGGGTCAAATTAATGGTGTTCATTTTTAAGAAAATATCTGCTAGGTAGCATACTACCAACAATAGCTTGTTATCTTATCAAAGGTCAACTTTGGAATACAGGTTTTTTGGTAACAGGGTTTAGCTTATCTTTAAATTTAACAATGGTTATGTAGATTGAGTGAGGGCACGGTGTGAAAACTCTAAACAGTATTGTTAAATCACAGCAAACTTTACTTTCTTCTCACACTTCTTATGAATCAGGTTACACGTCCCCTTGGAGACATATAGCCCACTGAGGGCACCACTAATGGGCTCTTTATTTCCAGGGCTGTCTCTTGGATCAAACCCATCCTTCTATACTCTGTTCAATAAAGCTGCAACTGGGAAAACACAGTCTACATTTTCCAGATTCCTTTGCTACCTGGTTTCCCCTTAGGTTCTGCCAAGTGGAAGTAATAGAGGCAGACTGGAATGCAGGAAGAGAAGGTTGTTCTTGTTCCTGTTTTCCTATTAGCATTGCGTTAGCAGAAGCAGTTCACCCAGGCAGCAGCAGGTCAGCCCAGTTTCTAGTTCTTTCAGCACTTCCCAGAGCCAGACTCATGGCGCCCATCAGAGGTGCCAGCAGGAGCCATGTGGAGGTCCAGAAGGTCAGAGCACATAGTCTCAGGGGAGTCCTCTGAGCTTCCACGATCTCTTCATCCCAATTCTCTCCTTCTGTTCACCTAAGGCTGGTAGGTGCTTTTTTCAGTTCTCTCTGGGCTAAAACCAAGTTCTCCTCACCTATTCCTTCAAGACCTATGTAAACCAATCCTCTGCGTTAAACTCCCTTTCCTGAAATACCTGGCATGGTTTTTGGTTTTTGGTTGTACCTTAACTGATACAAGGGATTTATACAGTAAGAAAACAGAAATTTCTACCTCATTGAAAAGCAAAACAAAGGTGACTAGATATACTAGAAACCTAAATGTGAAAAAGCAAAACTTTACAGTTTTGAAGAAAATTTAGGGTCATATCATTAGGACCTCAGAAAAGAACTTTTAGGGGTGACTTGGTGGCGAGTAGGTTAAGTGTCCAACTCTCGATTTTGGCTCAGGTCATCATCTCATAGTTTGTGAGACTGAGCCCCCCATTGGGCTCTGCACTGACAGCATGGAGCCTGCTTGGAATTCTCTCTTCCCCCTCTCTCTGCCCACCCCCTGCTCGCTTGTGCACTCTCGCTCTCTCAAAAATAAATAAAATTAAAAAAAAAAAAGAAAAGAAATTTTAAAGATGACCTAAAAATCACAATTCCTAAATGAAAAACTTGATAATCTGACTACACTCAGGTATAAATGAATGCATCACAAAAGATACCACAAATAAAAGACAAGTCATACACTGGGAGAAGATATTTATAGTGCATATAACTGATAAAGAGTAGACTATTGAAAAAAATATATAAAAGCCAACAAAACACAAATGATGCAATGAAAAAATATAGAAATGACAAGTAAACAATTAATTTTAAAAAGGGAGCCTCAGTGGTTAACAAATACATTAAAAGTTTCTCAACCTCATTTGTACATGTGGAAATGGAAGTGAAAGCAATAAGAAGACACCATTTCAGCATCAAGGCAATATTTAAAAGCATGAAAATACCCAAATTTTAAAGCTCGAAAGGCCAATAATACTGAGAAAGACATGCTCCTATATACTGCTACAGGGGCATTCCATTGTTTCAGCTTCTTTGGAGAACAATTTGTGAATATCTAATACAAATGCAGATATCCATAACATATGTACGTGACCCAACAATTTCACTTATGCAAAATGCATAAAGAGCCATGAGCTAGGATATTTGCTGCAATATTATTAGTAATGGTAGAAAACTGAAAATGGGATCAATGTCCATCAGTAGGAGATTGGATAAATATTCATGTAGTAGAACTATTCAGTAATTTAAAATACTAAAGAAAATCTGCATTTCCCAATACTGGAAAAAAAAAACACAGATGCTTTTTCCTGAAAGTAATAAAAACATCATCAATATAACATACATATTAAAAAAAAGCATTTCGTATAAAAAAAACTCAAGGTAGTATAGCCTGAAGATTGGTTAATACAGCTTCTCCCTGTTTTATCCATATTTCTGCTCTACCACTGTCATTATATGGACATATCTTCAGGCAAGCTTCTTCAAAGTGGCAAGATGGCTACACAGTTCTAGGTCTTACATTCAGATAGGACAACATCCAGCAGACGATGAAGCCATTTCTTTCTGTGCTTTCAAGAATATGAGATCTTTCCCAGAAATCTCCCAATAGGATTCTGTTTGTTTTATTGACCAGAATTTGGTCACATGGCCCTGTTTAGTTCACCTATCAGGAAGGAATAAGATTACCATGACTGCTTATACTAAATGGTATTTATCTTTGACGCGGGGATAGGTTCCCCTTTTCTAAGGAATGGAATCTCAACAAAACTGGGGCTCCTTTATCAAGGAATAGGGAGGAAATAGTTAATGGGTAGGCACTCACTAGCTCTACTGTAATTAAAAATAATGCAAAATGGAGGATATGCAGTTTTGAGTCTCTGTAAGTATTTCAAAATCACTGAAAGCATATTAAATATTGTATAAAGACACAAACATCTACCGTGAATGGTCAAAAACAAATGAGGGCACTTTATGTAGTGGTCATTGGGCTGTCACATTGAGCAGCTGGACTTCTACAGTACACAGCTGCATCCCTTAGCAGTGTTCCAGAGTCAATGACTTCATAGTTTTAAGAAAAGGAGGGGAATGACATGTGGAGGGAGGCATCAGTGACAGCTACACATTTTATTTCTTTTAATAAAGAACCAAATATGTCAATATGTTAACATTTGTTAAATGTGGGAGGCAAAATGAAATCCATCATTTGAAGTATCTAATAGTTTTGGACCTGAAGCCCAGGGTACACTTTGTTGTGTTCAAATTCCTGTGTGGTGATTATCTAGCTTTTTGAAAAAAGGAAAGCAGTATTTCAAAGTACAAAATTGGTACATTTTTACCCGAAGCAAATATATTTACTTTGGCAAAACCATTCGAGATTTATGAATGATGATTAAAATGATCAAAATGTTAGCATTTCATTGTTACAATTCCAAAAGGCTATTCTCCAACATGAATTCCCAGACAAATGTGAATGTGGCTTTTGGCTATTTTTTTAAATTGCTAGTTTGTTTTGGGTTATTCATTCATGTAAATCACTGGGGAACAGGTAAGCTTCTGTTTCCTTCCTAAACTAACCCCTGCTTATGTACACACCCTAAATGGTTGTATATGGGCAAGACCACTGCTTAAGCCCTGGGAAATACACTCTAGCTGATTATAAACACAGTCTCTGTTTTTTCCTTTCCTACTTCTCTAATCATTTGCATTAGTGTACATTTTGGTTTCCCATGAAAAATTGTCAGGGAGGCAACCTTTCCATTTTTCAGTTCCCTTCTCTCCTCACTTGTACAGTATAAGGGGCTTCTATACAAGTTAGGAAAAACAAGGGTTCAGATAGGCTCTTGCTCATGAACCTCAGCAGTCCCTCTTTCTGCCAAGTAGGGACCAAGAAGAAAAATGCTCTTATTTTGTCCATGAAAGCCTCACACTCGTCATATGCTTTAATAAGGGCCTTCTGGTTGATTATTTTGTCATAAATACTGAGAAAGTCCAACCGAAAATATTTTCAAGGAGCTGCAACCAGGTTGGTAACTCTTCATTTTACATTGCAGAGCAATGGTGCCCAGGTACCTTAACCATTGGAAACACTGTGGTTGACGAGAGTCGGCACAAATCTCAAAAGCTGCAGCCCCCTTGGGGCTTCTCATTTTACTACTGCCTCATCAATCCATTGGCTGGAGTAAATCCCGTATTGGACCCTGTACTTGAAGTCCAGGTTTGGTAGGATCTGAACTGAGGGGGGGTTTCTTCTCACTCCTGTCACTGTCTCCGTTTCATTTCCCAGAGTAAGGAAAGGCTATTTCAGGACACTCCATCCAAAGCCATACATAGACAAACCTCATCATAAAAAATGCTGGCACCGTCACCAAGGTCTAAATATCAGATTAAAGGAAAAGTCAGTTCTGAGTCATAACACAGCTCTTCCTCAATTGGTTTTACTGAAAAATGAAGGGGTATCCTTTGTTATTTGTGCTCCATGCACTTACAATAATACTGGGAATATTATTTCTGCTTGTTGGGTAAGACTTTTCCTTCTCTTTCTGAAACTGTTTGTTTATGAATGTTATGTTATGGGCTTGCATCATTAACCTTTAGGCAGGACTGCAGTTTAGTGGTTTTAAAGAGCAATTTAGTGGTGGGTGCAGCTTGAATGGTGCAGGAGAATGGTATTAGAGGTCATTTTGGAGACAAGTATAATAGTGCTATTTTTCACTTAATTCAAAAAGGATCTGAGCAGAGGAATTCTACTGTTGACTCACCTTAAATGAACCTCTTAGCCACAGTCTCAGTTTTCATGGAGTCAGCACCAGATTTTTATGCCTACCTGTCACAGCAGTATTTTAGAGAGTACCTATAGCAGCATTTCCCTGATCATGTTGCCTCTGCTCTATTTACAGCTAGAATCAGCTTTGGATTTCATGAAAAGGGAGTATATGTGATTTAAATGTAATTTTTACTTTTAGAAACATCTAGAGTGAGCATTCTTTGGGTTTTGCATTAAAGCCTTCCTCCTAGAAGCTCAAAGCACTTTTATATATAAAATTTCATTTGTTTTCACCCAACTGCTATAACGTAAATTGGGGTCAGGTTTTAATTATTTCCTCGTGTTCCATACAGATGATATGGTAAGTGAAGACTTCGAAGATACTGTCTCAAAGTAGAATAAAAGAAATCACTGTGTCTTTTCCTGAAAACATGCATCACCATCAAGCTTTGGCAGGCCTGTGCCTGACCTTTTGTTCCTTCTATTATCTAAATACTTATTTGGCTTTAAGAAACCAGCCATGTATGTCTGGAATTATTACTAAATGTAACCCTCTGATTGCAATGCCAGTTTACAACTAAGAAAAGGGTAAGCCTAGCCATATTGAGGTTTCAAAAAATGTTGTTCTTAGTGAAGACATGGACCACTGTCTGCTTCATCCTCAGCTGGGTCCTTCTGCCTAAAACATCATGTCAATCTATAAGCCTTATACTAATAGCTCAGCTAGTTGTAGTCTCTAGTCCTAAATATCCCAGGTCACATTCCTGTGAAAGGGACACGGCAATAGCAGAACAAAGAAGAAGGTCTTCTCACCCCAGTTTTATTGTTCTGTCCTTATGGGATCTGGTGCAATGGTTCCCAGCCTGATGGTCCTAGATTTCTAGCAGTTCTCAAAACACAAAAATAAAAGCCCAGAGTTCTTCTTTTTTTTTTTTTTTTTTTTTTAATTTTGTGTGTGTGTGAGAGAGGGGAGGAGAGGATCCAAAGCAGGTTCAGCACTGACAGCAGAGAGCTCAGTGTAGGGTTTGAACTCATGAACATGAGATCATAACCTGAACCGAAGATGGATGCTTAACAGACTGAGCCACCCAGATGCCCCAAGCTTAGAATTATCTCTAATGAAATTTGAAGTCTTACATGAAATAGGTATTTTTTCACATTGTTTTGGTTTGCCAGAATATCAATACAGTATATTAATACTATACTCTTATGTTAATTAACAACTCTAACTGGCTATTATTTGTGTCTTTGGAAAAAAAAGAAAACTAATTATTACTTGATACATATAGTGAGCTTGGTTACACACAGAAATCTTTTCAAACTTCAAACTTGAAGTATATGGGGAACTAAGGGAGTGGGAAAGTTGGTTACTTCTGTCATCAGTTTGGGGTCACAGTTGCCAGGTGCAGAGCTCTCTGCTTACAGAATTCCCACCTGATTTGACTTGATCCCTTACCCGGAAACCTGGAGATCCAAAAGCTCCTAAGTGCCAAGTATTAAGAGCACAACAAAAGCCCATTAAAAGAAACAATTACAAGTGGGCCCCACTTCTTAGAGTCACACTCACTCATTGGATAGATTTAGTTGACATGATGGGGGCTCTATGCTGGACACTTGGAACACAAAGTTTCCTCAACACACCATTCTTGCCCTCATGGATATTGTAGTCAAGTAAGTGTGATGGACATTCACCATATGGTCAGTTAAAGATAAGTAAAGTTATAGTCATGATAAACACTATTAAGGAGAGGTACATGAAAACTAGAGGATTTGACCTAGTGAGGGAGTCGTAAAAAGCTTCCCCAAGGGAGAGACATTTGAGCTGAAACTGGTAGTTGAGAAAGAGTTCACTAGTCAAGATAGAACAAAGAAGAATTCTAGCCAAGGGAACCATTTATGTAAATACTGTGTGTCAGGAAGAAGTGTAATATGCAGTAGCACCTGTAAGAAGGCCAGTTTGGTAGTGAGCCTGGAGAGAACAGGGGAGAATCAGTGAGAAGTAAAACTGAAAATGTAGTGTTAAAACTTCTACCATGAAGACCTCTGAGGAATTTTGCTTCACCTTAAAATGGGAAGGTATCAAACAAGGGTGAAGGCTATATGTTACACAATCAAACTTGTGTGCTGTTGGTTTTAAAAAAAAAAAAACATTTTGGCTACAAGAGAGAGAAAAGACTAGAAGTGAAGAAGAGAGACCAACTTGAATTCTATTACCATACGCCAGAGATCATGGTGGCTGGGACTCTTGCAGAGTTGGTAAAAACAGAAGTAGATGAAATCAAGAGATTCAGGAATCTCTCTTAAATTCTTTGGTAGCCACAGATGTCCCTGTATTTGTATGTCTTTGCACATCTCCTAGGTCAAGAGATTTTCCTTGGTTTCCCATCACACCTTTGCTCTTTGTCATTTATAGATCCCACTCTTAGTAGAAATACCTGCATTTCTCTATGGTTTGTGCTTCTTGGTCACTGGTATGGGCTACTTACTTTATTGTAAGTTGGCTTGGGCCACTGCTTTCTAGGAATAGCCCACAAACCATTGCCCAGGGCATGATGAGTATAGCTCTAATGCCAGAGGATGTGTCTACTTCTATCCAGGCTGGTTCTTAGACAGGGAAGCCCTTATACAATGTAAAGGCTCCACTTTGGCCACTGACCACCTAGGTTACCTAAAAATGCTTTGCTTAATAATAGCAAAGTTCCCTGATTTAGTACTCAGAGAGCAGGAAAATCAAAGGTAACTTAAGCAGAATAGATGCCTAAATTCTTACTACAACTTCTGGCAGGACCACTGTGTGAGTGATGCCAGTTGAGGTTATACAAGAGAGTGACCTTCACATCCCTTTTTGTATGTTATGTGCGGTGAGTATGCAGTACATGTCCATGATGCAAATAAATTAATCAAAGATAAATATCTAGTCTGATACACCCAGAATTAAAAAGAAATGAAGTTATTAAGAATGGTTACATTCTGAAATCTAATCAGAAATTCAACAAGAAATGAAAAGGGAAGAAATTTGGTTGAAACTAGAACCAAGACAGAAGCAGAAAGAAACTGAAAAAAGAAAAAGAGTTTGGTGAAGGTAGCATGGGGAAAAAGCACTTGATTGTTATTTTGGCAGGAGAGAGAAAAATCTGGAATTGGTGTATACTCTGATGGACACAGTGTGACTATGCATGCCCCAGCTGGGTTTACTTCATCTCCTCAGGCTACTGTGACCGCCCCAAGTTTCTTGAAGTTTGAACTTCTGGATTGAAAATCAGTCTAGACATTTTATTCTCAGACTTTCCAGAGGAAACTCAGATGGTAATCCTACCACCACATCAAATTGAGAACCTGCATTGTTCTCACCTCATGACAGCCATTTAGGCAATGTCCAAGCCAATTCAAAGGAATAAGGAACTATTTCCACTTTGTAAGAAAGTAAGTACTTCCTTAAAGTCCATTATGTGAGTTGCTAAAAAGAAAAAAAATGCTAATGTAAACCTTTAAACAGCTTGTTTAAATATTAATATAAAAGCAAGGAATGTCAGAATGCTCACCTTTGCTCTGTCATTTCTGAACATATTTACTTATTTTATATTTAAGCCCCCAAAATCTTGAATTCCAATGAAAACTTGGAGATGCAATGAAAAGAACAGAGGACCCTAAATGAAGATAAACAGATTTGAGTTTTAATTGTATCTATGTGATCTGGAACTTGCCCCTTAATCTCTCCCCATGTCCGATCCTTCGTGTAAAAAAGTAACAGTGCTATGTACATGATCTGAAAGAATTTTTTTTTTTTTTATCTAGAACACACATTGATTCCATTTAGGATTTGTAAAAGGAAATTTCACAATGGAGCAAGCAAGCCTAGCTAAAAGAGTCTCTTTTAAATAGGGTTGAAAGACCATAAGGGAGGAGGAATTTATGCACCTCCACTGAATTATTTTGTTATACATTAATTAATTAAATACCTCAAAATAATTTTTTGCCTAACCTTCTTTCTCTACCACAGAATTATCAGATTTAACAAATAAAATTAAGGGATGCCCAGTTAAATTTGAATTTCAGATAAACAATAGATAGACTAAAAATCTAAGCATGTCCCATGCAATATCTGGATCATACTTATATTAAAATTCAAATTTTACTGGGCACCCTATATCTTATCTGGTAATGCTACTTACTACCACCAGATACCTTTTTAGCTTAGTTGGGGTAAATAACATTCTACATATGTATTTTTATTCTATGCAAGAACATTGACTCTGACCGGCAGACTGGAGAAATCCCCTCTGAAAATCTCCAGGCATGACAAATAACCAAATCCATCAGATAATATTTGACTAAATCTTCTTTTGAGATAGGGGAACAGCCTAGATGGCTTCTGGGAATTCCACTCAACCTAATATTTTTGAGTACCTAAATCATAGGATGATCAAATAAGCTGACTGAAGCTTCCAGAAGGCAGGGGCATTGTATGACTTCACGGAGCCTGACATACCACCTAGTAGAGGTGCTGACACAGTAGGCATTCGGTGAATATATATTGGAAAAATCAATGAGAAAAAAATCCCTTGAAATCTGTTTATTCCAGAAATAATAAAATAAAGGAAAAATTAGAGAAGTTCATTTTCAACTACGAACCCAGAGTCATAAGGTCCCACAGACACTTCATAGCTACTGCTTTACATTCATGACTGAAGCTGCATTCTAAGGTTTTATGTGTGGATTTTTAGAAGGCCCAAGGCTCTTTGGAAGAGTTGAACCCAAAACCAGTAGAGTGATTTTTTTTTCCCCTCCAGGTGCCATGCAAGTGTTCTCAAAAGATATTATTTTGACTCCTAAACCTAAGTCCTTGTATGGCCCTGCAGGGCCACCTGAATATTTTCTTAATCCGGAGTATGAGCCTTTTTAGGGTACTTAGAAATTGAAGTTGAGGGTTGCGAATAGAATCTCTTTGTAACTAAGGAAAGCCATTTTGACTTCAAAAATTACAGATGGAGGGGTGCCTGGGTGGTTAAGTCAGTTGTGCATCTGACTTTGACTCAGGTTATGATCTCACAGGTTCTGAGTTCAGTCAGGCTCTGTGCTGACAGCTCAGAGCCTGGAGCTTGCTTTGGATTCTGTGTCACCCTCTCTCTCCCACTCGTGCTCTTTCTCTCCTTCAAAAATAAATAAACATTAACAAAAATTTTTAAAAAAATAAATAGAGCAATCAAGAAAGAAAATAAAACTAATTAATTTATATTTATTTTAGCTTTCATTCAGCTACTAGGGAAAATTTGAAGTTTTTCCAGACTTAAATTTCTTTCTTTCTTTCTTTCTTTCTTTCTTTCTTTCTTTCTTTCAAGAGATAGAGCATGGGAGGGACAGAGAGAGACAGAGAGAGAGAGAGAGAGAGAGAGAGAGAGAGAGAGAGAGAGAGAATCCCAAGCAGGTTTCATGCTGTGAGTACAGAGCCTGATGTGGGGCTTGATTCCACGAATTGTGAGATCATGACCTGAGCTGAAATCAAGAGTCAGGTGCTTAACCGACTGAGCCACGCAGGCACGCCAGACTTACATTCTAAAAGAATCTCCTAAGGGGAATGCATTGTATAATGACAATAATGTTTCTGATTTCACCTCTTCCCAATAGAAATTTTTTAAAAAATTTTTAAAAAAAAGGAAGGAAGAGAGGGAATACAGAAATTCTCTCATAGTCCTTTTGATAGTGATTCGTGTTTCAAAAAAAAGAAAAAATACTATTTATTAATTGTTATCCAAGGAAGGGTCTCTCTTAGCTTGAAATTAGGTGGCAGATTTCTACAAGAAATTTTTGTCTCCCTCTCCTCTCTCTCTCTCTTTCTCTCGTGAATGTGTGTGTATGTGGGTAAGATTTACATATTTCCATCATGAAGCTTATGGCCTCTAATAAACTTTTTCTACTGGTACTAACTGAAACACTTAATACATATTAAGCTGTCAAAAATAATGCTACAAAAAGAAACAAGGGGCGCTTGGGTAGGCCAGTCGGGTAAGCCTCCAACTTCAGTTCAGGTCATCTCACGGTTTGTGAGTTCAAGCCCTGTGTGGGGCTCTGTGCTGACAGCTCAGAGTCTAGAGCTTGCTTCGGATTCTGTGTCTCCGAAATTTTATATAAAATTTCTCTCTCTCTCTGTCTACCCCTCCTCCGCTTGTGTGCATCTTGTCTCTCTCAAAAATAAATAAACCAACTTAAATAAATAAATAAATTAAATAAATAAATAAATACATACATACATACATAAGATGCCTTCCCTTGAGTGAGCAGCAGTCAGAAGGAGAATGCAAATTCATTATTGTGAACAAATAATAAAATTATTGTATTTTTCTATGCATTAAAGATTCACCTGTAGAAATTTAAGGTCACTCATTCAAACATTTGCTGAATCTCTGTTACATAAAAGACAAAAGCTTTGCTCTCAAGTAGCTTTCAATGAAGTAAGAAAGATAAAACACAATAATAACTTTATTCAAAACTTTCTACTTTATGTTATGCTTTTGCATTCCCTGGGGGAGATATTTAATTTCGTTCAACCTTGCTTTTTCTCATCCGTTAAAACAGTACTGTGAGGGTTAAATGAGAACGTGTGCACGTGCGAACTCATGTAAGCAAGCATGCATATATATTCATAGATCACCACAATATCTGGCATACTGAAAACTCTCCGTCAATATTAACCATTATTATTGTCATCTATTTCCTCATTTGACCTCCGTCATGACCCTGGGATGGAGAAGTGAAGTCTGAGGTTTAGGGAGATTAGGTGCTTTTCCAAGGATCACATAGCCTGGAGTTTCCAGAATCTGATCTTTACTTTTGTCTTGTGACTTTCAGTTTCTTTCATTGTATTACATTTTCTCCAGAATTTTCCAAATTGAAGACAGACATGAGTCTTCAGATCAATGTGTGCTTTAATAAAACTTCAAAGCATCAGGCATAAAGAGAAACTCTTAAAGTGACCATGGAAAAAAGATTATCTACAACTGAATAATCAGAGGCTGACTTCATATTTCTCACCAGACACAGGGGAGACCAGTAAAGTTTGAGACACTATCTTCAAAATGCTGAGGGACAACAACAGTCTGAACCAAGTGACCAACTTAACTACTTATCAATAATGAGAACAAAAAAAGACATATTGAAATATATAAAGACTTTCAAAAATTACCACCAACAGATCTTTAATTAAAAAATGAATGCTTAAAAGAGATTCTATAGCAAGGAGAAAAAAGTAAACTTATAGGGAAGGAAAGAGGTAGCAAAACCAAATGTTAACATGATTTCTACTCAATATAGTGATAGATATAATCGTTTCAAAACTATCTAAATGACTTCTTAAGTTTTAAAAAGACAAAACTTAAATGCTTTCCAAAAATAAAAATATAATGGGCTTTTAATGGATTTTACAGTGAATTAAGGTCCATGTGTTGTGGAGGTAGGTAAAATATTCAATTTCATTAGAAAAAGTGGTAGTTAAATATATATATATGTTAAAGGAGTGAGGGTGACAGCTTAAAAAACTAATAAAATATAATATGATATAATAAAGTAAAGTATACAGTGCATGGTGTTCAAACAGCAGAGGGAAAAAAAATGACACAGAATAGTTAAAAAAAAAAAAAAAGGAAAAACAAAATCAATCAAATGCTAACAAAAAAGAAACTGATATAGTGATAATAAATTAAACAAGATAAAATTAAAGGCAAAAGTATTGATGGAAATGAAGAGCTAATGCACAACGGGAGGAATAATTCTGTAACAAATCATAATATGTTTAAGCTTGTCTCTAATAATATCATTTGGAAATACATAAAACCAACAGACACATGAAAAGATGCTCAAGATCAAAATCAGGGAAATACAAATCAAAACCACAAGGAGATATCCCCTCACACCTTACATCTGTCACCTTACACCTGTCAAAGATAAGTAACAAGTGTTGGCAAGGAAAAATACATACATACATAAAGCAAACTGTTGGCAGCAGTGGTAAAATGTCAGAGTTAAATATGTGATGGTGATATCAAACTGGGTTGGGTTTAAATCGTAGTGCTCCCAATTACTAGCTTTGTGAACTTCTTACTTTCTCATATCCTCTTTGTCTGCAAGCTGGGGAAATGATGCATTCACTTCATATAGTTATTGTAAGTGTAAAATAAGTTATATGCAGAGGGCACATGACAGTGCCTGAATAAATAGATGCATTAATTTTTAGAAATTGAGAGAATTGCTAAGAATTGATTTCCCATAATAATGTGAAAATTGATCATAAAACAAAATATAATAATGGATTTTCTCTAATAGAGAATACATATTGAACCCTCACTCCAAAATATAAATAGCATGTATTTTTCAAGTTATCGGGATACTATATATAAAATTAATCACATACTAAGTCACATGTAACGTCTGATTTTTTTTTCAAATAATTTCTATCACAAAAATAAGGTCTTCATACAATGCATTAACTAATAAAAATAAAATATGGTTATTTATGAAAGTTAATATATTTTCATAGGTAAAGTGTGAGAAAAAAAGATCGCAGTAGAAATTAGAGATGATTTATAACTGAATAAAAATAAAAGTATTATACATCAAAATCTGTCAGATGCTAGTACAGCAGTAATTAGTGAAATTTATACACATAAGTGCATTTATGAAAAATAGTGATTGAAAATAACTAAGACAAAGGTTTAATTTTAAGATAGGGAAATAGTAGAATAAATTAAATAATTTGAAGAACCAAAGAAAAGCTAATGACAGTAACAGAAAATAAACTCAACAAAAAATGACTATTGCTTTGAAAGAAAGAAATAAGACTGATCAGTAACAAAGAGTATCAAAAATAGTCATGGGATGGGGCGCCTGGGTGGCGCAGTCGGTTAAGCGTCCGACTTCAGCCAGGTCACGATCTCGCGGTCCGTGAGTTCGAGCCCCGCGTCGGGCTCTGGGCTGATGGCTCAGAGCCTGGAGCCTGTTTCTGATTCTGTGTCTCCCTCTCTCTCTGCCCCTCCCCCGTTCATGCTCTGTCTCTCTCTGTCTCAAAAATAAATAAACGTTGAAAAAAAATTAAAAAAAAAAAATAGTCATGGGAAAAGGGAATGGAAATTGTAAAAAGGAAAAGGACTATATTTCTACAGAGTGTTTATAATGTTAAAAAATTATGAAGAAATTTATGCCAATAAACTTGTAGATTTATATTAAATTTGCAACTTTCTAGGCAAATATGTTAGCAAAATTGCCTAAGAAATAATAATCCTTCAATAAATTTAATAAATTATGCAATTGGACCTTACCCCAAAAATACCAAAACTTCTAGACAAAAAATTCATACTGTATAAAAATATTTCAGAAAATAGAAAATGAGGGGAAGCTACCCAACTACTTTTATGAGGCAAACATATCTTCATACCCAAAGAAGACATGAACAGTGACAAAAAGAAAATCCTGTAGGTAGACACCAAAAAACTCAATAAAGTTCAAGACTCATTTATGACTGTTTTTAGCAAATGAGGAAAACAAGGAGAATCCCCGAACTTATCGATAGTAAACACCACACTGTGATGTGCTACTTCAGAAGCATTCCTATTAGACTCAGATGCAATACGAGGAGGTCTCCTATCACTGCCTCCAACAAACATTGCATTGCAAATTCAAGGCAGACAATAAATAAAAAAAATTAAGACATATAAGAAACACAAAAACTAGAAAAATTATCTTTATTGAGAAATACTAGTTATAAAATCCAAGAAAATTTATAGACAAGCAATTGAGACTAAGAGAATATTCAGCAAGTTTGCCAGATATGAGATCAATATATAAAATCAATAGCATCCCTACATATGAATAATCATCAATGAGTAAGACAATGGCAAAACCCTCCACAGTATATAGCAGTAAACCTAGCAAAAGTTGTATAGTAAGCTTTCATTAGATAACACTATAAATTTAAATGATGTTTTAAAGTACCAAATAATGGAAAATTATGGTATAATAGAAGACCTAATCTACAAAAGGTATCAGTTCACTCTAACATTCTACGTTTAAAAAATTTTTTTTTGATGTTTATCAATTTTTTGAGAGACAGAGTGTGAGCGGGGTAGGGGCAGAGAGAGAGGGAGTCACAGATTCTGAAATAGGCTCCAGGCTCTGAGCTGTCAGAACAGAGCCTGATGTGGAGTTTGAACTCAGGGACTGCGAGAGCATGACCTGAGCCAAAGTCGGACACTTAACCCACTGAGCAACCCAAGCGTCCCAAACATTCTACATTTTTTTAGAATTTTTAATCCAATTTCAACAGTAATCCCAGAAAGAATGGGTGTGGGTGTGGGTGGGTGTGTTTTATGGAACTTGCCTAGCTTATCCTAAAATCTATATATAGGAACAAAAATAATCCAAGATTAATACATTTAGAAGAAAAATAAGAGGATATCAACAAATATTTAATGCTAGAGTTACTAAAATAGTGTAGAGCAGAAACCGAAATAAACTCATAGACAAAGGGTCAGAAAAAAGAGTCTGACACAGATTCATACATGTATTGAAGTATAAGAGAGAAGTGGCATTACAATCACTGAGAGAATAATGGATTTTTCATTAATAGCATTAGAACAACTCGGTACGCAAATAAAGAAACAATCCCAAATATTTGAAAGTTTTAAATATGAAAAGCAAAACTTTAAAACTTCTAAAGAAAATACAGACTATGTTTATGATCTTGAGGTTGGTATTAGATATTAGATAAGGTATTAGTTATTAGATAAGACCTAACATGCATAACTAATTAAGTTAAAAACTGTCACATTTATCTACATGTCAATTAAAACTTTCTGTTTAATAAAATACCACACAGTTAAAGGAAGCTGCAGAATGGGAATTATATATGCACGGAGTGTCACCAATAAAGATTTTGTATTCAGAATGTATAAATGATTACAAAGAAGTAAGAGTAACACCCCAATAGGAATAAAGGGCAATATACATGAGCAAGATATTCAAGAAGAGATGTTCAAATAGCCAATAAAATAGAAGTAAGATGCTCCACCCCACATATTATTAGGGAAATGAAAGTTAAAACCGTGCCCAAATTAGAATGACCCAGCTTTACAAACTCAGCAGACAAAAATTTAAGTCTGACTATAATCTAGGCTTACAAAGGTTAAGGGGTCTCAGAGACTCTCATACACTGATAGCACAGTATAGCACTTTGGAGGCAAATATAGCAATAGTTCATGAAATTTAATATGCTGAATTAGTTTTCTTTGCTGTCATAGCAAATGACTACAAACCTCACGGTTTAAAACAATGAAAATTTGTTAGCTTACAGTTCTGGAGGTCAGTAGTCTGTCACGGATCTTGCTGGGCTAAAATCAAGGTGTTCTGTCCACAAGGCACAGCGTTCTTTTCTGAATGCTCTAGGAGAGAAACCATTTTACTTGCCTTTTTCTACCTTCTAGAAACCATCTATTTCCTGGTTCATAATCCCCTTCCTCCATCTATAAAACTATCAACAGGTGGTTGAATTCCTTTCAGGTGGTATCTCCTGACCCTTTAGTCTGCCTCTGCTAATTTCAAGGACTCATGTGATTAAATTGGGTCCTCCTGAGTGATCCAAGATTATCTCCCCTTCTGAAGATCCTTAATCTTAACTGCATTTGGAAAATCCCTTTTGCCATGTAAGGTGATATATTCCCGGGTTACAAGGACATCTTTGGGACAGCCACTATTCTACCTATCACATGTACATGTGTTCCTTGAACTTAGCAGTTCTACTTCTGAGGACTAAAGGAACCTTTGCAAATGTGCTCATAGAGATATTCACAAATATGTTCATTGGAACACTGCATATTACATAAGAATTTTAAAATCATGTTTATCAATAGGAGAATGAATAAATAATATTGATGCATCCATACAGTGGAATACTGCATTGGGTTAAGATAAATCTTAAAAACATAATATTGAACAAAATAAAATATAGAATTATATATGTGTATGTGTGTGTATAGATAGATATAGAATATAACTACTTGAATTGCCATAGTAAATGCAAGATTTGGTATAATGGTTATTTCTGGGAAGTGAGAGGAGGGGAAGACACATAAGTAAAGCATAATGTTTATATTCATTAAAGCTAAGTAGGTGCACATTTTCCTTAGAATATTCTTTAGACCTTTTCTTTTTATGTTCGTGTGTTTTACAATATGATTGGTAAGATTTTGGGTTAGGGCACTGAACTGAATGAAGGCATCCCATAGCAGGAGCAAAGGCTAAGATGAGAATACAGCCGAGTTAAGCCTACATTCATTGATGTAATTTAAAAACTCTAGACCGAATACCAAAAGATGGGCTTTATTCCTGGCTCTATCACCAACTTGCTCTGTGACTTTGAGAAAATTAGTGAACACAACCAGATCTTACTTCTCCCATCTCAAAAGCGAGGACTTCGAATCAAAACAGTTTAGGTCTATTTTGACCATAAGAGAGTCTACCTAATGACTTTTTACGTACAGTATGATTTTTTATCACTAAAATATGGGTCATTTGGCAAAGTACATATTTTTGAGATTGGCAATTGTGTCCAATGAAACTGTACACACACACATACACACACACACACACACACACACACACACAAACACACACCTCTTCCATAATTCCTGACTTTTGGTTAAAACCACCCCTGGCCAACTTTTTGGTCTTTTAGAGATGGCCCCAGAGCTGGGATAGGGGACAGCAGCTATTAAAGCAAATATGGGATAAGATTTTGAGGTGGGATTGAATTTGGAGTCCTGTTCTTTGTGGCCCTTGCAGAACAAAGCTCAGTTTCCCATTCATATGATCTCCTTGGAGAACATGTTCAGTGGTGAGCTGTTACAGTACATCTCCAGAACACTTATTTCCCAAAACAAATCTATTAATGCCATAGAATTATGGTAACTGCCAGTCCTAATTTAAGAATAGACAGTGTTAGACTATGGGGTAAATATTTCCTGGCAAAAAATATGGCCATACAAATCCCAGGGTTACTAAGTGATCTCCTTGCCGATGCCAAAATGGCCCTCGGACTGCAAAAAGAATTCCCTTTACAGATGCTCTGCCACATCACAAATGCTTCTTTTGTCTTATGTGCAAAATCAACTTTAAGGACCGCCCAGACTTTATACCTTGATTCATTTCTTTGGACACTACTTGGCATGCCCTAGCAAGCAATGTCTTCTTCAATAAGAACAAACCACTTACTTCAAATGACATAAATTCTTGAGTAGGGCTCTGACCAGGACAACATTGCCCAAGGCGGCAGGCTGTGCTCATTGGCCCTCTTTTTTTGAGCAGCCCTACTTTCATGTCCCAGTTACTCAACTTTGAGCACAGCCAAAAATGATCTCGAGCCAAGTTCTTCTGGACAAAAAACACTCAGAACTCTTGCTTGCTTCAAGCCAGTAGAAGACTCCAGCCGGATATTGGACCCGTCAAGTAGTTTTAATAACTAAAAGAAGAACATATTAGATTCTTGCTCTCATTCTCTGTAGTGCTGAAGCCACATTAGTATAAGCCATTTCTATGTAGACTTTTTATGTTTCCATTTAAATTCTCTTCTGGTTTTATTGCTTCTGTACATACGATGATGTTTCAGAATATGGTTCGCAATCATGTATATAATTCCCAAAGACCCATGGAAGTGATGACTTCAGGTATATATCACCATTCTCTGTTTTAGGAGAGGGTATTCCAGGCAGTGTATAATGATCTCCACTCTCTTGTCACTGCATTCTATTTATCTCCCATTCATTTTCCCCTAATCTTTTGGAATTTGACCCCAGACTTGTGGTTTTCTTCTCCAACCCATCGACTGTTCATGTGAACAAGTTATCCAAACACCAAATATCTGTAATTGACAACTTTTTCTCCATCAGTTACTTCTAGAACATGCCACCACACAAATTGCTCCAATTCTAAAAATTATAAATTCAAGTTCCTCACTTCTATCACACCCTCTAATTTTTCTAATTTATTTAGTGGACATTATTCTATCCTTCTGGGTTCCCCAGTTCATTGACTCTCCTATTTCTATCTTCTTATCACCTTTCTTTTCTCTCCCTTTGGGTCAGATTACATGATTCAGAATTTCTGTAATTATCCTGATAAAACCATTGACTTTTTTTTTTTTTGCATGTTTTTTTCCTCAGAAAAATCTAATCTTGTATCAACTCATTCATTTGCTTTGGAAAACAGATCTCACAATATTTTGGAATTGCAAACCTTATCTTTTTCTCTGGTCAGCTTGACTTCCTACTTTCTCTAAAGATTATTTAAAATTTTTCTTCTATACTCAAACTGCAACTTCTGTCTCAACTTCATACTATAGTTATTTATTTTTAATTTTTAGCTGATGGTACCATTTACTTCACAGCAGAGAAAGATCCACTTGAAAAGAATTAACTAAATTTACGAGCATCCAAACCACAAACCTACCTGAATCTGCATGTACCTTCTCTTCCCTCTGTGCTACTAAAGGAGGTGGCCCTCTGGTCTTAAGTGCTTCTTATAATCATCTGGGCTCCGGGCTCCCATGCCCATTGGTTTACTCTGGAGCCTTTCACTTCTTTTACTTTCCTCTGAATCATCAGTCTTCCAGTTTATTTTCTTTTAAAGTTTATTTAAGAGAGAGAGAGAGAGAGAGAGAGAGAGAGAGGATACACATGGGGCTATCAGTCATCAGGGCAGAGCCTGATGCAGGACTTGATCCCACGAACCAGGAGATCATGACCTGAGCGTAACTTTCAACTTCATATAAGAGCTTTCTCATCATCATTACCTGATCTTCCAACCATTTTAACCATTCTTCATTTCAGTAGTTTTGAAAATCTATGTTTATTAGTTATTTGAGTTTCTTTTTTGTAAAGATTGTGCTTATATAGTTTATGAAATTTCTATGCAATTGTCTCTTCATTGATTTATAGGATCTGTTTCTAGATTCCAGATATAAATCGTTTGTCAGCTAAACAATGCACTAAGTGTTCTCTGTAGCTTGCTTTTTGAGTTTGTTTATGAGGTCTTTTGTCATATAGGGCTTTTCATTTTACTGTGATCAAATTTAATAGGCTTTTTTTGGTATCTTTTTAAAAAAAACTTTGTTTTATGATGTAATAAAGATATATCTCAATATTTTCTTCTAGAATATTCAAAGTGTTATTTTTATATTATGTCTTTCATTCACATAAGATTTTTGAAGTATATGGGGACCTTGGGTGGCTCAATCGGTTGAACATCCAATTCTTGATTTCAGCTCAGGTCATAATCTCATGGTTGCTGGGTTTGAGCCCTGCATCAGGCTCTGCGCTGGTGGTGTGGAGCCTGCTTGGGATTCTCTCTCTCTCTCTCTCTCTCTCTCTGCCCCTCTCTGTACTCTCTCTCTCTCCAAATAAATAAGTAAATAAAGAAACTTTTTTAAAAAATAATTTTTAGAGAATAGTGTAAACTAATTTTATTTTTTTCTTATAGCTTATTACCCAAGCAGCATTTATTCAGCTGCCCAATTTCCATCCAGTGATTTGAAACAGGAGCTCAATCATCTGTCTCTGACCTTTATTTTTTTGTCCCATTGGCTGATTTTCCATTCATGCATTAATATCACTCTGTTTTTATTATTACATTGCAATAGATTTTTTTTTTTTTTTTTTTAAATTTTTTTTTCAACGTTTTTTATTTATTTTGGGACAGAGAGAGACAGAGCATGAACGGGGGAGGGGCAGAGAGAGAGGGAGACACAGAATCGGAAACAGGCTCCAGGCTCTGAGCCATCAGCCCAGAGCCCGACGCGGGGCTCGAACTCACGGACCGCGAGATCGTGACCTGGCTGAAGTCGGACGCTTAACCGACTGCGCCACCCAGGCGCCCCTGCAATAGATTTTTTATATATTTTGGTACATGGTATGGTGAATTCTTCTACCATATCTGTTTTCTCAAAACTCTTGCCCTTTTATTTGAATTTTAGTGATTACCTTAGTCATAAGAAATTTTATTAGTTTTTTTTTAGAATTGCACCAATTTAAAAATTTTGGTGAAATGACTGTTTTTTAAATTTTTGACTCCCAGCTATAAACATGGTGTACTGTTTTCATTTACTTCAGTCTTCTTTTGTATATTTCAAGAATATATATTATGCTTTTATCATCAAATTTGTTATATCTTTTTTATTCATATGTTTTATTTTATCCTCATTTACTTTAAACTGTTTTTAGTAATAAATAGGAATGTATCTATTATCTCTCTAAATTCTCTCAATCGTGCTATAGTTTGGTTGTATATTTGCTTCGTCCACATATATGATAAGATCTCTCAGAACAATGACAATTTTGATATTCCTCTTTTATTCACATATACTTTTGTCTTCCTTGCCTTTGTTCAAATATTCAAAAATATGTTAAGCAGAAACAATGATAAAGAGAATCCTTATTTCTGACTAATGATATTTATTGTAGGGTTTTGTGAATAATATCATGTTTGGGAAATTTCTTTCTGTTCTTAGTTTGCTAAGATTTTTCACTAGAAATGGATTTTGAATTTCATTGAATGCTTCATTTTATATCTGTTGAGATGGTATGATGGTTTTTATCTTTTATTTGATAATGCAGTAAATTATAGTATTAAATTTTTTTGAAGTTAATTCTTGAACTTATGGGATAATCTCTGCATGTTAAAATTATTTTAATACATTGCTTGATTGGATTTGGTTTTGCATATTTGACATTTAAAAAAAATCTATGCACCCACATTTTATACTCCCAGTCCCTCCACATACTTGAGAATATATGGTATTATCAATCCTCCTAGGTTTAACCATTACAGTGGTATAAAATGCTATTCCATTGTGGTTTTAATTAGCATTTCACCGATTAGTAATGATATTGAACAGTCTTCATGCACTTATTGTCCATTCACACATTTTCCTTTCTGAAGTGCCTGTTCAATGTTCTTGTCCATTTCATAGTGTTTGTCTTTTTATTGAAGATTTGAAGGCATCTCTATATATTCTGCATATGAGTCCTTTGTTAGATATATGTACTCCTCCAGAAGTAACAGATTTTTTCATGGAAATGGAAGTTTTCTGCCCTTTGCACATATATTGGTTTTGCTTCTACCTTTGCCTCCTGGAAAAGATCTTTTTCTGGGCTCTATGGGCAGGAATATTTCCTGTGCCTTCTCCAGTATCTTAAGGTTTTTGTTTCATAGGAAAGAAGAAATCAAAGACATGTATGTATAAGGTTTCGTGCTTGTCTCCCAGTGCGAGTCACAGGACATCCCTTACCTGCGTGTCTACACCACCAAGGAAGGCTCTCTCTAGATGCTCGCCCTTCCCGAAATCTTCTTATAAGCACCCAGTGAAGGTCTATTGAAACACAAAAACAAAAACAAAATCTTGGAAGTGAATATGAACTGCCTGAACTCTGTTTATGTTTGTGATTCCTGGTCATTCTAAATTGATACACTGGGCCACACTTAATTCTGTCAAAATTTGAGCTTTTTTCTTCTTACCTGCTTTTATGGTGGCCTACTTTGCCTCCTAGCCTCTTCCAAACATGAAATAGTTTCTCCTTCTGATTTTGGAGAAATTTGTTTCTATTCAGAAACAGTGCACATGTTACCTCAGCTCTATGATGAGTTTAAGAACATTTATGATTTTGTAGATTGTCTGACTTTTTCTCATTGTTGGTGTGGGAGAAAATTCTCTTGAGGCTTTCTACATCTTAAGCATAAGTAGAATTCCTTCTGATATTGATTGGCATTGCATTAAACCTATATTTCAATCTTGGGAAAATGAACGTCTTAATAATAGTGTGTATTTTAATCCATAAACACGGTATATCTTTAAATTTATTTAGGATGCTGTTTATTTCTCTCTGCAGTATTTTGTAATTTTTAGTATAAAGGTCTCAAATCTCTTCTTATGTTTTTTCCTAAGTAATTTTTGTTTTTACATGCTATATTTGATGCTACTTTTTGAAGAGTGATTTCCAAATTATTCATTGCTATTATATAAAAATACAAATGACTTTATTATATGATTTCTTATATGATTTTCTTATATGACCACTAACTTGTGAACTTACTACAACCACTTATTCTGATAGTTTTGGCAGGAGAATTGACTGAGATTTTCAATGTGAAACTGATGCTGTTTACAATAAAAATAATTTTACTTCAAATTTTCATTTATAAGGTCTTCCCTCCACCTTTTTAAAATACTTTATTGCACCAGTTAGGATAGCCAGTGCAATACTGAATAGAAATGATGGAAATGAACTTCTTTACATTATTAACAATTACAGGGGAAAAGTGTAGTACATATTTCATTATTAGGTATATTGTTAGCTATAGTTTTTTTTTTTTTTCATCAATGACTCTTATCAGATTTGGGAAGCTCTATTCTTAATTGTTACAAATTTCTACATGAGTGAGTGTTGATTTTGTCAAGTTCTTTTTCTGCATCTGCTTAGATGATCATCTGATTTTCTTCTTTACTCAGTTAATGAGATTTTTTTTATGTAAAATCACCCTTTTATTCCTCTCTGTTGTTCATGATGTTTTGGTTCAATTTGTTAATATTTTGCTAAGAATTCTTTTGTTTATGTTCATAAGAAATATTAGTAAATTGTAAATTAGTAAATTAGCATATTTCAAGGAATTTGTCTATTTCATCTGAGTTGTCATGTTTCTTGACATAACCTTTTTTTTATTATTCCTTTCTTAAGTTCTTAATGTTCATAAAATCTGTAGTAAGAAACTCTCTTTCAGTCTTTTAGTCTTTGTGTTCTCTGTTTTTGATTGGTCTAGTTAGGAGATTTATACATTTTTAAAAATGTTTTATTATTTATTTTTGAGAGAGACAGGCAGAGCATGAGTAGGGGAGGGACAGAGAGAGAAGGAGACACAGAATCTGAAGCAGGCTCCAGGCTCTGAGCTGTCAGCACAGAGCCCAACAGAGGGCTTGAACTCATGGACCATGAGATCATGACCTGAGCCGAAGTCGGACACTCACCAGACTGAGCCAACCAGGCACTCCTCAAATTATTTTCTTACTTCTTTTGAAATATCTTTTTGAATCATGGGTTACTTACAATTATCTTGCTTAATATTAAAATGTTATCGACTTTCTAGACATTGTTATTCATGTTTAATTTTAAACCATTGTGGTCAGAGAACCTATCCTATAGTATTTTGAAACTTATATTTTATTGAAACTTATTTCATGACCCAGCAGATGATCTTGGAGAATTTCTCATGTGCACTTCAAAAGGATGTGTATTCTAGAGGTGTTTTATGCAGGTTTTGTAAATGTCCATTAAATCAATTTGGTTGATAGTGTTTTCAGACATATATATTTAATGATTTTTGTCTATTTATTCTTTCCTATACTTTTAAGAAGAATGTATTCCTGCCTTTTAGTTCTGTTGATTCTGCTTCAAGGATTTGGAAGCCATAGTTCATACAGAATTAGGTTTTTATATCTTTTTTGAGGAATTGACTATTTTACCATTCTAAAATATCCCTTTTTATCTCTACCCTTTTCTTGAAATCTATTTTCTCTAATAATATACTATATAATATACCTTCCTAAGATTTTAATGCTTACTTTTGAATAATATCTTTTTTACTCTCACATATTCCACTTGTCCATATCTTTATATTTTAAGTGTGTTCCTATAAATAGCATGCAGTTGATTGTTGCTTTTATGTCCATTCCGACAATCTCTATTGTTCTATCCATTTTTCTTTGCTACTCCATTGCTCATTTTCTGTATTCTTTTGTGAAGAACAAGTATTATTTAGTATACTTATGTATTCCTTTTTATGTACCCAGATTTTTTTTTAGCTGTACCCCTCTGCTTGTTTACCACATGTAATGGTTACTTCACACTGTACTGTCTAATATAGTATCCACATGTGACTATTAAATTTAAATATATTAAAACTAAATAAAATGAAAATGTAGTCATACAGATACACTAGTAACATTTCATATGGTCAGCTGTTACTTGTAGATGAGAGGCACTAACTTGGATAGTGTAGGTACAGGACAATGCCATCACTATAGAAAGTTCTGTCTAGAGATGACAATAGGCATCTTTAATTTACCACAATTTATATTCAAATCATACTGTAGTCATTTAAATAGTGTAAAAATCTTTCAAATGATATATGTTCATTTTATGCTCCTGCTATAAATTCTATATATAGATATAGATACAGGTAGATACATATTATTGGTTCCAGAATATATTATACATTGTTGTTATTTTCCCATATCTTATATATACAAATAAATTGGCTACCCAAATGTATCTACTCCTTAATTCCCAGAATCTGTTAATATGTTGTATTACATGGCAAAAGGGACTTTGCAAATGTAATTAAGATTATGGACCTTTTAATAAAGGGATTATCCTGAATTTTTATGTGGGTCCAATTTAATCATAAGAGCCCTTAAAAGTAGAAACTTTTCTCAGTTGGAACCAAAAGAGAGGTAGAACAGAAGAGGTAAAAGAGAGAGGTGGCATAAGGATTAGTCATAAATTCCAAGTGTGAGAAGGATGGTTTTGCGCACCGTTGCCGGTTCTAAGATGGGGGGTACCACATGCGGGGACCAGGGAAACTCTAAGAGCCAAGGATGGCCCTTGGTTGACAGCTAGCAGACCAATATAACCTCAGTAATACAACCACAAGGAAATGGACTCTGAGAATTATTCTCAGAACCCCTAAGAGACAAGTTGTCTGATACCTTGTGAAACCCGGAGCAGGGAAACCAGCTGAGTAAACAGGGCCATAAGAAAATAAATGTAGGGGCGCCTGGGTGGCTTGGTCGGTTAAGCGGCCGACTTCCGCTCAGGTCATGATCTCACGGTCCGTGAGTTCAAGCCCCACGTCCGGCTCTGTGCTGACAGCTCAGAGCCTGGAGCCTGTTTCGGATTCTGTGTCTCCCTCTCTCTCTGCCCCTCCCCTGTTCATGCTCTGTCTCTCTCTGTCTCAAAAATAAACTTTAAAAAAAAAAAATTAAAAAAAAGATAATAAATGTATACAACCATTAAGCCATTAAGTTCACAGTAATTTGTTATGGCAATGATAGAAAACATATATACATATATATAATTTATGCACATACATATGTATATGTATATGTATATGTATATGTATATGTATATGTGTGTGTGGGTGTCTATATTCTTTTATATTTACTCTCACAGGTCTGGGCTCCCTTAGAGTGTCACATTCTTTAGCTAAGTAATCTATCTTATTCTATAGTGCAGGTTTGCTTGAGAAAAATTTCTCAGCTTTTATCTTTTGTCTATCTGAAAGTTTCTTTAACTTGCCTTCATTTTTGAAGCATATATTCATTGAAGATAGAATTCTGTTTTGACTTTTTTTTTGTTTTTATTTAGTACTTTCAGTACACATATTTTGTCAGCAATAAACCAACAATATTCTTGTTTCCCTGTGTATATGTGAATGTGAGAGCTTTTTTTCTAACTGCTTTTATGAATTTCAGTTAATCCTTGGTGTTCAGCATTTTGACTATGACTTCTTTAAGTATGGTTTACTTTGTATTTATGCTGTGTGATGATCTGAGCTTCAAGGAGATATAAGTTAACATATTGTGTCAACTTAGGAAAATTATAGCTATGATCATGTCTTCAAATATTTCTTCAGTACCATACACTTTCTCTCCTCCTTCTGGGACTCTCTTTACACCTATGTTAAACTTCTTAATTTTATCCCCACAGATCTTAAATGCTCTTTCTGTTTTTCTCTCTTTTTTTTCTCTTTGTGTTTTGGTTTGATTAAATTCCAATTTTCTATTTTCAAGTTCACTTATTGCTTCCACTGATTTGTACAATCTGTTACTAAGCCTATCAAACAAATCTTTCCTTCTGTTTTCTCCTAGAATTTTAACTTTGTTGTATCTTCTGTCTTGAGCTTGTTCTGTTAAAGCTTTTGTTAGAGAGAGGCAACTCTATCTTTAAATATTTTGAATGTGAGATTAAAATTTTTGTTTCAGCAGGGCTTAGAATCTGAACTCTGGAAGAATCTAAAGATCCCTTTATACTTTCATTAGTCCAGCCATCAGCTTCCCAAAGCATGAAGGATAGCCTTAGAGTTCAGCTGCCACCTCTTTGAGTTTTCCTCTCCAGTCTTTTCCTGGAAAAGTCAATCTGCCCTGTCACCTCGCCTAACTCCTCAAAGCCTACTGCAGTGTATTGGCTGCAAGGTGCAGAAGGAGAGGGAGAAGGAGGGAGAGAAGGAAGAAGGATGGATCGAGGCTGGGAGGAATGAGGAGAGAGAGAGTTAGTTCATTAGTTCTCTGGCTCTCCTGCCTGGCCCCAATCTTTGGTGCCGTTGGTGAAGAAAAGGATTGGTGTGTGGGTACAGGCTCTTAGCATCTAATACATCGTTCCAGACCACAGGTGGCTATTAGAAATTTGATAATAGACTGGAATCTCCTTATAATGGATTCCTTCTCTTCTCACTGGTCTTCCATGGATGAAAACAGCTACAAGTTTCTTCATTTAGATTTATTTTTATTCTAAACTCTCTGATGGGTTTTTAAAACTATGATTGTATAGCTTAATCAGTTTGCTTAATTTCTCTGAGTAATGTTTTGTTTCTAAATAAATATGGCAGAGAAACCATGTATGGTCTATGACCTCATCCACTGATTTCAAGGATATAGTATCCTCTAAGAATTGACTTTCTTTGGTTTCTCTGTTCTTCAATGCTCTCCCACTCTAGGGGAGAGCAGAGACCATAACTGGAGCTAATCTTGACTTCAATCCCAGTTTTGATTTTTGTCCTGACCCTGGCCTCAGCTTTAAAATGAAATTTTAATGATCTCCCTTTCACTAAACAAATGGTCCCTTGGAACTTTATCAGAGATTCATTTGGTTTATCTGTTCATCTAGAGCAAATGGACACTGGAAAGTTATCAGTCTTTTATATGTCAGTATGAATTAGAACTGTATCCTTTCCACCCAACACCTAATTCAGTTGAGCTACAGTAATAAACAAAACAAAAACAAAACATCTGTTGGAGAGAAAGATCAGACCTAAGTTATTGGATCAAACAAAGGTCCTTGGTTTTGAGGTGCTAGTAAGAAAAGATGCAGTCAGTAGGAAATGGTGCAGAAAGAATGATAAAGTAGTGCCAAAGATGAATTTGATCAGCTTAACAATTCTGGCTACATCAATCCCTGTTGAATAATTTTTCAACCTGCCATTGATAATAAAAGAAGCAAATCCTTTTTTTTCCCTTAAAATTAGTTCTTTGTTCTGTGAGGAAGATATACATTCAGAAGAGGATGAGCAGAAGGCACCTGCTATTAAGTAATGGAGAGAATTTGAAATAAGGTAAGAAAGTCTCCCATATTTTTCACATATAAAGGGGACTAGATTCTTCATTTTTTAGGAGGAAAGTTGAATCTAATATTGGAAATCTGTATATAAAATCAAAATAGTCAATTCATCAGACATATATTCTGCGCCAGGTATAGCTCTGTGGGACCTAAATAGAGAAAACTGTTAAGAGAAGAACACAATGTTTTCTGGTATTCATTTTTAAAGGTCATATGAAACAGCTACAAATAAATGGCTAAATCTTTGTATATAAAATAGCCCGACATGACTTGGGATGCACCGACTTTGGAAAAATCACACTTTATGCTGTGCAAAATCATGTTATATGCCTTATATCAAACTCAAGCAAAATCATGTTATATGCCTTATATGCCAAAAATTTATAAGTACAGGGACCTTGAATTTATGCTGAGTTTGAGTTAATGAAAACAAAAAAACAAACAAACAATTTCTTCCCCTAGTTTATTTTTTCCTTCTCCTAATAATGCCCAAAAGGTCAGGTAAGTTTTCTAATACCAGCCAATTTCACATATGCCTGAGATATATTTGATACATATAATATTTTAGCAGTTATAATGCATATTGCAATCAAAGATACATAGACTTGAAGACTAGAAATCATTCTGAATTCATTTTTAATTCCACTCTTATTCTCCCCAGGTCAAGATCTTCACCTACTTTTTAGAAACATTTGTGTTAAAAAAATTTTTCCCCAAGACTTTTGGTTTTGGCGCCTACATGAATAAAGCTTGGAAGATTTAACTACTGTTCTTACAACATAAGGAAGATAAACAATCAGTGGCTTTTCTCAAACCCTTCAGAGAACCATGCCCCACAAGGCAAACTTCTATCCCAAAATCCAGAAATCCAGGTGAACACAGAGAGTCCTAGCCAAGACCTGCTTACCTGAAGGAGAAGCCACAGCAGTCGTAAACAAGTAGAACACATAGGTGGTGATTTCGATAAATTGCTAGAGGCTAAACGTGGACACCAAGAGTGAGTAAGTGAAGGTTTGGGTGAGGGTGGAGGCACAATTTGGGAGGTTTTACCTTGAAGAACTCTACTAGGTTCTCTTGACAAAGAACCAAAAAAAATATCCCCATGGCTTTGGCAAAAGCAGGGGAAGAGTGATCATCATGAAATAGATCCAGAGGGCTTTGATAACAAAGACCTATTTTCAAGGAAAAGGGCTTTACCAGAAGTTTTTCACATCTGAGGGAACAGCACTGTTCCTACTCCAACCCCTTCTAGCCTCCCTGTCTCATCTAAGGGAGAAAGTTAAGAAACACCTATGAAGGTCACAGTCACCACATTGAAGGATAAAGACCCACTAAGAAGACTGAGAGTTAATCAGAATTAAAGAATACTTCCACTCCTGCACATTACTATCACATCAACAGGGCTCAGTACAATAATTGGATTACAGATAAGAGAGCTGCAAGACACAGTCTAAGGAAGAGTACTTAAGGAAGCTGAATGTAAACAGAGATTGGAGGCAGGGGAGGGGTGAGGGGAAGACACCAGAGGAATTTGAAGCCAGTGGCACAAACATTAACCATAGTTTGAAGCCATAGCAAACATTACATAAGGCCTAACTCACAGGCAGATCAACATAAAAGCTCATGCTAAAGGCTTCTTTGCCTCAGTTCCCATAATGTCAAATTTTCAACAGCAACAACAAGTTACAATATATGCTAAAAGGGCAGAAAGACCACAGTCTCAAGAGACAAAGCAATCATCAGAACTAGACTTATGTATGACACAGTTGTTGGAATTGTCAGACATAAAGTTTAAACTATGATTAATATGTCAGAGTCTCTAATAGAAAAACTAGATAATGATGGGGTGCCAGGGTGGCTTAGTCAGTTAAGCATCCAACTTTGGCTCAGGTCATGATCTCACACCTGGTGAATTTGAGCCCAGTGTTGGGCTTTGCGCTGACAGCTCAGAGTCTGGAGCCTGCTTTGGACTCTCTGTCTCTCTCTCTCTCTCTCTCTCTTTCTCTCTCTGCCCCTTTCCCGCTTGCACTCTGTCTCTCCCTCTCAAAAATAAATAAACTTTAAAAAAAAATTAAAAAAATTAAAAACTAGATAATGACTAGCAACAGATGGGCCATGTAAGCAGAAAAGTAGAAAATCTAAGAAAGAATTGAAAGAATCCAAAACACTTAATGAAGTAAAGAATGACTTTGGGCTCATCAGTGGACTAAACACAGTCTAGGAAATAATCAGTGAACTCGAACATAGGTCAATAGAAATTTCCCAAACTTAAATGCAAAAAGAAAACATAATGACAAAAACAGGGCAGAATATCCAAGAACTGGGATAATATCAAAAAGTGTAACATATACATAAATGTTTACTAGAAGACAGAGATAATGGAGTAGAAAAGTTATTTGAAGTACTAATGGTCAAGACCTTTTCAAAATTAATACACACCCTAAACCATAGACCAAAGAAGCTCAGAGAACACCAGCACAAGTACTGACAAAAATGAAAATAAAAACAAACCCCCAATCAAAAACAAAAAACAAAATGATAAAACAACTACACTTTGTTATGTCATATTCAAGCTGCAGAAAAGGAAAGACAAAGAGAAAATCTTTTATTTTTTTAAATTTTGTAAAGCTTATTTATTTATTTGGGGGGGGGGGAATGAGCAGAGGAGGGGCAGAGAGAGAGGGAGACAGAGAATCCCAAGCAGGCTCTGTGTCATCAGCACAGAGCCTAATGGGGGGCTTGGTCTCACAAACCGTAAGTAAGCCAAAATCAAGAGTCAGATGCTCAACTGACTGAGACACCCAGGAGGCCCAAAGAGAAAATCTTTTAAAAAGTTAAAGGAAAATAATACTTTTACTAATAAAGGGGAAAAAACAACAGAGAAAAGAATTACAGTGAACTTCTCATCAAAAATTCTGCCAGCAACAACAAAAAAAAACAAGTGTTGGTGAGGATGTGGAGAAAGGGGTACCCTCTTACACTGTTGGTGGAAATGCAAAATAATGAAGTCATTCTGGAAAATGGTATGGAGGCTCCCCAAAAAGTTAAAAATAGAACTACCCCGGAATCCAGCAATTTCATGGTAGATACTTATCCAAAGAATAAAAAATAGTAATTTAAAGGGATACATGTACCCCAATATTTATAGCAGCATTCTCAACAACAGCCAAATTATGGAAAGAGCCTAACATACATTGATTGATGAATGGATAAAGAAGATATGGCATATATATATATATGTGTGTGTGTGTGTGTGTGTGTGTATAATGCAATATTAGCCATCAAAAAGAATGAAACTTTGCCATTTGCAATGATGTGGATGGATCTGGACAGTATTATGCTAAGTGAAATAAGTCTGTCAGAAAAAGACAAATACCATATGACTTCATTCTTATGTGGAATTTAAGAAACACAACAAATGATCATAGGGGAAGAAAAGAGAGGTAAACCAAGAAACAAAACTCTTAATTATAGAGAAGAAACTGATGTTTATCAGAGGGGAGGGGAGTGGGAAATGAATTAAATAGGTGATGGGGATTAAGGAGTGCACTTGTGATGAGCACCAGGTGTTGTATGGAATTGTTGAATCACTAAATTGTACTATTGTCTAAAACTAATACTATACTGTATGTTAACTAACTGGAATTTAAATAAAAACTTAAAAAATAGAGAGAAGAATAAAATATTTAAAGTGCTTAAGGGGAAAAAAAAAAGACCAACCTAGAATCCCATATGCAGTGAAATTATCTTTCAAAAATAAAGGAGAAATAAAGACTTTCTCAGATAAACAAAAACGGAAGGAATTCACCACCATGATACTTACCTTGTAAGAATTGTTCAAAGAAGTTCTTCAGGGAGAAGAAAATGATAACAGGTCAGAAATTCAGATCTATATAAAGAAAGGAAGAGCATTAGAGAAACAATTAAAGATAAAACCTTCCACTTTTTTTATTCTTAATAGATCTGAAAGATAACTATTGAAAGTAATAATTGTAATAATACACTGGCAGGTTATAGCACATGGATAAGTAAAGTGAATGACAGAAATGTAATAAGGAATGGGAGGAAAGAATTGGTCAGACTTTGTCATAAGGCACTTGAATCACAAGTGAAGCAGTAAAGTATTACAGTGTGATATGAAGGTGGACTTAGACTAATTAAAATGTATATTGCAAACTCTAGCAAAACCATTAACGACATTTTAAAAGTAAGTATAATTGGTATGCCAAGAAAGGTGATAAAATGGAATGATATAAAAAGTTCAGTTAAGATGAGAGAAGGCAAAAAAGGGAGAAAACGCTCCCATAGAGACTTCTAGTTATATATGATGGCTGGAAGAAAGTGGTAGGTAACTATAATATTCTTTTTAGTAAAAAAATGATTGTCAGATATAAGAAGAAATGTTAGGTAACATGGAACTCCAAGTTTGCAATCCCTCTCACATAATTTTTTCCTATATTTCGCTAACTTGTTTGTATATATCTGTTCTTTAGATTGTGAGCATTCAGATTGCAAGACCTTGTACTCCATTGTGTACTCCTTTTGGGATCAGTTAAGTCTTTTTGAACTAGTTGAATGAAATGGAATTATCCAGGATATTCACAATTTACTCTCTTACTCAATTCGAAGGTAGACCCAGTACCTGGAATATGTGGATGATTGCTGTATGGAGGCAGATAGAGATCAAGGTAAAAGAACAAACAAATGTTGGGGTACCTGGGTGGTTCAGTCGGTCAAGTGTCCAACTTCAGCTTAGGTTACAATCTCGGGGTTTGTGAGTTCGAGGCTCACATCAGGCTCTGTGCTGACAGCTCAGAGCCTGGAGTCTACTTCAGATTCTGTGTCTCCTTCTCTCTTTGCCCCTCCCCTGCTGGCGATCTGTCTCTCTCTCTCAAAAATAAATAAACATTAAAAAAAAAAAAGCCTAGTAATTACAACTCCTCAAAATTTAGATCTTTTAGGTATTTGGTTTGAAGACATTTCTCAATAAAAGGATCACCTAAGTATGCCACTGGTACCTCCTTTTATGGTTGGAAAGTTTTTTTTTAAGGATTTCAGTCACCAAATGTATTTTCTTCAATAGGTTATAAAGAACCTATTAATCATTCAAAGTGTATTTTAAACAGCAGATATTTTCCATTTATTTTCACTTACCTACTTTCATCTACATTACATCAATGAAAAAGTTTTCTCCATAGTTAAGTCTTCTATTCTTTGTCAAACATAAGGTTGTTGTAAAAACACTATCAATAAATATTTCAGAAGATTTTGGTTATTTATACTTTGGTTATTTATACTTTAAAATAGAATCAATTAAGTTCACTTAAAAAAAATATTTAGTGAGCATTTGCCACTGATAAGCTCCACCGTGGAATATAAAGATGAACTAGACATGAGGTCAAAAGAGGAGTTTTATACACTATTCCTATGGAATGATTGATTTATTTTAAACATTTATGTATTTATTTTAGAGAAGAGAGAGAGAGCACAGCAGGGGAGGGACACAGAGAGAGGGAGACACAGAATCTGAAGCAGGCTGCAGGCTCCAGGCTCTGAGCTGTCAGTATAGAGCCTGATGCAGGGCTTGAACCCACAAACCATGAGATCATGACCTGAGCCAAAGGTGGACACCCAATGAACTGAGCCCCCCAGGTGCCCCTGGAATGATTTAATTTTAAATAAAATAATTGCTAATAAAATCAGAAGTTATTTTTAGTTATTCTTTTCATGAGTTTTCAGTAAAGATCAATTAGTCAATCAACAACTTTTTGTGGATTTTAAACTTTGCGTCCAACTTTAAGTATTCAAGATCTAACAAGACTGCCTGTTACTATTCTACCTTCCAGTGCATGACAGACCTTATTAAATTATCTTGGTACATTTTCAAACTGGGCTTGGATGTCCCCTTAGAATCTTTTTAAACAGCTTAAGATATTTCTCCCATTTGATTAGAATTGCCATACAAGATGAAATCCATTGTCATTCCTGGTTTAGATTAAAGAAATGCAGCAATCATGTTGTCAAAAATAAGAACATTGATTGGTAAGGTCTGGGTAAATGTGGGATCATATCCTAATTCATTTCAAGACATTTGAGGAACTATCTGGAAAAATAGAGTGTAATACAAACTAAAAACAAAATGTTTAGGGATGAGTTGTACAAGAGAAAGAACTCAAGACCGGCAAGAATGCCATAAGAAACAAACTGTACTGAATCTCATTATTCTAAGAACATTGTGATTATTGGTCTTTCCAAAAATTAAAACAAGACTGGAAAATGGTGTGCTTTGGTATGAGTAAAACCGTATTTCTTCCAATGAGAAGTAAAATTCATAATTTTAACATATTATTTCTGTTACCAGAAATTATTATATTCTGTTATTGGAAATTATATTATTTCTGTTATAATAGATTTCAAAAGATACTTTCCTGCTCTCATGTATAAAATTAGACTTTAATGACTTATCGTTACCTGTGCATGTGTGAATTTAGTAACATGTCAAATATAATTCTTCAGTAAATTGAGTCTTTGTATTGGCAGTAGTATCCTGCAAAGTTAAATCTTCAACCAAATTTAAATTCTTAAGTATATCTTAAGAAACATTAAAGCATGATCTAGGATATGATTTAATTATAATATGTAGCATATAATGGAGCATGCTTATAAACTTTTGAGTGTTTCCACTGAAGACAAATAGAAAAGTTGGATAAGATTTTAAATAACTGTTTTATAGTATCAAGAGGATTGCTGAAGCTATGAAGTGTATCTAAGATTCCAGAGAGAACAGAATCATGGAAAGATAAACTGACAGTCTCTAAAAGCTTTTTTTTCCATGGGGCCCATATCGATCTGGGTATGGGCAAGAGATTGAAAAATCTAAATTTTGTCCTGGCAGAAAGGCACTGCTAGAGAACAGAAACTTGCAGTCTTTATGGTCTCACACTAGAGTGACAATGTTAAATGCTTAAAGAATATTTTGTACTCAGTTTTCCCCTCGTGACATTTGCTCATTTCTGAAGCTTCATGGGGTAAGAGGCAAAGGAGCTAAAATAAAACCACATGTGCAATGCAGAGCAGAAATTTTGGCAAACTCATGGTTCCAAAAAGACAGTGGTTTGCATTAAGGACCCATGGTGGAAGGGGGTCTGGAGAGAATAGTCTCAGTTGAACAGACTCTTAGTTGAAAACACTGCAAAGTGTTACCCAGTTAACAGGGCATTCTTAATTGCACTATGTGCAATTAACAAAGGCAGATTTAGTTTTACCAAAATTGTATCCAATATCTACTAAATTCGATCCCTGTTGGAGTAATTACTCCCCACTGTATTTGCCTACCAGAGGAAATGGTCAATTTTGTCTGAAAGAAAAGAACATCATCTGAAGCTTCTATGATTTGATATATAGGATGTTTGGAATTAAACAAAAACATGCTGGTAGATAAAGACACAGGGCCTTATGACCAAAACCAAGAGAATAAATAGAGGACAGAAATAGACACAGGTGATCCAGATATCAGGGTTCAGTGACATGAACTTCCAAACACCTATGATTAATATGCTCAAGAATAGAAAACAAAAGAAGAAGAAATAGATGAAGATATGGAAATTTTCACCAGAGAAGTAGAATGTATAAAAAGAAAAAAAATAAATTATAGAAATAAACAATTTACAATATTTAAAGTTAACAATTAAATAGATTAGATTAACAAAGCAAAAAGCATGATTACTAAACTGAAAATAGGTAAATAAAAATATACAGATTGAAGTACAGAGAGGAAGAATGAATAAATGCAGAAGAAAAAACAAAACACATATATGAACATAATGAAAATGTATAACATAATTTATAATTGAAGTCCAGAAGGAGAGAATGGGACAGAGATCATATCAAAGGGATGATGGCTGACAATTTTCCAAAACTAATGAAATCCATTAATCTACGTATTTTAGAAGTTTGGTGAGTTAAAGAGAGGGATAATCCAAAGTATACAACCCAACTTTAAGTGTATTATAATAAAATTGCTGAATAAGAAAATCAAGAGAAAAATTTTAAAACATTCAGATAAAACAGCTCATTATCTGAATAGTAACAATTATATGACTAACAGAAGACTTCTTGACAGAAATAAAACAAGTCTTAACAGTGAAATGAGGTCTTTTAAGTATTAAAATACCTATAACCTTAAATCCTATATAAAATATAACTTTAAAAAATGGAAGCAAATGGGAGCTCCACTTCAGCTTAGACATTGTAGAAAGCTGGGCAAGAATGTCAGGTGATATTCTCTTGCACCCGAATGGGAGAAATAGTCAAAGTATCTACAAAATCATAAATTTATTTTTGCATCTTAGAGAGCTAAGGTCACGAGGCAGCAAGGGCTTGGATTATCAACAATAAAAAGTTTCTAGAGACAGGACACACAAAATGTTTCACTTTGAGGACAGAAGAAGAGAAACAGATAATACTCATAAAGGTGGGTAAAAAACAACTAAAATTTTAACAAATTCTTAAAGCCCATGAGTGGGCTGACGTAACAGCTGGGAATCTCTGGGATCTTAGAAATAAGGGGGTTCTGCAAACAAGGGCTATTTTTACACAGGGCCTTCTGCTAGGTGTTCATAAAAATGATTAAGGCAAGGAAAGGATTTGATCTTTTATTTATTTATTTATTTATTTATTTATTAAATATATGAAATTTATTGTCAAATTGGTTTCCATACAACACCCAGTGCTCATCCCAAAAGATGCCCTCTTCAATACCCATCACCCACCCTCCCCTCCCTCCCACCCCCCATCAGCCCTCAGTTTGTTCTCATTTTTTAAGAGTCTCTTATGCTTTGGCTCTCTCCCACTCTAATCTCTCTCTTCTTTTTTTTCCTTCCCCTCCCCCATACAGAGAAAGACAGATACCTTATATTTTCACTCTTATGTGGATCCTGAGAAACTTAAAAGGCAAGGAAAGTATTTGAGAAAGCTTCCCTTAGAGGTGCAAGCAGTCATGCCAAAGTTTGAGGGGGGAAGCAGAGGTCTTTGGAGAAGCTCACTCACACTCCAGGCCCTACCTGAGCACAAAAATGGTGGTCACTTTCTACAAGGAGATAAGCACAAAACTAACTCTTCACCCTTCTTTGATAAAAGCAGAAGCCATTTGCAAAAGGAGAAGGGGCAAAAACCTCACGTAACCAACTTCATCCTGCTTTAAAAGCAGGGAAGTTATCGGCCTCTGGAGAAGGGGCAAGTAATTATCTCATTCACCTCATCTGAAGAAAGGTGGTACTGGGGGAAAGGTAAAAAATTTGCCCATTAACACCTGCACTGATAATAGGCAAAAGAGATGTGCTTTTGGTGAAGGGCAGAATACCCAGTCCTTCCCAGAATCCTGTATGGTAGAAAGCAAAGGTCTGCTGCCATGGAGGAAGAAGTGAAAAACCAACTTGCACCCAAGATCCCTCATGAAAAAGGCAGGGTTTGAATGTCAGTTGGAAGATGGAAAGAAAATCTTGTCTATAGACCCACTCTAGCCCTTATAAAGAGTAAGAAACAGGGGTACCTGGTGGCTCAGTTGGTTGAGTGTCCAACTTCAGTTCAGGTCATGATCTCGCAGTCTGTGGGTTTGAGCCCCATATCGGGCTCTGTGCTGACAGTGCAGAGCCTGGAGCCTGCTTCAGATTCTGTCTCTCTCTATCTCTCTCTCTCTCTGCCCCTCCCCCACTCATGCTCTGTCTCTCTCTGTCAAAAATAAACAAACTTTAAAAAATTTTTTTTAATAAATAAATAAAAGAGTAAGAAGCAGAGCCTGTGTGCCACTGAGGGAGGGACAGAGAGCCTGACAAATCTCACCCCTGGAGCTCGGGCACTAAGACCCTGCCTAAGACTAAGACTAGAACAGAAGAATCAAGAAAACACACCATGAATTTTGCACCAAGTAACAAGGAAAAAGAGCATGAAGAGAGACCCTCTACCACACCGACATGCAGGGCTTACTGAAATCTGGGGTTGGAGCAGGAACACTGAGAAAGATCCTCTAGAGCTCTAGCTTCACACTAAGCAGAAGGCAGAGTGGGTCCATTGCCAGAGGATTTGAAGCCTGTGGTGCACTGAAGGTGACTGTAACAATAACAAAGCCTGAGTTCAGCTTAATTACTTCTTAGATTTATTCAAACTCACCCTAAAGGCCTGACAGAGAGGATGCTTTCCTATTTCCGGGCATAAATACCATTTACCTCCACTCTTTTTATTTTTACTTTGTTTTTATTTTATGTTCAGCATTCAATCAAAAATTATGAGATAAACAAGCACAAAAATCATGTTTCATTTTTAAACAATAAAATGGTCAACACAGTCAAACACAAAGTCTGAATGTTGGAACTATCAGACAAGGACCTTAAAGATAATTCTTTAGGAGATCCAACATGGCAGAGAAGTAAGGGGACCTGAAGTTCCCTTATCCCTCAAACACAGCAGTGTCAAGGCCAAAAGACTTTGAATTCCTAGAGTCTGGGCTGCAGAGTGACAAAGACATACCCAGGGACTCACAGGGACAAACTGTTGGGCCATAGGTGTGTGATTACAAACTGGAAGAGATAAAACAGGCTGCATAGGCACAGAAGGGAGGGATCCCCTTCTATGGAGAGACAAAGGGAGGAGAAAGAGAGGATAAGGAAGCATAGGACAGTATCTAGAGAAGAGAAAAACCTTGTACCGGGATGGAGAGGGATCCCATCTCTAACTGTGGGGCTTCCTCCGGATTGAGGCTGGCTGCCCTATTCTCACATCTGGGGAGGTGGGGAGCCAGCCTGGGGCTCAGTGGCTAGATCAGGGGTGCAGTCCACAGTAGGAGAAAGCAATCCCCTCCCTGGAGTGCTGTGGGAAGAAGGTATATAACCGTTCAAAGGACAAATATATCCAGAAGTAATATATCAATGGTGTGGAACAGCACTCTCCAAGTACTGGGGTGCACGGAGCAAGACCCTTTAAGACATCAGGGTTTAAATCCGAGCCAACTGCCAGGGAGGTGTGGAAGTTGGTGGAGCGGGACAAACAGCCTCATTTGTGCCCTTGGCACAGCGAGGACAGCCTGAACAGAGTGGTTTGGGACATCTGGTCCATGGAGGAGAGACTGAGGTGTTGCCATTTTCCTCCCCATCACGAACAAAGTGGAGGCTCAGGACTGACAGGGGGCCCCCAGTGGAGGTGAGACCTGCCTACACCAAATCATGCCCCTTCTGCCTGGTAACTGAGTATCTACTGGAGCGGGATTGATGCTGACAAACCAGACAGCCTCTCCTCCAGACCAGCACTGCCACTGGTTCCAAGGCACCCAGTGGTTTGCATTTTCTAATTTAATTCTTGGATAATTCTTTTGATACACACACACACACACACACACACACACATATATATATATATATATATATACACACTTTTTTTACCCCCCATCTCTCTCTTCATTTTCTACTTATTTCTTCCCTCCTCTAGCCTGGTTATTCTGGTTGTTGGTTTAAGTAGACATATTTAATTTATTCTCTTTATAACTCTTCTATATCTCCTTCTTTATTTTCCCCTCTTGCTCTAGATTAAGCTGTAGAGTTTCTCTGCCTGGTCAGTGTTCTTTTCTTTTCTTTTTCCCCAACCCTGTCATTTCTCTTTGTATGGGATAAGGCCTCTTCCATCAACAATGCCACCACCCCATTGTTTTGCTATAACAGGTGTTTTGTTCTTGTTTTGTTTTTTGTTTGTTTGTTTTCTTGTTTTTTTTTTCTTTTCCAGGGCTACCTCAGTGAACAAATCAAAGCACACCTGGTGGAGGGTCCAAAATATCACTATGAGTAGGGAGATAAAACAACCAGAGTCACAACAACAGAGAGCAATTAACACACTCCAAAAAACACCTCCTGAAGGGCCAGGCCCCAGGCAGAGTATGACCCCTCTTTAATATAGTGGTGCTCGCTGGTGCAGGACACATAACAAGCTTTTAAAACACATAAGGGACAGAAAACTAGCGAAAATGATGAAATGGAAGAATTCTCCTCAAAAGAAATTCCAGGAAGAAATGACAGCTAAAGAATTGATCAAAACAGACATAAACAATATACCTTACCAAGAATTTAGAAAAATAGTCATAAGATTAATCGCTGGGCTTGAATAGGTGAAAAAGAAGATAAAATTATGGAAAAAGATGAAGCTGAGAAAGAGAGATAAAAAAATTCTGGATCATGAGGGTAGAATTAGAGAACTAACTTATTCAATGAAACAGAATACTATTCATATCATCGGAGTTCCAGAAGCAGAGTAAGGGGTAGAAGGTGTACTTGAATAAACCATTAACTGAGAATTTCTCCAATCTAGGAAGGAAACAGACATGGAAATCCAGGAGGCACAGAGAACTCCCTTCAGACATAACTTGAATCAATCTTATGCACGACATATCATATTGAAACTGGAAAAATACAAAGAGAAAGAGAATTCTGAAAGCAGCTAGGGACAAACGGGCCTTAATCTACAAGGGTAGACACATAAGGGTAGTAGCATACCTATCTACTTTAACTTGGCAGACCAGGAAGGAGTGACAGGAAATTTTCAATGTGCTGACAAGGAAAAATATGCAGCCAAGAATCCTTTATCTAGAAAGCCTGTCACTCAGAATAGGAGAGATAAAGGTTTTTACAGACAAACAAAAACTGAAGGAATTCATCACCACTAAACCAGCCCTACAAGAGGTCTTAAGGGGGACTCTGAGTGGAATGTTGCAAAGACCACACAGGACCAGAGGCATTACTATAAGCATGAAACCTACAGATAACAAAAAGACTCTAAATCCATATCTTTCAATAATAACACTGAATGTAAATGGACTAAATGCTCCAAAAAAAGGACATAGGGTTTCAGAATAGATAAAAAACAAGACCCATCTATTTGCTCTCTACAAGAAACCAATTTTAGACCTAATGACACCTTCAGATCAAAAGTGAGGGAATGGAGAACTATCTATCATGCTACTGGAAGTCAGAAGAAACCTGGAGTAGCCATACTTACATCAGACAAACTAGATTTTAAACTAAAGGCATAACAAGAGATGAAGAAGGGCATTATATAGTAATTACAGGGTCTATCCACCAAGAAGAGCTAACAATTATAAATGTTTATGCACCGAATACAAAGCACCCAAATATATAAAAAACAATTAATCACAAACATAAACAATCTTATTGGTAAGAATAAGGTAATTGTAATAAGGTGGTAATTGCAGGGGATTTTAATACTCCACTTACAACAATGGATAAATCATCTAGACACAGGATCAATAAAGAAACAAGGGCCCTGAATGATACACTGTATCAGACGGACTTGACAGATGTATTCAGAACTTTTCATCCTAAAGCAGCAGAATACACATTCTTCTCGAGTGCACATGAAACATTCTCCAAGATAGATCACATACTCAGTCACAAAACAGCCCTTCATAAGTATAAAATAATTGAGATCATACCATGCACATTTTCAGACCACAATGCTATGAAACTTGAAATCAACCCAGGAACAAGTTTGGAAAATCTCCAAATGCATGGAGGTTAAAGAACATCTTACTAAAGAATGAATGGGTCAACCAGGTAATTAAACAAGAAATTAAAAAATATATGGAAACAAATGAAAATGAAAACATAAAAGCCCAAACCCTCTGGGATACAACAAAGGCGCAGTCCTAGGAGGAAAATACATTGAATCCAGGCCTATCTCAAGAAACAAGAAAAATCCCAAATACAAATCTAACAGCACACCTAAAGGAACTATAAGCAGAACAACAAAGAAACCACAAGGCGAGCAGAAGAAGTGAAATAATAAAGATCAGAGCAGAAATCAATATAGAAGCCAAAAAAAAAAAAAAACCAGTAGAACAGATCAATGAAACTAAGAGCTGGTTTTTTGAAAAAATAAACAAAACTGATAAACCCCTAGCCAGATTTCGCAAAAGGAAAAGAGAGAGGACCTAAATAGAAAAAAATCACAAATGAAAATGGATTTATCACAACCAATCCCTCAGAAAAATAAGCAATTACCAGAGAATACTATGAGAAATTATATGCCAACAAACTGGATAACCTGGAAGAAGTGGACAAATTCCAAGACACCCACAAACTACCAAAACTCAAATGGGAAGAAATAGAAAATTTGAACAGATCCATAACTAGTGAAGAAATTGAATCAGTTATCAAACATCTCCCAACAAACAAAAGTCCTGGGCCAGATGGATTCCCAGAGGAATTCTACCAGAAATTTAAAGCAGAGATAATACCTATCCTTCTGAAGCTGTTCCAAAAAATAGAAACAGAAGGAAAAATTCCAGATGCATTCTATGAAGCCAGCATTACATTGATTCCCAAACCAGACAGAGACCCCACAAAAAAATGAGAATTACAGACCAATATCCCTGATGAACATGGATGCAAAAATCTCAACAAAATACTAGAAAATCAAATTCAACAGCATATAAAAAGAATTATTCAACATGATCAAGTGGGATTCATTCCTCAAGCTACTGGGCTTGTTCAATATTTGCAAATCAATCAATGTGATACATCACATTAATAAAAGAAAGGATAAGAACTATATGATTCTGTCAATAGATGCAGACAAAGCATTTGACAAAATACATCTTTTCTCAATAAAAATCCTCAAGAAAGTTGGGACAGAAGGAACATACCTAAATATTATAAAAGCCATATATGAAGAACCCACAGCTAATATCATCCTCAATGGGGAAAGACTGAGAGCTTTCCCCCTGAGATCAGGAACACGAGAGGGATGACCACTCTCATCACTGTTGTTTAACATAGTGTTGGAAGCCCAAGCATCAGCAATAAGACAACAAAATGAAATAAAATGCATCAAAATTGGCAAAGAAGAAGTCAAACGTTCACTTTCCCAGATGACATGATACTCTACATGGAAAACACAATGGACTCCACGAAAAGTCTGCTAGAACTGATACATGAATTCAGCAAAGTCGCAGGGTACCAAACCAATGTATAGAAATTGGTTGCAGTTCTATACACCAATAATGAAGCAACAGAAAGAGAAATCAAGAAATTTATTCCATTTACAACTGCACCAAGAACCATAAAATACCTAGGTATTAACCTAACCAAAGATATAAAAGTTCTGCATGCTGAAAACTATAGAAAACTTATGAAGGAAATTGAAGAAGATACAAAAAAATGCAAAAAACATTCCATGCTCATGGATTGGATGAATAAATATTGTCAAAATGTCAATACTACAAAGCAATCTATACATTCAGTGCAATCCCAATCAAAATTGCACCAGCATTCTTCTCAAAACTAGAAAAACAATCCTAAAATTTGTATAGAACCACAAAAGACCCCAAATATCCAAAGTAATATTGAAAAAGAAAAAGCGGGAGGCATCACAATCCCAGACTTTAGCCTCTACTACAAAGCTGTAATCATGAAGATGGTATGGTATTGGCACAAAAACAGACACATAGGTCAATGGAATATGAACCCAGAGTTGGATTCAGAAATGTATGGCCAACTAATCTTTGACAAAGCAGGAAAAAGTATCGGAAAAGGACAGTCTCTTTAGCAAGTGGTTCTGGGAGAACTGGACAACAACATGCAGAAGAATAAAACTAGACCACTTTCTTACACCATACATAAAAATAAACACAAAATGGATGAGAGACCTAAATGTCAGACAGGAAACCATCAGCACCCTCAAACTAAAGCAGGCAACAACCTCTTTAACCTAGGCTGCAGCAATTTCTTGCTGGATACATCTCCAAAGGCAAGGGAATTAAAAGCAAACATGAACTATTGGGACCTCATCAAGATAAAAAGCTTCTGCCCTGCAAAGGAAACAATCAACAAAACTAAAAGGCAACTGATGGAATGGGAAAATAAATTTGCAAATAACATATTGGATAAGGGTTACTATCCAAAATCTATAACGAACTTACCAAACTCAACACCCAAAAAACAAATAATCCAGTGAAGGAATGGGAAGAAGACATGAATAGGCGTTTTTCCAAAGAAGACATCCAGATGGCCAATAGACACATGAAAAGATGCTCAATGTCACTCCTCATCAGGAAAATACAAATCAAAACCACATTGAGATACTACCTCACACCAGTCAGAGTGGCAAAAATGAACAACTCAGGAAACAACAGATGCTGGTGAGGATGTAGAGAAAAGGGAACCCTCTTGCACTATTTGTTGGAATGCAAACTGTCAATTCCAGTTGCTCTGGAAAAGTGAGGAGTTTCCTTAAAAAAATTAAAAATAGAACTACCCTATGACCCAGCAATAACACTGCTAGGAATTTATCCAAGTGATATGGGAGTGCTGATGCACAGGGGCACATATACCCCAATGTTTATAGCAGTGCTTTAAACAATAGCCAAATTATGAAAAGAGCCTAAATGTCCATCAAGTGATGAATGGATAAAGAAGATGTGGTTTATATATACAATGGAATACTACTTGGCAATGAGAAATAATGAAATCATGCCATTTGCAGCAATGTGGATGGAACTGGAAGGTATTCTGCTGAGTGAAATAAGTCAGTCAGAGAAGGACAGATATCATAGGTTTTCACTCATATGTGGATATTGAGAAACTTAACAGAAGACCATGGGGGAAGGGGAGGTGGGGGGGGGGAGTTATAAACAGAGAGGGAGGGAAGCAAGCCATAAGAGATTCTTAAATACATAAAAGAAACTGAGGGTGGATGGTGGGTGGGGGAAAAGGGAAAATGGGTGATAGGCATTGAGGAGGGCACTTGTGGGGATGAGCACTGGGTGTTGTATGCAAGCAATGAACCAAGGGAATCTACACCAAAAATCCAGAGCACACTTTACACACTGTATGTTAGCCAATTTGACAAGAAATTATATTCAAAAATTTTTTTAATTAAAATAATTCTTTAGTATATTAAAGGATGTAGTGAAAAAGGTGAATACTAGGCATAAACAGGTAGAGTACGAGAACAGAGATGGAAATTAACAAAAACACAAGAAATAACAAGTGTTGGTGAGGATGTGGAGAAAAAGGAACGCTTGTGCACTGTTAGTAGAACTGCAAAATTGGTGCAGCCACTATGGAAAATAGTATAGAGGTTCACCAAAAAATTAAAAATAGAATTACCATATGATCCAGTAATCCCACTAACAATTACTTACACAAAGAAAAGAGAAACATTAATTCAATAAGATAATACGCAACCCTATGCCTACTGAAGCATTATTTATAATAGGCAAGGTATGGAAGTAATCCAAATGTCCATTGATAAGTGGATGAATAAAGATGTGTTATTTACATATACAGTGGAATATTACTCCACCATAAAAAAGAATGGGATGGAGGAGACTCTCAGAAAATGGTGGCGTAGGAGGACGCTGGTCTCACCTCGTCCTACTGATCATTTATATTCCACCCACATCTGCCTAAATAAGTCAGAAAACCGCCAAAAGACTAGCAGAATGGACTATCCAGAGTCAAGCCTTGATAAGAGGCACATGGAAGAGGGTAGGAAGGGCAAAGAGGCAGTGCATGCTACACAGACAGGTGGGAGTGAGCCAGGGTGGTGGAGTGGTAGCCCACCCAGCAAGGCAGAGCCCCCAAGTCTGGCTTGCAAAAGCAGAGGGGCCGGACTCCCTGAGTTCTGACAGTCAGAGGGACTTAACATGTGGAATGTTAAAAGTCAACAGCTCTGCTTTCAGAGAGCTGGGAGGGCAAGAGTATGCCAGGAGGGAGAGTTATTGAGCCCTGAAAGACAGATCTCAGCTCAGCGTGGGGAACAAAGGCCCTGGCAAGCACCATTCCCCTCTCCCATCCCCCAGCCGAAATTCCAAAGGGACCCAGTTCTGGTCACCAAACTTGCTTGCATCCTGCAAAGGCCCAATGCTGTGCTTCTGTGGATCCATCCCTCCGATGGGCCTTCCTCCCTCCTGGTGCTGCAGGGCCTCTCCCCCAGGAAACCACCAACTGCAAAGAGAGCTAAGTCTGCCCCTCCCACCCCTGTGCACCTTGCAGATCCACCCTGGCTAATACATCCTTGGCAAGATCCCTTCGAAGCAGCACCACAAGCCTGGCAGTGTGCAAGTAGCCCAGAAAGAGGCCACACCACTCCACAGTGAGTCCTGCCTCTGGGAGAGGGGAAGGCAGGGTGCATACCAGTCTGACTATTGCCCGAGCAGTGGGCTGGAGCAGACATCAGGTCTGACTGTGGCCCTGCCCACAACACAAGTTTCTCTGGACAGCACAGGGGAAGTGCTCTGCAGTTTGGAGCTACCACAGGGACTATCCAAAATGACAAAACAGAGGAACTCTCCTCAAAAGAAACTCTAGGAAGTAGTGACAGCTAACGAATTGATCAAAACTGATTTAAGCAATATAACGGAAGAAGAATTTAGAATAATAGTCATAAAATTAATCTCTGGGGTTGAAAAAGCGTCAAGGACAGCAGAGAATCTATCGCTACAGAAATCAAGGGACTAAGAAATAGTTATGGGGAAATAAAAAATTCTATAAATGAGGTACAAAATAAAATGGATGTGGCCATAACACAGATTGAAGAGGCAGAGGAGAGAATAGGTGAATTAGAAGATAAAATTATGGAAAAAGAGGGAGCTGAGAAAAAGAGAGATAAAAAAATCCAGGAGTATGAGCAGAGAATTAGAGAACTAAGTGATGCGATCAAATGGAACAATATCCATATCATAGGAATTCCAGAAGAAGAAAAGAAAGAGAAATGGGCTGAAGGTGTACTTGAACAAATCATAGCTAAGAACTTCCCTGATCTGGGGAAGAAAAAGGCATTGAAATCCAAGAGGCACAGAGAACTCCCTTCAGATATAACTTGAATTGATCTCCTGCACGACATATCATAGTGAAACTGGCAAAATACCAGGATAAAGAGAAAATTCTGAAAGCAGCTAGGGATAAACAGGCTGTAACCTACAAAGGGAGACCCATAAGACTAGTGTCAGACCTATCTAATGAAACTTGGCAGGCCAGAAAGGAATGGCAGGAAATCTTCAATGTGATGAACAGAAAAAATATGCAGCCAAGAATCCTTTATCCAGCAAGTCTGTCATTCAGAAGAGAAGGAGAGATAAAGGTTTTCCCAAACAAACAAAAACTGAAGGAATTCATCACCACTAAACCAGCCCTACAAGAGATTCTAAGGGGGATTCTGTGAGTGAAATGTTGCAAGGACCACAAAGTACCAGAGACATCACTACAAGCATGAAACCTACAGACATGACAATGACTCTAAACACATATCTTTCAATAATAACACTGAATGTAGATGGACTAAACGCTCCAACCAAAAGACATAGGGTATCAGAATGGATAAAAAAAACAACTATTTGCTGTCTACAAGAGACTCATTTTAGTCCTGAGGACACCTTCAGATGGAAAGTGAGGGGATGGAGAACTATCTATCATGCTACTGGAAGTCAGAAGAAACCTGGAGTACCCATACTTATATCAGACAAACTAGACTTTAAATTAAAGGCTGTAACAAGAGATAAAGAAGGGCATTATATAATAATTACAGGACCTATCCAGGAAGAGCTAACAATTATAAATGTCTATGTACTGAATACGGAAGCCCCCAAATATATAAAACAATTAATCACAAACATAAGCAACCCCATTTATAAGAATGTAGTTACTGCAGGGGACTTTAATACCCCATTTACAACAATGAATGGATCATCTAGACACAGGATCAATAAAGAAACAAGGGCCCTGAATGATTCATTGGATCAGATGGACTTGACAGATATATTTAGAACTCTCATCCCAAAGTAACACAATATACTTTCTTCTCGAGTGCACATGGAACATTCTCCAAGATCACATACTGGGTCACAAAACAGCCTTTCATAAGTATAAAAGAATTGAGATCATACCATGCACAGTTTCAGACCACAATGCCATGAAACTTGAAATCAACCACAGGGAAAAGTCTGGAAAACCTCCAAAAGCATGGAGGTTAAAGAACACCCTACTAAAGAATGAATGGGACAACAAAATAAAAATACAACAATCCAAATGCCTTGGGATGCAGCGAAGGCAGTCCTGAGAGGAAAATACATTGCAATCCGGGCCTATCTCAAGAATAAGAAAAATCCCAAATACAAAATCTAACAGAACACCTAAAGGAACCAGAAGCAGAACAGCAAACATACCCCTAACCCAGCAGAAGAAGAGAAATAATAAAGGTCACAGCAGAAATAAATAATATAGAATCTAAAAAAACTGTAGAGAAGATCAATGAAACCAAAAGTTGGTTTTTTGAAAAAATAAACAAAATTGATAAACCTCTAACCAGGCTTCTCAAAAAGAAAAGGGAGATGACCCAAATAGATAAGATCATGAATGAAAATGCAATTATTACAACCAATCCCTCAGAAATACAAGCAATTATCAGAGAATACTATGAAAAATTATATGCCAACAAACGGGACAACCTGGACGAAATAGACAAATTCCTAAACACCCACACTCTTCTAAAACTGAAACAGGAAGAAATAGAAAACTTGAACAGACCCATAACCAGAGAAGAAATTGAATCAGTTATCAAAAATCTCCCCCAAAATAAGAGTCCAGGACCAGATGGCTTCCTAGAGGAATTCTACCAGACATTTAAAGCAGAGATAATACCTATCCTTCTCAAGCTGTTCCAAAAAATAGAAAGGGAAGGAAAACTTCCAGACTCATTTTATGAAGCCAGCATTACATTGATTCACAAACCAGACAGAGACCCAGCAAAGAAAGAGAACTACAGGCCAATATCCCTGATGAATATGGATGCATAAATTCTCAATAAGAAACTAGCAAATAAAATTCAACAGCATATAAAAAGAATTATTCACCATGATCAAGTGGGATTCATTCCTGGGATGCAGGGCTGGTTCAACATTAGCAAATCAATCAATGTGATACATCACATTAATAAAAGAAAGGATAAGAACCATATGATCCTGTCAATCAATGCAGAAAAAGCATTTGACAAAATTCAGCATTCTTTCTTAATAAAAACCCTCAAGAAAGTCGTGATAGAAGGAACAAACTTAAACATCATAAAAGCCATTTATGAAGAGCCCACAGCTAATATCATCCTCAATGGGGAAAAACTGAGATCAGGAACACGACAGAGATGTTCACTCTCACTGCTGTTGTTTAACATAATGTTGGAAGTTCTAGCATCAGTAATCAGACAACTAAAGGAAATCAAAGGCATCAAAATTGGCAAAGATGAAGTCAAGCTTTCACCTTTTGCAGATGACATGATATTATACATGGGAAACCCGATGGACTCCACGAAAACTCTGCTAGAACTGATACATGAATTCAGCAAAGTCGCAGGATACAAGATCAATGTACAGAAATCAGTTTCATTCTTAGACACTAATAATAAAGCAACAGAAAGACAAATAAAGAAACTGATCCCATTCACAATTGCACCAAGAAGCATAAAATACCTAGGAATAAACCTAACCAAAGATGTAAAAGATCTGTATGCTAAAAACTATAGAAAACTTATGAAGGAAATTGAAGAAGATACAAAGAAATGGAAAAACATTCTATGCTCATGGATTGGAAGAATAAATATTGTTAAAGCGTCAATACTACCCTAAGCTATCTACACATTCAATGCAATCCCAATCAAAATTGCACCAGCATTCTTCTTGAAGCTAGAACAAGGAAACCTAAAATTTGTGTGGAACCACAAAAGACCCTGAATAGCCAAAGTAATATTGAAGAAGAAGACCAAAGCGAGAGGCATCACAATCCCAGACTTTAGCCTCTACTACAAAGCTGTCATCAAGACAACATGGTATTGTCACAAAAACAGACACATAGACCAATGGACTAGAGAAGAGACTCCAGAATAGGACCCACAAAAGAATGGCCAACTAATCTTTGACAACGCAGGAAAGAATATCCATTAGAAAAAGTACAGTCTCTTTACAAATGGTGCTGGGAGAACTGGACAGCAACATGCAGAAGATTGAAACTAGACCATTTTCTTACACCATTCACAAAAATAAACTCAAAATGGATGAAGGACCTGAATGTGAAACAGGAAACCATCAAAATCCTAGAGGAGAAAGCAGGAAAAACCTCTCTGAATTCAGCTGCAGCAATTTCATACTTGACACATCTCCAAAGGGAAGGGAATTAAAAGCAAAAATGAACTATTGGGACCTCATCAAGATAGAAAACTTTCACACTGCCAAGGAAACAATCAACAAAACTAAAAGGCAACCAACGGAATGGGAAAAGATATTTTCAAATGACATATCAGACAAAGGGCTAGTATCAAAATTCTATAAAGAACTCACCAAGCTCCACACCCAAAAAACAAATAATCCAGTGAAGAAATGTGCAGAAAACATGAATAGACACTTCTCTAAAGAAGACATCCAGATGGCCAACAGGCACATGAAAAGATGTTCAATGTCACTACTCATCAGGGAACTACAAATCAAAAGCACATTCAGATACCAGCTCACGCCACTCAGAGTGGCTAAAATGAACAAATCATGAGACTATTGTTGCTGGAGAGGATGTGGAGAAATGGGAACCCTCTTGCACTGTTGGTGGGAATGCAAACTGGTGCAGCCACTCTGGAAAACAGTGTGGAGGTTCCTCAAAAACTTAAAAATAGATCTACCCTATGACCCAGCAATAGCATTGCTAGGAATTTACCAAGGGATATAGGAGTGCTGATGCATAGGGGCACTTGTAGCCCAACGTTTATAGCAGCACTTTCAACAATAGCCAAATTATGGAAAGAGCCTAAATGTTCATCAACTGATGAATGGATAAAGAAGATGTGGTTTATATATACAATGGAATACTACGTGGCAATGAGAAAGAATGAAATATGGCCTTTTGTAGCAACGTGGATGGAACTGGAGAGTGTTATGGTAAGTGAAATAAGTCATACAGAGAAAGACAGATACCATATGTTTTCACTCTTATGTGGATCCTGAGAAACTTAACAGAATACTGTGGGGGAGGGGAAGGGGGAAAAAAAGTTAGAGAAGGGCAGAGCCAAAACATAAGAGACTCTTAAAAACTGAGACTAAACTGAGGGTTGATGGGGGGGGGGTGGGAGGGAGGGGAGGGTGGGTGATGGGCATTGAGGAGGGCTCCTGATGGGGATGACCACTGGGTATTGTATGGAAACCAATTTGACAATAAATTTCATATTAAAAATATAATAAAGCACAAATAACCAAACGGGAAGGAAAAAAAAAAAAAAGAATGGGATGGTGCCATTTGCAACAACATGGATGGACCTAGAGGGTATAACGCTAAATGAAATAAGGCAATCAAAGACAAACACATATAATTTCACTCACTTGTAGAATTTAAGAAACAAAACAAAGGAACAAACAAACAAACAAGCTCTTAAATACAGAGAACAAACTAGTGGTTCCCAGAAGGGAAGAGGGGGCGATGGGTGAAATAGTTGAAGGGGATTAAGAATACATTTATCTTGATACATACTGAGAAATGTATAGAATTGTTGAATCATTATATTGTACACCTGGAGCTAATATAACACTGTAAGTTAATTATACTTGAATAATAAAAAAAATACGATTTGTCTCAATAATGTCCTCTTTAGCAAAAGAACAACAAAAGTATGTTTTTTAAACTTGTTTGATCATGAAAACTTTTTCAATACAGTTCTTATTGAAGTAGCTTAGAAAATGTATTTTGCAGAATACACTACATAAAATATTGCTCTGGCTTTGCAGTAAAAAAAATATATATAGATACTTTCAGGAACACAATCTATGCAATATTGCATTTGACTTCTTAGAAAACTCTGGGTTCACTAAGTAGACAACATTGTTGGCTACTCAAATTATAGGAGAATTTGCAAATTTCATTCCTTCAAATTAACAAGTTACAATTTTATTTTAAAATAATTTTATTTAAAAAAGCATTTGTTTTCAGAAATATATCTTTCACAAATAAATCTAGTGCTGCAAATTGTTGTCATTCTGTAAATTGCAGTTTCTGAGCAAGAACATCTACATTCTGTTTTATAACTTAATACCACATGTAGTCGCCAAAATTATCTCGTACATATTGTTACTGGGAATATATTTCAAGCTTAATTTTGAGGTGCTACTTCATGCAGAGTTAAATATTAAATAAAATCACACATAAATCCTATGTTTTGTACTGTTTAACCAAGCCTTAATCTCATCTGAAGACCATTAGTATATCCAGACCATGTATTAAAAGTAATTATCATAAAGCCTACAAATGTTTATGAAACTCTTTCTAGTTTACAAAATTATTTCATTTGCTCACCACAAACAGATATAAATAGGTCTGGTATTAATATTCTTATTTTACACGTTAGAAAACTGAGATTCAATGTTCTATGCCTTTTGCCTACATCTTAATCTCTTGGCAATATAGGGCATTGTTCAATATTCCCTGTTTGCCAAAACTTTTTCTCCAAAAATTTATAGATTATATATAAATAAAATAGATATTTGTTCAATGATGAGAGACTGAATTCAGTGAAAAGACACGTAACTAAAGGAGACCAACACAGGAAACACTAGCCAACCAATAAGAAAAAGATGTCTATCCCAAGGAAAAATGATTAAAAGATGAACAGGCAATTTTTAAAAGAGAAAATACAAGAGGTAACAACTTATAAAGAAATACTCCAATTCATTATTAGTAGAAGAATTGTAAGCCCCCTAAAATTCTCACATAGGCCCACAAATCAATGTGTACCTGGCTATTCTTTGCAACATTGATAATAGAGAGCTGAAGGCAATCTACATGACCTTCAGTGGGAGAGTGGAAGCATACTGTTAAGAAGTAGGCAATAGATAAAATAATGTTTAGTTATGTATGACAACAGAATTTAATCTCAAAATAAACAAAATCCAAAAAATAATATTTACATAAATTAAGAATATATGCTTACAAAGCAATATCTCATATTTTGCTAGACTGTAAAGAAGCAAAAAGATACACATGAAACAATCTGGATGATTGCCTCTGGTAGGAAGGAAAATGGTTGTGGACTATGTGGATTAGGAGAAACAACGGGGAAAAAAAGAAAAAAAAACATTCTCTTCCTTCTGTTGTCTTCAATCTGCCTACTTCTCTCCATCACCACTAATCAAAACCATTCTCACTTCAGGAACATTCTTATTTTCCTCAATTTTCTTTTATTTTCCTCTTCTACTTTTCCATCTTGGACACACTGATCTTTTCACCTCACCTCATGCCAATCAGAGTGGCTAAAATGAACAAATCAGGAGACTATTGTTGCTGGAGAAGATGTGGAGAAATGGGAACCCTCTTGCACTGTTGGTGGGAATGCAAACTGGTGCAGCCACTCTGGAAAACAGTGTGGAGGTTCCTCAAAAACTTAAAAATAGAACTACCCTATGACCCAGCAATAGCATTGCTAGGAATTTACCAAGGGATATAGGAGTGCTGATGCATAGGGGCACTTGTAGCCCAATGTTTATAGCAGCACTTTCAACAATAGCCAAATTATGGAAAGAGCCTAAATGTTCATCAACTGATGAATGGATAAAGAAGATGTGGTTTATATATACAATGGAATACCACGTGGCAATGAGAGAGAATGAAATATGGCCTTTTGTAGCAACGTGGATGGAACTGGAGAGTGTTATGGTAAGTGAAATAAGCCATACAGAGAAAGACAGATACCATATGCTTTCACTCTTATGTGGATCCTGAGAAACTTAACAGAATACTGTGGGGGAGGGGAAGGGAAAAAAAAAGAGAGGGAGGGAGCCAAAGCATAAGAGACTCTTAAAAACTGAGACTAAACTGAGGGTTGATGGGGGGGGGGGGAGGGAGGGGAGGGTGGATGATGGGCATTGAGGAGGGCTCCTGATGGGGATGACCACTGGGTGTTGTATGGAAACCAATTTGACAATAAATTTCATATTAAAAAAAAATCCAAATCTCTTCATTTCAGTCCCTCTTAAAAACTCTTTAAAAGTTTCCTTTAGGGCATCTGGGTGGCTCAGTCGGTTAAAGGCCGACTTCGGCTCAGGTCATGATCTCACGGTCCGGTCTGTGAGTTCGAGCCCCACCTCGGGTTCTGGGCTGATGGCTCAGAGCCTGGAGCCTGCTTCCGATTCTGTGTCTCCCTCTCTCTCTGCCCCTCCCCCGTTCATGCTGTGTCTCTCTGTGTCTCAAAAATAAATAAATGTTAAAAAAAAAAAAGTTTCCTTTAGTTTTCTGGGTAAGGATCAAATCTTTAACACAACCCTACATTCCAGACTCGTATTGGGCATTCTGATCCTTGAAAATGGTGATGCCTTTATTCAATGCCTCTGTCTAGACTATTCTTCTGTCCTCTCCTCAACCAACTTGTACTTATCTTTCAGATCTCCACTCAGAGCTGTTTCTCAACAACTAAGTCACATCCCTTTGCTATGCTCTGAAAAGCACTCTGTAATTATTAATTATATCACATCACAGATGTAATTACATCTGGAAATTATTTCAATAATTTCTATTTCTATCCATTCTTCTAAGCTTCTTGTAAGTAAGGACCCTATTTGTTTTGCTCATCATTATAGTCAAAGAACTTGACAGAGTGCCAGGCACATAAGCGGGCCCCCAGCAATTATCTGTTGAATAAATGATTAAATGTAAGAATTCTTGCTTTAAGGAAAATATTGGACACTTGTTTGCATAATTTAAAACTGAAAGATGATTAGAAGGAAATTTAGAATAATAAGTAATAATAAACAGGCTATGAGTCAGAGAAAAATGTTCAAAAGCAAAGAACATGAAATAAAGACACATGCACAATATTTTACTTCTAGACTTATCTATTAAAAGATTATTATAGTTGTGTGAAAAAGATGAGCATCATGTGTCTGTTTTACATGTCTCTATTCAATAATTCTATAGCTGTTGAAAATAACTTTTTAAATTGCATTCCAAATGACAGACTTTAAACAATAATATTTTCTCTGAAACAAAGCCAGGAGATTTTACATCACAGATGTCCATGTACCCAAAGAATCATTGTGCAGAAACTAATTCCAAAACATTCCCCTTTAAAATTTGCTTACGCATTTCCTTATGTAAACAAAGTGAAGACAGTCCAACATAAGAGAAGAATGAGAATGTTGCCACATTTTTCAAGTATACAACATCTGTTTTTTCATTCTGTGGCATTTCAGCTAGCCTAAAGAAAACCTCAGGGAGAAAACTATAAATGGTATACCCCATGCACACACACTTAATAATGACTAGCACACATGGAAGCTGTAAATTTGAGAAGAAAATCAATGTTTCCCATTGAAACTAGTCTAGCCAGAGAAGGAAGCCTCCAAAACAGGAATTTTGTTATTCAGAAGCCAGGGTTAATCAGCCTAGCTATGTTTTTAAAGTAAAATAAAATCTGATCAGGGCTTAGGTGCCAGGTGTTTTACAAATATTATGTCACTTAATCTTCCCGTTAAGTCCCATGAGACATATATAAATGTCAGTGTTTACAGAAGAAGAAATTGAGGCACAGTTAAATAATTAAGTGGGGTAGACTCAGACAACCATGGTACAGGACTTGAACTCAAGCATGACTCCTAAGTCTTCTTGTTTTCCAGGCCTGCCTTAAAGATCCCTTCACTCTTTTTTAAATCCAAGTCTTTCTTAGCCAATGACTTTATCTCTAGAGGTCTTCTTAAAATTTTCCTTCTCCCACCAGTCTGCTTCTGTTGACTTTGAACACTTTCACAGCAGTTACCATGATGGACATTAGAAACATAGGGACCTATTGCTCATCTAACTAGAGAGTAAGTAACTTGAAAGTAATTTCTATTTTGCATCTAGTTCTTTCTCTTTTCCTCACGTGGGTCACAGAATGCCTTAGTCAAACATTCACCATTAGTACTAACAGTTTAACATGTGAAGAGTTGAAAAAATCATATGATAAATAGAAATCTATTATTTACAAATTTCTGGTGCATACATTAGCTTTTTTAAGAATCCTTTATGGGTCAATTTGACTGTATTGTTTTCTAAATGAAATTAAACCAACAAAATCTTCCTCTAATCAGAAACTATTGTGGTTTAGTCATTAAGTAAAGACCACAATAAAGGGGCAAATCCCCAACAGAATCTTAAATAGATCTCTCCTACCCAACACCTTTATGTATTATTTCCTTACTACATAAAACTGAACAAGAGAGTTCTCAAGACCAAGCCTCTCATCTTCATGGACATTTATCGTCTGCACCTTCTTAAGCTTAGGATTCTAACATTTGTTAATTTAAAATAATCTTCAGTAGATTATTTAACTTCACTTCAGTGTGCTCATCGATAAGAAAAGTTGTAGTAATACATAATGAGATTATCTTCAAGGATTAAATAATATTTTTAAAGCAGACATGGTTTAGAAAAAGTTCTCAATCAATATTTGTGTCTTTCTCTTCTCAACTCCCTTTCTATTGTATATTCTCATCAGCTCTTGCTCTGTCTTCCTGATTCTCCTTCCTTCTGTAATTTATTTATCCACTAATATCCTCCGATCTTGAACTTCTTATTCTGAGTTAATTTCTCTCAAACCTTAAAGCTATTCCTAACTGGAGTTTCGATCAACCTCCTATTTCTCTCCCTTACTCTAGAGTAGCCTGGAACTTTATATCAAAGACTAAATTTTTAAAGTGGGTAGGTTGTGGTTATATGACTCATCTGGAACTTGAGCATGTCAACAACCTTCATTAAATTCATATGTCTTGTAGTGAGAGGGTAGGATATAGTTGTTTCCCTGTCAATATCTCTAGAGAAAAGCAGCATGTCTGCACTGAATTAGAGTGCAATGTCTCTGTCTCTAGCCAAGCTGGAGGTATTTCCAAATCCACTGTGACTTTAGAGACAGGGGTGGCTTGCTACAAGGCCCATTTCCAGTCAACCTGATACTTGGGTATATGCTATATAAATTATAATAACAAGAAGATCTAGTAAAATATTTAAGGGAAAGATAATACTAAAGTGGTCATAAGGAATAAGTATTATCATAGTCAGTAGTATAGAATGGCATATTGCATAGGCTTAATGGTAATATCAATGGCATTGTGGTGGTTTTAAAACACAGTCCCAAAATTTTCTTGACACTCTCTCATCAAGGGATCTATGTCCCTTACCCCTAAATCAGGGCCCTATGACTAGTTGAGCAATAGAATATGTCAGAAGTCAGAGTATGAAATTTTTTAGTCCTAGGCCACAAAAGATTGGTAACTTCCATTTCCTGTTTCTTAGTATACATATGGTGAGGAATCCCAGTCAACTCATGGAAGAGCCCACAGAGAGATTATCCAAGGACTCTGGCCCACAGCACTATGGAGTTCCAAGTGAAAGTCAGCAGCAACTTGCCAGTCATAAGGTCTTATCTTAGCAGTGCATCTTCCAGGTTCCAACAGATGCCTTGTGGAGGAAAGATGAGCTATTTCCATCAAATTCTGAAAAATTCTACATTTGTGAACAAAATAAATTATGATGTTACTTGAATTATTAAGTTTTAGGTGATTTGTTAGTATCAAAAGATAACTGGACAAAGCACATATTCAAAAGGGCATCCATGTTGCTTGACTAAGATTGAGGGAGTGAACATCACAAGGTGGGTCTGTGCTCTCTATTCTCCCTACACCCAAATAAGCTTTGAGATGTTTCTACCTAACATATCCATGATTCCGCCATAGATAAATAGATAGATGATAGATAGATAGATAGATAGATACATAGATGCATGCATAGTTACAGATTTTGCATTTGCAGATTTGCCTACTCACTAAAATTTATTTAAAAGCCCTAAATGAACAGTCACAGCACTTTGACAATCATTCGTGGACATGCATAGAGATTGAACAAGGCAGGCTGTGCTGCCTTCTTGTTTCAGTTCTCCTACTACAAATAAGTGTCCTTTGTGTGGTCTATTTAGTGTCACGTTTTTAATAATTTTGTGTTTTTTGTTGGTGATTTGGTGTTTAAAGGGACCTCTAAGCATCAGGTTCAAATGTCTCAAAGTGCAAGCAGATTGTGATGGTCTTTATGGGGAAGATATGTTGTTAGGTAATCTCTCTCCAAGCATAACTGGTAGTACTGTTGGCTTTAATTCAATGCTAATAAAACAACAATACACATTGAATGAGATGTTTTTAAATAGAAACACATACTAAACAAGTTTATGTATTGATTGGTTTATGAAAATGTAACCGAAAGATTGCAGGAAACTCCTATCATATTTCCCCTGGTTCAGTAATCACTAAGTCAGGACGTGCAGCTACTTTATAAGAACATAACTATCACGAATGATGCCAATCAACTGTATACATGCCAACTTAATATCTCAGCGACTCTGCCTAACTTCCAACTATATATGTGCACACATACACACACACATTTACTCACATATAAAAGATAGCATATAGTATAGGAAATTACCCACATAAACTTTGAGCCATCAATCCTGCTTCCATTTGTCTGATTACAGCATGATATTCATTAAAATATATGAAAACCTAAAATACCATTTTATGGATACACCTACTAATATCATATCCAACCATTCCCATCACTCAGAAATAATTCTATGTACATTTCACCTTTTAAATGAGGCACTGTTTTCCAGCTAAAAAGTGTGGGGGAAATCATGACTTCCTACATGTAATGTGAATTTAATAAAAGCTATGTCACACTGAAATGCAAATTACCAGATAAGTACATGGCAAAGACGACTGTGGTTGATTAAAGTTGTATATTATAAATAGACTGGCTAATCCAGCAAACGCTTAGGTGCAAACAAAGTTAGCACTTTGTTCTTCTCACTGATAAATGTAATAGTTCCACACTCAGAAGCTGACCTCCTTCTGAATATGTGATGATTATATAACGAAAAATCTGTAGCCCCAAGTGTTAATTTACACTTCATTTCCTAAATCTAAACTCCAAAGCAACATTTCTTTTTCTAGTTTAGAGTTGGTTCATGACAGCTGAAGGCTTGGACATAGAGGCATATCTAAATCTAACTTTTCCTGCATGGCTACGAGTAATCATGTATCCTTTGCTCCCTCTTCCAGATGTTCATAATCCTCCCCACCCACCCCCCCCCCCCCCACACACACACCCACTAAACCTTTTGATGTAGGACATGCTGGAATGCTGGAGAGCAAAGAATACTTTGGTCAGATAAGGAAATAGAGCTAAGCAGAACAAGGGACCAAATTCTAATTTTAAATAAAGGAACTCATTAGAATCTGAGGTTTTCATTTCATGCTCTGTTGTGTTAGGGAAAAAAAAGGAACAAATAACCAAAACAGTTTTTATTATATTTTTGTCTTAATGAAAAATCTTGATAAAAGGAAATGTAATTTTAGAATGGAAGGGATATTCGGGTTCTAATGCAACATCTTTATGTTATTTATTCTTAACTTTTTCTAGCTTTATTGAGATATAATTGACTAATAACATTGTGTAAATTTAAGGCCTGTAACATATATAGGCCATATATATATATATATATATATATACATATATATATGTATATATATATATAATACTATATATATACTATATATATATAATACTATATATATATATAGTATTGTGAAAAGATTGTCACAATAAAGTTAATTAATACATCCATCACCTCATATGGTTATTCTTTTGTGTGTGTGCAACTTTCAAATATAAAATATAGTATTGTTAATTATAGTTACGCCCCTGTACATTAGATCTCCAGAACTTATTCATCTTATAGCTGAAAGACTATACCCTTTGACCAACATCACATTTCCCCCATACCTAGCCCCTGGCAACCACATACAAGTGATATCACACAGTACTTGTCTTTGACATTTCACTTAGCATGTTGTCACAAATGGCAGGATTTCCTTCTAAATGAGGAAAATGAATCCCAAAAAGACAATGTGACCTGTTCAAACTCACAGTTTTCTAGTAACTGAAATCAAAAAGGCACTTAGGTCTTAATACTATTATTGTTGTGTTGTAGTTGAGTCAGGAAATATCAGAGAACACTCAGAAAGAAAACATAATAGTATATCAACCTTCTTATTTCTTGAGCTATATTGGAATGATGTAAGTAACAGAAAACTTTGGGGCCATAGTGTATGAGTTCAAAATCCCTCTGTTTTGTACATTTAAAAAAATGTCTATGGTGATACAGTGCTATTAATTCTTTTATTGATACACCATTGAGAGGACTATTTTAGGACCACTTATTTTATTAACATGTAAAGATATTTTTTAAAATGTTACTGGCAACAGCAGAGAATGTTTTCTTCTCTTCCCCATTATAGCTGTGAAATTCCATCCAGTAAAACTGTCCCAGGCAGTTTGGAAAATTACCACCACCTTCTTCTAGCAATAGCAGTAATAATCTCTGGTGAGAAATTAAAACAATTGGTTGCAGGCAAGACTCACTGATACTGTGATCCTAGAGCCAGACACAGCAAAGAAAAGCAAATGAAAATGGCCCCCCCTTATGTTTCGGCTGGTCTCTGGAGTCACATAAACAGGAAGGGACTGTAATCTTTGTTAAAATTCAGTATTATCCTATGGACAGTGAAACATGGGGCAAAGAGACCATGAGCCTGGAAATATGTTTTGTCCTCAATGGTCCTGATGTATCCATAGAAAACCTGAACAGCTTTGGCTGGTTCAAAGCTGTGTCTCATCTGAAGCAAGTGTTTTTGCCTAGTGACTACAGTTTCCTTATTGAAGTTGTATGATTCACTTGAAGTGTTTTGCTGTACCCAACTGGTTAGCTAATTTAAATAATGAACCCAGATACGTTATTTCTTCCCAGACTTCTTTCAATAAGTTAGTTTCTTTCCTTTCTCGTATCCAAAACACAACTATTAAAATGGGAACATTTTAATAATTTTGAGAAACTCAAGAGAATCCCTTCAAAGTATAAAATATGAGTAGAACATGTTACATGACTCATGGTTTAAACATATTTTAGCCAATGTTCAGAGGCTGTTCATGGAATAACTCCAGGGGCATCATTTATAATATTGTTCTACACAAATAGAACATCTGGACTATTAGTCTGGTTCAAAGAAAAGATAATTCTGAGATATGGGGTAATGAGGTATTGTTATATGTTAAGGAAACAGACTATGTGAACAGCCTTGACCCAGATGAAAGAAAACCATGTTAATGAGGAAAAAAAAAAAAAGGAGAGAGAGAGAGAGAGAGAGAGAGAGAGAGATGAAATAATAACCTAGCTCAGAAAACATGCTAAAGACTGTTCAGTCAATCAGGGGAAACAAAAATTATATTCATATTTAAGATCACAAAAATTATAGGGTGGAGCTATGGCAGTGAGGACATCAGCATCCTATTCTTGAAGTCTCCAGTAGCTTTCTTGCTGGTCTCCTTACTTCCATCTTGTTCAGTCATGCCCACACTTATTCTTCACACTGGAATCAGAGTTGTTCTGTTTTGTTTTGTTTTTTAAATGTAAACCATATCACGTTGCTATTCTGACTGAAACCTCCCAGGATCATTCCTACATGACTTAGCTTGTCTATAAGGGGATACCATCTGACATCTACTTGTCTCTCCATCCCCTGCTGATTTTTTTTTACCTTGTTTATTATCACTCTGTCCCCTGTTCCATATACTCAGCCCTTTGCCATCGTCATTTTTAAAAATAGGCCAAGAAGAGTCCTGGGTGGCTCATTTGGTTAAGCATCTGACTCTTGATTTCTTTTTTTCTTAAATTTTTTTTAATGTTTATTTATTTTTGAGAGAGAGACAGTGTGATCGGGGGGGGGGGGGGAGGGGGTGGAGAGGGAGACACAGAATATGAAGCAGTCTCCAGGCTCTGAGGTGTCAGCACAGAACCCAACTTGGGCCTTGAACCCATGAACCATGAGATCATGACCTGAGCCACTCAGGTGCCCCAAGCATCTGACTCTTGATTTGGGCTCAGGTTATGATCTCATGGTTTGTGAGTTCGAGCTCCACCTCAGGATCTGTGCTGACAGCACAGAGTCTGCTTTGGATTCTCTGTCTCCCTCTCTCTCTGTCTCTCTCTCTTTCTCTCTCCCTCTCTCAAAAATAAAATAAACATTTAGAAAATGAATAAAAAGAACAGAATAGGCCAAGAGTATCTTCACTTTAGGACTAGCATACTTGCCTTTCCTTGGTGTGGGATATTCCCCCCAGAGATATTTTATGCCTGGATCTCTCTCAACATTGAGATAGATCTCAGCTAAAATGTTACTTCCTTAGTGAGGCCTTTCCTAAGCATCTAACTTAAATTAGTATACTCCTGATCCATAGCTTTCTATTGTGTTATGGTATTTTACTTTATTTACATAACCTATTATTAGCTGAGATTATTTTGATATATATATTTTGTTTACTACATCCTCTCTCTCTCGTTCTCTGCCATATTTCCTCCAGCAAAAACTTTGCCTGGCACAGGTGTAGGCACTCATTATATATTTCATGAATAAATCAGTATTACCTGACTAACTCAATATTGTTTTTTTAATATTTTCAGGTCTTGTTTATTCCAGAAATAAGTAAGAGGAACTGCTACTTTGAACTTAATTCTTTGTAACAACAACAACCACCAAAACAGCCCTGACTGAGTCAACAGGAGTGATAGTAACTTTGGAGAATGTGAACAATGTTCTTGGAATTAAAAATAAAATGGTGGAAAGGAATTCTGGCCAACAGCCAGACATCTACCCAGGACTTCGGGAAAGCACATCTCAAAAAGTATAAGACAAATTAGGTATGACCACATGGCCAGAGATTCTAAAAGGGAGGATTGCTTCAGAAAAATGGAAGAATAACAATAGCATTTTGATAATACAGCCATTGATTATATTTTTTGAACAAAAAAAATGGAGCCTTAGGTACTGACTGGAATGAGGTCATATTTTTAAAAGACATGTACAAAAGACAGAATAAACAGTGAATAACTAAAATGAAAACAAGAGTGCTATAAACTCATAAGAATTGTATTCAAAGTCCAAAATGGGCTATGGAGTACAAAAAAATAAGATATAGAGCTTAACTGCCTTTTTAAAAAATAACAATTTGTTTTGTCCCGAGTGAGAAGAACATGAAGAGCCAAATCCACTTGGGTTAGACAGAGTAATGTTAGTAAAAGACTAAACTCTTAATTGTTTTGCTTTTAACTCTCATATCAAGAGAAATGATTTTCAAACTGAAAAAAGAAGAAACATGGAGAAAAGGAAAATAAAGCACAAGATAGATTAAGACAAACAAATTAATGGGGAGAGCAATATAACACAGAATATTAAAATAACTTGTAATCACACAGTCTTTAAGATTCATACTGAACAGTAAAGGGGGTAGGAGGCTTCATATTAAAGCTCACACGGGATAAAATACATCTTTGAAACTACATACTTATTAATTTGGGTTCTTCATGGTAAAATTCCAAAGCATGCTATTGGGGGGGGGGGTGTAAAAGAGTATATCTGAAAGTGTATTCCATGAACCAGAAACATGTCAGAATGTTAAAACAAACAAAAACACCAACTATCACGCAGATTCCCTTATGCAAATAAGCTTGGGAAATATTGGGTTAACTGAACTCAAACAAGACTTCTTCTTACTACGACTTCTCAGTTTATAATGTGCAATATATACTGAGACTTCCCAAGAAGGGCAGATAGTATGTTGTGTCTCTCAAACTTATCTGATAATGGAAAATTTTTCTTTTTTTCTTTTCTTTTAGAATCTCATGGAATTAGCATCTTAAAGGATATAATTTGGGAAACCGTGTTCTAATGGCATGCCGTAGAGTTTTGTACTTAGGCCACTTGTGTTCAACACTTTTACTAGCAACTTAAATGAAGGCAAGAAGGCCTTCTTATCACATCTGCAGCCAACACAAAGCTGGGAGAGATGGTTAATGTGATGGATGTTTGGAATCAAGTTTTAAAAATATTATGACAGGTTGAAATATTGGGCTGAGCTTTCAAGATATTATTGGTTTCCAAGATCATTTCACAGGATAGGAGACACCTGCCATAACAGCAGTTTCTATGAACAAAATCTAGAGGGTTTACTTGACTATAAATTCAATATGAACCAACAGTATGTGACTCTTACAAACAAAAACAACATAGCGAAACTGTTACACTGGGATGTTTTTACAGATGAAAAAGCACCTAGACAGGCATTCCTAACTGGTCTTCATACTACTCACACATCTGGAAGGTGGAGTTAGAGATTAGAATGTGCTCAGTGGAGGACCACAAGAAAGAGAAGTTGTCTGGATACTGTGTCATAATATGAACACAAAACTGGAAATGTTTGGTTTAGATAGAAGATTACTTGCATTAGGTTCCATATAAGGAAAAACATTCTTTGATTATTCACATTTCAGGGAAAAACAAAGTAAAATGCTGACTTACAAGACAGTGAGCTCATTATTGATGGAGATCTTCAAGTCAGGCTGGGTAATTTTCTTTCCAGGATGTTGTAGAAAGAATTCACAACTGATTCCTACTTTCCTAATCTAAATGATTTCTAGGAGTCTATGATATTATACATTTCAATATTGTTTTCCTGGTCACTGGAATCTTATGGCAATTTTGTATACGGCCCTGTAAAATGGTAGACCTGGCACAAACATTACAGATAATCTTTGTAAGACCCTGTTTTTTAGAGATGAGAAACCAAGGCTCAGAAAATTTTCATTCTTTGATTTGCCAGATATTTTCTGGGTGCAAGGCTCTGAAATATGTATTGTAGAAAATACCAACATGAACAAGAAGGCTTGCTTGCCATCAGTTTATAAATTAGGCTGACAAACAGCCAACACAAAATGTAGACCTACAAAATGTGTATAGTTGAGGAATAAGCAATTCACTCTGACTGGCAGATCGAGAAATATGGAAGTTGGGAAGGTTTCCAGCTGAGAAAACATTAGCAAACCCAGAGAAAGGAAAGTGTTTTGGAAGTGCCTTCTGTGGAGTTGGAAGTGGTCTTATCTGAGACAACAAAGGTGAAAGACTATGTAGTCCTTGGAAGTGGACCCAGGTCCATTTGGACCAGGTATATTGAGATCTGGGTTCTACTATCTTAAATGATCTCAAAGGTGAACAGGTTCCAGATAGACACATCCCTTTAAACCCACAAAGTCGTTGCCCCTTGGGAAAGGGTACAATGTAGAGCCAGAGTGAGATCAATTTCAGGGCTAAGGACAGGAGTCCCTCTTGACCTATGGTGGGAATTTTGATTTTATTCTAAGGCTTTTGGGAGCCGTTTGAGTTTTCTGCAGAGGGAAATGACCTCATTTGTCTAAGTCATGCTGCTGAATCTGGAATCCAAATTTCCATGTCCCTAGTCCAATATGTCTTCCATTACTCCACATTGCACCTATTAATCTATTAAGATCTATGTTTAACATTGATTGAATTCTAAATTAACTTTTATGGGTACCTATTATGAAGAATACATTTTAAAGATAGATCTAAAATAATACACATAAATATTCCCAAGAGGAATCAGTCAATGCCTATCCACATAAAAGAATTATTTTATTTAAGGGTATAAGAAATATGAAGACTAAAGTACTAGAAGTTATTAAGTCAGTGAAAAAATGATATTACTCTTTATTGAACACCTCCACATGTTTATATATTGCTTTTAATTCTTGGGGTGCCTGGGTGGCACAGTCGGTTAAGCGTCCGACTTCAGCCAGGTCACGATCTCGCGGTCCGTGAGTTTGAGCCCCGCGTCAGGCTCTGGGCTGATGGCTCAGAGCCTGGAGCCTGTTTCTGATTCTGTGTCTCCCTCTCTCTCTGCCCCTCCCCTGTTCATGCTCTGTCTCTCTCTGTCCCAAAAATAAATAAACGTTGAAAAAAAAATTTAATTCTTGCAACAACTCTACATGGTAGATATTATTAGTCCCTATCAACAGATGAGGAATGGAGGTTGTTGATAGAATGACAACCAGTAAGTCACTGAACGTGGGTACAAAAGTTTGTCTGACTCCAATGCTTATGATATTCCCCCTATAGCACTCAATAGTCTACTGGGGGAAGGAAGGAAGGCTTGTTCAGATTGTCTTTTTCTATGCATTTTTCTCTATTTTATAAGTAACAGACTATAAATTCCTCAAGTAAAATGATCCTACTTTACACTTTCCCTACCCCCACAACTGCAGTAGGTACAGCAACAGAATGTAACAAGCAACTCAACCCAACTAAAAAACCATGATTTATTCAACAAATATTTATGAAAAGTCTACCATGTGCCAGGGACTATTCTTGGCCCTGAGGTTATATCAATGAACAAAGCATGCAAATTTCTAGTCCTCATGCAGAATTCAGTTTCTTGCAATTGTAAGATTAGAAGATGTTTGCCATTCCCGGACGCATGGCCCTCTCTATAAACATGACAGTTTTTCATTCAAGGCCAGCAAAATAAGGTCTTTGCTGCTTCAAGACTCTGACTTCTATCTCTGGCCTCCAAATTCAAATTTATAGTGGCTATGTGATTGGGTATGGCCCACCTAGATCATCTCTGTTTTTATTAATCCTAAATCGGCTGTTCAGTCACCTTAATTTAAGTACATTTGTAAAATTTTCAGTAACTAAAATCAAAATCTGCAGTATTTAAATCTATCATTAAACTTAATCATCTTAACTACAGCTTCAGAAATCCCTTTTGCTACATAATGTAACATAATTGCAGGAATGATATCTCATCATGTTTATATCTATATCCACACTAAAGGGGAAGAGATTCCATAAGGGTGAGGCATTGGGGGTCATCTTAGAATTCTGTCTACCACAGGTAGCTTGAGGATTCATTTCTTCCTGTCTTTTGCTTTATATTTTCCATTCATTAATTCTCTCATCAAACATATGTTTACTGAGAACTTATTATTTGTGTACTGCACTGGGGGCTAAAATTAAGTAAATAAGTAAGACAGAAGTCACTGCCTTCAAGGATTTAAACATTTAGAAAAGACATTTTGATTAATAAGAGTAATAATAAAACAGTATGATAATGCAATAAAGGAAGTATGTAAACCTGAAGATTTGGCACAGAAAGATCAATCATCTAAAAGGGCCAGATAGCACTGTGAAAATGACACGAAACCTTGTGTATTAATGGGTGGATTCAAACTCTTCTTATCACATAGCCTTTATCTTGAGACTTTCATGGATGGAGTTACATATTTTTCCCTACTGATGTTAGTGTGTTTCTATTTAACAACTATTAATGCTGAGGTTTCCCACATCTAAGGTGCACCTTACTAAGTGTGGCTACTTACTTTGTGGGCTAATCAATTTTTCAGTTAAGTCTATAAAGTGAAATTGATGAATCCAAGGAGAGGTCTTTCAACATTCAAAATGGGGTAAAAAAAAAAAAAGTCCCAGTTTCTATTAACAGTAAAAGGAACTACTGGTTTTAAACTTTTTTTTCCATTTGAAGGTTGGAAATATAGGTTAAGTCATACCACTAGTAAATCTGTAGCAAGATCCCACAGGGCAATAAAAAACAGTGAACACATTCATTTTTTGGCATATATACAGGGGAAGTACATGGATGCCTGGGCTCCAAAGGAACAAACTTTGTACAGTTCTGTTTGTAGTTACACATGGTCTGTGTAAACAGATGAAGGGTCCTTGGCTTCCTTTTGAGCCAGGAAAGGTAGTGAGATTCTAGCCGCCAAAAGCAAAACACTGATTGTTGGCTACAAACAAGTTTGATCAATAGTCTGGGAGCTTCAACTCGCCATTCTATTTCCTTAACAAGCACTTCATCTTGTGCCAGCCACTGCTGTGAACCTTGTTTGATTTTGGGGCCTGGCTATTCATCATCCCTTGGTTTTCTCATCAAGTACAAGGGTGCCAACAGACTGCTTATTGCCTCAAGGTAGCAGGTGGCAATGTTGGCTATTAAACAGTCAGCAAGACGTCAATCTCACTCTCTTTGCTTTGTTCTTGAAAAACATAGAACTGAATGGAAGCCCATTTCCCCCACATCCCCAATTTTTTCAACTGCCAGATAGTTTGAAAACAAAAAACAAAAAACTTAGCAACATAGAAGTTTCTTATAGTTCAGGACCTAACTGATATTTATTTCAAAGAGAAATTAATTACTCATAGAGTCTGCCTAATATATTAGAAAAAGTGTTTTCCCTATAAAATTAAAAATAGGAATTGGTTTTGGTTGTAAGATTTTGAGTGGTTGATTGTTTCATTAATTTATCTAGTCACATCATATGCATAGTTTCTAAACCCTAGCACAACTGGAATTTGGGGGCATATATCATTCCAAACTAAAATAAAGCATTGTCAGTTATCTGCCTAGACCCCCTCACAATCCTTTAATGGTTTCTTTCTGTGTGTCTGTCTTTCAGCTCCTTGGCACTGTGCTCCTAATGGCTTACTCCTGCACCATGCTTCAGGGTAATGCTCTTGGATGACTGAAGTTGCTCTGCTTACAGGTGCAGAGATGGGGGAGTTCCCCAGGAGATGTCATCTGTCAGGACAACTCATAGCTTATGGGTTCAGCTCTGGCGTGTAATTTTTGTTTTAGCCTAACCTGGAGAAAAGCTGAGATTAGGACTAGGCTTGACTTCTCTTCCACAGCTCCTCATCAACTTCTGGAAGAACTTCCTTAACAAATTAACTACATAATCAGATACGTATTTTGAAGAGATCCTTCTGGCTGTATATGGAGAACAGAGGGTTGGCTGAGATTTCAAGAAAATAAGACTGACCCCCTAAATACTGAGCATATCGCAGTTTTCTGGAATAGAAACATCTAAGGGGGGGGATTGCAGTCCAACCTTCACTCAAAGCAGGAACTCTTTCTAAAGAATCCATTACAGATCAGCTTCAGCATGACGCTCTAGAAGCGTACCCTCTAACAAAACAGTCATTCTTTTTCATATAATTGTAACTGTTAGAAACTTCCTCCTATAATGAGCCCAAATAGGCCTCCTGTGAGTTTTGCCCATTATTCCCAGTCTGGTCTCTAGAATCTTGCAGATAAATAACTATTCTTTGCCTACGTGTAGTTAATTTTATGTGTCAACTTGACTGAACGCCAATGTGCCCAGACATTTGATCAAACATTATTCTGGGTGTCTCTGTGAGGCTGTTTCTTATAACTGAAGACCTGAATAGTACAAAAAGGCTAAGTAAGAGGGTACTCTTCCTTTCAGACTACATGAGCTAGGATGTTGGTCTTTTTATGCTTTAAGAAGGCTGTAAGAAAGTAAACAAAAGACTTCTGGTCATCAGTTTTTTCTCAGACTGGCCCAGCATAAAAAATTTTCACTGATAATTTTAACTAATGTCTAGTTTACACATAATTTTAGAAGAAATTAATAAATTTAATATTTTTGAATACATTTTTCAGACAAGGACTAGTTCTTTTGGTCACTTTTTATGTGGTAAATCAAACTATTAGAAACAGAATCAACACAATGCTCTTTGGTTATAAGACAATTGCTAAGGCATACATTAATATCTGACTTGGTTAGAAACTCTAGAGTAAAATTCTATAAGAGTATAAGACAGAGAAATAAAACATCATGGCCCTCAATTACAATCATCCATGTAGTCTAGGATTTTAAGACTCTAGGGTAGAGAGATTCCACATGACTTACACATGTGAATAATTTTTTTGTGTTAGCAATCATAGTTATTTCCTGGGAAAAATTAATATCTTCATGAGATTACTTTCATCTATTTTTAATCTTGGCCATTTCTCTTTATGTATTACTCAACAATTAATGACTTAATAAAAAGGAATTAAAAATGATAACAGACAGTGAGCCATTTGAAAACCTAGACATCTTAACTGGATTCATTTATTTCACTTGTGCTACTCTACATTTGATAGCAATTTTCCTTTGGCTATACACCAGTATCTTTTCTAACTTCAATCAACTTTATGTATACACATATTCTTTGAGGAGAATGTCTATCATTTCTTATTTGCAGTTCAAAATTATTTTTAATAATCTTCTATTATACCAAATTATTGGTATTTATTTCAATCTAACCCTAAATGTCATCACCATTTAAAATAGAGAACATTGTCTGAGACTCAAAAGAGCTGGTTGAAGTCCAGGAAATAAAGTATGGCTAGGTGACCTTGAGGAACGTCATAACATCTTTTCAGGCCTGCTGCTTTTCCTTATATGTCAAAAGAGGCTTTAAAGTATATGTTTTCTGAAACCACTCTCAACTAGCATATTCTACAATTAAAGTGAGTTCTTTCAATACTAGTTATATGGATGCTCTTGTTTTAGCAGGATTTTTTTAAAAATAAAGTGAATAAAAACAGTGCATGCAATTTCAAATACTTGTAGGAATGCCTAGGAATAAATTAAGCCATCTCTAGCGTATTAACTTTACAGACACTAACTTCTAAAGTGATTGGAAATGCTAGAAGATTTGGGATAGGAATGACATCTTCCCTTCATCAGGCTATACTCTACCTTTAAAATTCAGTAGACTCATTGAGTCTACTTCACCTTCCTGAGATCTTCAGAGAGAGCAGAGCTTCTCTTCTCACTCCAGGTTGCCTACTGGTACTAGGATTACGTCCCGTTTGGGGTGGGAAATCAGCTTTCCACTGAATTGTGAGTTAAAGTGTGTGGTTTCTACTGATAGGGAAGATAAATGCCAGGCCACTGGCATACCCAAAGTATGTAGGATTTGCATCAAAATCACCAAAAACCCTCTATGGAATGTTCCTGGAAAGCATGTGGGTGTGTCTCTTCTTTTATAAACATCAGATTCTATGGAGACTACAGTGAGGATTGCATTTGGGGTGTATACATTTAAAAAGATTGAGACAGACCACATAACGGAGGAAAAAGATATTTGAGCTTGGATTATCTACACTCAATCAGGCGCTGCTCTTTCTTTCTTTCTTTCTTCTTTCTTTATTTCCTTCTGTATCTAACATCCTGAGAATAATATCTATGAGTTATTTATTGGATAATTGTACGTGGAGTGACTCATGAGTTCCTGTTAATGTAGAGGATACCAAATCAGATATCACAAACATTGCTCTTAAATGGATAATCTAATTAAAAAGACAGACATAAAAGTAAATATGGCACAGATGCTCTAATTGAAGCATGTATTAAGCGCAGTGATATGACGGAATCAGGGAAGATTCCACTGAGGCATCAATGTTTGATCTAGTTTTGAAAAGATGAGTGGCATTTCTCCAGGTGGGTTTGGAGCATTTAGAATATGAAGCAGAATCAGGACACTGGGTCCTGAGTAGTAGAAACAGCACATATAAAGGCATATGGGACTAGAAAAGCCATGGTCTTTTGGGCAACTGCAGAAACTCATTTGGTAAGCATGGAGCTTAAGGATGAGAGCAAGCTAGCAAGATATGCTGGAGGAGTAATTTATAGGTAGATATTTGAAGCCAATTTATGACATATGGACATACATTCTGTTACTATTACTGGATACCAACAGCAGACACTAAATATCAAAGACATTTTTATACTCGTAAATTACTGGTGAGAATTTTACCAATTTTATGGTGAAGTTATATTTTTAAGTATGTAACTTACACAAATTTACCAGACAAGCACTACTAGGCAGGCTCTACATGGAGCCAAAATAAGACAAAGGCAACCAAAATCCAAACTCACCAATTCCATCCATTCTTCCACTTAATAATGTTATAGTCAGAGTATAATATGGGAAGCTGAACTGTGCTATTTCCTCTAGTGATCTCAGTTCCATAGCATCTCTCACAGTGTATCACTCTTCACTAGGTTAAGAGAGTGGAAAAATGTGCATTCTTACTAGATTTAGATTGTGTAAAAAGTGCATATTTTTTACAACCCAACTTTTTTTTTTTTTACACAACTTAAGTACAAGTCAACTACTTTACTTTGTGTTCAGCCCAAACATAAATGACCTATTCCAATGCTAAAGAATAAAATGAGTTGCACTGGGCTACTTGAGAGATGCTGTGTTGATCTCCAATGTGTACTTTCTTAAGAGACTTAGGATTAATTTTGATTCTATACAAATTTAATCCTCTACACTCTCCACTTTGGATCCTAACTCTGGTGGAAAATGTAACTTCATGGTATTCTGTTCATAACTTTTTCTTTAGGGGCCCCTAGGTGGCTCAGTCAGTTAAGCATCTGACTCTTGATCTCGGCTCAGGTCACGATCTCATGGTTTTTGAGTTTGAGCCCTATGTCAGGCTATGCACTGCAGAGCCTGCCTGAGATTCTCTCTCTCTCTCTCTCTCTCTCTCTCTCTCTCTGTCCCTCTCCTGCTTGTGTGTTTGCTCTCTCTCTTAAAATAAAAATATTAAAACATTAAAAATAAAATAATCTTTTAAAAAATAAGTTTTCTTAAAAAATACATTTTTAAAATTCTAATAGTTAAAATTTTGAGAAAATAGACAAAAGAATCAATGATGCAATAATTCCACCAATATGAAGTGTTATTTAATATTAATGAATATTTGTAATCCTTGTAATATCGCTTATCTAAAAAGCAGCAGCAGCTTTATCATCAGAGGAAAGTTATCAAGAGGAAAATAATCGAATAATAGCAAAACTTGGATGCGGTAGAGTCTGCTTTGTAATGTCTCAAGTTCTTTGACCTTGGTGAATGGAATCATTATGCCATAATTACTGTGCCTATCTTATGCTTTCATCCTGAATGTGCCCAATCTCTTAAGGGACAACGTCATAGTTTATCTAGACCCATGACATTCTGTTGGTGGAAGGAGGAATCTCCAAACTTTTTGTTTGAAAGACAACAGGGTGTTTTTGATAAATATTTGTAAGCTTTTATAGTGACACATTCCTGCAGAAAAGCCTATCACAGCTGGGAAAATCAGTTAAATATCAAGCAGACTGATATTACTGAATTATCTTTTTGTCCACCCAGATAAACACTTAATGGATAACACGGCTCTGCATCTCTGCAGTCATTGGTGTAGATGGCAGAGTCTGGGTGTAGGGAGATCGTGAGGGGGAAAGTCTGACTAATGGCACTTGGTTAGGAAATTTGTTGGGATATGTAAAAAGATCAGATCTAAATTGAAAGTCATAAGCCACACCCAGGCCAAAAATTCAAGCTTCTCTAGAACAGGAATGTTGGCTGTTCCCCTATTGTGGCTTATCTGGACTACAGATTCTCACACTATGTGTGAAATGCCACTGATGTGGGAAAGAATAATATATACTGATATTTGAATCTACGATCCACTGAACACTGGGTAGTGATGTATATCAAATGGAAGATATTATGTAACCACAAAACATTATCATTTCATCTTATAAATGTCTAAACCAAGCATAACTTTTAAATAAGGAATAAAATATAGACTTTGCTTTTCCAAGACAAATAGAACATCACATGACTTCCAGCAGAGGAATAAATTAGAAGATGTGTGAAAAATTAAGAGTTCCCACAATATATAAATAAATGAAACACTATCTAGAAAATCCTTAAGATGTGGTATTTTTTCCCATGATGAGTCCTTTATTATATTTAGGCTGCTAATAAGATACACATACATTATTTGGCCCAAATGTTAATATCTCATCCTAGATCTGAAAAATGAGAAAAGGGTCTTAAAAGCAAATGAAAAAAGGTCAGAGGAGGTCACAATGGGGAAGCTGAACTTAGTTCAAGTTTAAAGGAAGAGTAGAATTTAAACCAAGACAAGGACAGAGGTGAAATCTTTAGGCAAAGGAACTAGCATCATCAAAGGCACAGAAGTGAGGCTGCTGATGACTCATTTTGAAATCAACAGGCAGACTGATCTAGCCTGAAGAGTGTAGTTATGTTGAAGATAAGAGGCAAAATTAGATTTGAGACAGAGTGTAGAAGGCCGGAAATGCCAGGTTCAAGAAAATAACATAAAAACAAAATTTTAAACTATTAGTCACAGAGATTTCACAGAATATTCTTATGATTTTATAGTATTTTTTAAAAAACAAAAGTTATAAATCATAAAAGTGATACATTTGCCTAAATCAAAATTTAAAACTTCTATATGATAAAAATCAAAAGATAAGAAATGGTACAGCTTTTTGGAAGACAATTTGCAGTTTCTTACAAAACTAACATATTCTCACCTAATGATGCAGCAATTATCCCTTGCTATTTAACCAAATTAGTTGAAAACTTATGTTACACAAAAGCCTGCACATGTATGTTTTGTTCATAATTGCCAAATAAATATTTATAATTGCCAAAATTTGAAAGCAATCAAGATGTCCTTCAATGGATGAATAGATAAACAACTCTGGTGCATCTAGAAAGTGGAATATAATTCAGTAACAAAAGAAATGAGAGGCGCCTAGGTAGCTCAGTTGTTTAAGTATCTGACTCTTGATTTTGGCTCAGGTCATGATCTCATGGTTTATGAGATGGAGCCCCACTTCAGGCTCTGCATGCTGACCCACTGACAACATGGACCTTGCTTGGGATTCTCCCTCTCTTTCTCTCTCTCTCTGTCCCTCCCCCCGCTCATCCTCTCTCTCTGCCTCTTCCAAAATAAATAAATAAACTGACAAAAAAAAAAGAATGCCTGTTATAAAATGTCACCTAGTAAATAATCCCTAACAGCCATTTTCAACTCTTTATGAAAATCGAGGATGTAGACACCAAAAAAGTTAAATGCTCCCAGAATCGCAGTGACAATTTAGGCAGAAATTTCTCTATTTTCAGACCAAAGGAAATAAAGAAAAGATTACAATCTGTGGATTGTTTACATAGTGGAACTGAAATAAAGCAAATCCATTCCCCAGAAAGTAATTAAATAATCCCTTTAGTTCTCCCTGTAGTCTGTTCATTGGTCCAGAGAGGGGACAAAAGACTTTACCAGACAGAACACTTGGCAGCCTCTATCTCACCTTATGATGCTACTTTTTTTTTTTTTTTTTTTTTGGTGATGATCATATCTGGGCCCTCTTTACACTTGTAGCCATCAGTATTTCTTGGTCTATATCTTACATATTGAGAGGTCACACTGAGTGAGTAGAGATGCATCCCAGGTCATGAAATCCCCACAAGTAAAGCATCATGGCAGATGTTCTTAGTGTAGAACTCATCTGGGGAACTTGTTCAAAAAGTAGGTTTCCAGCCCTTCCTCCTCCTAATACTAAAGACTGTGATGCAGGGAGTCTGGGAGTAGGTCCAAAACTCTGTATTATGATGTTGATTAATTCATGACTACAGTTTGAAAACCACACTGTCATCTAAGCATCATTGAGAAGAGCCTTTGTGACAATCAAACTAGGTACTGTAGTTTTTTCTTCTATTTTATGTACTTTACTCATTTAACCATATATTATGCATTGAAAAAAAACCCCAAATCAGTTCAGCAAAACTGAAAAGCACAGGAATTGGAACTGTAATTCAAACTGACCACCTGACCTTGGTGTAGATCTGAGACGAGACCCTTATCTAAGTAGAGAAAATGGAGAGGCAAAGGCGCTTCACTTACCTGTTGGTCTGATGGCAAACACTGTTCTGGATATACTTTTCCTTGTTCAAGAAGAAGTAAAAAGAAATATAACAACATGGGATTCATGGGAAAACAATACAAGAGAAAGGACAAATTTCCCTAGATTCTGAAGGGAAGAATAAACTTCTGGAAACAACATACTATTGAAAGAGAAATAAAATGTCTTAACATTTTTTGATCTCTTTTTTTTTAACGGTTTTTTTTTTTTGTTTATTTTGAGACAGGGAGAGACAGAGCATGAACAGGGGAGGGTCAGAGAGAGGGAGACACAGAATCTGAAACAGGCTCCAGGCTCTGAGCTGTCAGCACAGAGCCCGACACAGGGCTCGAACTCACGGACTGAGAGATCATGACCTGAGCCGAAGTCGGCTGCTTAACCAACTGAGCCACCCAGTTGGTTCCTCTTTAAAATATAAGACATGTTTTCTTTTTAATGGATGCAGAAAGTCATAAGAGAAACGTCTGAAATGACTAAATGAGATGAGATGAGAAGGATAGAAGAAAGAGAAGGGGAAGGGGAAATGGAAGAAGGAAGGGAGAAAGAAAATTAAAATACAGTCTCAAAAGAAAGAATAAAATTAAAAAGGCAGAAGATAAATCAGCAATTGAAGGGAAACCATAAAAAGCTCTCCCGTAATACATTTAGAGCTCCAGTCGGCTTATGTTGATGGATAAGTGATGGAGAAATAATGTTGATTGATAAATTCTGTAGCCCACGGGTATGTGGCTGGCTCAGTCTGTAGAACATGTGACTCTTGGTCTTGGGGTTGTGGGTTTGAGCCCCACATTGGGTGTAGAGATTATTTGAAAATAAAATCTTAAAAGAAAAAAAAAAATTGCAGCCCTAGAGGAACACTCACCCTTGCAGTACTCTCTCCTAATTTTTTCTTTGGATTCCACTACTTTGCTAGGTCCAGGTAGGATGTCTAAAACCAAACAGTTTATCCCAGAGTGTAGCTGGAATCTCTTGTTTTTTTTTGTAATATAAGATACAACATTTCAGCTCTTTTTATTTAGCAGTTGCAAAAAGTGTCTAAACTGTTTGCATGAAACACTTTTCCAGAAGAAACTGTCCTTACCCATCTCCATAAAACAGAGCCACACAGAGCAAAACGTAGCTAAGTATCTTGAGTAGATGTTTTTTGCATGGTCAAAAGGCATACTAAATGGTCTGAGTAATTTTGCTTAATGAAGAGAGAACATAAGCCACCCAGAGACAAATATTAGCTGTCATCATACCCTGGTCCATTATCTTCTATCTAGGATCTGTAAGTGATCCTTTAATAACTATTCAAAATGTTGCAAATATTCTGTAAATTACATGTATGAAAATTATTATAGTATATATGTTATATATAAGATAGAATAATTACACATATTTATATTTACATTATACACATACACATTTATAATGTTAAAAAGTCTTAAAAAGAAAACTGTAAGAACTCCAGGAAATACATCCATATGTTAGTAGCAATTGTCTATTGTTGGTTAGATTTTTGAAGGATTTTATTTTCTTGTTTCTGGATTTTCCAAATATTCTACAGTTACAGCTCTTTTAAAAATTAGGAAGAGAGATCAAAATATGTATAAATGGACATAATTATTGATTATATTCCTCAAATTGTATTTTAAAAATAAAGGCACAAAACTTCTTCCAACCATAATGAAATAACAAAAGAACTGAACTTAACTTCCTGCTGGGAAAAATATATGAAACAACTGCTTCCAGATATGGGAAAACAGAAAATGCAGGACTGGGATTCCAAAGAGAAGGGAAAAACATAGATGATCTTTATATTTACATTGGCTTTCTGCTTGTGACCAATTACCAAACATAAATACAGAGTGGGGAAATGCAGAGAAAGCAGTTGGTGACCCTGAGTTGAGAAGATGGGGATCAAATCTGGGGAGGCAGCTAGAAATTTTGGGACAAAGTTCCTAAAAGTAGGCACTTAGAAATTAAAAAAAAAAAAAAAGAGGTCTGCACAGGGGTCCCATTGAGTCTAGGTTGTATTTATGTAGGGCTAACAAACACAGAAGTAGGTCTCCTTATAGCATAGACAAACAAGTTCTATTAGTTTAACTTTCCTGCAGATAATAACCATAAAATCTGGACAAAATGCCAAAGAAATTATCTGAAAAAAATTGGATAGGACAAAACATCAGGTAGATTCTGGAACTGGAAGAACGTAAAATTTTTATGCACCTTTTAGCTTGAGAGCAAGCTATACTTGGCAGCAGGGAGATGGCTAAAACTTGGTAGAAAACACTATGGCTTTCGGGCCTGAAAACCCAAAGAACAACTGCTAGAAAGTGAGGGGGGATCCAGAAACAGAACACACTAAAGAGGGAGTGCCACAGATTCTGCCTAAATCTCTGGATGACCCATGAGCTATGAATGCATGGAGCCAACTGTAAGCCATCTGACTAAGAACAAAAAAAATCAAACTGAAGGTTGAGCGGTTATCCAAAAGGCATAGTTTTCAGTCTGAGTTCAACCAAAGTAAATGTCTTCAAAAACAAAATAAACTGTTTTGTCAGAGTGCCAGAAATCCAAACAATGAATGAATAAAAGGCAGTTTTTTCTAACTTATAAATTTCTTTAAAAGAAAATTAACTGTTTGGGGTGCCTGGGGTGCCTCAGTCGGTTAAGTATGTGACTTCAGAGGCTCAGGACATTATCTCACTGTTTGTGAGTTAGAGTCTTCCAAACCCCACCTTTCCCCCACCATGTGGCTCTGTGCTGACAGCTCAGAGCCTGGAACTTGCTTTGGATTCTTTGTCTCCCTCTCTCTCTGCCTGTCCCCTGCTCCTGCTCTCTCTCTTTTCTTAAAGATAACTAAAGAAAAAATAAACACCATTGAACAAAATGGTATAGCTAATAAGCCAGCAGTGGAAATAAAATGGCATATTCAATTTCAGATATTCAATTAATCTGTAAAAGGTAAGAAAAGAAAAAAATAACACATGAAATAATTAGAAAATAAATTCAATGTGCTGGATTTAAACCCAAATGTATCAATAATTACATTAGATGCAAAATTAGTAAACACTAATTAAAAGGCACAGATTGTCAAAGTCTTGATTTAAAGAAAAGATCTACATTAAACATTAAAAATATAGATTATTAGTAAAAGGATGAAAAACATACCATGAAAGCATGAATCAAAAGAACACTGATGTGCCTATATAAATATTGGACGAAGTAGATTTCAGAATAAGGAATATTATCAGGGATAAAGAGGTATGTTTCATGATGATAAAGCAGTATGCTCACCAAAAAAATAAAATAAAATAAATCACAATCTTAAATGTGTATGCACCCAATAACAAAGTTTCAAAGCAAAAACTTAAAGAACAAAAAAGGGAAAATAGACAAAATCCCAATTACAGTTGGAGGTTTCAACATTTTTTTCTCAGTAATTGATAGAAGTAAATGGAAATCAGCCAAAATACTGATAACTTCAACAACATTATCAAATGGCTTGATCAAACTGACATTTATAGAACATACCATCCAATAACAGAAGAATATACACTTTTTTTCAATTTCACACTAAAGATTGCCTCAGAGAGACTATATGCTTGTCCATAAAATACGTCTTAATAAATTAGAGAAGACTGGTAAATACACAATATATTCTCTAACATAGAACTCAATCAGGAATTAATAACAGAAAACTAAGAGGGAAATCTTCAAATATTTGTGAATGTAAAGTTACAGTTCTAAATATCCCATATATTTAAGAAAAAATCCCAAAGGAAATTAGAAAATATTTTGAACTAAGTGAAAATGAAAATATAACATGTCAAAATCAGTGAGTACAATTACTTTTTTTAGGTCAATTTATTGCTTTAGATGTTTATATTATAAAATAAAAGGTTTAAAATCAATAGTCACTAATAGGCCATAAGAGTTTATAGAGATTTTTTTTAAAAAAAAGAGCAAATTAAACCCAAAGTAAGTAGAGGAGAGAAATAATGAAGACAAGAGAAGGAAAAAATGGAATAGAATTTAAAAATAAATAAATAAATAAATAAATAAATAAATAAAATTAAAAACTGAGTTTTTGAGAAAAAATAAAAAAATTCACATTCTAGTGTCAAGAAAAACAGAAAAGATACAAATTACCAATATTAGGATTGAAAGAATGGGCATCACTACAGGTACCACAGACATTAGTAGGATAATAACAACAATATTTTAGACAATTCAATGTAAAATAATTCAACACTTGGGTGAAATAGAAACATTCCTTGACAGATAAAAATTAACAAAACCAAACCAAAGAACCAAGTAAAAGATATAGAATTTGTAATTCAAAGTCTTCCCATGAGAAAACTGGTAGATTGTTATCCTAGTGAATTCTGCCAATGATTTAAGGAAGAAATAAAACCAATGCCACACAAAGTCTTTCAGAAAATAGAGGAGAAAGAAAAACTTATGAATCTATTATCCAAACAAAGACATAAGATATATGTCCTCAGGCTAGGGGAACAAAAGCAAAAACAAACTATTGGAACTACACCAAAATAAAAAGCTTTTGCACAGCAAAGGAAACTTTTAAAAAAACAAAAAGGCAACCTACTGAATGGGAGGAGATGCTTTGTCCAAATCATATGTCTGATAAGGGTTTTATATCCAAAATATGTAAAGAACTTATACAACTCAACACCAACAAAACAAATAATCTGATTAAAAGATGGGCAGAGGACCTGAATACACATTTTCCCAAAAAGACATACAGATGGCCAACCAGACACATGAAAAGTTCAGCATCACTAATCATCAGGAAAATGCAAATCAAAACCACAATGAAATATCACCTCACACCATTCAGAAGGTCAGTATCAAAAAAGAAAGAAACAAGTGTTGATGAAGATGTAGAGAAAAAGAAACCCTTGTGCACTGTTGGTGGGAATGTAAATTGGCACAGCTACTATGGAAACAGTATGGAAACTCTCCAAAAAAGTAAAAATAGAAATGCTATATGATCCAATAATTCTACTACCGAGTATTTACCCAAAGAAAACAAAAACACTAACTCAAAAAGATACATGCCCCCCTATATTTACTGTGGCTTTTCTTATAATAGCCCAAATATGGAAGCAACCTAAGCATCCAATGATAAATGAAAGGATAAAGAAGATAAGGTAGATACACACAGTGGAATATTACTAAGCCATAAAAATGAATGAGAGCTTCCCATTTGTAACAACATGGAGGGACCCAGTGGATATTACACTAAGTGAAATTTGCAGACAGAGAAAGACAAACACCATATAATTTCGCCTACATGTGGAACCTAAAAATAAAACAAATGAATAAACAAACAAACAAAGCAGAAATAGACCTATAAATACAGAGAAGAAACTGGGGGAATGGGCAAAATGGTTGTAGGGGAATGGGAGGTACAGGCTTCCAATTATGGAATGAATAAGTCATTGGGATGAAAGGCACAGTATAGGGAATATAGTCAATGGTATTATAATAGTATTGTATGGTGACAGACGGTAGCTATATTTGTGGTGAGTGCAGCATAACATACATAATTATTGAATCACTATGTTGTGTACCTGAAACTAATGTAACATTGTGTGTCAACTATACTTCAATTAAAAAATAATATAAAACGACAGAACAATATCTCTTACAAACATATATTCAAAAATTCATTTATTAGAATACCATATCTAGTTATACTAAAATCAGAATATAGCATAATCAAGTAGAGTTTATGCCAAGAAAGCAACACTGATTTTATATTTGGAAATTAATCAGTATAAGTCATCATATTAACCAAATAACAAGAAAACCATTAATTATTTCAATAGATACAGAAAAAAATTTTCATAATCTTCAATACCCATTCATGGTAAAAGTTCAGCATTTTTTCCCCTGTATCCATAGAATGCTACTTTCCATGGCTAGATTTCCCTCCTTTTGTAATACTACTGATATCTGAAATTGAGAATCTCAAAAGTAAAACATAATTTCCAGATTCACCTACTGTCTATAGGGGTAACAATTAAAGATGGACAAATACTGGGGCGCCTGGGTGGCTCAGTCGGTTAAGTGTTTGACTTCGGCTCAGGTCATGATCTCACAGCTTGTGAGTTCGAGCCTCACGTTGGGCTCTGTGCTGACAGCTCAGGACCTGGAGCCTGCTTTGGATTCTGTGTCTCCATCTGTCTCTGCCCCTCCCCCACTCACATTCTGTCTCTCTCTCTCAAAAAAAAATAAACATCAAAAAAAATTTTTTTAAATGAACAAATGCTACAATCAAAAAGAATGAAATCTTGCCATTTGCAACAATGTGGATGGAACTAGAGTCTATAATGTTAAGTGAAAGAAGTCAGAGAAAGACAAATATTGTGTGATTTCACTCATATGTGAAATTTAAGATACAAAGCAGATGAACATTAGGGAACGGAAGCAAAAATAGTATAAAAACAGAGACGGAGACAAACCATAAGAGACTCTTACACAGAACAAACTGAGGATTGCTGGAGGGGCTTTGGGTGGGGGATGGGCTAAATGGGAGAAGGGCATTAAGGAGGACTTTTGGGATGAGCACTGGGTATTATATGTAAGTGATGAATCACTGAATTCTATTCCTGAAATCATTATTACACTATATGTTAACTTGGATTTAAATTTAAAAAAATATACTAGACTGTATGACAACTTGTGTTCGACAAATTCCATCTGAAATTCTTTATTATCTCTCAGCTTCTAGACTCTCTGATCCATTTTACCAAGAATTGAAGAATCATTTGGACTTTAGTTTCCTTCTTAGAAGTCTGTTGCAAATACAAATTATTATTCAAGTCAGTGGTCCCAGGAATTAACCTCAAAGTCATTTGCAAAGTATTCCTTGATTACCTGAATGCTTTCAAGTTTGAGGCATGCAATGTTATGCTCTTGACTGGAATGCCCTCCCCTTTTTCTATATACAGGAGTTTACAAACCTTTTCCGGATAGTAAATATTTTAGGCTTTGTAGGCAAGAGGGTCTCTGTTTCAAATATTTAACCCTGCTGTTTTAGTGTGAAAATAGTCATATAGAATACATAAGCAAATCTATGTAGCTGTGTTCCAATAAAACTTTATTTACAAAAACAAGCAGTGACCTGCATTTGGTGTGTGGGCCACAGTTTACTGACCTTGTTCTTTGTATCTTTTCACTCATTCAAAAGATTGCTCAAAACCTATTTTATAGTTATGACTTGGAAGACCAAGCCACCTTGCTTACTCTCTCTAATATTTGCAGTCATTCTGGAAGAATAAATAAGAAATTTAACTAAAAGTATGTGGAGGAACTACTAAGAAATGTTATCTGTTTATTTGCCTTCTTTCTGCTATTAGAGTTCAATTACTAAGGACTAGAATCCCAGGTCTCCCATTTCTGTGCACACAAATGATGAACAAAAAATAAATCATGATTATAGTAATGAAGATGATGCTAATGTAAACTTTTAAAAAGTATGCAATGAGTGCCTATAATGAAAAAAATCTCAATAAAGACAAGAATATACACTTTAAAACTTTGCTTGATCCGTTCCTGGAAGGATCAGGTAGTTTGTAGCATAGCTAAAGGAAAAACAGACACCCACGCAATGTTAAGCTTCTTTCTTTGGTTTCTAAGACTGGATGAATGGACACAATGAAAAATAATATATAAATAAAATCCAGCATACAGTATGTGCATAGGGCTATGTTTGGTACATATATGTTTATGTATGTAATATATGTAAATATGTTTTATATTTACAACACTTATTTGGGCTACTTGATAAGAATTGCAATAAAGAATTCATCCAAGAACAAATACCAGCATTAAAACACAACACAAGTGCTTTTAATTAAGAGTTAGTTTTAAAATGTTAGCTAAATACTTCCACAACATTCCATTCCCCCTAATAATCCACTGACAAGTTCTCTTGATCAAGGTCCTATGTATCTTCAGCAGTGAGATAAACCTCATTCCAATAAAAAAGTGGTCATATTATTATAGTTCCCTGGATACTGCATTTAGCGCACATAAAGGTCACACATCTCTGCCTTGCTGGAGAGCACTGGCTCACACATGATTTGTTGGATATGCCTAAGAGAGTTTTGGCTCAGTTTGGCTTATTTGGAAGTCACGAGAATTGAACCTACTCTTCCATTCCCATACTAAAGCCTCCATGCAGTGCCGGTCATTACCATTCCCTCTGACCATGTTTGTGTTGAAGTCATAAGTGAGCCTCCCAAAAGCAGCCTGGTGTTTCTCCCTCCCATACAAATTGTCAGAGTCTAAAGTCTCGTCAGCTAAATCAAAAAACTTTTACAAATGTATATTAGAAGAAATATAAAGTATCAACACAGGCAGGCAGGCAGAAACCTATATTTTTAGTGCCTTTGCTCCCCAAACTAACTCTCCTTTGGTTAACATTTAATTAGCTTTTCAGGGTACATTCTTGACAAGAGTTCATTGCTGTATTTTCACTGCCTAGCACAATTCCTATTATATGTCTGTTTAAGAAGCAAATCTGTTATCTTAAAAGGACAAATACAAATTTACAAGAAATTGCATTCCATCTCTCAATTGTAATCTATCTTACCATCTATTATGAGATTATTTTCAAAATTTCAAGTTGAACTTCTTATACTTTTTTTTTTTTTTTTGGATCAACCAATACCGTATGGCTAGGGTAGAATGATTAATATAAGAGATTTAAAAAAATACTCTTTTCATCTCTACTAATAAGGAAAACAAAGGCCCACAAGGGAGAATATACTTTCCATGTCAATCTCAAAGCTCTTATAATTCATTCATGAAAAATCTCTTTTCTTTATAAAATTTAGGAAAGCAAAGGGAATTTATCCTAGCTTATTAAACAGAATACCTTCATACTTGCCTGTGTTATGTGTATTTTTCTTTTCAGTCCACATAAATTTGAGCACAGACATGGCATGCCTGGACAAAAACGTTATAGTTTAAGGAGTCATTTGTATTCCAGATTCCAAATGAATTTACTCTTTTCCATATTTAGAATCAACATTTGGAGTAGTCAGGCTTCCATGAGTCCTGCCAACTGCACTAATGATTCAGGTAAAGGGAGATCCCACATAACTGAGGCACCAGTCCTTGCAGCTATGGATAAGTCTTCCTGAGCACTATTGAGGCAAGGAGGGGGTACTATTTGTCTTTCTGTATTTGATCCCTTATGTGTGAGAAATACATGCTGCTGTGGCTTGTCCAGACTGCTCTAACTCCACTACCCCACGGTTGCCTTTTGGTTCTTTCTTTTCTCAGTAGTGCAGTTTCTAAAGGAAGCTGATATGTTCTTACTTTAGTTGGAAGAGAATGCTATTCAAGGGTTGAATAGAGTGCAGCGGAGACAATTTACATTCTGTCAAAATTCTCAGAGCAAGAAGATGAAAAGTAAATGAATCAAAAGAAAAGGGGGAAAATGTGAGTGAACTAATCACTGTTGTTAACAGGTGCCCATCATGGGCCCTACACTGTGCAGGCCGTGTAAACCAACAAATGAAAGGTTAGATAGATATTTTAAAAAGAGTTATTTTTCTTCACTTGTTTATAATCTAATGGAGAGGCAAAATTTACCCATCTGGAATAGCGAAAGTATAAATATCACTGATACTTATACTAAGTGTAATAGACATTCAAAAGCGTGGGATAGATTATGTTATATTGTTATGTAGAGTTAACTGTGATTTTCCTGTGAGTGACATTCAAAAGGAATGTTTGTTGGCAACCTAAGCACTTACTAAGACATCATCTTACTTATTCAAACTGCCAGAATTAAACCCTTCTCTCAGAGCTAAAGCTAAAGCAATCAACCAAACTCTGGAGCTGGACCTTTCCACTCAAGTTTTGACTTTGTTAGATGTGTGGCCCCGGGTGAGTTACTTGACCTCTTGTGCTTTGGTTTCCACATTTGTGAAGTGAGGTATTTCTAGAATGTTCCTCATAGGATTATAGTGAGGATTGAATAAATTCATATCATCTCAAGTACAGTGCCTACAGGTACCATAGAAGTATTCACTATTATTTCCAGTAAGGTGCCTGATCGTGAGCATTGTATATTTACTATTATTTCTGGTTTCTCTCACCACATGGCTGACCTTCCCCAAAACATCACCTATAATAAGGGAACGATAGACAGGCACAGTGTCTTGCAATTGGAAATTGTACAATTGCTGAATGAAAGAATCCAAGGCAAGCAGGGTACAGATAGTTTAAGTGTGCCAAGAAGGCAGAGGAATATACGATGTGACAAAATTGGCCCGATTCTTCCATTTCTTTGAGTGAGGAAATGGTTATCTTAGAGAGTTAAGATTTCACATCCACAGGTTGACAATTAAGATCAAACTATTGCAACTATGTGACGGCGTGCTATTTTTTATGGTTGGCTTTGCTCTCTGAGCCTGCGCCAGTCAGAGAAGGCCTGTGTGCACCACTACTTTTTTCTCCCTGAAGGTGTCGTAAGGACGAATTTGCTCAGTGTCCTGAGATTTTTAAAGATCATCGCCAGTGCTGCACTGCGGGAAAGCAGTAGGAAATTAGACAGGATAACCATATTTCCTCAAATCAATCAGCTACTAGTTTCATTTTCTTTACAGGGAAATTTTATACTCCCTTTTCTGCTAATGAAAAACCAGAAAGTTCATACCTACCTCTGCAGCTGAAAGAAGAATGCCCAGTTAGCCTTGGAATAGAAAATAATAGTCTCAGAAAATAGCATATTTTACATTTTGTTATGTTTTGAAAAGTATTTATTGTCATGTTTACCTAATTTGCATGTGCCTTCATAAGGTAGGAAAAGCAGTTGCCTGCATCTTCACTTTTGATGGGGAAACTGACGTAAAGACATGAAATTGTTTTTAATTTTTTTTTTCAACGTTTTTTATTTATTTTTGGGACAGAGAGAGACAGAGCATGAACGGGGGAGGGGCAGAGAGAGAGGGAGACACAGAATCTGAAACAGGCTCCAGGCTCTGAGCCATCAGCCCAGAGCCTGACGCGGGGCTCGAACTCACGGACTGCGAGATCGTGACCTGGCTGAAGTCGGACGCTTAACCGACTGCGCCACCCAGGGGCCTCAAGACATGAAATTTTTATCCAGTCACTTTTTCACACCAAAAATGGTGTGAAATGTGTATTTTAGATGAGCCTCAATTCCTTTTTGGATGAGCCTCAATTCCTTTCTTTCTCTAATCTTCATGACTAAAAGCATGAATTTGCACTTTCACAAATGCTATAGAACTGCAAATTTTAAATTACGTAGACAAAAGGTCTTAATTTGACTCCTTAATTTATATTTTACCGAATTGTATTTGTATCCAAAGGGAATGAAAAACAATTATTTTTCTCTTTCTCCCAAGTCCTTTTGAGCCCTGTTCAATAAAGGAGAGTCCCACAGTTCCATAAATGAACACACAACTTCAAATTATATTATCTGTCTCCACGAATTTCCTTCTCATTACTTCTTAGACCTTAACCCTACATAATTGATAATAAGTGGTGACTAGTTCCCACTCCACCCCTGCTCTTCCCCAGGTTACAGATAAGGAAAAAAAAAATGCCCGTAAAGAGGAGGAAGTACCAAGAGTTTTTCTGAACTGATAGAAAATGCTCATACTCCATTCTTTTTTAAAAATAATTTATTTTTTAAGTGTATTTATTTATTTTGAAAGAGAGAGAGAATCCCAAGCTGGCTCAGCACCGTCAGCACAAAGCCCGAGGCAGAGCTCAGTCTCACCAACTTGGAGATCATGACCTGAGCCAAAACCAAGAGTCTGATGCTTAACCAACTAACCAGGTGAGCCACCCAGCCGCCCCTCCATTTTTATCGAGTCATTAATTTATTTTTACATTCCACAAAATATTTACTAAGAACCTATCATGAGCAAAAGCTCTGGAACAAGTGCTGAGAAAACAGATTTAAAAGATAATAATAAAATTTAAGAAGTAAGTACAATAAAACAGGGACTGCAAGCACTTCTGTCCAGTAGGAGATCTCAACTGCAATGTTGTATTACATTGTATGTTAAATGCTCTGGGATGTCTGGCTTCCTGGGGAGTGATATTAACATACGAAAGATCATTTGAGAAAGAGGAAACATCTGTTTCCACTGAATGCCACCGGGTCCACTGCAAGTTGTCATGGTGGAAAAGGTAGAAAATAACGGCTGGGAAGATATGGTGTTCCCCTTCCCCATCCAATGAGGTTTTCCTATAGAAGAAATCAGCATTAAGGCAGCTTTGAAGGGAAAGACTACAAGCTGAGATAAATGGGTGGGGCCGGTGGGGGCTTCCATCCACCTTTCACCTTGGAGTTCTGGGAAGCAATGCCCGAATGCCCAAGGCAAGTCTGGACACCCCCCTTCACTACTTCAGCTCCACACGTGTTTCCAGATTCAATGGACAAGTTAGGCAGAAATCAGTAACCCTGAGCCATAAGAAAAAGTATGCAAACAAAACACAAGAAAGGTGAGGCCCTGGTCAAGAGCAACAGAGGAGAAAATAGATACAAATAGAAAGGAAGACTCACAAAGTGTTATTTTATCTGCTGTTTTTCCCTGTGCAGAGATTTTAAGACTTTTAGGAAGCAAGAATGGATTTTAAAAAGCTGATATAGGTAAATAAGATTTGCTTGGTTTACTGTTGATAGGATTTTATCTGTCTTTTGTTATTTTGCTTTTTTCTTTCTTCCTTCCCTTTATGTTTTTGAAGCAACTGATACCCTCCCAGAGGGGGACTTTTCACAGAGATACAAAAAAAAAAAAAAAAAAAAAAGTCAAATGAATATCTCTTAATCTAATAGTCTAACCAGTTCTGATATACTCAATGACAATAAGTAAATAAATGAATAAGCAACAAATAAATAAATGGCTTCAGTAGTTTTAACATTATAAACAGGACACTCTGACAAGACTGTGGTCTGGAATAGAATGATAACAGAATCAAAGTGGGGAATGATAAGGAATGATAAAGGGATGAGTCTATTAGTACTAATGTGTCTAAAAGGAGGGACACTTAAGTGCTGACAGTGCAGAGCCTGCTTGGGATTCTCTCTCTTTCCCTTTCTCTGCCCCTCCCCTGCTCATGGGAACTCTCTCTCTTTCAAAGTAAGTAAACTTTATAGTATATGTAAAAGGAAAATTCCAAGTTCATCTCAGTCTCAGCAGGTGGTGAGGGCTGTTTCAGAACTCTAGAGGAGCATCAGATTCAGACTATGATCTAGGCTGAGGCCTTAGCTACATAACTATAAAGGGAAGTTAGTATGAGAGATGTTCAAGTGATATTTTTTTTGGGGCAGTAATCTTTAATTAGAATATTGGGAATGAGGTGAGAATTGGAGGTGAAATATAACTCTATGTTAGTGGAATTCTTTTTATATTAGCTAAATTCTTAATGTTGAGTGATATTAAGGATAAAAGTAATCAAATATTTTTTAACATGACATGTCTGCAATTGTTGATTAGCGGTCTGAAGTATATGATAATTATTGTAAGATAGGGTTTAGAAGCTTAGGACAAGAACCTGAGCTCCTGATGGGAAATAAACATGACCATCTTCCCATCCCAGTATAACCCACTGGGTTTTTCTTGGGGGTGAAGGGCTGTCTACTCTGATTAGTCAGACTTCCACTTTGATTGATGGGCCTCAGCCACTCAGACTTTTAAATATTCTGAATAACATCCCTAGAATCATCTCCATCCCTGAAATGTGATTTAATAACAAGAACAACAGCTCTGGTCAAGTGATACTGTTTGTTCCCAGCTGAATATTGTATAGAGCAATCATGCTGTTGTAATACTGTCTCTCCAGATAGTGAGACCCATCAGCTAGTAGGATCTCCTGGGAACTGTTTTACTAATATGAATAACTAAATGAAGCCAATATATTATATAGTAATTATCAAGGACACTGGCCTTGAGGAAACCAGGACTGTTCATTGGCTGGTAAGAGTCCTTGAGGAAATCTAACTGTCCTGACCCCCTCACATCAGCCTTCCTGTTCCAGACCTCTGGAGAAGATGTGGGGAAGCCCTGGTCTCCTGGGACCTTCCCCAAATCAAAAATGCCAAAGAAGTCTGTCATACAACTAAGAAGAAATCTCCATGTATTTTTGGACTCTTTGTATCTCTTCTATTCTACTCAGTACTCAAGTAATAATGCTTCCAGCCGCTGCCACTATCGTGCACAAACCCCTGGCTTCATGTACTGCCAACTCTGGAACTATCTAACTTGTTGTGTCATGTATAAGGAATGGCAGCCAGAGAGGTACTTAAATATGGCATTAAACATGCAAGTGGACATCAGTCCACTTAGGAACTAAGCAGCAGGGACAAGTTCCAAATAGCAGATGTGATCTGGAGTAAATTCTCCATTTAGAGCAGAGACTAATGGCCTCACGCAGCTGCTCCCTGAAATCTATATGACCTTCAGGAATCGAGCTCTCAGCAGGCAGAGGGAGTGGAACTGCAAAAGAAAGTTGAGGACAGGTCCATAGAAAGTCCCACTCTTCTGTAGTCAGTGAAGGGCTTTTTTTTTTCTTTTAAAAGAAAACAAATTTCTTATTTAGTTTTTTTGTAACATGTTTTATTACTTTCCTTGTATTGACGCATGTCACAGAACCCCATGGAATACACTGGGCATCTGTTCTGAGTCAGAAGGAAAAACTATCATGGATAAATAAGTCTGGCATTCCTTGTGTTCCTTAGACACAGCTGACCTCATGAAGTTTAGATTTTTCTCTCATTTATATTTATAAATGATTTTCATAGCTTCTACCTTCTGAGATACCTGGTCCCAAATGGCAAACAAAAACAAAAACAAAAACAAAACCAATGTCAGATAGTGGCAAGTTCTTAAAAAAAAAATTTTTGGGGCGCCTGAGTGGCGCAGTCGGTTAAGCGTCCGACTTCAGCCAGGTCACGATCTCGGGGTCCGTGAGTTTGAGCCCCGCATCAGGCTCTGGGCTGATGGCTCAGAGCCTGGAGCCTGTTTCCGATTCTGTGTCTCCCTCTCTCTCTGCCCCTCCCCCGTTCATGCTCTGTCTCTCTCTGTCCCAAAAATAAATAAACGTTAAAAAAAAAAAAAAAAAATTTAAAAAAAAAAAAAATTTTTTTTTTTGTTTACATTTATTTTTGAGAGACAGAGCATGAGCAGGGGAGGGGCAGAGAGAGAAGGAGACACAGAATCAGAAGCAGGCTCCAGGCTCTGAGCTGTCAGCACAGAGCCCAACTCAGGGCTCAAACCCACAAACCGTGAGATCATGACCTGAGCCGAAGTCGGTTGCTCAACCGACTGAGCCACCCAGGCACCCCAGATAGTGGCAAGTTTTTAAGGCAGGACAGATATTTGCTTTGCTTCACTTGTAGAGCAGCCTGCATGTGACAGCGTGGCTTTGATTTTTCTTCACGTATTTCTGTCTAAACATGCCTGTCAACAACTAGAAAAGAAAATAATCATGTCCTGACCAAAGAGCTGTGCCTGCTATTTCTCCTCTGGGCATTTACTTTCATGGAAAGAGAAATCATATCACACACTACATGTGTGGAACATGAATTTCAATTGCTTACCACCAGACCATGAGTCTTACATGCTCACTTGAAGAATGAATAACAACTATAAACTTTGCAGGTAGAGATGAACTGGTGAAGTTTTACTATGCAAAGGATTTGACCCTGGTAGTAAAACCTAGAGCTATAGGGTCAAGTTCTCAAAATCTAGAACAAAACAGGGTTTTAAATGACATTTCAAAAACATAGAAATTTGGTTACCTTTTTCTTCTAAATGCATTTACAGTGACTGTAGGATGGTTTGCTGCTTTAGTCTATGCTGATATTTCTATAAAAATACTTCACTTGAGCCCAAAAGCAGAACCAGAAGCAGAGAGAAAAGTTAACGATTATTATTTGTTGGGCATTCACTCATATTAATCAATATTTTCTCACAAACATTTACTGAGGATCTGCTACTCAGAGAAAGTACTACTATGTGCGAAGAATACAGAAATGAAGAGGACAGATAAAGCCCCTGCCCTCCAGGAGCTCAAATTCTAAAAACAGGAAAAGAAAATAAAACACATAAATATAGGATAGAATGACATGTAGTATAGGTGCTGAGGGTAATAACAAAGCAGAAAAAGAAGCTACAACATAGGTGCTCATTAGATGAGTTGTTAAAGGAAACCTCCCTGGTGTGGGTGTGTGGGAGAAGTAATTTCAACGAGTCAAATAGCCAAATAAGAGTTAGGAGCATAGAGTATGATTTTATTTTGTTAGAGAAGATAACATAAATTTTTAAAATACAAAAAATTCAAAAATATAAATGGGTGAAGGTCTTTCTCTTTCTCTCTCTTTCTCTTTCTCTCTCTTTCTCTTTCTCATTTTGCCTTTGCCCCTCTCCCCCACTTGTATTCTCTCTCTCTCTCTGGGAAAAAAAGGTATAAGTTTCTAGTTATAATATAAATAAGTTCTGGGGTTGTAACGTACAACATGGTAACTATAGTTCACAATACTGTATCGTATATTTGAAGGTTACTAAGAGAGTAGATCTTAAAAGTTCTTATCACGAGAATAAAAATTATAACTATTTGAAGTGATGGATGTCAATGAAACTTATTGTGGTAATCATTTCACAATGTAAACATGTATCAAATCGTTATATTGTACACTTAGAACTAAAGCAGTGTTGTATGTCAATTATGTCTCAATAAAACTGGAAAAATAGATAAACATTCAATGACATCGCCTAAATTCGCAAAATTATAAACATTTTTGGCGTATTTTCTTCACACAGTTCTGTGACGTGGATAGAAGATACGAATGTTATTCTCTCTCCCTTTTACAGATGGTAAAACTGTTAAGTAGTAACAAAGTCACATAGTTTGTAAGAGGTAGAGAGCCAACATCATGAACAAAGACTTCCCGACTCCAAAAACAGCATGTGTTCAAAGTAAAATTTTTATCATCTATAACCAAAACTAGGTATTGAGCTTGGTCGAGGAGCTCTTCTATTATAGATTGGAAACCAACGTGGACCCGCCTGTTATTGCTTGCACTGCTTGTGGGCCCCGACTGGAAATCCATGCTTATGTTTTCTGCCCATGCTCTCTTCTTCCTACAGCTGATTCTAACTAGAATGGGCCCATATCCCAGGAAGACTTGATTAAGTTATCCAGATGCCATTTGGTAAGAGTTTGGACTAAGAGGTCAGTAATCTTTAGACAATGGATCTTATAGCTGAGCTGAACTTCAGTGGAAAGAGCTCTAATGAGCTGTCTGCACAAGTAAAGAATAAGGAAGGATCACTGGGAGAAAGAATAAAAGAAGAAAAGAAAGGAGTAAACTAACACTAAGAAACAGGGACAACAGAATCTTCCTTGAAGAAAGGGTGGAATCGCCCTAGATTCTGCTTCAAATTCTCGGCTGAAGCACATACCATTTGTTGAAACTATAGCATTGGTAGCTGGACTGAGAAGACCATTGATTTTTATCACAATTAATATCTCTAGGGATAAAATTCCTACACCTAAATGACTCTTATTGACAAGGATGAGATAGGAGCTGGAGAACCATCATCATTTGTTTACTGGTAGAAGTAAAAATCTACTGGTAGATCATCTAGAAATCTCTTCTGGGCTCCCTTTTTCAACTACTCTACTCATTGTAAAGAGTGATAGCATTTCAGAACTGGAAGAGAACTTAGAGCTCATCAAATCTAAGTAGGTCAACATATTTTCCTTTTATTTAGGCACATAATATTCCTGTGAGGTTGGGGCAGGCAGAGAATACGGATGGAGAAACTTAGGCACCAAGAGGCTTCATTCGTGTCATGAAGCTTATATTTGGCAAGGAACTCCTGGCTTTGAGTCCTGTGTCTCTTCTTCAGCAACAGTTACAGGGCATACTTTATTCTCTTAAAACACTCCCCAGAGACACTCTGCTAAACTTGGAGTGAACAGCAAGGCTTAAGACTTTCTACTTTAGAATAACAACATGCCAGTGGACCCACATAATAGATAGATCTTGAATGAATGCAAATGAAACAAAAAGTAGGAACTGGTAAGAGGAGGCTATTCTGGGGTCTAGTAGCTTCCACAATTGAACATGTTCCAGAAACTAAGCTTGCTTCCTGGTTCTATCCCTGTTTATTGGGATGAATTGCTCAAGTCGTATAGTTTCTCAAGCCCTGCTTTCATCTTCTAGGCAGAAATAATAGTACTGATCACCAGGATGCTATGAGGAATACAAATGAAAAAAAATAAAAGGAGCACTGAAGGCACAAAGAATGATGAAATCATGGACTGATAGAGCTAAAAAGAGGTTTTGACAACTAATCTAACTTTGAAATATAGAATAAGATGAAGGGGGGCGCCTGGGTGGCGCAGTCGGTTAAGCGTCCGACTTCAGCCAGGTCACGATCTCGCGGTCTGGGAGTTCGAGCCCCGCGTCAGGCTCTGGGCTGATGGCTCAGAGCCTGGAGCCAGTTTCCGATTCTGTGTCTCCCTCTCTCTCTGCCCCTCCCCCGTTCATGCTCTGTCTCTCTCTGTCCCAAAAATAAATTAACGTTGAAAAAAAAAATTAAAAAAAAAAAAGATGAAGAATATTCCTCTACCTTGGTAGCTATTAGAGACATGAATACATATATTCTTCTATCTCCAGAATGCTTTCTCACACAGTTGGGAAAAGTACAGAATGGAGAAGGATTCACCAGTCTCCTCCCACTGCTCCCCTCTATTCTGGGGCTCTTTGATCAGTCCAAGATGAGGGATTGACTAGGAGAGCACAAGTAGCCATGGAGTAGGGTAAAATTATTTCTGCAAACTTTTCATCCATTCCTTATCCTTTCAGTCTTCCCCACCCCAATGCCCAGCTGTCCTCCTCACTATATTTTACCATATTCAGTATGGGTCTTTATGCCATACATGATTATCCAAGGCTACTGACTTAAATGTTGTCCCCCAAGAAATAAGTTTCATTTCCCTCTAGCCTTACAAAAGTAATAGCTATCACATAAACTTCATGTACTCCTCCACAAACACTAATGGAGTCTTATAATTTATTAGGTACTAGCTTCAGCTTATACACAATCTACTCGTACCACAGAAATTCTTAGCCAGATGAAATATAGCTAGATTTCAAAAGATGTCAGTGCTAGAACTGTCAGATACACTGTAAGTCAATAGAGCCTGGTATTTACAAGCAGAGACTGAGAAGGAGACGATCCATGTGGGACAAAGCTGGGGCTTAATGTGCCAAATAGGGGCAGGATCTGACAGTGGCCTTGACCTTTCTGTTCTCTGGCCAGCTGCTGAGCCTGAGTTGTCATCAATGGACATAGGAACATAAGGGAAGCTCACCTCTCAGCAGCCCCATGAAGTTAGGGGATAAGAGTAACCAGTATATATTGATCTGGGAGGGAAAGGGAGAGAATCTGAAAGGGAGAGAATCTGAGGGGAAGCTTGTTCCCTCTATGCCCAAAAGACAAACAGTTCTTTTCATAAAGTAGAATGAAGTCGAAGGTGTACATGTGACCACAGATTGAAGAACGGCTAAGTATTTACAGATTTCTCCACTGATGTTCAGAAAGATGCCCCATTTTTCCTCTATTCAGTTGAAGTGGCTTGCCTTCAATTCTCACAGCACTTGTTATGAATAAACCAGACTGGCTTTGTTACCATCTGAAATTCTATAACAAGTATTTTTCGGCCCTGGCTAGCATAAGGAGAATAGCAGAATTCTCACCACTGCAAAGTCCAAGTAAATCAGAATATGAACCCACTGTTGATATATTTTCTTTTGACACACACAATTTTACTGAAACTGCTGACTTGGAATTTGAATGTAAATATGTTTTACCTGAAAATTCTATAAGGACTTATGGCTTCAGGAAAGTCCATTATACCCCTATTGCTGTAATGCCATACTGCCCTCTGATTCTGAATTCACTATATTCTTACATCTAGAAGCCTTTTCAAAAACGTTCATACTGTAATCCCAAATATGAACCCCTTTTTCTTTATTATTCACTTTGTAATTGTGCACCAATGCCAAATATGAAAGATGCTTCATTCACTACCATAGCTAGCAGCATATCCATTCCCAGATTTCTGAGACAACTATCAAGATCTATATCTCAGTCTATGTGCAAAAATATCATGGGCTGTGTGTAGATCTCTGTTTTCTAGGAAGGTACGTGAGTGGAAATTGGCAAATTGCAATTGCACTTTAGAGTGTCTAGTGAAATTATCTTGGATCCTTGATGTATGGGAAAGCGGTTTGGAAGGCTGACCAGACCAGACATTGTGCGTGCTCATGCCAGGGAAGCCAAAGCAATACACTGACCCATTCCAAACCATTGGGGGAAAAGCTGCTTAATTAGGGAAGTCTGTAGTTCTGAAGGCTGGGTGATTTAAATGCTCAGTGGGGAAAGTTATTGGTCAGTTGATAGGTCAGCCATGGTCTGAAGACTTTTTCTCTTAACATAACAATTTGTCTTCAGACTTTTTAAAACCTCCAGTAGACTCCACACCAGCCAAATATTTAGTGGTTTTATGAAGTTTTTTGGTATTCATGTCAACTGTAGTTCTTCAGAAACCCATTTAAAATGTTGTTTCTTTTCCATATGGCATTCTGAAAGGGAACAGGGGATTACAAATTTACAATTGTGACAAAAAAGAATGCTCTTTGTAACTATTTCCGTAACTTTCTAAACTTCTTAAATGAGTTTGATTTATATTGTGCCAAGACAAAATATCATATTTATCACTAAGAGTGTGATTAAAAAAACAACAACAACATATATTCCCTTGGCAACTGGAATAACTGTATGTATGGTAGGTTATAGGCTTTTAGTTTTTATCCTTTGCTATGTTTTTAGGTTTGATTAACAGATTCCGTAAATGAGGCTTGGAGGTTAAATCATCTGTTTCATCTCAACACGTTGAAAGCATGTTTAGCACTATTTTAAAGTCTAGGATCCAGAGCACTGTTTGAAAAGTTGTTCTTAGTCTCCCTTATTGTCTTATTATGCAGACCGGGGGCACCACATTTTCTTAGATTTTCAAACTAATGTGGCTATAACTTTTCCCATTTTCATGAATGTGACTCTATAAGACAAGCCAAATAATGTACCTTTGAGTACAAGCCTTGAGGTCTCTGCCAAGCCCAGGGCTCCCTTTAGGGTGGTTCTCCATCCATAGATTGCTATACGTTATATCCTGTGATCCTCACCCCTCCCCCAACTCTGACTGCAGCTTCTGCAGCAAAAGAATGTGTGTCCAATCCAAAGACAGCCATTCATAGAATAGGCAAGGGCCAAGAAAGGGTCCAGCTGTGGAAATCTACTCAACCAAATGGTGGAATGACTGATCCCATCAAAGCTCTCACTTGGAATCTGACTAGGAGATGTACAAAATTAGAGTGAGCAGTGGGAAAAGGATTTGAGAAATAAAGGAAAGAGTAGAAGACACACCAAGGGGTAGAAGACTGAAGGCAGCAAAAAATACATAGAGAACAAGGAAGCAGGAAAAATGAACCATGAACATGGCAGAATACCATTGGGGTTGCCATGTATCACCAGAGCTGAAGATATTAAAAATACTGTTGCATTCTGATTAACTCTCTAGTTCTCTGTCAGTTTGGCTCTGGAGTTTCTGAGACTGGCTCATTTCCTTCTTACAACACAACTCTGTTAACGGGGAAACAAGAATCAAGCTTTTTCCAGTTTCTGACAAGTGATATTAGAACTCTAATACTTTATTTACTATGAAATGAAACACCTATTTTGTATATCAATGTTCTGCTAATTTCTATGAGGACTATAAAAGATGAAAACATGTAATTACTGTTCTCAAGGGATTCATTAGTTTGAACAGGTAAGACCATAGAGTATTGATGCATGCAGTGAAGGGTTAAAGTTGGGCACTCTAAAGCCAGACTGCTCACTTACAAATCCTGCACCAATACCAACTATCTGTATGACCCTGGGCAAGTTACTTACCTCCTTGTGCTTAGGTTTCTTAGTCTGTAAAATGGGGCAATACTCTACAAACTACTGCTTAATGTTCTTGTGACAATTACATGAAGTAAGACCTGTAAAGGGCTTGGAACAGAGCTCAGAATAACAGATTGCCTACACCCTTCCCAGTATCTGAGGTCTCTGTGGAAAAGGAAGGAATTGGGTGGATTAGAAGCAACTCTGCACCAACCCATTTCTCATGGGAAGACAATCTGTACCCTAAACCAGACAGCGTGGTTGGAGAGTTACACCTAGATTTCAAGTCAACTATCTATAAAACAGATACCCACTCAGTGACTTAGGTGCTTGACATGGAAGATCCCTCCCCTCATTGGTTACTCACATTCCAAGGAAGGAATTTGGCTCCCCTGCCTCATCACCCTCTCTTTGCTCTCTCTTTGCCAGACATCTGCTACATATGCTGGTCTGCTTCATCTTTCCCCACATGATCTTGTTCTCTCCCCCTCCCTTCACTCCTCATACTTTCTTACAGGAAAGAACCAGGGGCAATTTTCTTTACAACATATGTAACCACGCAAAACATATATTTCCCATTTGGCTCTGGTATGTTCATGAGTCGATCAAGACCATCTGTGCTTGCATATCCAATATCCCCCAGTCTACCCCACTCCCTAAATCTAATCCTTTCTGTGTAATTTAACAGGGTCTTTGTGCTACAAAGCCCTTAATAATTTTTAAACAAAATTGCCTTAATACATAGCAATTGCTAAATGCAATGCGGAAATATTTATTTCTCTTGCCAGCTATAGATTCCAGAGTCTGTGGCTGCCTTGCACAACTTGCAGAACTCTATGTGATACAAACCGTACAAGACACATTTCTTAAAATCTACTCCTTTGGGGAGTCAAGCAACACATCACATTAAATTCTATAAGAGAGGAACATTGCAAATTATCAGCAAGTTAATTGCCCAGGGCAAGAACCCAAGCCAGCTCTATAATGTTTAATTTCCCCTTGACCCTTCTATGACTGATATTTGATAGGCAATACTCAGTCTTTCCTATGGCACCTGATTTCTAATTGTTGGCTTGTGCTTATCATCACTGCAAAATACTCAGGCATAAGTTCTACTGACAGACAGGAATCCAGCTGGAAATTAACACCACCAAAGCATCCTGGAATATGTGATATCCTATAGTCACGTGTAAGCTCTGAAAATAAAAAATCATTTTTGTAATCTTATGCTTATAAAATTATTTAAGTGTTCATGAATTTTCCAGGAGATTTGGATATATCGAAATAGCCATTCTTACAGAAACCCCACAAGTTTACCATTGCCTCCAATAAATCTTTTAAATTTTTTGAGTTTTCCTGGACCATGCAACAAATGTTGGTTGAACCCTTTGTTTTATACAATACACTTGGATAGGTTCTGTGGAGAATACAACAACACATCAGATACACATTTTGGGGCCTCCAAAGTTTACAATCTAGTAGAAGAAATGAGACATACATACATGTGGTAGGCAGATGAATAGTCACCCAATTATGTCCACTCCTTACTCTCTATAACCTGTGAATATGTTACCCTAGCAAAAGAAACTTTGGATTTGTAATTAAGATGAAGGATTTTGTGATGAGAGATTATCCTGGATTATTTGAATGGGTTTGACCTAATCACATAATTCATCAAAACCAGAGAAACTTTTCCATCTATAATCAGGAGATGCAAATGATCAATGTTGCTGGCTATGATGGTAAAGGGGGCTATAAGCCAGAGAATTTGAGTGGCCTGTAGAATCTGGAAGAGGCAAGGAAAGTATTCTCCTCTAGAACCTCCAGAAAGAAATATAGTCCTATCCACAACTTGATCTTAGCCAACTGAGAGCCATGCCAGATTTCTGATCTCCAGAACTATAAGGTAGAAAATGTGTGTTGTTTTAAGTCATTAAATTTGTGGTAATTTCTTACGGTAGCAATAAACACCTAAAATGATGCATAAGTTTAATACAAGTTAGAAAGTGCCAATTGATATAGAAGAGATATAAAAAGAATGAGATGTTAAGTGAACATTAGCATGACAAAACCGACTATTTTTCATCTTCTCTTATCCTTATCATTCTTAGTTCAGATTTGTATTCCTTTTGGATTTGTAACAAAGAACACCCATATCAAAACAGCATTATTATGTCTTCCTCATCCTCCTGGGAGCGCTGTAGCACAGAGCTAAGGACACCATGCGTATGGGGTGAGCGACTTGTACAAGATGAGAAACTGGCAAACCGGCTAACCCTGCATTGAACGGTTTATACCCAAAAGAAAGTCTCCAAAGTCATGACACAGCCAAAAGTAAGATTCTTGGATCAAAACGATAGATTTGTGATAGAGTCCTACTGATGCTGAATGTCATGCTATCTAAAACCTTGTTTTAATTTTAAAATTTATTGGTATAGCATTCCTGGAGTCCTTAGCAAGATAAAGAAACTGGGTTCAATGGAGCTGTAATTGCCAAAGTGTCTCTGACTAAATGGAAAAGTTTTAAAAAAATGAAAGAAGGAAAAAAACTGAATACAAGTGGGAATCAATAAAAATAATATCTTATATTTTCACATGAATATTTATGTGTAGTCATGCTTAATATTTATAACAATGCTGTGAAACTCTTATTATTCTGCCTCACTGATGAGGAAATCAAGGTGCCATACATTCAATGACTTAGAACTAAGAAGTGCCCAAATTTAAGTCAAAGAATAACTAGAAATTCATACATCTTTTTTTCTAATACCCTCCAAGAAGAAGGTCCCTGAAGGATAAGAGCTAGGGATGCTAACAACACTACTACATACCTAGCACTAAATACAATGCCTGCAATACGAGGAACTCAAAAATAATTGGGAAATGAAGGAATGTTATTCTCTCTATATGCTCCATTACCATGCAGCTCTTGACAAAAATATAAGACAGCATATATTTTGATAAACTCCTTAAGTCATTCTAGCCAGAAATTTTAACCTTTAAGACATATCTACATCCCTTGTGGAGCTTTCATTTTTATTACAATTTTTTTTAACGTTTAGTTATTTTTTTGAGAGACAGAGAAAGACAGAACATGAGCAAGGGAGGGGCAGAGAGAGAAGGAGACAAAGAATCTGAAGCAGGCTCCAGGCTCCAAGTTCCATCCGTGTTGCTGCAAATGACAGAGAAAGACAAATATCAAATGATTCACTCATATGTGGAATTTAAGAAACAAAACAGAGGAACATAGGGGAAGGGAAGCAAAAATAAGATAAAAACAGAGAGGGAGATAAACAATAAGGGTTGCCCAAACACAGAGAACCAACTGAGGGTTTCTGGAGGGGTACTGGGTGGGGAGATGGGCTAAATGAGTGTTGGACATTAAGGAGGGTACTTGTTGGGATGAGCACTGGGTGTTATATGTAAGTCATGAATCACTAAATTCTATTCCTGAAATCATTATTATACTATGTGTTCAAATATTTAAAAAAATAAAATTCAGACATCCAGATGGATTAAAAAAGGGCCCATCTATATGCTACGTACAAGAGACTCACTTGATATCTAAAGACACACACACAGAGTGAAGGGATGGAAATGATATTCCATGTAGATGGAAATGAAAAGAAAGGTGGTATAGTAATACTTATATGAGACAAAATGGACATTAAAACAAAGGCTGTACCAAGGGAGAAAAAAGGGATATATAATGATAAAGGAATCAATCCAACAAGAAGATACAACATTTGCAAATATTTATACACCCAACATAGAGGCACCTGAATTTATAAAGCAAATATTAACAGATGCAAATAGAGAAAATAACAGTAATGGAATAACAGTAGGGGACTTTAATACCCCACTTATGTTAATGGATAGATATCCAGACAGAAAATTAATAAGGAAACAGTGGCTTTGAAGAACACATTCGACCAGATGGACTTAATAGATACATAGAGAACATTTTATCCAAAAACAGCAGAATACACATTCTTCTCAAGTGCACATGGAATATTCTCCAAGATATATCACGTTAGGTCAAAAAAACACTCAATAAATTTAAAAAGATTAAAATCATATGAAGCATTTTTTCCAACCACAATGCTATGAAAGTAGAAATCATTTACATGAAGAAAATTGGAAAAAAACACAAACATGTGAAAACTAAACATGCTACTAAACAACCAATGGTGAATAAAAAAATCAAACAGGAAATCCAAAAATACCTTGAGACAAATCAAGATGAAAACTCAATGCTCCAAAATCCATGGGACTCAGTAAAAGCAGCTCCAAGAGGGAGTGTGAGCAGGAGAGGGTCAGAGAGAGAGGGAGACACAGAATCTGAAGCGGGTTCCAGGATCTAAGCTATCAGCACAGAGCCCAGTGGGGGGCTTGAACTCATGAACAGTGAGGTCAGACCTGAGTCAAAGTTGGACGCTCAACTGACTGAGCCATCCAGGCACCTCAAACTATTTCAAAAAATTAAACAGGAAAGAATTCTTCCAACTTCATTGTACAAGGCCAGCATCATATAGATATCAAAACCAGACAAAGACACTATAAAAAAAAAAGAAAACTACAAACCAATATCCCTAGTGAACATAGATACAAAAATCCTCAACAAAATATTAGCAAACCAATACAATAGCAATAGCACATTAAAAGAATCATACTGTGATCAAGTGATATTTCTTCAAGGAATGTAATGATAGTTCAATATCCACAAAATAGTCAATGTGGTTGATACACTACAGTAACAAAATGAAGAATAAAAATCATATAGTCATATCAATAGATGTAGAAAATGCATTTGACAAATTCAGCATCTATTTATGATTAAAAACTCTCAATATAGTGGATATAGAGAGAAAGTGGCTCAACAGAGTAAAAGCCATATATGACAAACTCACAGCCAATATCAGACTGAAAGGTGAAAAGTTGAAAGATTTTCCTCTAAAATCAGGAACAATACAAGGATGCCTATTCTTGTCATATTTATTCAACATAGTATTGGAAGCCACAGACAGAACAATTAGGCATAAAGGAGAAAAAAAGTGCATCGAAATTGAAAAGGAAGAAGTAAAGCTGTCATTATTCACAGATAACATGATTCTATATGTAGAAAACCATAAAGCCTCTACCCAAAAAACTATACATAACAAATAAATGATTTCAGTAAAGTTGCAGATACAAAATTAATACAGAAATATGTTACATTTGTATACACTAACAACAAACTATAAGAAAGAGAAAAATAAAACAATCCGATTTATAACTGAAGTAAAAAGAACAAAATACCTAGGAGTAAATTTAACTAAGGAGGTGAAAGGCCTATACTCTGAAAACTCTAAAGCAATGATGAAAGAAATTGAAGATGACATAGATAAACTGAAAGATATACTCATGAATTAGAAGAATCAATATTGTTAAAAATGTCCATAATACAAACCAATCTACAGATTAAATGCGGTCACTATCAAAATGCCAATGGCATTTTTCACAGACCTAGAGAAGATAATCCTAAAATTTGTATGGAACCACAAAAGGTGGTTAGCCAAAGCAATCTTGAGAAAGAAGAACGAAGCTGGAGGTATTGTGCTCCCAGATTTCAAACTATACTACAAAGCTATAATAATCAAAACAATATGGTACTGCCACAGAAACAGACACATAGATCAATGGAACAGAATAGGGAGCTCATAAATAAACCTATGCTTACATATTAGTTAATCTACAATAAAGGAGGCAAAAATATATAATAGGGAAAAGATAGTCTCTTTAATAAATGGTGTTGGGAGACTGGACAACTACATGCCAAAGAATGACACTGGATTACTTTCTTACACCATACACAAAAATAAACTTAAAATGGATTGAAGACTGACATGTAAGACCTGAAAGCATAAAACCCTTAGAAGAAAACATGGACAGTAAGTTCTTTTACATCAGTCTTAGTGATCTGTCTTTTTTTTTTTTTTTTGATCTGTCTTCTCAAGCAAGGACAACAAAACTAAAAATAAACAAATGGGACTACATCAAACTATATAGCTTTCGCACAGTGAAGAAAACCATCAAAAAAATGAGAACAGAGCCTATTGAATGAGAGGAGATACTCACAAGTGATATATGTAACAAAGGGTTAACATGTGAAGTATACGAAGAGCTCATTAAACTCAACATAAAAAAGATCTGATTAAAAAATGGGCAGTGGATCTGAAAAGACATTTTTCCAAAGAAGGCATGCAGATGACCAACACACAAGTGCTCAACATCACTAATCATCAGGGAAATGCAAATCAAAACCACAATCCAGTATCACGTCACACCTGTCAGAATTACAATTATCAAAAAGAAAAGAAAGAAAAGAAAAATGACAGTTATCAAAAAGAAAAGAAATAATAAATAATAAATGTTAGCGAGGATGTGGAGAAAAGGGAACCCTCATGCAATGTTGGTGGAACGTAAATTGGTACAGCCACTATGGAAAACAGTATTGAGGTTCTTCAAAAATTAAAATTAGAACAACCATATAATCCAGCAATTCCACTTCTAAGTATATCTGAAGAAAATGAAAATACTAATTCAAAAGACATGTATACCCCTGTGTTGAATATAGCATTATTTTCAATAGCCAAGTTATGGAAACACCCTAAATACACATCAATGGATGAATGAATAAAGAGGTGATAATATCGTAATGAGATATTACTCAGCCATAAAAAATGAATCTTGCCATTTGCAACAACATGAATGGACTTAGTATCATGCTAAGTGAAACAAGTCATATAGGGAAAGACAAAAACTGCATAATTTCACTGGTATGTGAAATCTAAAAAATAAAACTGAAGAACAAAGCAGAAACAGACTCATAGATAGAGAGAAAAAACTAGTGGTTGTCAAAGGGGATGGGCAAAATACGTGAAGGTGATTAAGAGGTACAATCTCCAGTTATAAAATAAGTAAAATACAAGAATACAATGTACAGCATAGGGAAAATAGTCATTAACACTGTAATTAGTTTTTACGGTGACAGATGGTCACTAGACTCACTGTGGTGACCAATTCATAATATATATAAATATTGGATCACTGTGATGTACACCTAAAATAAATACAATATTGTATGCCAATTATTCTTCAATAAACAAAATTCAGACACCTTGGCCATATTGTGGCATACACAGTTGCTGTTGTGAGACCACTGTTGTAAGGGACTGTTGTAGCCCCTCTTTGGGTGAGGTCTTACCATGAATCTTTGCATCCTAGTGAAACACAGGTTTCAGGACATCAAAGAACAGAAACCAAATGGTTTTACTCTCTTTTTTTCCCCCTATTAAACAAGGTATTAAATAATTAAACAAATGATACTCAAAACTTTCCAGGCTTCTGACATGAATGACTATAGTTCTGGACCATAAACAGATCTAGCTTCCCATGCAACAGAGTACACCCAGGGAAATCCTGCTCACAGGTGACAATCGAATTCTGTTGGTAGAGGAAGAACAATGGGAAATTGAAAAATTGTTTTTATGTTGGAGGGGTCTATATATTTGTATGCATAACTAGAATTTGATGTTTCATGAAAATATTATACCATAATCTTCTTCATTCTTTGCTCTGAGGGCCTTGTTTTCCTGTATTATCTAACAGAAACCTAAAACAACGAGCACTCAATTCTAAATAGAGATGGAACTGCATGTTCTCCTGTTGTAATATGTAGTTTATTTTCAACAAGAGGGGGGCAGAGATCTAAGGGAGTTAAAAACAATGGTCACAGTTTATTGAACTCATCTGTTTTCTTAAAAAGACAAAATTATTACCTGATGGTGTTCAGGGTTTTCTTAAGTTCATCTCAGGAGGATGGGCCAGATAGAGAGATTTTTGAAAGAGGTCCATAGATCATTTGAATGCACACCAGAATTGATGACCAATGTTCTGTAATCAAAACCCCAAGTTTCCACATAGGTGAACTATGGCCAACCTTTCACTGATCCTTCATAGAATAGGTATGAATCTTGAATCCATAATGCCTTCATTGTCTCAATGAAGCCACTCTTTCCAGTTCTCCTAAATAAAAAGAAAGGGACTGGTGAAACATAGGAAGGTAATATTACACACACACACACACACACACACACACACACACACAAAACCAAATTTAAAAAAAAAACTTTTTGAAATTGTAGCTAAAAAAGGTTTGGAGTAAAAACAAATTATTTTAAATAGTCTAATGGTAGAATTTTCTCAAAAGGAGAAAAACAAATGTTCAAGTATCCCTTTTGCAAGACAGTCCCAACAATGAGGTCAGTCAAGCAAAGTGGCATTTTTCCTTGGAATTCATTGAGGTATTCAGGTCATAATTGGCTGTGGCATTTGGGAAAATATGGAGGAAGAAACTTGGCTCTAGGAAAGGAGGGAAAAATTATCTCAATGCCCCAGAAGTTCTTTTTTAAGCTCCAGATTTGTACTGGGATATTTAGAGTTAGAATTTCCAGTAAAGAAGAGAATGTATCAAAGCTGCAGATTTCAAACAAGAAGGAAGGTCAAGGAGATGGTTAGACAAAGAAAAAAAAAACCTCTGGAATAAACAGTCTTAGATAGTTGAATGGTCAAATAACTTATCTGAATCATAGGAAAAAATGATGTCGTGTCTAAATGTTAAATTGGTGGCAGGTGTCTTGTGCTTCTAGTCTGATTACACATTTCTTGAACACAGGTGTACTGAAAGGATACACTCCCATTAAAAAGATCCATTTATCAAGTTTAACATGATAATTATCACATTTCCTCCTTGGAATCTGTCTCACTTGCTTTTTATATTCTTTCTTTAAAAACATTGAGGATTATTAATATTTATAATACACCACTTGATTATATATTTCAGCAGTATGCATTATGTGCCTGGCAGTGTGCCAACGAATATAAGAGCCACAAAAGAAGTAAAACATTGTGTCTACTTACATAAAACTTAAACTGTAATTGTACAAATAGAATTTATATAAATGCAGACATTAAGTAATAATTGTCTATGGGATACCAATTGGAAGTGTAACATGATTTCTAAAATTAGAGGAAGCTATGTAGACTAGGGTATTTGGTGGGAAGACCTCAGAGGGAGATTGGGCTTGACCTAGAACTTGGTGAATTGAATGGCGGTGGGAGGCATTAAATAAGAGAGTGTGAAATGAGTGCACAGGCAGTAAAAACCTCAGAGACTACAAGGAGATGAGTGTAACTGCTTGACCACTGGGCTTGAGACATATATATTTGAGATTTGGGACATGAGTCATGGAAAAAGACTGTGATACAGTGGAATGAGTCCAGATTTTAAGATGAATTCTGATTTTGCCACTATAACCTCAGCTTCCATTTATATGCATTGAAAAAAACAGACATTTTAGTTTCACTTATTTGAAAGTGGCTCCTGACTTATCTCTATTTGAATATTGCTCTTCGGTCTTTATGCTTCTCAAAATTGCTTCTACCTCTGATTGTCCTCTTCCCGGTGCAGGTTACCAACCAGATCTGTTGGGCCCCCTCCACTTGAAAGGCTATTGCTTCTTCTTACCTGAAGACAATCAGGTTGAACAAGATGCAATTAATACCCTATCCTTTCTCTTTCTCCATAGTGCCATTAGACAAGGCTGTATGGCACAACAGGCTTAGGGCAACAGTCCTCAAATTGAGCAGGAATTATCCGAGGAGCTTCTAAAATTCTGATATCACCACTGGATCAGAATCTCTGCATGGTGGAACACAAACATTAGGATTTTTTAGAGCTCCTTGGTAACTGCAATGTATAGTGAGGTTTGAGAATTATAGCTCTAAAGCAATCATTTGAGATATTCCACTAGACAGTAATGACTGTCACATTCCAGTTTCCAAAGAATGAAATGGAGGAAAAGAGATTTGCTTAAAGAGGTCCCACATCTCAGCTCATGTAGAGCAGGGGCCCTTCCAGCCCAGTTGTCTTTGAGATTTGTCGACCAGGATGAGTTTCAGACCAATCTGCTTCCTCCTTTAATTGACCAATGAGTAGATGTTGAGATGTCTTACAAGGATAAATTATTCTCAGGGATTTTATAGTCTAAATCCATGAAAGGAATACAAATATATTCAAAACTGCCTCATAAATTTCTCACAACTGAATCTAAATTTTATACAATTACACAAAGGTGAATTGTTATCTTCCCTTTATCTCTCATTCAATGCCTTTTTCAGTTTGTGGCCACTTATGGCCCACTCAAAAATAGGAAAAAATTCAATGTTGCACTGTGTCCATTTAATAACACTCTTTTGGCTATACACAGAGTAGCTGAAGTTTGAGGATTATACCTAAAAAGAATTATGTGCTCAAACACTTTGGTTTCTCTGTAAGGAGGAGGAAGTATGGTTAAATTCTTTTAGATGATATCCATTTAAACTTTGGCTAAATTTCTTAGGCTTTCTGAGCTTCCATCTTCTCAACTAGAAAAAGACAACATTAATATCCAATGGCAAAATTATCAGAATATTGTATCTTATTTATAAAATACTGGATATGAAACACAGTAACATATGGGAGTGTTCAAAAGTTGATCATTATTATTCCAATTTGAATAAATCATAGGTCAGCTTTTCATTTTAAATAGGAAAATAAAAAAAAAGGAAGCAGGAAGGATGGAAAGAAAAGAAATAAAAATTATATTATTTGAATGTACAGTATGTGCCAAACATATGTTAAGGTCTTTATAAATATGTTATCTCATTAATACCTACCTATACAATAAGTATTAATATGCTCATTTTTGTAGATGAGAAAACAGAGACCTAGGATTTTGAGAGGGAATGACTAAGCCAATTTAGAAAACAGATTTTAGGCAACTTTTATTTGTGAACTTTTCCTGAGCTACTTTCCTCACCCAACCGCATTAGATGTCTATGGTTTCCACAAAGATTTCTGAGTCTTACGTCTGTCTTTAGGAGGCTGAGAGTCTTGCACATATGGATTACTGCACATATGGATTATGTGGGGTGTATGTGTGTGTGTGTGTGTGTGTGTGTGTGTGCGCACATACCTGTATTTTTCGGGTAAAGAGAGGAATTCAAGTTGAGTTCATTCTATTTTTTCATAGTATATTGTCTCCATTGGTTCATACGAGAACCATTTCATATCTCGCTTTAGTTTTTTAAACTCCCATTTATTGCCTTTCCATGGGCCTCCAATCTCATGTGTGTTTGATTTATTTCCTATTCACTTGTATTCTTAGAATAGCTACTTTGACTGTGTGTGTGTGTGTGCATGTACTCACGCAAATGCACCTCTTAAATACCATGTTTTCAACATTCTTCACTCAATATTAATTTTAAAAGATCTGTTCATGTTTCTCTGTATACGTCAAGGATTTCTTCTCTCATTGCATATATTCCATGGTGTGCACTAAACCACACTCCCCAGTGGCAGACACCAAGTTTGGCCGCAATACTTCAATGCCACAAACAACACCATTCTTCTGTAAGCGTATGTGCGATGTTTTCTGCGGTATATATCCAGATGTGAAATTTCTGGGCCACGTGATGAACCTATAGTTGTTTTAACTGAATTCTTCTCACTAGATGATCTATATGTAATCTACTTGAATAGGAGGGTTTCTACTCTATTTCCATATTGTCACCAGCGCCTGGCATTGTCTGAAGAACATGTATTTTAAAATTACATTCACCTCTATTGACGTTAAAATCTAAAGAGAGTCCAAAGAAGGATATCTCATAAATCAATTCAGTTTTTAAAAGAGCCTGATTGTTATCCCTTTACCATAAGAGATTGGAAACAGTATGGAGATATGGTTAGTGTCTCCAGTAGAGGAGAGAACACTGCATGCCCTGTATTTGAAAGGAGAGTCAGTGATTTAATTTAATGGGAACTTAAAGCTTCTTTTGTAATCACTGTGAACTGCAAAATAATTTCTAAATGAGAGAGATGAGTTCTAGTGCCTTGGGCTGCTGGTTGGCCTGCCAAAGACAAAATGAGGACACTAGAATTTCACATGAGATATGGGCCTGAAAAGGCTGCAAGGCTCCAGTGGCAAATGGACAGTTCATGACCTCATAGAACTTACAAGACAGTGGAAAATACAGAAAGCAAACAATAATTACAAAAGATACTTGTGAGTCTGAGATTGAAATAGTCTTACTGAAATGAGCCTTTGATTCATCTGGATGTCAGAGCCTGGTTACACGGAATCTGTAGCTCATGGGTTCTTATCACCCAGTTTAGAAGGCTTCCCAATTCCCCGTCTGCAAGAAAGATGAAGTACCTTGCTTGCAAAACATACTTTCTAATTCACAATATATCCAGGCCCTTGTTCTTTTTATTTAAGCAACATTCTCTTAATTTTAATTTGTCTGGCATGTCCATATCCATCTTCATGGCCAGAATATTATTCAAAGATTAATGGTCCTGAGAGAATAATGTTCTTCACACTAGATTTCTAAGGAGCTGTTCAATCTCTTTTCTAATTCGGCAGTGAGAGTGATGAGCTGGAACAAAAGCAACCTTGACAGGAATTGTCTTCATCTATTATTTTTCCTACATCTCAAGAGGATCTGGTGGGCTCTTGAACTTGCCCTTTGAGCTAAGTAGTTGGAAAGTACTTTGACTCCTGGCAACTTACCCAGTAGTCTGATAAATGTGTCTTAGCTACCTTAGTTCTGGTTTGTGGGAAACAGCAGAATTTTCTATGGTTATTTTGTGCACTCTTACAAAAGGGAATTATTTTCTTTCATATGTGTGGGCTCTGTAGTCAGGAAGGATTGCAAAGGAAAAATTATATGGTAACAACAAATCTGATTGACTCCCGGGATTTCAAGTATGACAAGCAGTGCTTTGCTCTCCACATTATCAATTTCATGGTGTTTAGAAGTAACTGCTAGGTTTTCTTTTAAGTCTATTAGAAAATATTGGTGTGTGACTAAATGTTGATATGAAACATGGAATAAATTTTAGCAAAAAGGCTGCTCACTTCCTACATGATATGTGAGTTATTATCTGTGTTAAATGAAAAAAAAATAGTGCTTTTTATTTTACTTTGTGGAATTGAAAGTCTGTAACAAAGGATATATTGAGATTAAAGGAACTCTAGCACTCTCTTTTTTTTCAGCCATCTTTACACTAATACAGTTAGGCAAATTATGTAGTTGAGAGTATCCTATAATAATACTATTTATTGGACAGTTTATTTCATTTGCTCATTCATTTATACATTTCACAAATATTTTTTAAGTACTTACTATGCGATGGATACTCTGCTAAATATTGAAGCTATAATGTCAAGACTTCAGTTTTTAACCAGTGAAGACGACATAACTCAAAAACCAAGCACATAATCATAAGAAAATGTGTTAAATGTTATAAGAAACAGGGCACTCTGGGAGAACAGAAAGAGAACTAGGCTAAGGGAAATGAAGACAGAGAAAATTATGTTTAAGCTGAGACCTGAAGGATGAAGGGAGTTATGCAGGAAAAGAGAGACGAGGTGAGTAATGCATAAGCAATGGCAACTGCCTTTGGGAATAACACAAACCAAAACAAAGACTGTAGTGTATTCAATCAAGGAAGTACAATGAGTCCTGGTTTCCCTGACCTGGTGTGTGCAATGAGAGGAGGTTGTATGCAGTGGTCATAATATAAAAGTCTTTGTAAGATATATTTAGGACTTCAGAACTTATCCTAAGATAAACCCTATCCTATCCTTACATAAGTAGTATTATCCTCATTTCACAGATACAAAAATTGGTCTAGAGAGGATACATATGTTCCTATTTATCCAGCAAACAATTGGTCAAGCCAGGTTTTAAACAAGCACTGCCTACCTCCAAAATCTGAGTTTTGCTCTTTAATTTATGGCCTCTAATATACATGGGTGGTTTTATCTTGACTAAGTGTTGTACTCAGAGAAACTTTAATACAACATTTAAACATGATTTTTTAGGGGTGCCTGGGTGGCTCAGTCAATTGAGTGTCCGACCGGCTCCTCAGTGAGTTTGAGCCCCACATAGGGCTTACTGCTGTCAGCCTGTCAGCACAGAGCCCACTTTAGATCCTCTGTCTCCCTCTGGCTGCCCCTTACCCACTTGCACTCTCCCCCAAAATAAAAAATATTAAAAAAATATTTTAAAAAACATGATTTTTTAAAGATTAAATATATATTACTGTCTCTCAAGAAAATTCCAGAGTGAGGGGAATTTCTAATCATAATTCAAGGTATCCTTTTTTCCACCTCTTTTAATGTTTATTTATTTTTTTGAGACAGTTAGACACAGAGTGTGAGTGGGAAAGGGGCAGAGAGTGAGGGAGACACAGAATCCAAAGGAGGATCCAGGATCTGAGCTGTCAGCACAGAACCCGATGCAGGGCTCAGACTCACAAACTATGAGATTATGACTTGAGCTGAAGTCAGATGCTTAACTGACTGAGCCAGTCAGGCACCACCACCCCCCCCCCCCCCCCACTTCTTTTGATGTCAGTAATCCCTATGCTTGTAAGTTGTTTTCCAAGTGTCTCTTCCTTTCATGTTCTAAACACAAATGCTCTAAGCTTTGTCTATATAAACACTCACACTCTATTTCTTCACCCTTACTGTAATACTCATTTTTGTCTGCTAGTAACTTCCTGTACACTCCAATGTGAATGTAGCCATCATCTACAGATGCTGTAGTTCCTCACCTTTACTGTTAACATTCTTTTATTTTTCTGCTAGCAGCTCCTTGTACACTCCAATATGAATCCAGACATCATCTACAGATGCTTTAGTTCTTTCTTCTCTCTTTCCACCAATTGGCAGGGCAATTAGTTAAATGGAACCCTTCCCCCAAATTCCCTGTTGGAGGACATAACTACCCAAAGGATCATGGCTGAGGAGAATGCAGACACATCTCAGACCTTATATACTCATGGATGAGGTGAATGTATGGGATGTAACTAAGAACCCAGTGTCTTGGAAAAAGTGTTGTTTCTCTGCAAAAACAAAACACCAAGGGGTGCCTGGCTGTCTCAGTCAGTAGAGCATGAAACTCTTGACCTAGGGTCATTAAGTCCAAGCCCCACGTTGGGCACTGAGCTTAATTCAAAAACAAACAAGCAAACACACCTATTCTATGTATTGTGGTGTGGGAATCATATAGGGTATCTGGCTAGCCATTAAAGTAAGCCTATTGGAATGGGGAAAAATATTGCTTGCTACATACAGCTCTGGAAAAAGCAAACCATTTCCTTAATGTCACTGCCCCCACTTAAATAGAAAAAGCCTTCTTCTGAAATTCCTTAACAGATAAGTTTCAATTTGCCAACAGATAAGTTTCAATTTTCTCCAGGTAATTGGTAATTTTCATCACCAATTACCTGGAGAAAAACTCCTTATTCCACCCATGCCTATTGATAAGAGCAGATAATGGAGCTATTTAAGAGGACCTAATTACTTATGGGAAAATGGTAGAAAAGAGTGGAAGCACCACTAATGGAAGAAAAAGGAGAAAACTCTAACCAAAATCTTAATCTTATTAAGAACATAAATTATAGGGGCTCCTGGGTGTCTCAATCAATTAAGTTTCTGACTTTGGCTCAGGTCATGATCTCACAGTTTGTGAGTTTGAGCCCTGTGATGGGCTCTGTGCTGACAGCTCAAAGCCTGGAACCTACTTCAGATTCATTCTCTCTCCCTCCCTCTCTCTCTCTAATACAAGTAAACATTAATTTTTTTTTAAATAAAACCTAAATTATAGCACATACATGTGAAGAGTTTTGGGAACAAAAAAAAATAAACTTAAAAATTAGAAAAATGGAAAATAAGTGGTCTGCCATTGAAAATTAGGTTTTATGATTTAAATAACTAAGTATCAAGAAAGTAAAATAATGTATGAAAAAATAAGATATATAAAGAAGAACAAAATAGATGTGGTAAAAGTGATAATTATAGAAATATTAGAATATAGGGGCCCTTGGGTGGCTCAGCCAATTGAGTCACCTTGACCTGACTCTTGATTTCAGTTCAGGTCATGATCTCACAGTTGTGAGATTGAGCCCTGCGTTGGACTCCAGACTGAGTGAAGAGCATGCTTGGGATTCTTTCTCTGCCTCTCCCCTGCTCACATACTCACTCTCTCTCAAAATAAATAATAAACATTTTCTTAAATACAAAAAGAAAAAAAGAAATATTAGCATGTAAACTCAATAGGGACAGAAATCTTGCACTTCTTTATCATTGCCAATATCTTTAATGGTGTCAAACCCATAGTAGGTGTTCAATGAACAAATGAAGAAATAAATAACTAGAACAAAATTTACCTAGACTGAAGATTTTAAAGCTATATTTATAGATGAGGTAAAGCCATTTTCCCCTGCATCTCTCTGTCAAGTACAACTATAAACCTTGGAAATTGTATAAGGCACAAAGAAAAGAGAACTCTCAAAGATGGAGATATTATGAGCTAGTTCTGGGGCCCAGGACTGGTGGAATTGCACAATACCAGGAAGTCTTGCATACCTCCACCCAACAGAGGAAGATTACCCAGCCTCAAATTTCCAGATACCCAACCAAACAAAAGAAGGCAACTGAGGCAGGCCCTTCCCTTCCATGGATTGAGTAGAAGTCTCCCTGACAACATCAGGTAAGCCAGACTGCTTAAGTAAGGATTAGGAGCCCAATCTAAAGTAAGGGGCCTGAGGAAGTATTCTCCTTCCTTAATGAGCCTTTCCATAGTAGATATGCAGTGAAACTGGTAAAAGAGATTCAGCCTAGTCTAGAAAGTTCATTGTCCCAAATACCTGAGAATCTCCTATCCCTGCCCAGAGATATCTGGACAACAAGGAGCTATCAGCCCTTCCTTACTGAGAGATGCTCGGCAGCTCACCTTACGACACCCCTTCTCCACCCCTAGGCAACATTGGTAGGAACAACAGGTGCCCCAGCATCACCAGGTAAACCAAATAAACTAAACTAACACCACAAAAATCTATAAAAACAAAACTACCACTGGAGCCACAGCCCAGAAAGTAAATCTTAGAAAAATAAAAGATTTAAATAAGATCCAGTGTCCCCTAACATAAATGTTAAGAATATAATACAAAATCACCCATGAACAACCAAGAAAATCACTTGAATGAAAAAAGACAATCAACTGACACCCAAACAAAGATGAATCCAACGTTGGAATTATCTGACAAAGATTATAAAGAAATTTCATAAAAATGCTCCAACAATTAATTACAAATTCTTTTGAAACAAGTGAAACAATAGAAAATATTAGCTAAGAAATATAAATTATTTAAAAAATCAAATGAAATTCTAAAACTGAAAATGCAATAATAAAAATTAAAACTCACTGAATTGTTCAACAGTAGAGTGGAGATGACACAGAATAGGGTCAGTGAATTTGAAGACAAAACAGTAGATTGGTTGTTTACCTAATCTGAATAGCAAAAGAAAACAGTCCAAAAGAAATTAACAGAGTCTCAGAGATCTAGAGGACCATAGCAAAAATCAAGATGCATATCATTTGGTAATCCAAAAGAAGGAAAAGAAAGTGTGACTGAAAGAATATTTGAAGAAATCCTGTGTGAAGGCGCCTGGGTGGCTCAATAGGTTGAGTGTCCAACTCTTGATTTCAGCTCAAGTCATGATCTCATGGTTTGTGGATCCCCCACTCCTCCAATCGTATCTCTCTCTCTCTCAAAATAAGAAATCATGGCTGAAAATTTTCCAAATATGGTGGAAGATATAGTCCTACAGATCCAAGAAGCTGAGCAAACTCCTGAAACAGTATAAACTCCATGGAATCTAAATTAAGACATACCATAAACTTTTGAAAATTAATGGTAAAGAAAAATATCTTGGAAGCAACAAGGCAGAAATTATGCATTATCTATAGTAGAATCTTAATTTAAATAACAGCTAATTTTTCATTGAAAGTCATAGAAGTCATAAGTATGTGACACAATATTTTTCAAGTGCTAAAAGAAAATAAACATTGCACATTCTATATTTGTAGAAATAATTGTTCAGGAATTAAGGGGAAATAAAAAACATTCTCAAGTGAAAAAAATAACTAAAAAATTTTGTCACTAGAAAACCTGTTCTTTTTTTAAGTAAAATTTTTTTTTAAGTTTATTTATTTTGAAAGAGACAGAGAGCACAAGCAGGGGAGGTGCAGAGAGAGAGGGGGACAGCTGATCCAAAGCAGACCCTGTGCTGATGGCAGAAAGCCCAATGTGGGTCTTGAACGCACAAACCATGAGATCATCACCTGAGCTGAAGTCAGACACTTAACTGACTGAGCCACCCAGGTGCCTCTAAAGGAACCTATTCTTACAGATTAGCTAAAGGAAGTTCTTCAAACAGAAGAGACAGACAGACAGACAGACAGACAGAAAGAGAGAAAGAAAGAAAGAAAGAAAGAAAGAAAGAAAGAAAGAAGAAAGAAAGAAAGAAAGAAAGAAAGAAAGAAAGAAAAAGAAAAAGGAAGAAAATAATAGAAAACAAAGAGAAAGGAAGGAAGAAATGAAGGAAGAATGAAAGAGAGAACATGGCTGAAGGAACCTTGTTTTTTCTTTTTTTCAATTAGCATAATTCCTTGAAGGGTCATCCAAGTTGTTATTTATATCAATTGTTATTGATATCGATTTATTGATATTGTTGATATTTATTGATATTGATTTTGTTTTATATATATTTATACATATATATATATATATATATATATATATACACACTACCATTTGTTTAACCACTTACCTGTAGAAATGAGGATAGATTAATAATTACCAGGGTATATGGTTGGTACAAGAGGGAGGAGGGTTGTTTATAAAAAAAAAAATAGCCATGGGAGGATTCTTGTGGTATTGGAACTGTTCATAATCTTGAATGAGGTATTGGATATATGAATCAACACTTGTGATTTACTTGTACAGAACTTAATACACACAAACATATATAAACACACACACATGAATAGGAGTAAAACTGAAAGCTGAATACAACTGGTGTATTTTATTAAAGTCAATAACCTGGCTGTAATATTATACTACCATTTTGAAAATGTTACCATTAGGGAAAACTTGGCAAAATGTGGACTGATATTTCTGCATAGTCACTGTATCTAAATCTACAATTATCTCAGTAAAAATCTCAATTACAAATTACAATTAAACAAAAAAGGTAAACTACCGTGCTAGCCAGCCTCCAAGTTGGTTCATACAGAGCCTGCCCCTGGTATTCATCCCTCATGTAAGTCATAAAGGACAATGTGGCTTCCATCTTACTTTCTCCTGGATCATGCACTTTGGGGAAGTTACCCATCTAGCATCAGCTTCCCTCTGTACACCAATGGAAAATAAAAAAGGGAGAGCTATAGAGTTTTAATGAGAAAAAAAGTACTGTTATAAAGATTATTATCCTTCTCCAAGATATCCTTCATTTTCATATCTCATAAGGATTAAAAAATTATACATCCTTTATCTCCATTTATTCAATCACTAAAGCAATTACCTGAGAAAGCACTCTAACCAAGAAATTATGCATGAACTCTCTAGATAGAATAAGTGTTTATAGAAGAAAACTGTGAGCAATAAATCTGATAACAGTCATAGTAAAATCTGAAGAAATGGCTTTAATGCAATTGAAAATTATAATATAGATAATAAGCAAGTATTTATTCCATAAAACCAACCTTCGTCAGGGGAAAATATATTAACAAGAAAGCAAAATACTACTTCAGCAAACTCAGGAGTTGGAAGACAGGTAAAAAATTTATTTGGAAAACATAACCATACTAAAGCTCTGGTTTCTGTGAAGATGATGGGCATAATTGGCCAAACAAATACAGTGAGTAGGGATCATAACATTATTTACTTTTTATATTCTTTATAGAGCTAACTATTAAAATTAGTTTTAGTTATTAAAAATAAGAAAGCACTCACTAGTAAATCACTAGTCACACTTTTCAAGTCAGAGAGAGAGAAATATTTGAAAAAGAACATGAGAAGTTACCTGCTTTAGATTTTACAGCAAGGCAAAGAGAAATGGCCATCTGGCTGTAAAGCCCATGTATTTCTATACTAATATTTGGCTTTCATCTATGATCCTAACAAATCTGTACTGAAGACATTTCAAATTAACAAGAACCCATCTTACATTTTCATCATTTCTTTTTTAAAATGTTTTATTTATTTATTTTGCGGGGGGGGGGGGGGGGGGAGGGCAGAGAGACAAAGAGAGGGAGAGAATCCCAAGCAGGCTCTATTCTCAGCACAGAGCTCAATGCAGGGCTCAGTCCCACAACCATGAGATCATGACCTGAGCCAAAATCAACAGTCTGACACTTAACCTACTGAGCCACCCAGGCGCCTCACATTTTCATGATTTCTAAAGTCAGAGAATACAGAAAATATTGTTAACAACTCACCCTCACAGCTTCAATTAGCACTGTAAAATATCAGGAGTAGCAACAAAAATAAACGGAAAAGAAACAGGAATGACATTTCATGGCAATAGTCTTTGACAAAAGGAAAAATGCACTGGATATGAGAAAAGGACTTCTGACTCCTTCAATGACCACTCAGGAGATCAAGAAGGGAGAGATTCAGGGAATTTGTGATGTCCAGGAATACTCCAGACCTTTAGCCCTTTCACATTTGATATATATATATATTTTTTCATACCATCCTTATTCATGTTGTTAATAAAGTAACAGCTATATGGCAGTTCTAAAGAAATTATCCATTTCTTAAAACATCATGTTCAAATGGTATTTATAGCACTGGCTAGTAAGGATCTTACCACAAATGAACCTGGAGATCTGAGGGCCTTTTGGGAGAGTAAATTAGGCTTGCAACTAATTTTAGAGGGCAAAAAATTTTTTAATTAAAATTTTACATTTTAAAAAACTGTATCCCTCTTTCAGGAAACTGGTGCCCTTTGGGGGATGTTTCTAAATATTTGGTGACAGAAGCGTTCATTTCCCTCAGACAGTGCAGTATTGGTTCTCTTTCTAAGGAGCCCAGTGCTGTGAATGAGGTTTCATGAAAGAGATAAGACTTGAACTAGGAGCATTTGAACCAAGAAGGAGCACCATTGCTTAATTTTGCAACTGAAGTTACAGGTAGAAGAGGCCCTGAATTATTTCTGTCCGGCATTGCGCGTGGATATCACATTGAGGTTTCTGAGAGAAAAGTCTCATGTTGAGATTGGAACCTCCCCATTCCAAAAGAGTTAAAACGTTTTTTAAAATGACAAGTTTTGAACACAAATGTCTAAAAATTGAAATAGCTAAAGGCAATGGATAACAGGAAAAGATGAAAGACCTAATTCAAATGGTTGGACCAGATAATGACTAAGGAGAAATAATAACCATCTGCAAATATTTGAGGGAAATATGGAGCAACAAGAGGTGAGGAATTTCTTTGAATTATCGAAAGGGGTATAACTAAGAGAAACAGGATTAAATAGAGCAAAGAAAAATGCAGGCAGAGTTTGAGGGAGAAAATGACCACGTAATGGGATCTGTCAGTCTGTGGAATAGTCATTCACAGGAAGTGGTGGAAACACCATCACTTGAATCATTTTCAGCTAAGTGGAAAAATTGCTCTATTAAAGAGGAGGATTCAACCCTGAAGGAAGAGGGATTTGATGAGCAATGTGTCATTTTCATCTTTAATTTCTATAGTTTTGGAAAAGAAAGAAAGAAGAGGAAAACTAAATAGGAGAGCAACCTGGTGGAATAACTTGAAAAAAATTTTTTTAATCTAGACTAGAAACCACAGAATAGTGGTGATGAGCAAAATCGACACATGAAAGAGAAATCCCACTAAAACACACCAATTTCAATAACTATGTAAAAATTTAAAGCAAGGCTAAAGAAGAAATGACTTCAAAGAGAAGTTGGATATTTATATAGAAAACTTTTGTTTTCTATCCACAATAAAATATTAAATTCGTTTCAACATTCCCTTAAGTAATTTAAGGACTGTTATGATCATCTCTGACTTAAACTAACACAGTGTGGCTCCTCCAGGACTCTAGAAAATTGGAATACTTCAGCATGATCTAGATGACCCAATCAATCATCTAAGGTGGCTAGATCCCTGAAATACAGGTTAGGCAAAGAGCTATGCTTATCGTAATTAAATATGTATAGTGAAATAATTAAACATCATATAAGTTCTATAAAAGCGTATTGGCCATTGACTACAGGTAAAATACAATCAATGCCAGATAATATCAGGAATACAAAAGTGCATAAAACTTGGCCATTTTTCTCCTTGAGCTTTGAGTCTATTGAGACAAACTGGGAGACTTCATAGATTTTCGGATAATTAAGCATCAAGGCTTTTTGTTGGACAAAGATGTTTTTCTTACTACCATTCAAAATCTCAGGGACTCAGACTACTTTTCTCTTCTTTCTTCTTTATTTTCATCTCAAGTTTTTATTAAATTCTAGTTAATTAACACGTAGGGTAATACTGGTTTCAAGAGTAGAATTTAGTGATTCATCACTCACATAAAACCGCAGTGCCCATTGCAACAGTGTCTTCCTTAATACCCATCACCCATTTAGCCCAACCTCCACCCATCTCCCTTCCAACAACCTTCAGTTTGTTCTCTATGTTTCAGAGTCTATTATGGTTTGCTTCTCTCTCTCTTTTTTATTTCCCTTCCTCTATGTTCATCTGTTTTGTTGCAAATTGTGAGATTTCATTATTTTGATGGCTGAGTAATATTCTATTGTGTATATATTCCACATCTACTTTATCCATTCATCAGTCAATGGACATTTAGGCTCTTTTCATAATTTGGCTACTGTGGATGATGTTGCTATAAACATCAGGGTGCATGTGCTCCTTCAAATCAGTACTTTTGTATCCTTTGGGTAAATACCTAGTAGTGTAATTGCTGGGTCATAGGGTAGTTCTATTTTTAACTTTTTGAGGAAATTCCATACTGTTTTCCAGAATGGCTGCATCAGTTTGCATTCCCACCAACAGTGCAAAAGGGTTCCCCTTTCTCTGCATACTCACCAACATCTGTTGTTTCCTATGTTAATTTTAGCCATTCTGACAGGTGTGAGGTGGTATCTCGTGGTTTTGATTTGTATTTCCTTAATGATGAGTGATGTTGAGCATCCTTTCATGTGTCTGTTAGCCATCCGGATTTCTTCTTTGGAAAAAATGTCTATTCATGTCTTCTGTCCAGTTCTTAATTGGATTATTTGTTTTTTGGTATTGAGTTTGATAAGTTCTTTATGTATTTTGGATACTAACCCTTTATCAGGTATGCCATTTGCAAATATCTTCTCCCATTCCACAGGTTACCTTTTAGTTTTGTTGATTGTTTCCTTTGGTGTGCGGAAGCTTTTTATCTTGATGAAGTCCCAATAGTCCACCTTTGTTTTTGTTTCCCTTGCCTCCAGAGATGTGTCTAGTAAGAAGTTGCTCCAGCTGAGGTGAAAGAGGTTGATGCCTGTGTTCTCCTCTAGAATTTTGGTGATTTCCTATCTCACATTTAGGTCTTTCACCCATTTTGAATTTATTTTTGTATATGGTGTAAGAAAGTAGTCTGCATGTTGCTGTTCAGTTTTCCCAAAACCATTTGTTGAAAAGACTGTCTTTTTCCCATTGGATATTCTTCCCTGCTTTTCAAAGATTAGTTGACCATATAGTTACAGGTCCATTTCTGGGTTTTCTATTCTGTTCTATTGATCTATGTGTGTGTCTTTTGTGCCAGTACCATACTGTCTTGGTGATTACAGCTTTGCAAAATAGCTTGAAGTCCAGAATCATGATCCCCCCATCTTTGCTTTTCTTTTTCAGGCTGCTCTGACTATTCAGGGTTTTTTGTGGTTACATAAAAACTTTAGGATTTTTTGTTCTAGTTCTATGAAAAATGCTGGTGGTATTTTGATAGAGATTTCATTAAATGTGGATTGCTTTGGAAAGTATAGAAATTTTAACAATATTTATTCTCATAATCCATGAGCATGGAATGTTTTTCCATTTCTTTGTGTCATCTTCAATGTATTTAATAAGTGCTCTATAGTTTTAAGAATACAGATCTCTTGCTTCTTTAGGAAAACCATATGATAACTAGGATTAAAACTTTTCTCTTGGGGCGCCTGGGTGGCGCAGACGGTTAAGCGTCCGACTTCAGCCAGGTCACGATCTCGCGGTCCGTGAGTTCGAGCCCCGCGTCGGGCTCTGGGCTGATGGCTCAGAGCCTGGAGCCTGTTTCCGATTCTGTGTCTCCCTCTCTCTCTGCCCCTCCCCCGTTCATGCTCTGTCTCTCTCTGTCCCAAAAATAAATAAACGTTAAAAAAAAAATTAAAAAAAAAAAAAAAAAAAAAAACTTTTCTCTTAGTAGCTACTTCTTCCCACTCTTCACTCTCTACAAACCCCACCTCCCCCATTTCCTTTTTTATTTAAAATATAAATATTTATTTATTTATTTATTTATTTATAGAATGAACAAGAAAGTGCATATACACAGGAGACAGAGAGAGAGGGAGAGAGAGAATTCTAAGCAGGCTCCACACTGTTAGCGCAGAGCCCAATGCAGGGCTTGACCTCACAATCCATGAGATCATGACCTGAGCAGAAATCAAAAGCTGGACACTTAACTGACTGAAAAACCCAGGGGCCCCAACCCATTTCTTTTTTTTAATCAAAGTATAGTAAACATAAAATATTATATTAGTTTCAGGCATGTAATACAGAGACTCAATAAATCTACATATTTATCAATGCTCACTACGATAAGTATAGCTATCTGTCACCATACTATGTCATTAAAATATTATTCACTGTATTCTCTATGTTGTACTTTTTATGTCCATGACTTATTTATTTTATAACTAGAAGTTTGTACCTCTTAATTCCCTATACCTATCTCATCCATACCCCCATCCTCTTTCCCTCTGGCAACTACCCATTTGTTCTCTGTATTTATGAATCTGTTTTTGTTAATCGTTGTTGTTGTTGTTGTTTAGATTCTGTGTATAAGTGAGACCATATTTGCCTTTCCGTCCGATTTATTTTGCTTAACATAATATCCTCTAAGTCCATCCATATTGACACAAATGGCAAGATCTCATTTTTTTTCAATTTTTTAACGTTTATTTATTATTGAGAGTCAGAGAGAAATGGAGCATGAGCAGGGGAGGGGTAGAGAGAGGAGGAGACACAGAATCAGAAGCAGGCTCCAGGCTCTGAGCTGTCAGCACAGAGCCCAATGCGGGGCTCAAACTCACAAACTGCGAGATCATGACCTGAGCAAAGTTGGTTGCCTAACCAACTGAGCCACCCAGGAGCTCCTAAGATATCGTTTTTTTTTTTAATGGCTGGGTAATATTCCATTGTGTATGCACACACACACACACACACACACACACACATATATATAGCACATCTTATTTATCTATTAAATAAAGACATCTATCTAAAGGTATCTGCGGGTGGACACTTGGGTTGCTTCTATACCTTGGCTATTATAAACAATGCTTCAATAGACACAGGGGTGCATATACCTTTTCAAATTAATGTTTTCATTTTATTTGGGTAATACTGCATAGTGGAATTACTGGATCATATGATATTTCTAATCTTAATTTTTTTGAGAATCTCCATACTGTTTTCCAGAGTGGTTGCACCAATTTACATTACCACCAACAATGCATGAGGGTTCCCTTTTCTTCACATCATAGCCAATACTTATTTCTTATCTTTTTGATAGTAGCCATTCTGACTACTGTGAGGTGATATCTTATTGTAATTTTGATTTGCATTTCCCTAATAATTAGTGATGCTGACTATATTTTCATGTATCTGTTGGCCATTTGTATGTCTTCTTTGGAAAAATGTCTACTCAGGTCCTCTGCCATTCTTTAACTCCATTATTAATATTATTATTATCATTATTTGGTGTTAAATTATATAGTTAACACCAAAAATTAAGTTGTTGAATTTGTTTGCTAATTTTTATTGAGGACTTTTGCATCTATTCCTCAGGATATTGGCCTGTAGTTTTCTTTTTTGGAGTGTCTTTGTCTGCTTTTAGTACCAGGGTAATGCTGCCCTCACAGAATAAATTTGGTAGTTTTATTTTTACTCTTCTATTTTTTTGGAACAGATTAAGAAGAATAGGTATTAAGTCCTCTTTATGTTTGGTAGAACTCACCTGTGATGTCATCTGGTCCTGACTTTTGTTTGTTGGGAGTATTTTCCATTACTGATTCTTTATATACTTTAGATATTAACCTGTTATCAGATATGTCATTTGCAAATATCTTCTCCAATTCAGTGGTAGGTTGCCTTTTTGTTTTGTTGATGGTTTCCTTTCCTGTGTAAAAGCCTTTTATTTTGGCGTAGTCCCAATAGTTTATTTTTTGATTTTGTTTCTCTTGTCTTAGGAGACATATCCATAATCATGTTGCTACAGCCAATGTCCAAGATTTCACTGCCTATGTTTCTTTTAGGTATTTTATGATTTCAAGTCTCATATTTAGATCTTTAATCCATTTTGAGTTTATTTTGTATAATGTGTAAGACAGTGGTCCAGTTTAATTTCTTTGCATGTAGCTACCCAGTTTCCCATCACCATTTATTGAAAAGACTGTCTTTTCTCCATTGTACATTCTCACGTCCTTTGTTGTAAGTCAATTCACCATATACACTTGGGTTTATTTCTGGGCTCTCTACTCTGTTCCATTGATTTATTTGCCTGTTTTTGGGCCAGTACCACACTGTTTTCATTATTACAGATTTACGGTATACGTTGAAATCTGGGATTGTGATACCTCCAACTTTGTTCTTTCTTCATTGCTTTGGCTATTGGGGATCATTTTCATTTCCATACAAACTTTAGGGTTATATGTTGTACGTGTGTGAAAAATACTATTGGTATTTTGATAGTGCTTTTACTGACTCTGTAGATTGTTGTGGGTAGTGTGTACATTTTAAAAACATTAGTTCTTCCAATTGATGACCATTGTCCGTGTCACCTTCAATTTGTTTCATCTATGTCTTACATTTTTCAAAGTACAGGTCTTTCACCTCCTTAGTCACACTTACTCCTAGGTTTTTAATTTTTTGATACAATTATAAATAGAATTGTTTTTCTTAATTTCTCTTTCTGCTACTTTGTTACTAGTGCATAGAAATGCAACAGATTTCTGTGCATTAATTTGGTATCCTGCAACCTTACTAAATTATTAGTTGTACAAGTTTTTTGGTGGAGTATTTAGAATTTTCTATAAACAGTATCATGTCATCTGCAAATAGGGACCATTTAACTTCTTTCTTACCAAGTTGGATGGCTTTTATTTCTTTTTCTCATCTGATTGCTGCAGCTAGAATTTACAGTACTATGTTGAATAAAAGTGATGAGAGTGAACATCCTTGTCTTGTCCCTGATCTTAGAGAAATGCATTCATTTTTTCATCAGTATTATGTTAGTTGTGGAATTTTATATGTGACTATTATTATGTTGAAGTATATTCTCTCTAAACCCAATTTGTTCAGATTTTTATCATGAACGGATGTTGAATTTTAGCAAATGTTTTTTCTGCATCTTTTGAGATGATCATATGGTTTTTATACTTCTTGTTAATGTGATGTATCATATTGGTTGATTTGCAAATATTCAACCATCCTTGCCTCCCTGGATTAAATACCACTTTATTGTGGTGAATGATCCTTTTAATGTATTGTTAAATTTGGTTTGCTAATTTTTATTGAGGACTGTAGCATTTATTCCTCAGGATATTGGCCTGTGATTTTCTTTTTTGGAGTGTCTTTGTCTGGTTTTAATACCAGGGTAATGCTGCCCTCACAGAATAAATTTAGCAGTTTTATTTTTACTCTTCTATTTTTTGGAATAGGTTGAGAAGAATAGGATTAACTCTCCCTTATTTTTTTATTAAAAATTTTTTTAATGTTTATTTATTTTTGAAGGAGAGAGAGACAGAGTGTGAGTGGGGAAGGGGCAGAGAGAGAGGGAGACACAGAATCCGAAGCAGCCTCCAGGCTCTGAGCTGTCAGCACAGAGCACAATGCGGGGCTTGAACTCACAAACTGTGAGATCACGACCTGAGCTGAAATCCAACGCTTAATGGACTGAGCCAACCAGGCACCCTGGTATTAACTCTCCTTTAAATGTTTAGTAGAACTCACCTGTGATGTCATCGGGTCTTGACTTTTATTTGTTGGGCTTTTTTTGATTACTGATTCAATTTTGTTACTACTAATCAGTCTATTCAAATTTTCTATTTCCTTCTAATTTAGTTTTGGAAGATTGTGTGTTTCTAGGAATTTGCCCATTTCTTCTAGGTTGTCCAATTTGTTGGCATGTCATTTTTCATAGCATTCTAATACAATCCTTTTTATTTCTGTGGTATCAGTTGTTACTTCTCTTCAATTTATAATTTATTTGGGTTTTCTTTCTTTTTTTATTTATGGGTCTGGCTAAAAGGTTATCAATTTTGTTTACGTTTTCAAAGAACCAGCTCTGGGTTTTATTGATCCTTTCTTTCCTAGTTTCTTTTTTTTGGGGGGGGGGTGTCTCTATTTCATTTATTTCTACTCTAATCTTTATTATTTCTTCTACTAACTTTGGGTTTTATTTTTTTTCCTTTTTCTAGATCTTTTAGGTGTTAGATGGTTTGAGCTTTTCCTTATTTCCTTTTTTAAAAATTATTATTTTTAATGTTTATTTTTTAGAAAGGGATAGAGTGTGGGTGGGGGAGAGGTAGGGAGAGAGGGAGACACAGAATCTGAAACAGGCTCCAGGCTCTGTGCTCAGAGCCTGACACAGGGCTTGAACTCACAAACTGTGAGATCATGACCTGAGCCAAAGTTGGACACTCAACCAACTGAGCCACCCAGGCATCCCAAGCTTTTTCTTATTTCCTGAGATAGGCCTGTATTGCTCTAAACTTCCCTCTTAGAACTTCTTTTGCTTCATCTCAAAGGTTTTGGACTATTCTGTTTTCATTTTCATTTGTCTGAATGTATTTTTTAATTTTCTCTTTGATTTCTATGGTGATTCATTGGTTGTTTAGTAATGTGCTTTTTGTCCTCTATGTGTTTGTATTTTTTGATGTTTTTTTCTTGTCATTGATTTTTAGTTCTATACTGTTATGGTTGGAAAAAATACTTTATATGGTTTAAATTTTCTTAAATCTATTCAGACTTATTTTGTGGCCTAACTTGTTATCTATCCTGAAGAATGTTCCATGTGCACTTGAAAATAATGTGTATTCTGCTCTTTTTGGATAGAATGTTCTGTATATAACTGTTAAGTTCATCTGGCCTAATGTGCTGCTCAAAGCCACTGTTTTCTTATTTTTCGTCTGTATGATCTATCCAATCTTGTGAGTGGGGTGTTAAAATTTCCTATTATTATGGTATCAATGTCAGTATATCCCTGTTAATATTTGCTTTATGTACTTAAGTGCTCCTATTTTTGGTGCATAGTTATTTGCAACTATTATATCCTCTTGTTAGGTTGATCCCTTGACCATTATATAATGCCTTTGTCTATTGTTATGGACTTTGTTTTAAAGTCTACTTTGTCTGATATAGGTATTGTTATTCTAGTTTTTTTTTTCTTTGCTTCCATTTGCATGGAATATATTTTTCAGTCTGTGTCTTTCAGTCTGAAGTGAATCTCTTGTAGGCAGCATATAGATGGGTTATTTTCTGTTTGTTTTGTAGTTCTCTCTTTCTTCTTCTCATGCTCTCTTCCCTTATGATGATGGATCATTTTTAGTGTTATACTGGATTCTTATCTCTTTAGTTTTTGTGTATCTATTATAGGTTTTTGATTTGTGGTTACTATGTGTTCATATATAACATCTTGCATGTATATTAGTTCATATAAAATTAATGGTCACTTAAATTTGTACACATTCTAAAAGCATAAAATTTTTACTTCCTCCTCCATGTTTTATGTATATGATCTCATACTTTATATCTTCTGATTTGGTGTGACCCTTCAGTAATTTTTGTAGATATAATTGGTTTTACTACTTTTTGTATTTTTAACCTCCATACTGGCTTTATAATTGATTAATATATTACCAGTGAAGTTTTTTTTTTCCTTTCATAATTTTACTTGTAGTTACAGCCTTTTCTTTCCATTAAAGAATACCTTTTAACATTTTTTGTAAGGCTGATTTAGGGGTGATTTGTTTTTCTGGGACACTATATCTCTCCTTCAATTCTGAATGATAACCTTGCCAGATAGAGGATTTTTGGTTGTAGGGTTTTCCTTTCAGAACTTTGAATGTATCATGACACTCCCACTGGCCTACAAAGTTTATGCTGAAAAATATGCTTATAGCCTTATGGGGTTTCCCCTTGTATGCAACTATTTTCTTTCCTAATGGTGCTTTTAAAATTCTCTCTTTATCTTTGATTTTTGCCATTTTAATTATTATGCGTATTGGTGTGGATCTGCTTGAGTTCATCTTGTTTGGGGATCTCTTTGATTCCTGGACCTGAATGTCTGTTTTCTTCCTCAAATTAGGGAAGTTTTCAGCCATTATTTCTTCAAATAAGTTTTCTGCCCTCTTTTCTCTTTCTTCTTCTGTGATCCCTATAATGTGTTATACTTGATAATATTATAGAAGTCCCTTAACTTATTCGTATTTTTTTCTTATTCTTTTTTCTTTGTACTGCTCAGCTTGGTTGTTTCCCATTATCCTGTCTTCCAGATCAGTCATCTATTCTTCTGCCACCTCTAATATGCTGTTGGTTCCGTCTAGTGTATTTTTCATTTCAGTTATTTTATTCAGCTCTGATTGGTTATTTTTTGTGTTTTCTATCTCTTTGTTGAAATTCTATGTTGATCTGCTATTCACTCAAGTCTGGTGAATATCCTTATGACTATTGCTTTGAACTCTTTATCAGGCTTGTCTCTAGTTCTTTTTTTTCTGTGATTTTATCTTCTTTCACTTGGAACATCTTCCTTTGTCTCCTCATTTTGTCTAACCCCCTGTTTATTTCCATGCATTAGGTAGATAAGTTACATCTTCTGGTCTTAAAAGCAGTGGCCTTGTGTAGAAGAGGTTCTATGGTGCTCTATAGTGTACCCCACACACCTCAGTCAACAGAGCCAGCTGTTCTAGGGGTGTCCCCTATGTGGACTCCATGCACCCTCTTGTTGTGGCTGAGTTGCGATTGCTGTAAACATGTTGGGGGACAGCTGGACTTCAACCCAGGTGGCTGCAATGACCCACTTCACCTATCATGGGTACAGTGGGCAGGGTTTGCTCCCCACACATTTGAGAGACCCAGCTGAAGCCTCTGAAGGATCACTAGTAGAAATAACTGGTGCTTAGCCTGGCTGTCTGCAATTAGCTGCTGTGTCAGCTATGGGGGCACCAAAGGGCAGGGTTTGTGGTGAGTCAGAAGCTGCTTTGGAGGGATGCCTGCATAGGAAAGCAGGTTGTATGGGGTGGGTCTGCAGAGGAATCCTAGGGCAGGGCACATGGTGCTAGAAAGGTAGGTGGAGAATGTTAGACTTGACTCCTGCCAGCCTCTGGCTACCCAGGCTTAGGGAGGGGAAAAAAAAAAAAAAAAAAAAGGCAGTTTTGTTCCTGGAGAAATCTGCATATCTGTGCCTCTCTGGCCAACATTCTAAAATTGGTGAAAAAATTTCTTCACGTAACCCCAGGAGTTTTTCAACTACCGCCTCTGTACCGTGTCTAAGGTTGAGTTGCTTAGTGTACTGGCCCTTTTAGGGCAAAGACTTGGTTTCCTATGTCCTCTGGCTCTCCTGGAATTGAGCCCCACTGATTTTCATAGTCAGATGTTATGGGGACTTGTTTCCCCAGTGAAGGTCTCCAAGACTGGGGTGCCTGGTGTGGAGTCTGATCCCCTTCCTCCTCCATGCTTGTGATGTCCCTCCCACTTATGGTTAGTTGTACCAGAGGTTTCATTCCTGAACTTATCTCCACTTCCCTACCCTTTTCTATGTGGACTTCTCTCTATGACTAGCTGTGGAAGCTGTGCTTTGCCAGTCTCTAGATCATTTTCAGAGTTTGTTGCATGATGTAGCTGTTGCTTCAGTACCTCCTACTCTGCTATCTTCCTGATCTCTTCCAGTTTCCCCATTTCTTAGTGTCATGAGGAAAACAAGACAATCCCTTTTCATTTTTCTGATTTTATTAGCACTGGGGTATCAACAGGAACCCCTGAATAACAATCAATATTTATTGTGCACTTATTCTATGCCAGGTAGTATGTTAAGTCCTTAAAATGCATTGTTTGTTTGATCCATGTCAAAATCCTATGAGGTGAGTAATTATCCACATTATATAGATTAATAAATTAAGGCTAAGTGATGTTTAAAATCTATCCCAGGTCAAATAAGAGGGAAGCAATGGAGTTACATATGAACACATGTTGCTAGGGACTGAACTTTATCCCTCAAAATCCATATACTGAAGCCCTAATTCTTAATATTACTGTATTTGGAGATAGAGCCTTATAGACCTAATTAAGGTTAAATGAGGTCATAAGAGAGGCCCTAACCCGTTAAAATTTGCATCCTTATAAGAAAAGGGGAGACACTAGATATCTCTCTTGCTCTTTTTCATTACAGAGGAAATGCCAAGCCAGGAAGAGAGGCCTAACCAGAAACCAATCCTGACATCATCCTGATCTTGGACTTTCAGCTGTGTTTAAGCTGCTCATCCTGTGGTATTTTGTTATGGTAGCCTGAATAGACTAATACACATGTTATCTCATTCCACAGGCTTTTCTTTAAACCACTCCTCTATTCTGTGAATTCTTATTCACTAAGTCTCTGTGGACATGTTATTGTTTAGGAAAGCAAAAGTCAAAGCATAAAAGTATTAATTTAAATATTAGTTCCCACTTGAAACATCTTTTTCTGTTCAGCAATTGCATTAATCCTTTTCCCATTCTATAAAACTCTATCAGTTTATAGATGATTATCCCATTTTATAAATATAAAAATAGGTGCAGGAGAATCACAGGCAAAACTATTGAAAAATAGTGACCTGGATGAGTTAGTTTAGTTTAAAAGTGAAGAAGAAAACAATGATAAAGATGATGTCAGAATAAACACTTTAAAAGAGAATGGTTTGGGGGCACCTGGGTGGCTCAGTTGGTTAAATGTCTGACTTTGGCTTAGGTCATGATCTCACCATTCCTGAGTTCAAGCCCCACATGGGGCTCTGTGCTGACAGCTCAGAGTCTGCAGCCTACTTCAAATTTTCTGTCTCCCTTTCTCTCTGGCCCTCCCTCACCTACACTCTATGTCAAAAATAAACATTAAAAATTTTTAATTAAAAAATAAAAATAAATAAAAGAATGGTTTCAATAACAAATTGAAAAGACCATTTGGAAAAATTGATGAAATTTCCATGTTTTTACAAAAAAAAGACCCTTTATTGTTCTATAAAATGTCAAATGTAAAATGAAGGATGTTATAACATTACACAAAATGATTTTGTCTGATTTCCCCACAAAAAAAGGGGAATTTGATTTATACTTTATTCCTTCCTAATATTAGCTACAGTATGTTTGATATAATAACCTAATTATAGTACTTGGTTTAATAAATATACTTTTATAATTTTTAGTTCTGTTTTTCAATGTAAAGTTCAGCAAACCTTCTGTTCACTGTGAAATGTGAAATTCTGGTCCCTATAGAGGTAAATTAAGTTTAAGTAGCCTTTTGGCAGAACTAAGTTATAAACTTTATAAAACTCAAATAACAAAAGTTATTTCATTTATAGTTTTCCATTTACTTCTTACAGCATAAATGGAAGCCTCTTTGGTATACTGTCTGTATTTTTATTTCTAAGAAGCAAAGTTAATAATCAATCCTTATCTCTCCTTTTCTGGTTTCTGTCACTATCCAGTGATAGCAGCCAACGAAGGATATTGTTTTATGTTTAAGGCCTAAATTGAATTAATAATTCTATAACAATTTTGGTTGACTTCTTTGATGAAAATCCAGGCTATAAAGACATGTTCTATGTTCTCCAACAGGACAGTAGTTCAGGCTAAATATAAGTCCAACAGATACAGAGGAAACAGCTCTAAGAACAAAGGAGAATTTTATTTGGGAGTAGGTAATCATCATTATTAGAATATGTCCATTACATATACATTTATGGAGCAAATATATATTCATGATGACAAATGGGAGAATAATAGTTAATGTTCTGGGAAAATACTGCTTTGGCCAGGTTCCCAATTCCATTTGGTATCATGACTTCTTGAAATACCTTTTAGACTCCTCAAGTGCACCTTTTCTGAGAAGGTGTCACCTTTCAACCAGCAGCCTAAAGCAGGATGTCTAACAGCCTGATGTATCCTTTCCATTTTTGAAAGCCTCAAATCTCTCCACACTCAATCATTTCCCCTGTATTTTTTCCTGGCACTATGTTGAAAGGGCAATTTAAACATTAAGATTTATGTATCATTTAAAGTAAATGCAGTGAATTTTTTCTCAGAGAGGTGTGATTGGCTGCCATCTGGCTAAAATAATGAGTTATTTCCTGTTTAGTGACAAGGCAAAAAGAAAGAAGTGAAGAGGACCACAGAAGAGTATTACTGAATCAACTCTGAACTACAGGTTTGGGGAACCATTTGTGTATTTGGGCAATAACAGAGAAGTAAGTAAGCATGAGTTTTGATGTCAAACAGACCTGAGTTCTGGCTCTGAATCTTCTTACCAGTGTATAAACTTTGAGCAAGTATGTAACTATTATAAGCTTCAGGTTCATCATTGGTAAAGTGAAAACAGTAATAGGTTTGTTGTAAGATTAAAATATGGTAATATACATATAGTAGTAAGCACAGAGTTGACATATGGAAGGCAAGTCAATAACATTATAGATTATTATTATTTTCCTCAAGATATTTTATGAAAAACTAGAAGTTATTTTTTAAATAATTCATGTCTTATCAAGGAGCACATACATGTATCTTATCAGAGCCTCCAACATATTCACCACTTCTTAATTATTTGTACCAATTAATATGAGTCATCAATATAGGGGATTAATGTGATACTGCAAAGTATCCAAATGGTTGAGGTCTCGTGGAACTATATTTTAAGAGACAGTTGGAAAGTTAACATAGCTGGAATCAAGACCATACATGGTAAATATTTTCTATTTCATATGAATACAAAATAGTTTTAATATACTTTTTGAACAATGGTGGAAAATAACCACACTTTGCCATATCAATGGCTGCAAACCATATACCTGAGTCTATGTTAATCTGCTCTGCCATCCCTACACAGCAGCTGTAACTGGGACTACAATTTTGTTAAGCCTGCAGTAGTGTATCATTATGCAACAGGATCTAAGATGGAGGAAGGTAAGAGTGGAAAATTAAATCACAGGTACAACCATCTCTGCCTCTTTTAGGTCTTGATCTCTGCCGTTCCTTCTGGGATGCAACATTATTTATTTTTTTACCATCTCAACTAGGGGTGAGGTAGCCAGTTTCAATGACTTCCACCTAACTTTCCTTACTATGATAGCATTTATTCCACAGGCCAAGGAACTCGTGTGGGAGTTGTACCAATTATCAGTTATATGTTTGGAGATAGGGCAACCCATGTGAGTCATCCCTAGGCCTTTGTTCCATTTATTACCTTATATCCCCATTTTAATAGTGGGGCTCCAGGGTGATGCTTTAGATTTCTGGGTATCAACTTCAACTCAGATCCTATATCCCAGAGTCCTTGAAATGTCTGGATATTCTTTTTTCCCTCAGTATATGGTTAACTGAGTAAGTGGTGATACATTCCTTTGGGGAAATAATTGAGGTAATTGTTGCCATATAGAGTCCTTCCTTCTGTGGACTCAGCATTTCCTTCAGTCAGTAGGCTCAGGGCCTGAAACTTGGCTCAGGTCTAGAACGTGGGCAAAGGATCGCCATATTTCCCACATAGCGCTGGTTCCCTTAGCCTCCTAATCATAGATTTTTCATTTCTTTTGGTTGCATAAGTTAAGCAATATCCTTGTTGGTTGTTCATTGATCTTCTTCCTAATAATATTGTGCCTTATTAGTCATTTCATATCTCTGAAGGTCAGACCCTGAGTTGCCACTCCAGTCCTGCCTCTCATTACAATAACTGTGCACAGCTTGCTTCTAATGATTAAGTACCCAGCCTCCATCACCCCCTTTTCCAGTTTGGTAATAGTACCTTTCTATCATTCCTTACTAAAGGGGAAAGATATCATTGAGCTTCCCAGTGACATGAATGTCCCTCTCACCAATACAATCCTTGTTGCTTTGGTAACCAAAATGTCTCCACAGCCCTCCTACAAATCCCACACTGTTAGCTGGTAGGTTTTCTGGGTGTACATAGTGTATCCCCTCTATCTTCACTTCTCTCTGCCTATTGATCCCTATTTCAGCTATTAGTCACAGTAGGTTAAGACTTTCCACTTCATTTAGAACAGCCATTTGTTTTTTCTAAGCTCCCAAGGATCATCCTAGTAGTATCCTAACACCTTTTTCCCTAAAGTATTGCCAGGGAATTAATCCTATATCCCAGAAAAGTGGGAAATAAACTCACGTATCCAACTTTATGTTCCCCTCCCTAATCCAGCACCTCAAGAAGTAATCCTATAAAAACTCTTTTCGCCCCTGCTAAAATATGGTAACCAGGCCTTACTGATTCTTTGATATATATTCTTTTTTTTTTTTTTTTTTTTTTTTGTCTTTAGAAAACCTAGCCTTTCCCTGGTTGGGTTATACTCTATGACCCTAGATATTGGTCTGATGGTCAGGAGAGGAGGAAGAGACAGATCCTGAGGGGAATATATATTGTCTTGCAAAGCAGAATGAGGAAGCCCTATTGTTTAACAGGGATGTTTGGACAACTTCTCTGCCCTCATAGGAAACTGGAGAATTTAAGAATTTAAGATTTTTTGATAAAGTGACCCAGTTGGCCCCCTCTCTAGACCCAGGATTCCATGTCTTTCCATTAGGCTTCTGATCTTGGCATTTCAGATTTGTCACAGTTAAAAAGTCAACTTCCTCTGGAGCCCTACTACTCTTGAAAGGTTCTTTCTTCCCTTCCAGCTTCAGGATTTGAAAGTCTCTTTTTATGATACTAAAAAGGCCCTTTGGCTTTCAGAGCTCACATTAACTAATTAACTAATTATTAATTATCCTCAGCATTTGAATGACTTTCTTAAATGTACCAATAGCACTGAGCAAAGGCTGTCTGATTCCATAGTTCTTATAATTACTATCCCCCAGAACTTTTCAAATGCCTGAGATATTCTCCTAATGGGGCATTTCCTTTCACTAGCATCCCATTTTAGTTCACCATTAGTGAATGTTTTAACTATATACCACTACAACATGTTGAGGTCTATGAGTACTCTACTTGCCAACAATGATGGAGTCATTACCAGTTGGCCAAAGGGAGATCCAACTCACTTCATAGTCTACTTCTTGGAACCACTCCTGACATAATCAGAAGATATTGTCCTGACATAACTCAGAGGATACGTTCCCTGTGAGAGAGACTCTGAAATGAAGATTTGTATGCAGGATATTTTTTGGTAAAGTGCTCTTGGGAACAACACCTACTGAGGAAGGGAAGGAAGTATTAGGCAGACAGAGAAGCTGAACTGCAATGCAGTCCTCCAGCAGAAGTCTCATCCAGAACTCTGGGAAGTTCTAAAGCTGGGAATGACCCTTCAAAGTAGTCTCAAATGGAGGTGATGAGGTTGGACCTTTGTATCTTCTTCAATAACCAGTTATTAGATACAATAGGGCAATTTCTTCTAGCTAAGGGCAATTTCTAGAGAAAGACTTAGCTAAGAGCTACTAGTAACCAGCACTTCTGTAAACTGGGGCAGTAAGTGCTGTGGTTCTAGAAGGGTAGTAACTGGACTGCACACTATAGCATCCACTATACCCATTACTACTGAATTCATTTTTGGGTAAGTCTAAATAAACCTCTATACACCTACCAGAATCACCCTGGTGGCAAAGAAACTTAGAGAGCCAAGAGAGTTCTTGGATTTATGATTAAGCAGACATTTTGAGAAAATGGAATCTACCCAAGAAATGGCTCATCTCAAGTGTCCAACAGTTTGACATTACTGCATCTGCCTTCAGTGTAATTCACAATTGTTTCTAAAGATCCAAGACAATTACTTATTTCTTCCCAGGAAAATCTCTTCCAATTTTACAAGTGAGGAAGGAATGCCATAATATTTAGAATAATAGAATGAGTTGGTATGTTTCTAGTAAAGCCAACCCTACAATTGAACTTCTTATTAAACTGATCCTCCTGTGGATAAATGGCCAGCAGAGCCAAAGCCCTCTCACCATCTTCTGAGTTTGATCTATGAGCCTGCACAATATAACTTTTCAGGACAAGAATTTCTGTTAACCCTTTGTAATCTGCTGTATTAATGTAATATTTTTTTTCCTTTCTCAGTAGGTGTTATTCCCAAAAGGACTTTACCTAAAAATATTCTGCATACAAATCATATCATCATCCAGTCAGCCAAAATGCTTGCTAAATTCCTTTGTCCCTATGACAAGAACTATAAGATACTGAAATATTGCAGTATCGATGACTCACAAAAGTAAAAAATGCAGTTTCTTTCATCAACATTTAATGTGCTAAATGTGACTTTTCTGATTTTGCACTATGCATTTTTTAGAGTCAATAAGAAATCTTTTAGTAATCATTGACATATCAACTTCCTAGAACTAAAGAATTAACAAAGTTCAGAAGCAAATTTCTTGGTCTAACTTCAACATCTGAATTCAGTTTAACTTAGATCCAAATCCCTGCAGTCTTCAAAGAGAACTAGTGAGCCCCTGATACCTATTAGTACCATATTTTTTAACTTTCATTTTAGAGAGAGAAACAGAGAGAGAACAGAGAGAGAGAGAGAGAGAGAGAGACCATGTGAGCATGGAAGAGAGAGAGGGAAAGAGAGTCTAAAGCAGGCTCCACACTCAATGTGGAGCTTGAAATGGGGCTTGATCCTGGAATAGTGATCTAAGCTGAAATCAAGAGTCACCTAGGCACCCCAGAAGTACCATATATCTGATGAAACTTGTTATGACACTTTACCTGTGGTGGAAGAAGGAATCAATCATGCATTGCTGTTAATCAGTAAACCATGGTAACTGGTCAAAGGATTGAACAGAGAACTGAAATTTTTAGCTGTCAGCAATATTTAAATACTTTTCAGAACACTAAAATTTGAAAACTTAATCCAAATACAATTCAAACAAAACAATTAATATAAAATATACCTAAGGAAATAAGATTCAGCATGTGAGTTTATGTTAAAGTGTTTATAAATAACCAACAGCTCAGGGAAATTGGTTTTATATACAGTACATTCTTCCCTTGGTGCTTATCATGCATTTAGGAAAATGAAAATGTATTATAGTTGAGAGTCATTGAACTGCTTTTTTGCCAATGCTTGACACTTTTTCTGAATGCCACAATCAAGGAATCACTTAAAACTATGCAGAAGCTTCGAACTATTCTAGACATAACCTAAGGATAGAACTTCTTGGGTTCCTTCTGTACAGAAGAGGCAGTAGAAATTTTTCAGGCTTTAGAACCACATTCCTCATCAATATGCAAACCATACCACAACTTATTAAAATTATGTGAGGGTGATACTATTACTCCCATTTCACAGATGAAGATTCTGAGACACAGAGATGCTAAATATCTTGTCCCAAGTCACACATTTAGTAATAATAGAAACATAATTCAGTCCTGGGCAGTTTTCCTGGTGAACTCATGGCTTTAATTACTTGGCAATTCTGGTTTCTGCCTATATTATTTATTAATAATATTAATAGACCAAGGAGTATTTGAGAAGAGGAATCAGAAATAAGAAAAATATGCCTGTTATGTTTTTAATTTCTTATTTGAATCATGCAAATTAAGCTGATTATGCCATTTGATCATGGTTTTTCACCCTGTTAGGCATTTGCATTTGTATGCAAATTTTCACAAGAATCATGACTCTCAATGGACCATAAATGTTTCACACATTTAAATGGAACTAGATGGATAATTTTGCTGCTGGCATTGTTTTGTTTTGCTATTAAGTTATAAGAATTGCTTATATATTTTGGATATTAACTTCTCATAAGATGTATGGTTTTCAAATAGTTTCTCTCATTCTATAGGTTGTCTTTTTACTCTGTCAAATGTTTCCTTTGCTGTCCAGAAGTTTTTAGTTAGGTGAAATCCCACTTGTCCATTTTTGCTTTTGTTGCCTGTTTCTAGGGTTATGTTTGAAAAACATTGCCAAGACCTATTTCAGTGAGCTTTTTCTCTGCTTTGTTTTAGGAGTTTTATGGTTTTAGGTCTTACATTGAAGTCTTTAATCCATTTTGGTTGATATTTATATATGGTGTGAGACATGGACCCAATTTTATTCTTTTGCTTGTGGATATTCAGTTCTCCCAACACCATTTAGTGAAGAGACTACCCTCCCTTAATCTTGTATTTGTGGTGCCCTTGTTGAAGAATAGATGACGATGCGAGGTTTATTTCAGGGCTTTCTCTTCTGTTTCATTGTTCTACAGGTCTGTTTTTAGATACATAGGTTTATTCCAGTATCATGCTGTTTTGATTTTATAACTTTGTAACATAATTTGGAATCAGAAAATATGATGCTTCCAGCCTTTTACTTCTTGTTCAAGATTTCTTTGGCAATTTGGAGTCTTCAGTGGTTCCATATGAATTTTAGGGTGTGTGTGTGTGTGTGTGTGTGTGTGTAAAAACTGCTATTGGAATTTTGATAGAGATTGCATTGAGTTTGTACATTCTTTTGAGGGTTACAGACTTTTAATATTAATTCTTCTAATCTGTGAACATGAGCTATCTTTGACTTCCATTTTCTTCAGTCTCACCAGTGTTTTATAATTTTCAGTGTACAAATCTTTCACCTCCTTGGTTTAATTTATTCCTAAGTATTTTATCTTGTATAGTGCTACTGTAAACGGGATTGTTTTTGTTAATTTCTTTTTCAGATAGTTTTTTTTTTTCATGTATAGGTGTACAACTGATATTTGTATGCTGATTTTTGTATCCTGCAAACTCCTTGAATTTGTTTATTAATTCTAAAAGTTGTTTGTTTGTTTGTTTGTTTGTTTTGGTGCAGTCTTCAGGGTTTTCTACACATAGGATCATGTCATTTGCAAAAAGAGACTATTTCATTTCTTCCTTTCCAATTTGGACATCTTTTATTTCTTTTTCTTGTCTAATTGTTCTGGCTAGGACTTACACTACAATATTGAATAGAAGTGGTCAAAGTGAGCATCCTTGTTTTGTTCCTGATATTAGAAGAAAAGCTTTTAGCTTTTCACTGTTGAGTATAATATTAGGAATTTTGTTAAATGCTTTTTCTGTATCTACTGAGATGTTCACATGATTTTTATATTCCATTCTGTTAACATAGCATATCACAGTGATTGGTTTGCATGTGTTGAATAATCCTTAAATCCAAGGATAAATCCCATTTGACCATGCTGTATGATCCTTTTAATGTGCTGCTGGATTTAGTTTGCTAGTATTTTATCAATAATTTTTGCAACAGTGTTCATCAGGTACAATTACCTGCAGTTTTAATTTCTTTTAGTATCATAGTTGAGCTTCAGTATAACATTAATGCTGGCCTCATGAAATGAGTTTGGAAATGTCCTCACCTCTACAGTTTTTTGGAAGAGTTTGAGAAGGATTGGCATTAATTATTTAAATTTTTGTAAAATTCACCTGTGAAGCCATCGGATCTTGGGCTTTTTTCCTTGTTGGAAGGTTTTGATTACTGATTCAGTCTTCTTATTATTGGTCTGTTCAACTTTTCTATTTATTGGTGGTTCAATCTTGATAGTTTTCAATACTTCTTCATATCCTTAAAGTTATGTATTATTGTCTTCACATTTGAAGAAGCGATTACCTTCTCCAATCTTACTGACTGGCCTCAAAAAAGACCTTAACCAGTCAGCCTGGTTAGAGATTATGATAGTCTCTCAGACCTTTCCTAATGGTGCAGCTGCTCCACTCCTCTTATTCATTCTTTGGAGGGAAGAGTTAGAATTGTGTATTTTGCCTTAATTCTGAAAAGCCAGGCTGGGTACTGAGAGTCTCTTGTTTATTTTCTCCACAACAGTGCCCTTAAGTGTCAAGGTCATGTGCCATTTCCCCATCCGACAGAGTTGAGCCAGCTAATGTTTGTGTGTTGTATGTGGGAGCTTCTAGAAAGTCTGTGGTGGCTCTCATGTGCCATCCAAGGAGGCTTCTTTGTGTTCAGTCTGCAGGGGAGTGAAAGTTGCTGGGAGTGTGCATCCACTCATAGTCAGGAGTTGTCAGATGAAGAGTCCTACAGAGTTGTGGGTGGGGCTCTTGGTGGAGACCTTCAGCAGGAGGCCTGTTGTTAAGATCCCCTGGGTTCTGTGAGCCCCACCTTTCTCTCTGCTTCTAATGGTCCTGAGATTTCTCAGCCATTTCAATCCCTTCAGTGTTCTGGGTGGGGCAAGGCAGAAATGGATCTCCTGGGCAACATTCTAAAACATTAGGAAAGCTGGGGTCACATTTTGCTCTCATTTAACCCCATGGGAAAAATCAAGACCTGAAGGCATTTTTCTTTCCCCAGAGTAGTGTTTCCTCAAGACAGGGGTGACATGGGTGAAGTGAAACTGCTCTTACCTTCTTCAATGCATCTAGTCTCACATTTTTTGGTCCACCAAGGTACTGGAACTTTGCAGGTGTTCTCCTGGCTTTTCATAAAGGTGTTTTTATTTGGGAATAGTTGTTAAAAATGAGTGTTTCTATGGGAGGTATGGTGCTGAGACATCCTATTTCTCCATCTTGCTGATGTCCTTCCCGATCTTAATTTACTAACGATTTTATCATGATTTGCTTTCTACATCTACTGAGGTAGTCTTAAGGTAGTCTTACAGGTTTTCTCTTTTACTTCATTGGTACGGTAAATGATGTTTAAAGAGTTTTGTGATATTAAATCTTCCTTGAGTTCCATAGGTAAACCTTAACTTCATCATATATATTTTGTGTTTTATACACTATTTTATGTTTAGTTTTCTATTGTTCTGTTGAGAAATTTTGCATCTACATCCCAGGCCAATACTTCTCATTTCTTCTACCCTTGTCTGCTTTTGATATCAAATTTATAATGCCTTATAGAATGAATTAGGGACATTTTCCAGTAGTCCTTGACACTTTTAAAGATTTTATATAAGATTAGATGATCTTCTCAGTGAAAGCTTATTATTACTCATGTGTAAAACCATTCAGAATTGATGTTTTCTCTGTGGGAAAATTTTCTCACCAAAGTTACTTTTTTATTTCTACTATAAGAAACACATAACTTAGGAAATTAAAACCTACAATTTCTTAACTCTTTTTCATCCAACTTTAAAAACTTATATTAACTTTGTAACTTGACACTCTGATGACAAAAACTTATCAGTGTCAATTAAAAGGTGAAAACTATGTATCTTTCCAAAAAATCTTAATGTTCAAATATTATCATCTCACCCACAGTATATTCATTCATGTTTTTGTAAAGACAATGCTAGCAGACCCCATTCCTACTTATCTTTTTTTTACTACTTCTCTTGTCCAAAATTTCAATATTGTAATTAATCATAGTTGTATTATAGTCAAAGAATTGCCCCACTTACAAAACACTTTTACTGTTATTCACTTGATTTTTTTTCCTTTTTGTTATGGTAAGCTTAAACTTACCAGGCTTAGTTTAATGAATCTGATGCATTGCCTATCCAGTTTGAACAATTACCAAATTATAAAAAGTAGTGTATCAAATATAATCTCCATCCCAGATTATAATGAAGTTAATACTAAAAATATGTGGGTTTTTTTCATTTTTAGTACATCAGAATGTATCTCTAATATAGTAGTTCTAACAGTATGGGCCGGTTGACCCACGGGTGTCCCCATCACTCCTTCAAGGAGTTCATTTTCAAATAACATTAAGATTGTGGTTGCCTTTTTCTTTCCTATCCTCATGAGTAGACAGTGAAGTTTTCCAGAGGCTACACGACATGTGATATCACAAAGGAATGAATGCAAAAGCAGATATTAGAATTCATCTGTTTTCTATAAAGAAAGTTATTTTAAAGATTTGCAAAATGTAAAATAGTGCCACATTTCTCCTTTATTTTTTTATTTGTTTTGGAAAATATAGCTATTTTTATGAAAATGTGTAACTAGATTATTTTTATTTTAAATGAGTTAATATTTTATTTTAATTTTTGTATTTTAGTTTACAATACATACATATCAATAGATATAGCCCACTTAAACAAAATAACTTTAGGGTCCTCAATGATTCTTTAAGTTACAAGAAATCCTGAGACCCAAAAGTTTGAGAGCAAGGGCTCTCATTTAGAATACCACTCAAGTAAAAACAAACAGTTCCATAAGGTCATAACATACTCTAGTCAGATTTCAACTTTCCTCCATTTTGTAATCATTTCTTAAATTTGTTTGTTGAACTCAGAATGCAAATGAGGTCTATATGTCACAATGTAAGTTCCTTTAAATCTATAAATTCCTCACTGGTTGTTTTTTTGTTTCTGTTTTTGTTTTTCCAATTTGTTGAAGAGAGCAGGTTGTTTTTCCTGTGTAATTTTTGCAGTTTCATTTTTGCTGATTACATCCCCATGCTGTCATTTAACATGTTCCTCCACTCACTATATTTTCTGTATGATATTACTTACATATAGAGGACTGAACAGATTCAAATTTAATATTTTTGGCAAGACACCTCATAGGTTTTATAATGTAAAGGTTTCTCGCCACCCCCCTCTTTTTATGATGTTAGTAGTCCTTGGTGACCATTACCTAGCTAGAACTGTTAATTTGCTTGTGGTTGCAAAATGATGATATAATATGTCTGGTATTCCTTAAGTTAGTAAACAGAAAACCTCCATAAAAATAAATTTTTTGGTCTATTTGGGTCTAATTTCCTCTGCAATTCAGAATAATCGCAGAAAACTTGCTAAATCTACTTGGTCTCTTTTTAGGCCCTCTTCACTCCATAGTTAAAATAGAACATTTGTGATAACGATTAGAAGACACTCTTCACATACAGACCCAGTTAAACCAATAGTGAAGAACTGAGCTCTCCTCTTCCGTCTGATGATAGCCAAGTTGATTCATGACTCTAGAATGGGAGGTAGGGCAGGCAGGAGACTATAGAAAGAAACATCTCACCAAAAAATATGTGAAGTGTTTTATTCAACACACTCTCAGAAAAATCTGTAAGTTGAAAATCATGGTGTCTTTCTACTGGCGATTTCATTTTGTTGAAAGCTAACTTTGTCCCTTAGGAAAAGGACTGGAAACCTGAAATAGACTCTACTGGTGTGTACTGTAATGACTTTTAAAAAATTACTCTCTGCAATACCAGCAATTTCACTGCCAGCCCTGGAGAAGGCCATTAACTTTTACGAGATTGTTTAGTCCAACAGCGGCAGAGTGAAAGTGAAATGCACTTGGAGCAGTAGATGTTGTTAGGGCCTCCTGCAGGATACTGGCTCATCTGGCCCACACTGTCAAGCTCTGTCTGGTTGCCCATTGCCTGAGTACCAGAGTACATTCTTCACACAGAGGCTGTATGTTTTGCTTTCACTCTGCATAAATTGACAGCCTAAATTCAAGGCAGCATGTATGTATGTTATCTAAATTCTTAAGCGTTTCTTTTGTTGTGAATAAACAACAAAGTATGAAACGTGATTTTTTCTTTCTCTGGTTTCTTCAAAGAAGCTTCAAAGAAGCTGAGAAGACATGCGAGTTGTCATGATTCTAAGGGTGCTGTCTGGCAGTGTTTTTAATCAGGCTTCTTCAAAAGCTGGTTGAAAGTGTTTGGTAGATTGATTCAGAAAGGAGCCTGAGCATGCATACTTCAGAGGCAACCGAACGTGCTTGCCACTAATTCAATTTGTGTGTCTTTTTCTTCCAATTCAAACAGGGTGAACAAAATAAATAAACTTAAAAGAAACCCAAAGGAATAGTATAAAACTTTAATTCAACAGTGACAAATTTCAGTTCTTTAATTCCAAGCATTCTGGTTAGAAATGAAAGGATTTCAGAATACAAGAAAATGTCCTATGTGGCCAGAGACAAAGGTATAGTAACAGCCAAGCCAAGAAAATTTGCAACATGGTGCTTCATTTTAATAGTGCTTCATTTTATAAATTTCTGATGCTAAGAATGATTTCAGGTGGTACTTTATAGGGTGTAAAGAATTTTTATACACATTTTCTTAGTGAAAACTCACAAAATCCCCAAGAACTTTCTCTCTCCAAAGCCCATGCTCTTTCTTTAATTCAATCCCCACCTAGGTTTCATTTGTTTTGTTTTGTGCTTTAATGAAGTATTTAAGTACATAATCTTGTTGGTCTTGGATTTCACAGCCTCCAGAACTATGAGAAAAAATTTCTGTTGTTTATAAGCTACTCAATCTACAGCATTTTGTGATAGCAGCCCAAACAGACTAAGGCATTGGGTAATGAGAAAAATAGCATCAGGGAGCCTGGGCGGCTCAATCAGTTAAGTGTCCAACTTCAGCTCAGGTCATGATCTCGTGGTTCATGGGTTTGAGCCCCATATCGAGCTCTACACTGACAGTGCAGAGCCTGCGTGGGATTCTCTCTCTCCCTCTCTGTCCCCTCCCCCACTCGTGTGCACGCTCTTTTTCTCTCCCTCTCTCTCTCAAAATGAATAAACTTAAAAAGAAGAAAAAAGAAAAATGGCATCATTGACAGAAATAGAGATGCTAGATTGAGAATTTTTTTCCTCATACAAAACTACATAATTTTGTTCATCAGATTCAATTAATTAAAAGAGGATTCTTTAATCTCAACTAAATCCCACCGAATCCAACTAACTGACTGACATTTTCACTTGCATATCTTAAAGGGCATATCAATTATAATTTTGCCTAACAGAGGTCTTAACTTCCACTCCATGACAACTGTTTTTCCTGAATCTTCCTTGACTCAGTAAATGTCATCACTTTCTATCCAATTTCTCAGGCGAAAAATATAGAGTTATGTAGGGGAAAAATCTAGAATTGATTCTTGTATTTCCTTTACCTCAACACCATCACTACTACCATACAATCCATCAACAATGCTTTTAACTCCACCTAAAAAACATATTCCACATCTGTTTACTTCTCTTTATTTTCACTATTTTTATCCTGGTCTAAGTCACTGTTAACTCCAGCTTTAATTCCTGCAAAAAAGCCTCCCAGCTGGTTGTTTCCCTTCCACTTATGCTCCTTTATAATCTACATAAAAGCCAGAGTAATGCTTTAAAAACACAAAACAGATTTTTCCAACTCCCACATCAAACTCTTCAGTAGTCTTCTATTCCATTTAGAACAAAATCTAAATTCCATGGCCCATTAGATCCCAGTTGATCTGACTTTCCCTTACCTGTGAATTCTCCCACCTTCACCCTTCATTCCCTATGCTCTTGCAACATTGCCTTTCTAGAATGGGCCAAAATATTTTCCTCCCTGGGGTCTTTGTCCTTGTTCTCTCACGCTGGAGTTGTCTGTTTCTAGATCTCTGAATAGCTGGTGCCTTCTAGTCACCCAGTATTAGCTCAAATGTTACCTCTTCACTGACATTCAATTGGAAATAGCCTTTTCCACCACCCTAAACCATCACTTCCTATTACAACATACTACATTTATTTATTTCGTAGCATGCATCAAAAACCTCATTCAAAAAATCTCATTTATTTGATTATTTTTCATTGCTGCCTTCTTACCCTAATGCCATTCAATTAAGGGAGGATCTAGTCTGTCTGGTTCACTCCTCTATTCCTTGTGTCTGGCATACATTTAGCCCTCACTGAATATTTGTGAAAGGAACAAATGAACAAAGTCCCTCTTGCTGTGTAAAGCAATATAATTCTGGCTATATCGAGTTCCCATTCTGTTAGGCTAAAAGATGGAAAAATATCAGGGTGAATGTAAACTTTTATGCAAGCATTGTTAGAGATCCAGATCTGCACAGTGAAAACCTTAGTCACATAAAGGAAAACAAGGATTAAATTGTAAGAAATATTTGGAGATACTTGTAGACAGTTATGCCTCCCCCTGGCCTCTGCAAGTCTATAAAAAACAGAAACCCAGGCCATATCCTGGCTAATGTGCTACTGCTTTCTATAGAAAGAGAAGAAAACTCAGCTTGTGGTCTGATATAGCAGGGCTGGTGGCTTGAGAGACAGCAGGATTAATGCTTTCCAATGTGACAGGATCTCTCACCCTAGACTCCAGAGGGCAGAGAGCAAGGACCACATAACCACCAAGGCCAGTGTTCTGACTTCTGGCAAATATACAGGTCCCAGAGTGAGTAATGAGTTAGGCCTGGCAGATTACATGTTGCCCCAAGAAGAGATGAAGAGAAACAGAAGAGGGATGGACAAGTGCCCATGGGAAAAGAAGAGTATTAGCTCTCACACAAACCACTGTGCCCTAAGTGACTGGCTTAAACAGAAATCTGGCATCAAGAAAGGGAGCTGAACAAAGTAAAAAATAGCAGACAATCCCCTCCCTTCTCATTCTTTAACTTTCTGATGAAGGAATAAAACATCGCTACCAGATGTATGATGTGATGACATTAATGATCTTATTCTTCATTCATCAAGACAGAATTGATTCATATCATCATTAACATAAGACCACTTTACAAAAACTAGTATATTGCAGTTATTAGTAATTCTGGTCCTGCACAAACATGGACTCAAATTATGTTATTATCACTTAGAGCCATGACACTTTTAACAGTGGGAATACTTTACTACTACTACATAAGAATGGGTAAGGAAAACAGACGATTCATGTAAAAAGTTTAATTCAGCACCTGGAACACAGAGCTCTCAATAAATAATAAAATATAAACAAGATATAAAGTTACTATTTTACTATCTAATCTTTCTTTTTCTCCCAGTGGACAAAACAAGGGTCCTTAAATGAATGTATATTTTCTCCCCCAAGAGTCTATTGGATATTTTGAATTTGAAAGAATTTGAGAGACTAGAAAAAAGTAATTATATTTATTATATTTAAGATATGTGTAGGTCTATATATGCCCTTGAAATCAAGCATGAGCTGCATAATTTAATTATTAAGACCAATAATCAAATAGTGAATGAATAAATATAATTTTAGAATAGAAACTTCACTCCAAAGCAATGTCCTATTATTTTTCTGCTCACCCGTTTAGCAAGGAATAAAAAGCTGAAGGATGACTTCATAATTATAGCATATAAAGAAACAGGTACCTTTGCACACTTTTGTTGGAAGCATGAGTAAATGCAAACTCTCTGGGGAACAATTTCTTAATATGTGCCAATAACTTTAAAAATGATTCCTCTTTGTATATATAAACCACATATTCTTTATCCATTCATCAGTTGATGGACATTTAGGCTCTTTCCATAATTTGGCTGTTGTTGAAAGCACTGCTATAAACATTGTGGTACATGTGCCTCTATGAGTCAGCACTCCTGTATCCTTTGGATAAATATGTGGAACTTCAGAAACTTAACAGACCATGGGGGAAGGAGAGGGGAAAAAATAGTTACAAACAGAGAGGGAGGGAGGCAAACAATAAGAGGCTCTTAAATACAGAAAACAAACTGAGGGTTGATTGGAGGAGGCAGGGGCAAGGGGAAAATGGGTGATGGGCATTGAGGAGGGCACTTGTTGGGATGAGCACTGGGTGTTGTCTGTAAGCAACGAATCATGGAAATCTACCCCCAAAATGAAGAGCACAATGTATACACCGTATGTTAGCTAACCTGACAATAAATTATATTGAAAAAAAGATTCCTCTTTGATCCAGCAATCCCATTCCCAGTAGCTTATCCTAAGGAAATAACAGAGGAGTTACATAAAGATGCATGCATAAGTATCTCATTTTTCTAACAGTCCTTGCTCCCCAGAAAACTTAATTGTCCATTATTTGATATTTTGTTAAATTATGATAAATATTTTGTACCCATTAAAAATGATAAAAAATATATACATTGACATTTAAATGGTTATTGTTATTCATTAAACAATTATGCTACAGAAGAGAGGCTGGGAGGATGGAAGAGTAGGAGGACCCTAAGTTTACCTCATCCTATGGACACAATTAGATAACACTCATATCAGCAGAAATAACCCAGAAAATGACCAGAGACTGTCAGAACAAAGTCCACAACAAAAGGTAGAGAAGAGGCCACACTGAAGAGGGTAGGAAGGGTGGAGATGTGGGGAATGAAACAGACCGTGGCTGTCTGTGGTTGGAAGGGAGTTGCAGGCAAGGAGAAGGATGAGAAGCAGATTGTCACACCAGGAACCCTAAACGAGGAACATGAACCCGCATAATATTTGGGTTTGAAAGTGAGAGGGGCTGGATTTTGTGAGTTCTTAAAACCAAATGACTGAAAGTCTGGAATTTTAAAAATCAGTGGGCTCAGTTCCAGGAGAGCTTGGAGTGTGATAGGAAGTGGAGTCCCCTACCTTAAAGAGGCAGCACAAGAAACAGCCTACAGAGATACAGGGCAGAAGCAGCAGTTTGAAAAACTCTTGGTGTATATTGGAGGGATAATTATTTACTCACCTCAGAGGGAGATTCCTCCAGTACCAAAGAAGCTGGCAGGTGACGTCTCCCTCCCCTGCTCCTCAGGATAAACACATGGTCACCTATAGAAGTCACACAGTGCCCATTTTCACTACCTAATTTGCTTACATCAAGCCCTGCTTCCCAGCTCTTCAGTGGGTCCACCCTTCTCAGTCATGCCTACCTTAGCCTACCTACTCATGCTTCAGGTTCCCTCCCTCAAAAGACTAGTGCCAACAGTGTATCTCCCAACCTGTGCATTTTGGTGGTAGCAGTGAGAACAGGGGCCCTGTGAAGGCTCAAGCCACAACTTGTTAAAACTGGGTGCCCCATCTCAGCTGGGGACCAAACCCTGTCCATAAAGGCAAAGAGAGACTCTGCAGATGACTGGAATGAAGGAAGATTGGCCAGGACAAAATAGCAGGGTACATGTAACACATATAGGAGACATCTCCTGAAGTGCCAGGTTCTGGGTAACTGGGGAAACTGCATTGCAGGGCACTATATGACCTTTTCTTCATAAGGCCATTACTTTCCAGACCAGAGAGACATAGCAGACCCTCTTAACACACAGAAACAGACACAGAGAGTTAGAAAAAAATGAGGAGATGGAGGAATATGTCCCAAATGAAAGAACAGGACAAAACCACAGCAAGATACCAAAGTGAAACACATATAAATAATATGCCTGATAGAGAATTTAAAGTAATACTCACAAAGATATTCACTGGACTTGAGAAAAGAGTAGAGGACATCAGTGAGGCCCTTTACAAAGAGAGTAAAAAAAAAAAACAAATTAGAGATGAACACAATAAACAAAATTAAAATTACACTAAAGAGAGTAAGTAGCAGGCTAGAGGCAACAGAGGAGCAAATTAGTGACCTGGAGGTCAGAGTAATGGAAAGTAATCAAGCTGAACAGGTAACAGAAAAAATATATATAAAATGAGAATAGACTTAGGAAACTCAGCAACTCTGTCAAAGGTTATAGGGATCCCATAAGGAGAAGGGAGAGAAAAAAAAAATATATATATATATATATAGAGAGAGAGAGAGAGAGAGAGAAAGAGAGAGAGAAGGAGGGAAGGAGAGAGAGAGCACAAGTGGGGGAGAGCAGCAGAGGGAAAGAGAAAGAATCTTAAGCATGCTCACCACTCAGCATGGGGCCTGACACAGGGCTCAATCCCACAACCTGGGGATCAAGACCTGAACCAAAATCAAGAGTCAGACACTCAATGGACTGAGCCACCCAAGTGTCCCTAATCAATATTTTTATAAAATAAATATACATAGAAGTTCACCATAAGCACCTTGATTGGATTCTGCTTACATGGTTTATTTAGACATGGAAACAATGTCTGGACTATGCGGAATAGATGAAATGGTTACTCCATCTCCATTTATAATGGCCTAAAATTGTTCTTTCCCATGTGTATAACTGCTGATATAACTGAAAAACCAGAGCAGCAAATCAATGGGATGGGACAAAATAGACTTTAAAACAAAGACTGTAACAAGAGAAAAAGAAGGGCATTATGTAATAATAAAGGGGACACTTTAATAATATATAACAATTGTAAATATTTATGCATTCAACATGGAATCACCCCAATACATAAAACAGTTAATGCTAACATAAAGGAACTAATCAACTGTAATATAATAATTGTAGGGGACTTCAACACCCTGCTTACATCAATGGACAGATCATCCAAACCAAAAAAATCAACAAGGAAACAGTGGCTTTGAATAACACACTGGACTGGATAGATTTAACAGTGTTTTCAGAAAATTCTACCCTAAAACATCAGAATAAACATTCTTTTCAAGTGCAGATGGAACATTCTCCAGAATAAGTCACATAGACCATGAAACAAGCCTCAACAAATAAAAAATGCTGAAGTCATATCATGCATCTTTTTTTACCACAACACTATGAAACTAGAAATCAACCATAAAAAAATTTAAAAACAGCACATGAGGTTACATAACATGCTAGTAAACAATGAGCGGGTCAACCAAGAAATCAAAGAAGAAATCAAAAAGCACATGGAGAGAAATGAAAATGAAACTACAATGGTTCTGAATCTTTGCAATACAGTCAAAGTTGTTTTAAGGGAGAAATTTATAGTAATATAGGCCTACTCAAAAAGCAAGAAAAACCTCAAATAAACAATCTAACCGTATATCTAAAGAAGCTAGAAAAAGAAGAACCAAACTCAAAAACCAGGTGTAAATATTAGACCAGAAATAAGTGATATAAAAACTTAAAACAAAACAAAACAAAACAAACAAACAAACAAACAAAAACAATAGAACAGATGAATGAGCCCAGGAGCTGGCTTTTGGAAAAGGCCAACAAAATTAATAAACCTCTACCAGACTCATCAAAGAGACAGAGAGAGAAAGAACTAAAATAAACAAAATCACAAATGAAAGAGGAGAAATAACAACTGATAACACAAAAATACAAATGACTGTGAGAGAATATTATGAAAAATTATATGCCAACAAATTGGGCAATCTCAAAGAAATGGATAAATTCCTAGAAACACATAACCTAACAAAATGAAGCAGGAAGAAATAGAAAGTTTGAACAGACTGATTACCAGCAATGAAATTGAATCGGTAATCAAAAAAGTCCTAACAAACAAAAGTCCAGGACCAGACAGCCTCACAGGCAAATTCTACCAAACATTTAAAAGAGCTAATACGTATTCTTCTCAAACTATTCCAAAAAATAGAAGAGGAAGGAAAACTTTCACATTAATTCTATGAGGCCAACATTGTCCTGCTACCAAAATCAGATAAAGATACCACAAAAAAGAGAACTACAGACCAACATCTCTGATGAACATACATCCAAAAATTCTCAACAAAATGTTAGCAAACTGAATTCAAGAAAACATAAAAAATAAAATAAAACCAATACCATGATCAGGTGGCACCTATTACTGGGATGCAAATGTGGGTTAATATTTACAAATCAATCAATGTGATACATCACATCAGTAAGAGAAAGGATAAAAATCATATCATTTCAAAAGATGGAGAAAAAGCATTTGACAAAGTATAACATCCATTCATGATAAAAATTCTCAACAAAGTAGGTTTAGAAGGTATGTACTTCAACATAATAAAGCCATACATGAAAAAACACAGCTAATATACTCAATGGTGAAAAACTGAGAACTTTTCTCCTAAGATCAGGAACAAGAAAAAAATGTCCAGTCTCACCACTTTTATTCATCATAGTACTGGAAGTCCTAGCCATAGCAATCAGACAACAACAATAACAACAAAATAAAAGGCACCCAAATTGATAAGAAAGAAGTAAAATTTTCATTACTTGCAGATGATATGATATGATATATTGAAAACCCTAAAGAATCCACCAAAAAACTACTACAACTGATAAATGAATTCAGTAAAGTTGCAGGATACAAAATCAATACACAGAAACCCATTGCATTTCAATACACTAATAATGAAGCATCAGAAAAAGAAATTAAGAACACAATCCCATTTTCAATTATACCAAAAATAATAAAATATCTAGGAATAAACTTAACCAAAGGGGTGAAAAACATATATTCTAAAAACTATAAAACCTTCATGAAAGAAATTAAAGATGACAGAAAGAAATGGAAAGGCATTCCATGCTCATGGATTAGAAGAACAAATACTGTTAAAATGGCTATACTACACAAAGCAGTCTACACATTCAATGCAATCCCTATCAAAATACCAATAGCATTTTTCACAGGATTGTTTCACAAACAATCCTAAAATTTCTATGGAACCACAAAAGACCCCAAATAGCCAAAGCAATCTTGAATAAATAAAACAAAACTGGAGAGGCATCCAATTCCAGACTTCAAGTTATATTACAAAGCTTTAGTGATCAACATAGTATGGTACTGGCACAAAAAAATAGACACATAGATCAATAGAGCAGAATAGAAAGCCCAGAAATAAATCCACAGATATATGGTCAATTAATCTTCAACAAAGGAAGTAAGAATATGCAATGGAAAAAGTCTCTTCAATAAATGATTTTTGGAAAACTGGACATCTACATGCAAAAGGAAGAAACTGGACCACTTTCTTACACAAAACACAAAAATAAACTCAAAATGTATGAAAGACCTAAATGTGAGACCTGAAACCATAAAAATCCTAGAAGACAGCACAGGCAGTAACTTCTCTGACATTGGCTGTAGCAACTTTTTTTCTAGATGTATGCTGAGGCAAGGGACACTAAAATAAACTATAGAGACATCAAAATAAAAAGCTTCTGCACAGCAGAGGAAACAATCAACAAAACTAAAAGGCAACCTATGGAATGAGAGAAGGCATTTGCAAATGACATATTCAATAAAAGATTGGTATTCAAAATATATAAAGAACTTATACAACTCAACACCAGAAAATCAAGTAATCCAATTTAAAAGTGGGCAGAAGACACGAACAAACATTTCTCCAAAGGCATACAGATGGCCAACAGCACATGAAAGTTGTTCAACATCACTGATCACAGGAAAATATAAATCAAAACTACAATGAGGTATCACCTCACACTTTTCAGAATGGCTAAAATAAGAAGCAGAAAAAACAATAGGTGTTGGTAAGGATGTGGAGAAAAGGGAAACTTCTTGCATTGTTGGTAGGAATGCAGACTGGTGCAGCCACTGTGGAAAAAACAGTATGGAGCTTCCTCATAAAGTTAAAAATAGAACTATTCTATGATCCAGAAACCACACTACTGAGTATTTACCCCAAAAAATTAAAAAATGCACACACAAAGGGATACATGCACCCTATGTTTATTTCAGCATTATTACAATAGCCAACTATGGAAACAACCCAAGTGTCCATTGATAGATGAGTGGATAAAAATGTGCCATATATACAACGAAATATTATTCAGCCATAAAAAGAATGAAATCTTGCCATTTGCAACAATATGGATGTATCAAAAGAATATAACGCTAAGTAAACTAAGTCAGTCAGAGAAAGACAAACATGACATAGTACCACTCATATGTGGAATTTTAGAAGAAAAACAAAGAAAAGAAAAAAAGAAAGACAGAGACAAATCAAAAAACACACTGTTAATAAGGAGAACAAACAGAGGGTTACCAGAGGAAAGGTGGGTAGGGAATGGATGAAATAGGGCAAGGGGATTAATGATATACACTTATCTTGATAAGCATCGAATAGCATATGGAACAACTGAATCACTATATTTTACACCTGATACTAATATAACACTGCATGTTAACTACACTGGAATTAAAATAAAATTAAATTTAAAAAATAAATAAAAATTAAACTATAGAATAATTTACAGTATTATCTCATTTTGTTAAAAATAATTATATAATATATATTATATATTATATATATTATATTAAACATTTATTATATTATTATATTTTTTTGGTTACATATATATGTATGTAGATAGATATAGATATAGATATAGATATAGATATAGATATAGATATAGATATAGATATATAACATCAGAAAAATAAATGGAAGGATATACTATAAAACACTAACTTTGGTTATCACTTGGTTAAGGGATTATAGTTTACCTTTATTTTATTAATACATTCATATTTTAAAAAACATTTTTCTAATGTCCAAGTTTCACTTCTACATAAATAATATATTAATATTTTATGTAATAGATCAAAAACTATTCTAGAGAAGTAGCATCTAGGCCTTAATATTTATAATACACAGGCCCTTCAAATTACATTGAGGCCCTTAGCAGGAATAATATAAAGTACAGGTTAATATTTTCCTGTACTTAGAAACATGATATCAGTTCTCTGATAATATGGAATTTTAAAAAAGAGTAAAATTAAAAAATTAAAAATTAACATCCTAAAAATGTCAGTGGTTTTTCTTTCTCTATTTACAGTACTATCAGCTTGTGCTTGCTTAACCTAGCCCACAGTCACTTCTTGCTTTGCCTTATCAAGGCAACTTATGGTATGTTATTAATTATTTTTCTTGTCCATTACTATTTGACCAGAATATTGGTTTGATCAAAATAGCACAACTTGGAATGAGTCTTACCTTATTTTCAGTGTATATGTGAAGAAAAGTTACCTAGTCTTCTGGAAACTAATCAAGGATAAAATGAGACACCAATGTATTGGAAGTACATAAGTAGAAAGTGTAATGGTAACGAGAGTATTCTGAAAACCTGTCATTTCAACAAATAGATTTAATTCAAAACCAAGGGGGCAAGAAGACATAGAAAGACTTGCAAATGAACATTTTTAAAACTTGATATTGAAAACTGATTTCTTGTTTTCTAAACCAGCCAGAACCTTTAAAACGTTGTATTTTGTTCCTACTATGATTCATGTCATCACTACGCCTAGAACATAAAAGATACCTGCCACTTGCCTGCCTTGGGTGTTAGTCAGTGAATCACTGAAAGAGAACTCAGGTTTTGACAATAAAAATAATTTTTCATTTGAGTTCTTTTTCTTCTTCCTTCTAAATCAATGTGTATTTAATGATTTTGGTGCCTTTTAAACCAAATAGAATAAACTTTGAACCAAATGTACAGCTAATTACATGGTATATTTAGAATCACATCTATACTGCTAAAGCAAGAGAGAAAATTAGATAAATCTGAGTAGTATAGAGAGCTCCTCTGAAAAATCCTAAGAATAAAAATTTGCCTCGTCTGTCTGGAACTACCTGAATTATCAGAAATTGTTCATTTTTATGTAAAAAGGGTTTCCTCTCTGACAAAGTCTTTGTCTTTTAGGAAACCAACTGAATTTGTTTTCACTACCCACCATCCAGCTGGAATGTGTTGGCCAAAATAACACATTAGAATATGGTGACACAGTGCAAGAGTCATCACCATCCAAGATTATGTGAGTTCTCTGTTAGAAGAAATACCAAACAAAGTTTCAAAACATTACAAGGCAATGCTTAAAACCAAGGAATAATGGAAAAGAGACAAGATATATTCAACAAGCGCTTATTAATGTTTTTATATTAATTATACACAGCATATCTGGATATTACATTAATAAAAAACTATTGTTTGCTGCACACTTACTTTATCCCATTTATTCCCATACAGTCTGGTGAGAGAGATATCACTATTATCTCTATTTACAGTTGAGAAACTTAGAGAAGTTAGGAAACTCACCAAGTTCATATAATCTATCTTGTGATTAAACCAGACTTTGAATCCATGCAGTCTGACTTCAGAGCCTTGACTTTAGCCATTACACTAGACCACCTATAGCAGTAGTAGACATTGAATAAGCCACAAAGAGGCAAAAGACATACTTCTTCCCCCACAACGGCCACACACCTACCCCCATCCTTACCATAAAATTTCCTGTTTGTAACAAAATAACTGCCTACTGAGAATAGATTGAGAAGAGAGTTGGCCCACTTTGGAGAGACCCACATTTTTTGTATTTCTGAAGTCAATTTGCTACTGTCTCAAGCACCAACTCAGGCTAACTACTGCTTCATGCCTCATTTTGAAATGAAACAGCAGAACTTCCAGTTCCAGAAAGATGGAGTAGGTATATTTTTTTCTGATTCCTCCCACTAAGCAAAACTATAATCCTTGGACATTATGTGCAAAACAACATAAGAAGACTCTGAAAGGTGAAGAGAAAAAGATGTGGGACTTCAACACAGAAGAAACAATATACAAGTGAATTTCCTGGATTTTCTTTTCATCACATATATCCTGGACTTGGAGCTAAAGAAGTCAGAACCTAGAAATGCTGATGAACACAGACCAAAAAAAAAAAAAAATTCTGATAAAAGTCTGTCAAGCCAAAGGACTAGGGAAGGGACAAAGTGGCCTGACAGACAATAACCATTTTATTGTAGGCAAACACCACAGGAAAATTATGGTTTTACCCATAACCATGATATCAAAGGCTGAGTGGGAAGCTTATATTTCCACACTTAATAGTAATGAAACACCTTTCCCCATACCTGTTAGGGTAGTATCAGTATCAGATAAGGCCTGGTAAAGAATAGGACTTTTGCTATCACCCAGAAGAGTAAGTCCACCTCACATCTGTGTCAGTGGAGAGCCAGAACTCGCAATCAAACCAGCAGTAATAAGCAGTGCCCTCCCTCCAAAGTGTCAACAGAAGCCAAGAGGGGAACATGTACTTTTACCTCCATCTGGCAATAATGAAGTACAATCCTCCTTTCCTCTATCAAAGTGGTGTCCAAAAAGCTAGCTAAAACAGAAAATATAATAAGATCCAGAATCTCAGAACATAATATGAAAATGTCCAGAGGATAAAATCAGGTAACTTGGGGACTCATCAGTAGAATTCACCAATTATGGACAACACAGAAAATGTAAACTAAAAAGAAAAGGTGCATACCCTCTTAAACCTGTGGGACAATAACAAAGGATCTAACATTTGTATCATCAGGATACTCCAAGGAGAGATAAAAGAGAGCAAGACTGAATAGCATTGAAGAAATAATGGTAACATTTTCCAAATTTGTAAAGTGATATCACAAGATGGCAGAATAGGACTTTTCAGCCATCATCTCCACCTCCCCCAACCAGAAAAACTGATTGTAATAACTAACCACAGATGAGAATACCTTTGTGGAATCCTGGGAGAGGTCTCAGCACTCTTCTAGACCAAAAACTCCAAGATGCATTGACAAAGGTAAGAAGATTAGTTTCACTTCACCCATGTAACCCCTCCCCTAAGGTGGCACAGCTCAGCACCAAGAGAGACCTTCTTGGTTGCAATCTCTTCCACAGGGGAAAGTGAGAACATAATGAGCATTTGGATTTCCCAGCCATGCAGGATGCTATCCAAGAGACTCATCTCTCACCTTACTCCAGACACAGAAGGGATTGGCTCAGCATGTCTGAATAGTCTAGGGGCAGCTAGGAGCAGGAAAAATTACAGCAACCAGGATGTGAAAATCAACAAAGAGCCTTCCTCTTGAGGGAGTTCATCACCACTATACCTTCCTTACAAGAAATTTTAAAAGCAAATTAATGGCTGCTAATCAGCAACCTAAAAACATAAATGTATTAAAAATAACTATATCTACAATATTTATTAATGGATATAAAAAGATATAGATAATGATATGAATAACATGAAATGCAGGAAGGAAGGAGTAAAAGTGTAGTTTTTATATGTGAATGAAGTTATCAGCTTAAAATAGACTGTTATAACTGTTTTTTTTATAAGCCTCATGGTCAGAACAAAGAGAAAAGTAGTAGATACACAAAAAATGAAGACTAAAGAATCAAAGAATATGACTACAATCACAGAGGAAGACTGCAAGAGAGGAAGAAGGAAAACAGGAACAACAAAATAGGAAATACTAAACAAAAAATCAATAGTAAGTTTATCTATCAGGAATTAATTTCAATGTAAATGAATTGAAATCTCCCATCAAAAGACATGGAATGGCTTTAAAAGGATTTAAAAGAAAAAGGACCCTTTTATATGCCACATATAAAAAGCTTACTTTAACTCTAAGATCACATAAAGAATGAGAATTATGGGGGTACAAAAGCTATTACATTGAAATGATAATTAAAAGAGAACAGGAGTAGCTATACTTACATCAGACAAAATATATTTTAAGTCAAAAACTGTCATAAGAGACAAAGTAGGTCATTATATAATAATAAAGACTCAATTTCATCAAGAGGATATGACATGAATAGACACTTCTCTAAAGAAGACATCCAGACGGGCAACAGGCACATGAAAAGATGCTCACTCAATGTCACTCCTCATCAGGGAAATGCAAATCAAAATCACACTGAGATACCACCTCACGCCAGTCAGAGTGGCCAAAATGAACAAATCAGGAGACTATAGATGCTGGAGAGGATGTGGAGAAACGGGAACCCTCTTGCACTGTTGGTGGGAAGGCAAACTGGTGCAGCCACTCTGGAAAACAGTGTGGAGGTTCCTCAAAAAATTAAGAATAGATCTACCCTATGACCCAGCAATAGCACTGCTAGGAATTTACTCAAGGGATACAGGAGTGCTGATGCATAGGGGCACTTGTACCCCAATGTTTATAGCAGCACTTTCAACAATAGCCAAATTATAGAAAGAGCTTAAATGTCCATCAACTGACGAATGGATAAAGAAGATGTGGTTTATATACACAATGGAATACTACTTGGCAATGAGAAAGAATGAAATATGGCCTTTTGTAGCAACGTGGATGGAACTGGAGAGTGTTATGTTAAGTGAAATAAGTCATACAGAGAAAGACGATACCATATGTTTTCACTCTTATGTGGATCCTGAGAAACTTAAGAGCAGACCATGGGGGAAGGGAAGGGGAAAAAAAGTTAGAGAGGGAGAGAGCCAAACCATAAGAGACTCCTAAAAACTGAGAATAAACTGAGGGTTTATGGGGGGTGGGAGGGTGGGAGGTTGGGGAGGGTGGATGATGGGCATTGAGGAGGGCACCTGTTGAGATAAGCACTGGGTGTTGTATGGAAACCAATTAGACAATAAATTTCATATTAAAAAAAAGAGGATATGACAATTATAAATATAGATGCACATAATATTGGAGCACCTAAATATATAAAGCAAATATCAACAGAACTAAAGAGAGAAATAGACAGAAATAAATAAAATAGGGGACTTTAATACTTCACTTTTAAAAATGGATAGAACATCCAGACAGATAATCAGTGAGCAAACAGGATTTGAATAACACTATAGATGAAACTAACCTAACAGACATATACAGAATATTTCATCCAATAGCAACAGAAAATACATCCTTCTCAAGCACATATTTTCTTTAGAATAGACATGTTAGGCCAAGAAATAAGTCTTAACAAATTAAAGAAAACTGAAATTATGTCAAGTAGCTTTTCTGGTCACAATGTAGGGAACTAGAAAGAAATAACAGGAGAAAATTAAAATTTCACAAATGTGTGGAAATTAACATACTCCTGAATAACCAATAAGTCAAAAAAGAAACCAAAAAAGGAACAAGAAACTACCTGAGACAAATGAAAGTAGAAACACAACATGCCAAAACTTAGGGGATGCAGCAAAAGGAGTTCTAAGAGGTAAGTTTATACTGATAAGGCCTACTTTAAGAAAAAAGAAAGATCTCAAATAAAACACCTAACTTTCCACTGTATAGAACTAAAAAAAAGAAAAACTAACATTAGCAGAAGGAAGGAAGTAATAAACACTAGAGCAGAAAAATAAAATAGAGACTAGAAAAATTATATAAAAGATTAATGAAACTAAGAGGGCTTTTAAAAATATAAACAAAATTTGCAAACCTTTAGCTAGAATGAATAAGAAAATAAAAGAGGTGACTCAAGTAAATAAAATTATAAATGAAAGAGAAGACATTACAACTGACACAATAGAAATAAAAAGAATTTTGATACTACTATCAACAAATAAGGTAACCTAGAAGAAGTAGATAAATTACTAGAAACACACAACCTACCAGGATTAAATCATAAACAAATAGAATATCTGAACAGAATACTGAATATTGAATCAATAATCAAAACCTACCAAAAAGAAGCCCAGGACCAGATGGTTTCACTGGTGAATTTTACCAAGCATTTAAAGAAGAATTAACGTCAACCCATTTCAAACTCTTCCAAATATTGAAGAAGAGGGAATACTTCCAAACGCATTTTATGAGGCAGTATTACCCTGATACCAAATCCAGACAAGGACACTACAACAAATGAAAACCACAGGCTAATATCCTTAATGAACACAACTGCAAAAATCTCATCAAAATACTAGCAAACCAAATTCAACAGCACATTGAGAGAATCGTACAGCACGATCCAGTAGGATTTGTCCCTGGAATACAAGAATATTTTAACATATGCAAATCAACCAATGTGTTAACTGAATAAAGGATAATAATTATATAATCATCTCAATAAATGCAGAAAAGAATTTGACAAAATTTAAAATTCTTTCATGATAAAAACTCTCAACAAATTAGGTATAGGTAGAATGTACCTCAACATAATAAAGGCCATATATATCAATCCTACAGCTAACATCTCATTTAGTGATGAAAAGTTGAAAGCTTTTTCTCTTCCTCTAAGATCAGGAACAAGACAATGGTGCTCACTCTCTTTTCAACATAGTACTAGAAGTCCTAACCTAAGAAGTCAGACAACAAAAAGAAATAAAAGGCATACAAATTGGAAAGAAAGAAAGTAAAAATGTCTCTGTTTGCAGATGACATGACCCTATATATAGAAAACCCTGGACCTGACCAAAAAGCTATTAGAACTAATAAACAAATTCAGTAAAGCTGCAGGATATAAAATCAGCATACAAAAATCAATTGCATTTGTATACACTAGCAATGAACTATCTAAAAACCAAGTTAAGAAAACAATCTCATTTACAATAGTACCAAAAAAATAATAACATACTTAGGAGTAAATTTAACTAAAGAGGTGATAGATATGTACACTAAAAATTATAAAATGTTGATGAAAGAAATTGAAGAAGATACAAAGAAATGGGAAAATATCCTTTGTTCATGAGTTGGAAGAATTAATATTATTAAACTATCCATACTACCCAAAGTAATCTACAGATACAATATAATCTCTATCAAAAGTCCAACAGCAGGATGCCTGGGTGGCTCAGTTGGTTAAATGTCCAACTTCAGCTCAGATTATGATCTCATGGTTCGTGAGTTCAAGCCCTACATCAGGCTCTGCCCTGACAGCACAGAGCCTGCTTCAGATCCTCTGTCTCTCTCTCTCTCTCTCTCTCTCTCTCTCTCTCTCTCTCTCTCTCCCCCTCCTCTGCTTGCACTCTCTCTCTCTCAAAAAATAAATGAAAATTAAAAAAAAAGTCCAACAGCATTTTTCACAGTAATAGAAAAAAATCCTAAGATTTATATGTAACTATAAATTACCCCAAATAGCCAAAGCAATCTAACACAAAAAGATCAATGCTAGGGCATCATACTTTCTGATTTTAAAATATATTACAAAGCTACAGTAATCAAAACAGTACAGTACTGCCTAGAAAAAGATACATTAACCAATGGAACAGAATAAACAAGGTAGAAATAGATCCAAATATATATGGTCAAGTGATCTTCAACAACAGTGCCAAGAACACCAAAAGGAAAAGGATAATCCCATCAATAAATGTTGGGAAAACTGGATATCTACCTGCAGAACGATGAAACTGGACTCCTATCTTACACCTTATACAAAAAATCAATTTAAAATGGATTCAAGATTTAAATTTAAGACCTGATACTTTAGAACTACTAGAATAAAACATAGTAGAAAAGTTTTTTGACATCAGTCTATGCAATGATTCAGATACGCCCCCAAAAGCACAAGCAACAAAAACAAAAAGACAACTGGGATTGCATCTAACTAAAAAGCTTCTGTACAGAAAAAGGAAACAATCAATGGAATGATAAAGTGACCTATAGAATGGAAAAAAATATCTGAAAACCAAACATCTAATAAGAGATTAATATCTAAAATGTATTTAAAAACTCCTACAACTCAATCAAAAATAAAAGATAGCCTGATTAAAATATTGGGAAAGGACCTGAATAGACATTTCTCAAAAGAAAACACAAACAGCCACCGGGTATACAAAAAGGTGCTCAGTATCATAAATTATCAGGGAAATGTCAACCAAAACCACAATGACATATCACTTCATACCTGTTAAGATGGTAATTATTAAAATAACAAAAAATAAACAAGTGTTAGCAAGGATGTAGAGAAAGGGGAAATCTGGTACAGTGATGGATCAAAACTGATATAGCAATTATAGAAAACAGTATAGAGGTTATTCAAAAAATTAAAAATAGAGCTACCTTATTATTCAATAATCCCACTCTGGGTATATATCCAGAAGAAATGAAATCAGAATCCCAAAGAGATATCTGCATTCCCATGCTTATTGCAGCACTATTCACAATAGCCAAGAGAGAAACAACCTGTGTTTGTAAATGGATGAATGGATAAAGAAAATGTAGTGTATGTATGTAATATTATTCAGCCTTAAAAAAGAAGAAAATCCTACTATTTGCGCATGAGCCTGGAAGGCACTATGTTAAGTGAAATAAGCCAGGCAGACAAATATGCGTGATTTCACTTACATGTGGAATCTAAAAATTAAAAAATTTGAACTCTTGAAGGTAGAGAGTAGAATGGTGTTTTCCAGGTCCTGGAGGATAAAGATAGAAGGGAGATGTTAGTCAAAAGATACAAAATTTCAGTATGAAAGGTGAATATGTTCTGGTGACCTAATGCATACCATGATAGGTATTATTAATTATACTGTATTTCATATTTGAAATGTGCCAACAGAATAAATATTAAGTGTTCTTACCACACACACACACAAAAATTAAATATGTGAGTTTCTGAATATTTAATACAGTTCTTACACCTCACACCAAAATCATAGTTTATAAAAAGAAAACGCAATAAATTGAACCTCATCAAAGCCAACTTTTGTTCTGCAAAAGATCTTGTGAAGAGAAGGAAAGGACAAGCTACAGAATAGGAGAAAATATTTGCAAATCACATGTCTAATAAAGGACTAGTATGCACAATATATAAAGAACTTCAAAACTCAACAATTAAAAAAACAGAACATGGGAAAAGGAGGTAAAGACACACTTGCTGAAGATGTAGAGATGGGAAATAAGCGCATAAAAATATTCAACATCATTAGTCTTTAGGAAAATGCAAATTAAAACCACAATAAGATATCACTACACACCTATTAGAAAGACTAAAAGAACAGTGCCAACACCAAATTTTGTCAAGGATACAGAGAAATCAGATTCCTCATATATTGCTAGTAGGCATACAAGATGGTATAGTCACAATGAAAACAGTTTGGCAGTTTCTTCTAAAACTAAAAACATACCTACCATACAATCCAGCAGTTACACTCTTGGGCATTTATTTATCCAGAAAAATAATGACTTATGTTCACACAAAATGACAAATGTTCTATATGAATGTTTACAGCAGACTTGTATTAACCAAAAACTAAGTAGCCTAGATGTTCTTCAATAGATGAATGGCTAAATAAACTCAGTGGTGTAATTATATCATGGAATACTCAGGGGGTGGGGAATGGAACACAGTATTGATACACAGAAAAACCTTGATGAATCTCCAGAGAATTATGCTAAGTGAAAAAAAATCAGCCTCAAAAGTCTACATACTGTATCATTCATATAACATTCTTGAAATAACAAATCTATAGAAATGAAGAACAAATTAACTGTCATGGATTAAGGGAGGGGATGAGGATTAGAGAAAAGTGGATATAACTTAAAAAAAGCAACGTGAAGAATCTGTTATGATGTAAATGGTCCATAGCTTGATTGTAGCAATTTCAATATCCTGGTTGTGATATCATACTATAATTTTTCAAGATGTCACCATTGGGGAAAATGGAATAAAGGGTACATGAGCTCTCCTTGTATAATTTTTATGAATAAATGTGAATCTATAATTATCACAAAAATAAAAACTTTGGAAAACAATACTTTTTTAAAAGAAAAGAACATAGCACTGGATTCAGAAGAACTAGGTTTTTGTCCAGGATCACCACTCAGGAGCCTATGACTTTGAGTAAGTCACTTCAACTTTAAGAACCATGGTTTTCTAATTTGTAAAATGTGTAGATTAGATAAATTAACCTCTAAAATCAAATTCCAGTTATATGATTCTTTGATAGATTTCTATTTCCTGGAAAAGAGTACTTCCATGAAATATATGATTCTCTATACCACTGAAATGGAATGCATGGAGATTATTTCAAATCTGAGAAAACAGATACACCCAAGTATGGAGATCTTGCACCTGGAAAAGATCAATCTGCTCGCTCATTAATGTAAAATCTCTAAGAAGTGTCCTCCACCCAGACCAAGATGGCATTTCCCCATAATGTTAGAGATGAGAAACTGGTTTAAGATTAAATCAAAAACTCAACCTTCTCAGCCTATCAGAGAACCAAAGAAATACTTTCATTCTTGCAATTTAAAATCTTTTTTCAGAAAACCAAACTTTTCCCAAACCCTGTTTTACATGGAGGAGAGATAACCCACATATATGTGGCAGGTCCTTTAATTCATTCTGGTTTCAGCAATGTTGGGTTTAGCTTAGTTATAAGACTAATATGTCCACATGCTAGTTGCGGCATACCTCTTCTGGTCTTCTGTCACCAGCTGATGGACCCCCAAGACAGTCTGGATATAAATCCATTGCTCTTGCTGGAAGCTAGTGTGTAACATACTATACTTGCACAATGACTTTTGAAACTTACTTTCTCTATGTAAGTGATGAATCACTGAGTTCTACTCCTAAAACCAATACTATACTGGATGTTAACTAACATGACCTTAAATAAATAAATTTTTTAAAAAAGAGAAAAAAATCTACAAGGTCTTCAAGAAACTTTAAAGAAGCAAAACTATTATTTAAACCACATGGCTTTTAAATTCACAAAAATTTTCCTTAAAACAGTTATATTACTATTCTGAGTTCAACTTATATTAGTAGTGCTATGTGCACAAAATAAAAGTGTGATGTAATTCTGTATGTGTAATGTATACTTTATGATATATACATAAAACTATGGAGTACATGAAGGTTTGGGAGGGGCCACTCTTGTGATTCTAACTAATCAATCATGGAAATCATTATATATGCTTAAATATAATTATAGGGCCCCTAGACTGTTAAAAAAAACTTTAGTGGGGTTTGGAGAGTATGTGAAGGTTTTTGCAAGTTGTCATACTTGAGTTTTCCTTGGGATTTCAAAATTAGAGCTGGTTTACATCCTTTATGGCATTTATTAATTTGCAAATTTTTATTGGACCTAACTATGTGTCAAGTACTGTATAGATGCTGGAGGGGCATTTATAGGCAAAAAGGTACTGATCACAACACAAGGCTAAGTTCTGTGAGGAAGGTAAGTATAAATGCTAGTGGAGGACATTGGAAATCATCTAGCCCAAACTTGACCTGAGTTTTCACATGTATGCTATTGCTTTTTAAATCCAGACCTCATGTGAACAGGGTCGTTCCCATATTGAAAATATCATATGAGTCCAAAGTTTTCCAACTGATGGCTAACTGGTATACCCAGACATCTAATGTAAAAAAAAAAAATCCTGACAATTCAAAGCCAGACTTCCTGGTGCTAAGCAGGTTTACTCACTTGTCAAGGTTGCTTGTGCAACCTTTGCTGTTGGTGACAGACTAAAGGTAAGAATATACCCATCACAAAATGGCTGAATGTGTATTGCAGGCTCAGCAGAAATGTGGCCTCCATAAGGAATGTTCTCCTACATAACTTTACTTCTCTTTCTAGTGACTCTGGCCTCACAGTTTTACCCTTCCTTCTCCAGAAGGAACAGAAGGAATTTATCCTAGATCCTGGCACATGGCAATGAAAACCCAACTGTCCTTTCTTGCAAAAGAGACTTCCTAGGTGATGTTGAAAGGAAAATCATGAGAAAGAATGTTAAGATTTTCTCTTGTGTTTGGGAGAAACACAAGAGAGCAAGGTTGGAGGCAAACTGAGTAGCTAATGGACAGAGTAACCTTAGGTTCCCTGTATAAACCCAACTTTCCCCACTCCAGACTGCTGGACTGTGTTGGTGTCTGGTTTGTCTAATTTGATTATGAGCCCCCTGGACAAGAACTTTGTCTAATTCTGTGTTCTCTACAGCACCTAGCCCTTTGTTGGCACCACTCAATGCCAAAGAACACTCCACTTCTGTTAACTAATAATAAGATTGACTTCCCAACTCAATGTGATGAGGTTTCTGTCATTTTTATGCCAGTGTTTTCTGATTTGTATTTCATATTTATGTCTGGAGAGGAAGCTTCATGTGTTACTGAATCACCTCTGGACTGATCTTCTTTTCAGGAAACGTAGGCATGAGGTTGAGTGTTTTTCAACCACGAGTTTTGGGAACACAGACTGCTCAAATATGCTAGGGTACATGAAGGGGAAATGTTTCTGAAAGAATCACTTTTTTCAGCAGTCATGGGGATCTCCGTGAGCCAAGGATACAGACTGGTTAGCAGATGTGACCATAAAAACAGCAGGTCTCTTTAATGCAAATATTTCACTTTGGTTTCTCTGTTCCTAAGGAAAATAGGCAGGTTTGTGGGTTTTGTTTGTTTGTTTTTGTCTGTTGATTTAATTGTACTCTTTAATTGCACTTCTTTAATTGTACATATTATTTGATCTAGTACTAAATCAATAATTAAGTTTCTCTTTATGGTAAATGAGTCACCATATTGACTTTTTAAAGCAAAAATCAGATATTCCAATTCACAATGCAATTTCAGATATTGCAATTTGCAATGCAATTTCACAACGCAAACATAGCAGGAGTTTTCTGGGCTATCTCATCTTAATTCAGGTAGAGGAGAAAAATGTCTTCATTAATAGAGGACACTGTTTATATATATATTTTTCCATTTAGCATAGCTTATACTTTCTGTTGAATGTCAAACATACATAATGTATTATGTAATATGAATTGAGGTAAACAGGTCTTTAGTGTGAAGTTTTATGTTAATTTATCTAGAAACTGGGCTGTGTTCAATATTTTGTATAGCCTCTACATACTAGCCTCTACATACTATAGCTTCAAATACCTTCCTTGCTTTTGTTTTTGTCTTCCCTATCACTTTGAGCTTCCCTAAGAACACCTCCTCAGCGATAGTCTGTTTTGCAGCCCTTTCAGCTTTAACTAACTGTTATTATACTGGAGCCTTATTGCTGTGTGTCGGGGGAGGGAGAATAAAATGGGGGGAGGGAAGAGGAACATTCTATAATCTTACAAGAAAATCTGTCTTTTAGTGGGCCTATGTCACTGGGCTGTAACCTTCACCAATATTTCTTAGCTTTACTCAACCTCTTAGGTAAAACAAGATGGCACCACAATTGTATATATGCCCTTCCTCCAGGGGGTTAAGGCTCTGGTAAAGTCTTATACCCTGGAGGAGAGGTCTTTGTTGTGGTGAATGATCTCAGTAAGCTTTATTTATTTATTTACTTACTTACTTACACTTATTTTTTGAGAGACAGAGCATGAGCAGGGGAAGAGCAGAGAAACAGGGAGACATAGAATCTGAAGCAGGCTCCAGGCTCTGAGCTGTCAGCCTGATGTGTACAGAGCCTGATGTGGGGCTCAAACCCACAGACTGTGAGATCGTGACCTGAGCCGAAGTCAGACACTCAACAAACTAAGCCACCCAGGCGTCCCTCAGTAAGTTTTAAAATTTTTACCTTTTCCCTTCCCCTGCCAGAGGCACAGATCTTTCTTGCATTTTTACTAGGAGGATGGTGAGGCCCCTGGAGGCAAACACCATGAAAGTGTGGGACTCCCCCTAAGTCTATATGCCCTAGCAGTTTCTCATTCTCATGTTAGTCCATACTCAGCATCCAGCAATTAATTAAAATTACCATTTAACTGTTGCTATAAGTTTATGGCTTCCATGACTTCTGTTCCAATTAGGCAGATCTTTGTTGTGACTGTCTGAATTTGCATGGTTTGGGGATAGCAGCTTGACCTGAGACCTCAGTTTGCTGCTGTGTCCAAAAATCACTGATTTTCAGTATGTTCAGCTTTTTTTCCTGTGAAGATAGGAGCGATAGTTTCCAAACTCTTCATATGTCATTGAAGCTGAGCCTTTATACAGTTTTTTCACAAGTAAAAACAAATGTGATAAGGGAGTTGAAGTATTGCTACAAGTAAATAGACTAAAAATTATTTTTGAATTATCTTCAAAGCTTATTTCTAATAAATAGGTTAAATGAATAGGAAAATTGTAATGGATAACAGAGGTTAGCAGTGCTTCCACTGGTCAAATTTGAAACAGCTCATGCATTATAACAAATAAGGAGTTGGATAAATTACAATACACTGGAAAAAAGGAGTCCATCAGTTCATACTGATACCCAAAAATAATAATTTCAAGTGTTGGGGAGAGGGAGAATGAAAAGTTCTTTTTTACAGAAAAATGACAACAAACAAATGTAGAGGAAATTATAAAATTGGAAAAATCATCATTTTGCTGCTACCAGGGTAATACTTTATCTAAGGAATATGTATTAATGGATACCAAAGCCATTGAGGGAAAGATCATTGGAGAGCAAAATATTCATACAGTCTCAATATCACCTTGCAGAGTACTCATTAACCACAAAAGAAAAGCATACCTGTACAATGAAGAAATACAACAGACACCACCTTAACTAAATAATCAAACTTAATTTCCCAAACTAGGATACACTGATATCATGTACTTCCTGATATGAATCTCTGTGGTGACACAACATCACAACTGTTGTTGTCCTGCCAAATATATTCTACCTGAATCTATTTAGGAGAAAATAGTCATTTTAGGGATATTGTGCAAAACAACGACCTGGTCTCTTTAAAAGTGTTAATGCCATAAGAGAAAAAACAGCTGGGGACTATTTTAGATTAAAAAGGCATAAAGAAATTTGATAACTAAATGCAATGCATGATTCTTCATTGAATCCTGGAAGGAGGTATACAAGTAGTTATAGAGAATTTTGTTGGGGTAACTTAGGAAATTTGAATACTAACTGTGTTTATTAGATGAAAGCTTCATGTCAACGTTAAAATTTCTTATGGTAATTATATTGCAGTTTATGGGAGGATATCCTTGTTTTAGGAGAGAAATGGTGAGGTATTGGACTGATTTTTATGGTGTCTACAATTAACTCCCAAGTGGCTGAAAGTTAATTAATAAGTTTGATTGAAAGTTCCTTTTTTTGCAATTTTTCTGTAGGGTTGATATTTTGTAAAACATAAAAATGAAAAAGTAAACAAAATGAATGACAACAGTAATAATATAAAATCAAATGCATTATCCTTGGGGGTGTTAGACATCATACAGAAAAAAAGTTAAGCTTACTTTCCATTGATAAGTATACTGAACATTCTTTCAGCATGCTATGTGTGAATTAGTCTTTTGCAAAGGAGCTATGGTAAAATAATTAGTCAAATACACAGAAACGAAGACTATAGTAGATACCCCAAAAACTGTTGGGTGAAAACTCTTGCAAAAAAACGGAAATTTACAAGAGCTTTGACCAATAGTGATAGGGAATTAAAAGTAAAATTTTGGATGCAATAACCTCCCATATATTCTATTTATTACTGCATATACATAAAAATGCCAAAAAAGATTAACACATTTGTATAACAAATATAAATAATTGCAATATAATGCCTTCCTACATTAACGAAGAGCTTTGCACAAACCTATCTTCTTCAAAATGCTGTCATTTCACTGTATTGGTTACTTTGACAACATGTAAAGTAACGAGAATGTACACTTAGCCCTGGCTCTGAAGCTATCCCTAAATAGGGCACTTTTAAAGACACATTCTCTCCTGCAAGTGATGGTAAAGTGATTAAAATGATGGCAAAATCCAACATAAAGGTCAGACTGAGTATTGCCAAGTGCTAGAAACTTTCGTCAAGTGTCTGAGTAATTTTTATCCTTCCACATCACCGCCTCTACTCGGTTTGTGCCAAGGCCCCAGGGAAAGGTTAGTCAGTGTGTTCATAGACAGGGCAGGAGAGTAATAAGTGAGCAAAGAGGATTAACTATCTTATCTATCTGGGGTAAAGCACTGGATGCTCTAGGAAAAGAAAAATCCTTCTGTGTTAAGACAAGTTTTAGAAGTAGCTTCATTCCAATTACTGTCATTTATAAACTTTCTTTGCCCTGAGGATTTTCAGGAGCTTGACTTAAAAAATTAAAAAAAAAATCACCTTACTTTATAAGCAGCAATCGCCACAATTAGAACTGCAGTGTAGACATCCTTACAGGATATAATAATTTTTTTAAAATTTTTTTTTCAACGTTTATTTATTTTTGGGACAGAGAGAGACAGAGCATGAACGGGGGAAGGGCAGAGAGAGAGGGAGACACAGAATCGGAAACAGGCTCCAGGCTCTGAGCCATCAGCCCAGAGCCCGACGCGGGGCTCGAACTCACAGACCGCGAGATCGTGACCTGGCTGAAGTTGGCCACTTAACCGACTGCGCCACCCAGGCGCCCCAACAGGATATAATAATTAATTCACCAGGTTATGAAGTCTTGCCTTCTTCCCTGCCAAATTCCAAGAACAAGCAATCTGTCTTTAAAGGGCTATGTCATAGCTAGAGAAAGAGACAATGAATTTCAAGACGACTTGGGGATATATGGAACAAAGCAGAGGGTGAAGAGCCCCTGTCCCTCCAAACCCTGATTTTCCTTACCTGCTCTTTGATGCTGGGAGCTAGGCAGTGAGTGAGAGGCTGAGGAAATGGAGAAACTTCCATGGGCATTAATTCCCTTGTCTCTTTAAGACTTGTGTTCTCCTTCCAATTCCCATTTTCTCTTTTTGAAGCAGAAGTAGGATATTTGCATCTTAGAGTCTGATGAGAGAGAGCAGAAGAGAAGAGCCTGAGACTGACTAGAGGAATTGAAGTCCCAGTGACTAGAGGAATTGAATTTTCCTTCAATTCCTGCCCCAGCTAGTGAGAGAGGTCTGCTGCTCTGGGCTGTGCTCAGAGCCTGGAGACCAAACAGCATCAAGTTCTCCAGACATTTCTCTGATAGATCCTGTGTCTCAAGGCACTGGGACACAGCAAGAACCTCCCAGTCAGATAGCTTGAGGTTTAAACCCCAGTTGTTCTATTATTTTTTGTTTGAACTTGAAGTCATTAAACCAAGAGTCTCAGTATCTTCTGCTAAAAAAACAAAAACAAAAAAAGCGAAAAACAAAAAACAGGGTGGGTGGTCAGGTGGGAGATATCATTCACAATAATTAGACTAGTGGGAAGATAGATGAAATTGAAAAGTAAGGGTTCAGCACCACGGCTGACAGTTTTAAGGGCTCAGGGAATGACTTCAGCAGCTAAAAAAGGGCAGGGATTACTGTCTTTCTTTTGAATCTCTTCACGGAGCCATGATGGGGGTAATGAAGGCTGGGACATCCAGTCTATTCTGGCTCCTGTAATGTTAACCTAGGCACACCACAAACTAGACAGAGTTCCAAAGTAGACAATACTTGTCTTTAATGTTCTTGTCCTGCTCCTTCTAAAATTAGCGTTTATATCCAGGACCCCCTTCTCCACATCTTCTTTCTGGTATTGGGGTTTCATGTGTCATGCCCCGTACAATCCTCTCTAGATCTGCAGTCTTTTGGCAAACATGTCTTGTACTTTTTCAGGTTCTCTGTGATAATACCAGGCATTACTCCTTTAAATTAATCAGTTCTCTGAGGCTACGTTTTGTTCTTTTTCCTTATTGTATTGACAAAATCTTTCGGTATGGTCATATGGTCACAGATTTGATATCCAGAAAGTGAGCAGAATCATTTTGCTGTCTTGGAATTTTATTGTTGCAAGTATTTTTCAAAAAAAATACAATTTGGTAATATTTTCATTATTTGAAATACAATATCAAATGCTGTAAATATTGGCATATTCTATGATAAATATAACTAAATTTCTTTTAACTTTAAAACAATAAAGAAAACACAGCGATCCTAGATTAAAAGTAGAAAACATGAACTTTTTGACTCAATGGAACTTTCAGATTAATCATTTTCCCACCACCAATTCATTCTAATGGTAAATGGTAATATGATAATGAATTCTATAATTATCCTTTGAAGCCTTCAGATTAAAAAATAATAACAAAAGTTCTTTGTGTAAGCAGACTGTCAGTCCTCGTCAAGAAATATGGTTGCTTTATAGCTTTCTGAAAATATGTTTCAGTCAGACATATCTGGGCACGCAGTTTGGAAAATTCAAATTAAATTTCCCAGTATTTAGTTCATTACAGAGTCCATGCTACCTGCTGTAGAAAAACTGACTTTTCAGTATCTTATCATGGTTGTCATTTTCTTCAGCTATGAATTTCTCTTTCACTAAAATCCATTAGTTTTCTAAAACTGTAGGTTTTACAATTAGTGAGATCATAGCATTTCTTTTATGTAGAGCTCCTTGGTCACCATGGGGCAAACTGAGTGGTATCTGGAAGGCTTCTTATTGCCTTTTCCTGACCAGTTTAAATTTCTTTCTATCTAATGCCTCTTTCTGATATACTTACTATGTCAAACCCCAGGGACAGGTCCGCTCATGATAATATCATCCCTCTACTCCACATCAACATATCCAGATCCTTCATCGTTGTAAGAGCATTCAACCTCAGGACCTATTTATTTCTTTTGTTATCTATGATTGAATATAACCTCTTAGGTACCAAAATTAAAAACAAACAAAAAGCGCCTAACACTTCTTGCTACTCCCCGTCTACCCCAACAACAATTTAAAAAAAATGCATACAAATCTTTCCAATTTCTGAATAAAGAGCTCAAACTTCAGTTTTAGTGTTTTGTTTGTTTGTTTGTTTTGCTTCTTAATGTTTTACCAAGGTTCCCTCCAAGGTTATTTGCCATCAGGGCATCTTTGAAAGTGCAATGAAGTATCTATCATCAGGCGAGCATATATACTCTACAGATTTTATAAGGCTATGACTTTCATTATTTATCTTGAATTTCCTCTTTAGACTGTGTATTAATGCAAAGAGGGAAAAAGTGGAGCCTAATTTTTTCTTTCTCGGCCTATACACATACTCAAAGTTTTCAAAGCAAGATGTCATGCTAGAAATAAAATAAACACAGGAAACTTTTCTCTTGGCAATACTTTTCAGAGGCAAAGACTAAATGAATAGTAGCAAAGGTGGAAAGAGCATGCCAAATATTTTTACATTTGTTGGAGAGTCTAAATAAAAAGATGGTCCCGTGGTGAGCTTTGCCACATTAAGCTTCTGGGAGAAGTGTGCATGGAGAACATTCCTGGGGCTGGCACTCCTGGAGAGGGCTCCCTTAAATTCTTCACAGATGGACTCCAGAGATAAGCAACTGCTCCTTGAGCCAAGGACATGGAAGGAGAGGGAACTACCAGGCCGATTTCCGAGGAAGCTGGCTCCCAACCCACATATGAAAATTACAGCCAAGACCCCGATTATTTGTCACTGTTTCCCTGCAATTTTGAACCGATAATCATGTGCTTCTGAAGACAGATGTTCATAAAGTTATTGGCAACCACATTTTACTCAATCTTTAGTCATTAATTTGCTTACGTTTTCTAAACTAATGATACTTCAGTTAAAGTTATGCTGATATCATATGGAAATTCAATAGCACTAAGAACACTAATCAATTTTGAAACCTTGCTCCTTTAGGAGGTGAATGACGAGCTCCTTTCTTGAATCCTTTCAGCATGGAGATCAGGACCTGAAGTTTTCAGGGGAGATTTTTTTTTTCTAATAAATATTTGCATCACCTCTACATAAGCAATTTGCTTCTAGGTCTCCAACTCCCTTTAATTACTGTTCGACACAAAAGCATGCAGGGGCACCGGGGTGGCTCACTCAGTTGAGCATCCAACTCTGGCTGAGGTCATGATCTCTCAGTACGTGAGTTCGAGTGAGCCCAGCGTCAGGCTCTGTGCTGACAGCTCAGAGCCTGGAGCCTGTTTCAGATTCTGTGTCTCCCTCTCTCTCTAAGCCCTTCCCCGCTCATACTCCGTCTCTCAAAAATGAATAAATGTTAAAAAAAATTTTTTTAAGCATTCATGGTTATTACAGATCTCCCTTGACTCTTTTCACTTTCTAAATTCCTTAAGAACAGTGAGCGTGTTCCTTACTAGGAGCCCTAAGTCTCTGTGAACATGACAAACTTTTTGTAAGTAATTTACACTAAGGTCCACTGGCTGCTTAACAGCTGTCTGTAAGAAAGACAAATTACTTTTCATTCTCACTGAATTATAAACGATTTTAATTGTTTTAATAAAAAAATGTTTAGTTATTAGGAATTCCAGCATTTGTAATATAAAAATTAAGTTTATTAATGACCACACCTGAAGTTCAGTATAAGAATGGTGGGTGTTGTTTCCTCACAATCTGATGATATCTCCATGTCTATATACTGCTTTTGGTTTCAGTGTATGATTGCTCTCTCCTTAATGTTTCCTCATCTGTGTTGACTACTTTACTAGAGTAAATTTCTATGGGACAACCCATGCATTATCTACCAGCTGTATGGAAATACTATTTAGAACGGTAAATTTCTGGGCATCACTATAATATAAACTGTAATTGCTGTTTAAAGTTGGTATAAAAACATAAACACCCTTCACACTTTGCCATGCTCTACTGAATTCAAGGGATTCCAATATGGTTAAAGAAAGAGAGGAACCAAGCTTCAGGAACCTGCACTGACTGGGCTTTCCAACAACACTAAGCATTCTACTGTCTGTCTGCCTCAGGAACTACCATTCCGACACCTTCTCAGCAGAATTCAGCTACAAACCCAATAAAAATTCTAGCTAAGTAGGTCAGACTGCTGAGAGCCCTGGCACTGATTTTATTTCTGACTGGGCAAGGACTCTCTACCATGGAAGAATGACAACGACATAATAAATCTACCTTGTTGCTTATAAAGAAGTGATTTAATGAGAAATTTGGAGAATTTATCTGTTAATATCAAACAGCCCTTTTAAATTAGGTCCTACAACTCTATTCTCTCCTTCTCTCTCTTCCTCTCCTTCTCTCTCTCTCTCTCTCTCTCTCTCTCTCTCTCACACACACACACACACACACACACACACATATTGTTTAATATTATTAAGGAATGTGCTCGTTATTTTTTTAAGTCTTTTTAATGTTTATTTATTTCTGAGAGAGAGTGTGAGAGCAAGGGAGGGGCAGAGAGAGAGGGAGGCAGAGAATCCAAAGCAGGCTCCAGACTGTGAGCGCAAAGCCCGAAGCAGGGCTTGAACTCACAAACCATGAGATCATGACCTGAGCTGAAGTCAGATGCTCAACCAACTGACCCACGCAGGAGCCCTGGAATGTGCCCATTCTTGATGTAGATTAAAGATATTTAGAGTTTCATTAGCACAGTATCCACTATTTTTTGACAAGGACAAAAACTAACCATGTTAAACCTTATTTATACGAATGAATGAATGAATGAATGAATGAAAGAAAAGGAGAGTCAAACTTATAGAAAATTTCCTTCTCTATATTCTACCAATATCTCAAACTTAATTTATTGCCTTCCTGTCCATATCAATCGTCAAGTTGCCACATGTAAAATTTCATAAATGTCCCTCTTTCCATGCATCCAAGCCCTAGGACTTTCACTTTGAAGCTATAATTTGATTCTATTACCTCCCTTCTATTCATATATCCCCATTTTTCTCCCAATAAATTGATCATTCCATTTCCAATTTCCTTACTTCCAATATTTTTAATCCTGCCACCAGAGTTTTGTTCCTAGAGCACAAATGCAATCAAGATATTCTTCTGTTCAGAAGCATTCAGTAGCTTCCCTCTATATGCAGAATAGACTTTTTAAAAATTTAACATGAAATTAAAGGCTGGCTTAATTCCTTGTTATTTAAAAAGATCCAATATTGTAAAGTGATTAAGAATACAGCTTTAAAATTTTAAAAGCCCTGGTTTTAAACTCTAACTCCAACATTTTCTTTCTCTTTCTTTTTTTTTTTTTTTTTTTTTGATGTTTATTTATTTTTGAGAAAGAGACAGAGCATGAGCAGGGGAAGGGGAGAGAGAGAGGGAGACACAGAATCTGAAGCAGGCTCCAGGCTCCAAGCTGTCAGCACAGAGCCCGAAGTGGGTGTTGAACCCATGTACTGTGAGATCATGACCTGAGCCGAAGTCAGTCACTTAAATGACAGCCACCCAGGCACCCCAAACTGCAACATTTTCTAGCTAAGTGAACTTGGAAATACTTCTTAACCCTCTGTCTCGGTTTATTTACATATACAATAGAAAGAAGAATACCTACCTTACATATTTGTTGTGAGAATTAAATTAGCACATATGAATGCACATAATGAATACTCAATATATGGTAGTCATTATTATTTATTTTTTTACTTTTCCCAATTTATCTACTACTACACTCACTCCTACCACTAAGCTATCATATATTTGAAGGGGCAAACAGATTTCGTTACTCAAACCAAAATGGTCAAAAGTAGCTGTTTCTTGAGCCCTATGTTAAGAACTCTCCAGCAAATCAGGATCAGCAGGAAAGGATTTTGAAATAGATTAGCCATGGTTGCCACCAGGCAAAGGAAACAATTGTCAGTTACATTGATACTATATGCTACATTCTATCTATCTTTATAAGTTTATATCCTGTTTGTATCCTCTGACTAGAATGTTTGATGATTCCCTTTTTCTCCTGTCAGAATCTTACCTATCATTTAAGATTCAAATCAAATGTAGCCCTTGTCATCAGCCTGACCTTCCCCTATACTGTCAACTATACTTTGTGTCTCTGTTCGAGCCCTTATAGCAGCCTGAGTTGAATTATAATTCACTACATACCTCTTAGATTTCTACACCTTGGAGGTAAGGACTATTGTTCATTCATCTTTGTCTTACAGCACCTAGGGCAATGTTTGGAATAGGCCAATAGCAGCAATAACCACAATTTATGGAGCCTTAACTAGGTGCCAAGCCTTGCTGTAAGCACTTTTTTACATATGTTAAATCATTTAATCCTTGCCTGAAACTCTGGGTAGTTACATTATCCTTATTTACAGAAGAGGAAAATGAGACACAGAAGGTGAAATAACTTGCTTAAGGTGGCAAAATTAGTAGTAGCTGTCCGTCTTTTTAACCCCTGAGCTGCGCACCTTGAGGTATGTACTGTGTGTTTACTGAATTGAATTATGGTAAACATGGGTTTACTTGAACAACTGGAAATACATTTTGGGGCTATTCACTTCATTTGAATATTCAGTTTGTAGACACAATGCAAGGCCGGTCACATTTTAAATGTCCACTCTTACAGAAATTCCATCTTGCATATACAAAAAAGTATCTGGGGCAAACTGTGATAGTGGCTGTATTTGCTTAAATTTGATATTATCTATATTACTATATTATGTGTATGATTCAGTTCAAGTTGTTAATAGAAGTGCTAGTATTTTATTTCATGTTGTCACTTTTTTCTTAAAGTAAATAAAAAAAAAATTTTAATCTCTAAAATATTTCACACACGTAAAATTTAACGTTGAAAACGTCTACTGTGAGATCATTGGAACCTGGCCAGAGAGCAGCAACCACTCCAAGAAGAGAAACTGTGTTCACATGTGCCAAATTAAGCCAAATGAAACTAGAAATGTTTTAGTCCTTCTGTTAAGCACACATATCCACATATGGGAACCTGAGGGGAGGAAGGGTGTCATATTTAACTTGGACTTTGCAACCACTCTCCTAATATGGATATTTTCTTCTACTTATCATGAGCCAAGTCTCAACAGGAGATCATGCCTTTACACTTTCCCCAACAACTGAATAACCAAAGAAGTAGGTCTAGGTGGGACATGTGCCACTTTCCTCTGGTTCCCCTGAGTCAACTCTAATGGTCTACTGAAGAGCTATATAAAAACAGAGCCAGGGATATTCCTGCATAAAGGACAGATGTGAGATCAGAGACTGGCTTTGGTAAAGGAAGTCAGCCAGAACTCTCCTTATTTTAGCCAGCTGACTAGCTGTTTCTATATCGAACACCTATGTGAGGCTTTAAGAGAATCCCAGATAGAGCAGACTGGAGAGCCTGTTGATGGACAATGCTGATTGTTTAACATGACAATCACACAGCATCTTGATAACAGTTGCATTTGCCCCGTGAGGTATATGTGTCCTCCAACTCAAGTTACCTTTTTTATTTAATAAATATCAATGTTTCACTTTTTCAAATGTCCTCCAGTTGAAGGGCACCTGTAGTCCTAAAGATCCAACTAAAATAATCATGGACCTCCAAAAAGTAACCAAAGACAGACCTGTTTAAATGAATTCCTAACCATGTAAATTGAGTCATAACATTTTTCCTACAGTTGAGATAAAAAACAGTCACCCTGGGGCGCCTGGGTGGCGCAGTCGGTTAAGTGTCCGACTTCAGCCAGGTCACGATCTTGCGGTCCATGAGTTCAAGCCCCGCGTCAGGCTCAGGGCTGATGGCTCAGAGCCTGGAGCCTGTTTCGGATTCTGTGTCTCCCTCTCTCTCTGCCCCTCCCCCGTTCATGCTCTGTCTCTCTCTGTCCCAAAAATAAATAAACTTTGAAAAAAAAAAATTAAAAAAAAAAAAAAAAAAAAAAAACAGTCACCCTGTAAGGTCTCCATGCGGTGATCTTGGAGCAGCCCTCCTTGCTATAAGAGCCTCACGCTCTTTCCTCCAGTCACACATTCTTTTCTTTGACCTATTACAGAAGTGTTGGATGTCTCTGCCTTCTATAGTGCACTGACTCAGTAGGAAACAACTGCATAAGCTAAAATGAATTTGGCCTGATTTTGGAAGTGCTAGCATGGTTTTTCCACCTTAAAAAGTATTTTATAACTAGACTTCTGAGTTACTGTCTGCTCCCAGTCACTATCTTTCATCTAACTTTCTTTCCATCTCAGCATGTTCTCAAGAAGCACTTGAAAAATCTTGTGATTTTTTTTTTTTAAACAGGAACTTTAAAGAATTTTTACAATTGGAATGCTCTCTGCTCTTGCCGGCTGGAGCTTCCCATTTCCAGCTAATGCTCAAATTTCTATCTTGTGGGCAACAATAACTGTATTTTCAGGTTCACTTTTTATAAGTTCACTTTTTGCAATTCATTGATGAATAAGGAACAAAACCAAGAATTACGGGATTTATGCAGTATTTCCCTATATCTATTATATTTTGTTTACTCTTCATCATTTGTCACTGTGCCAAGCATACAGTAAGTACTTAGTGGAAATACAATAAATGGAGGTATGTATTTAGATTTCATTACAATTTATGCGGTATTCTAAACATATTTATTCCTAATATATGTGGCTATTACTTAATCATGATTGATTCATTCAGTTGGTAAAATGGCTAAAATGACACTTCCAACTATTGTGTATTTTGGTTGATACTGCTTGCCTAGATATAAATATTTAGGGCAGTTTTATGGAAAAAGGTGGTAATGGTTCTCTTCAGTGCTTTTCCCAAATTACTTCCAGTAAGCACTTAGTAAGTTTGCACTTCTCTGCTTCCTTGGAGATAATTGAGATCACACAACACGTTTGGCCAAAGGAATGTGAACAGATGTGGCATATGTTAATTTCTAAATGAGGCTAAAAGGGCTAGTATCCGATTTATCATGCTCTCACTTTCCCTTTGATTTAATAGTTGGCCATGTTCCAGATAATGTCTGCTCTATCAGCTTGTGTCTAAGAGTAAGACAAGGCAGATCAGAACCCAACTCAATCTGCTATGAATATAAAGGATGTTTTATATTGTAGCATAAGGTAACGCATCCTGACTGATACTGGGTTATCATGAAAACCAAAGGAAAAGTGTTTCCAGAATATAGGATTATTCAAGAGTGCTAAAAATTGAATATAGTTAAATACTTTAAGGGCTAATGTCCACTGTATTAGGCTACAGAAAAGCCATTTTTAATTTTTTTTATTTCAATGAGGATAGTTTCTATAGAGTGATAAGTATAAAATCAGACTGCAATAGGTTTCGGTGTAAATAAGAAGTAAGGAAGTGGAAAGAACAAGTGTAGAAAACTCAAGAAGCTTTTCTGTGATGGTAAAGAGAAAAGTAAGTTAGTGATTGGAAGGAAATGTGAAATTCAGAAAGTTTTCCCTCAAGAAAAGTCAGTTTTCCCTCAAGACAGAGGCTTAAAGAATGTTAAAGCGTTGATTAGATGGGGCAAAGAAAAGTGAAAGGAAAAAGAAGAAATAATAAAAAGAGGGTACTGAGGAAGGAGTAAAGGATGAAATCCAGGACCCTGTATTTCCAGATGGGGAAAGGAGGAACAAAGTTTTCATGTGATGAAGTCAGAAGAATTGGAAACTTGATGGCTTGGAGGTCCAAAGTGATGCCATCTACTAAGGATAAATGAGGAGATGACAGGTCTACAAGTTTGAGGAGAGTGGAAGTTTGTGGAGAACAGGACACATTAGTGATAGGACCAGTGAAATATGGAAGTTCTATTAGTAGGACTCAGTATGTAACCATTTTTAAATAAAAATCAAAGAGCAAAGACAGTATGATGTTTAGGCCAAAAATCAAGACTCACTGGGAGCCTGGGGTCTGAAAGCCTATATATGGAGTTGTTAGGCCCTTAATAACAACTCCAACCTGTAGCGTCAGATGACTGCCTCCCTTTTTCAATCCCAGGAACAAGAAGGAATTTATTTCAGAGAAACTGGGTCAGCAAAGCTCCAGAGACTGAAACACTAAGCACAGAGGAGGGAAAGCATGAGATTCCAGAATGAGGATGAAGACATTAAGTGTAAGTGTGAATACTAAGTAGTGAGACCCCAGCCTCTTTGTCAAACCTGCTTCCTGAACATCAGCAGTAAGGCTCACAGCCCCTAAGCAACAGGTTAGAGGAGCTAGAAACCTGATATACAAACACCGACGTTTGTTGCATCTGAAACGGAAATTCATCCAGTTGTTCTAAAAGAGGCTCACTACTTGGCATGTCACACCCATGCACACAGAACTTCAGTCAGCTTTCAGTTCCACACTCTTGTACAAAACAAATATCAACACATATTCAAGGAAAGTTTCCAATAAGGAAAAGAAAGGCCAAAGCAAACCAAGCAAATCTAATACAAGAAACAGAGACAATAGAGAGAATGCAAATAGATATTCAAATAAATACTTAAAACCTTCAGATAGTGAAGATGATGCTGTAATCTTCAAATAAAAAACATATGTCACAAAAAGAGGAAAATCAAAACAAGAAAGAATTCTTAGAAATTAAAGTCAAACAGCTAATGCTTAAAAAAAAAAAAGTAAAATGTAGATGTAGAAAAACAAGGTATGAGGATCACCCAGAAAGTAGGATTAAAATGCAAAGAAGAGGAATATGGCAGTAAAAAATATATAAAAATTATAGGATCAGCATCCAACTAATAGTAATTAAAAGAAAGAGATTTTAATGAATAAATTTATCAAAGAAAATATCCATAATTGAAGGACACAAAATTACAGATTATAGAATTTGAGTATTCTCAGAACAATGAATGTGGAAAGAACCACACTAAAAAAAAAAAAAAAAAAAAAAAAAAAACCCTGGGAAAAATCTAGTGTTCATAGTACTCCATAATGGTCTAAGAAAGCATCAGTTAGTTGAGTATACACTAATCAAAACTCTATTGTTCCCAATAAAAACTTCTTTTAACCAAGATAACTTTCTTTCCTATGATTCTTTAATCTACCCTAATGGGTCAATATCTCTAGCTATTATTCCATAATAAAGAGTTGATTATATAAATAAAAGCTTTCTAGACAGTACTGGTCTCCCTGTCCAATGTGCTGAATCTCACTCAAAAGAAACATTAAAATCTATTCTACTTATTTGGGTCTGGCATCCATAACAAACTTTAATACAAATTAGCTGTCAAATTTTAAAACATCCTAAGTCCTTGGTCATATATTCAATTTTGGAAAGTTCTTACAACTAACTCCCTAATTCACATTTTGACTTCTGAAGTCACTTACTTTAAAAACTCATGTCTTGAGAAACATCTGAATCTTTTTTTCAGATGGACTTTATAGTCAGATTATGTATATTCAGTCAATTCCTTTCACATCTTTTCTTTTGAATAAAATATGAAAGGAACTGGCTCCCCATTTTTTCTTCTTACTTAGAAAAATGGGATTTTCATTGGCATCTCCAATAACAGACACCCACTACTGTTTATAGAAAATACCTTCCCTCATCATGTTTCTCAAATTATACTACTCAATGCATTTGTAATACATGAAACCCTACATCAAGCCTTGTCTATATTTAATTTAGCTACTTTGATTTACTTTCTATTGGTGTCAAGTGAACACAAAAGAAAGTGGGAGAAAAGATATTCTTCATCTGATATTCATTTGAGGGCATTCTAGGCTATTTAACATAGGGATTTAGTAAAATTTCTCCCCCCCCTCAAGACTTCCTTCATGAAATTGTCCATCTTTGAGGTTTAATACCTGTGTATAGGCTAAAAAGGCATCTGCTACACCATAAGGTGATTGTCTACCATGAAGTCCAGCTTGGAATCCTATGTTTGAAGCTTGATCTGCTGCTGTTTAGTTGATAGTTCAGATGTCAGGATAAATGTTACGGCTTATACATATTTCCTGCTGATTTTCAATGACTAGAAATGAAATAACTTAGACTTTTTCTTTGATACTAATTAATTTGCGAATAGTTTCTAGAACATCCCAAATACCTAAATATCTGTCCCCCTTCTAAAGGAAGCTATTAACATTAAAACTATCTATAATTTTTGAAAACGAGGAAGCAGTCTACCATATACTAAGATTTCAATTTATTCACATGTAATAAATGACTGAAAGAAAACACTGAATGAGAGGGTAAGTTGAATTCTCCAAAGGCACTATTTGCTTGTAGCTCCATAGAATTTGGAAGTGACAGATCTTTTACCTAAAATTCAATGTGAAAAAAAAGGAGAAAAAAATGGTTGAAGCAAGCAATTGTCAACAAATGTGACCCAAATGGTCATCGCTTCACCATGGGGGTATAGATGATGTTTCTTTTACATAAATTCCAAGCATTCCATGTTTCTTAGTAGATGTTAGCATCTTTGGAAAGAATGACTTCAATTCCATCCTCTTATAGGCTGCCTGCAATTTCAGATGGTTTCCATTTTCTTCCACTGTGGTATCCTCATCCAGCAGCTTCAATATTGCCTCTTCATTCTGTTCCCTCTCTCCATCAGAGTGATGGATGGCAATTTGCTGCTGGGGCTATACTAAGCCCCAAAACACCAAAGCTGTCCTGTGATCTGTGACAGAGTGGTTAGATCAGGTGTCGGGGGAAGCTATGAAGAAGAAACACTATTTCTCTAAGAAAATGTTGCATTTTTATCTTCATAGCTTAAAAAAAAAAGATGAATTTGTCTTAGTCTTGAGTGTTTGCCTAAAAAACTCTCTTATTATGGGCTCAATAACACTTGATCAGGGCTGAGGATAAGGGAAGAACAAAGTTTATCTTTGCCCCTTGTATTCCTTTTTATATCCACCTTTCTCCTTCATAGATACTTCTATAAACACACACATTCCGCTATCAGTATCATCTACAAAAGTCCCTATGTGTATCATATTCATGCAAATTTTCTCAGGAGTAACAGTTGAACTATTTTTACGAACAATATTCAGTATGCACCCAGCTAAGAGACTTCAATATGCAAAAAGAGGACAAGGCACAGAGTCCATATGTAGTATTATGGGCTGTATTGTGTCCTTCCAAAATTTATATGTTGAAATTCCAACTCTTAGTATCTCATAACGTGACTGTATTTGGAGATAACATGATTAAAGAGGTAATTAAGTTAAATTAGGTGATCAGAATAGGCTCTCATCCAATATGATTTGTGTCTTTATGACTTGTGTCTGAGAAAATTAGGACACAGACATATACAAAGAACACTGGAAGAATATTGCCATCTACAAGCCAAGGAGGGAGGCCTCAAAAGCAATCAACTCCTAATACCTTGATCTCAGCTTTTTAACCTCCACAACAGTAACAAAATAAATGTCCATTGTTCATGCCACCCACTCAGTGGTGCTTTGCTATGGCATCCCTAACAACCTAAAGTATGTGGCATAAAACTTAAAGCAGAAGAAAAAAAGAAGATGGTACAAAGTCTGACATGTGGTAGATACATAAGTCATTAGGAAGGAAGGAAAGTATAAAGTTTGATCCATTTCTTAAGAATTTTTGTTCAGTACCTGAAGATCTCAGTTTTAAGGTCTGAAGTTAGACAAAAACTCATAGAGCTGGAAGAAATGAATCATTTCTTTTTTCAGTTTTTTTTTTTTTTCAGTTAAAGAAATGGAAGCTCAGAGAAGTGAAGTTCCAAGTTCACTTAAAGGAACCTAAATACCCAATTTTGGGAATGGGGCATGGTTAAAAACTCAGAAGGAAATGTCATTTCATTTCCATGAGTATGTCAATTAAAATACCCCCAAAACACCCAAAAACATGTTGGCATCATGGTATAAGAAAAATAGTCTACTGGAGAGGATAGCTAGCAGCTCTCTTTCTTTGAATACCACAGCTTTGCGAGCCAAACCCCTCTAACTCTTCTTCCTGTTAGTTCCTCTCTATTCACTTCCCTTCATTCTGAACTTAAAAAGAGATACATTTCTATAAATGATATGTTTCTGAAAAAGAACACTACATGGGATGACTGGGGTGCTGAATATGGGGCAATCTGGTTACCCATTTTGATCAGTATCCACCCTTAATGTAAGAGATTACACGAAGATGGTGAACTGTCTTTAGAAAATGTTAGAGCAACAGCAGGTGAAGATTCTCCTCCTCCATACAAAGGGATGTATTGGAAAAGAAAAATCACTATATATAAATAGAGAGAGAGAGAGACAGAGTGCAAGTGGGCTGCGGGGTGGGGGGGGGCAGAGAGAGCGGGGAGACACAGAATCTAAAGCAGGCTCCAGGCTCTGAACTGTCAGCACAGAGCCCAATGCAGGGCTCTAACTAACTGACTGTGAGATCATGACCTGAGCTAAAGTCAGACACTTAATGAACTGAACCATTCAGGTGCCTCAAGTTTGTACATACAGTATAATATTAGTGTCAGGTGTACACTACAGTGATTCAACACTTCCATACAACCTGGGGCTCATCACAAGTGCACTCCTTGGGGCATATGGATGGCTCAGTTGGTTAAACTTCTGACTGACTCTGGATTTTGGCTCAGGTTCTCATGGTTGGTGAGATTGAGCCCCAAGTCAGGTTCCATGCCGACAGAATGGAGCCTGCTTGAGACTCTCACTCTCCTCTCTCTCTGCCCGTCCCCTGCTCTCTCTCTTTCTCAAAATAAACTTTAAAAAAAAAAGATTAAAAAAAACGCAAGTGCTCTCCTTAATCTCCATCACCTATTTAACGCATCTCCCAACCCACTTCCCCTCTAGTAACCATCAGTTTATTCTTTATAGTTAAGACTCTGTTTCTTGGATTGCCTTACTCTTTCTCTTTTATTTCCCTTTGTTCATTTGTTTGTTTCTTAAATTCCACATGAGTGAAATCATATGGTATTTGTTTTTCTCTAATAGGCTTATTTCCCTTAGTATAATACTCTCTAGCTCCATCCATGTCATTGCAAATAGCAACATTTATATATGTTTTATACACACACACACACACACACACACACACCTCCTTTATCCATTCATCAGTTCATGACTAAAAAATATGCAGAAAACATGAATAGACATTTTTTGAAAGAAGACATACAGATGGCCAAGAGACACATGAAAAGATTCTCAACATCACTGATCATCAGGGAAATAAAAATAAAAACTACAATGAAATATCACCTCATACCTGGTAGAATGGCTAAAATCAACAACACAAGAAATGAGGGATTGGCGAGGATATGGAGAAAGGGGAACCCTCTTGCATTGTTGGTGGGAATGCAAACTGATGCAGCCACCCTGGAAAACAGTGTGGAGGTTACTCAAAACATTAAAAAAAGGAGGAGGAGGAGTTAAGATGGCAGAGTAGTAAGGGAACTTTGGGCTTGCCTTATCCCTTGAACACAGGTAGGGCAACATCAAATAATTTTGAACACCTAGGAAATCAATTGGAGGATTAAGAGAACAATCTATGTATCTTGAGGTAGAAAACATAGCAGACACAGGTGCAGAGACATGAACTGAGGGACAGAAAGCCATGGTGTTGTGGAATGGAGGGAGCTCTTTTCGTGGAGAGGAAAAAGAGAGATGGGGAGTGAGAGTAGATGGTTGGGTTTGCACAAGAAAGTCACTCCTCCAAAACCAATGAATGGGGAATCGGGAGGAACTATCACAAGTTACTACAAACAGTGGAGTTCAGATTCTGAGGTTTTGAAGGTCCACACCATTCAGCCATTCACCGGAGTAAATCTAACAGGCAGCTGTGCCCCTGGGGAGAAGGAGGGTGGAGTTCTGGGAAGAGACTGTGGACAGCGAGTTGTGGGGTTCCCCTGGATTACACTGTGAGAGAACATTCCCCTTCCTGGAGTGCAGTTGGGAGAGGGTATATTGCCTCTCCAAGGACAAAGGTCCAGCTGGCACTCTTGAGTGGCAATTCAATAGCAAGGGACAGAGGCTCACAGAAGGCAGCCTCTGGTTGCAGCTTTCCATTGGGCTTCAACATAAGCTCTAGGCACCTATGTGGGCATTCAGCTGTCTTTCTGGGACAGAATGATACCAGGCACAGCACTTCAAGGTTCTCCCCTAGAGGAGGGCAGTGGGTCTGGACCTTGTTAAGTTCTTCAAGATTTGGAGTTTTGAATCCCATCTGCGCACCAGAGATAAAACACAGGAGAGCTTTGGTAGGTGGCAGGTTGATGGCATGGGCACAGAAAGGTTGAGGGCAAGGATCTGATGGGAGTGTGGAACAAAAGATGTGAGGTTGTTCACTTTTCTGTGAGGAGTCCCTGAACAGCAGGGTGAGAGAGAACAGGGTGACACCATCCTCCCCACAGTCCACCGAAACGGTTGACACAGCACCCCTAGTGGAGGCTGGGGGCACTTACACTAAACCCCTCCCCCCCCACCCCCGTGCTTGGCAGGGACACCTTTACTAGGACAAGTCTGACTGTGAGCCAGCACAGTGGGCCTCCCCCACAGAGGACCAAGAAAGGCACCCTGCATGCAAAAAGTCTACTGATCAGAGTACCCCAAGGCATCAGCTTCAGTTCTGGTGGAAATAGGACCAGGCTTTCTTCTTTTTTTTCTTTATTGGAATTAGGCTTCCAGTTTTTTGTTCATTTGTTTGTTTTTCATTTTCTTTTCTCATTTTTTGGATCAGGCTTTTTTTTTCCTGTTTTTCTTTGGAGTCAGGATTATAGTTTTTTTTGTTTGCTTTTTCTTGTTGTTGTTACTTCTCCTTTCCTCCTTTTTTGGATAAGGCTTTTTTTTTTTTTTAATCAGGCTTGTTTTAACAAACAAATCAAAGCGTATCTAGTTAAAGGTCCAAATGCACCCTACTGAAAGGAGGAACTCTGCAGAGGACTGACTTAGGGGAAAGAGTAGCCAAATCACAACAGCAGAGTGCACACAGCATACACCAGAAACACTTCTTGAAGCACCAGGCCCTGGACAGTGTATAGCCCCTTTGTAATATACCATTACTCTCAAGACCAGGAAACAAAACACCTTTCATAACATGAAAAAGACAGAAACCTAGAGAAAATGACAAGATGGAGGAATTCTCCCCAAAAGAAAGATCAAGAAGAAACCACAGCCAGGGATTTGTTTAAAACAGATATAAACAATGTATCTGAACAAAAATTTAGAACAACAGTCATAAGAATACTAGCTGGGCTTGAATAAAGCACACAGGACACCAGAGAAAACCTTGTGGCAGAGATAAAAGACCTGAAAACTAGTCAGGTCAAAATTTTAAAAATTCTGTTAACTAAGATGTAAAACCAACTGGATGCAATCATGAGGATGGAAGAGTCAGAGGAATGAACAGGTAATATAGAAGACAAAATTATGGAAAATAATGAAGCTGAAAAGAAGAGAAACAAGAACTATTAGATCATGAATATACTATTTTGGAACTCAGCAATTCCATAAAGCACAATAATATCTGCATCATGGGAGTTCCAGAAGAAGAGCGGGAAAAGGGGGCAGAAGGTTTATTTGAACAATTTATACCTGAGAACTTCACTAATTTGGGGAAGGAAACAAGCATTAAAATCCAAAAGACACAGAGAAGTCCCTTCAAAATCAGCAAAAATAAGTCAACACCATAGCATATCATAGTGAAACTTATGAAATACAAAGATAAAGAGAGAATTCTGAAAGCAGCTATGGACAAGAGGTCCTTAGCCTACAAGGGTAGACACATAAGGTTAGCAGAAGACCTGTCCACAGAAAGTTGGTGGGACAAAAAAGAGTGGCATGATATATTCAATGTGCTAAATGGGAAAAATAATCCCCAAGAACCCTTTATCCAGCAAGGTTGTCATTCAGAATAGACAGAGAGATAAATAGTATCCAAGATAGGCAAAAACTAAAGGAGTTCGTGAACACTAAACCCGTTCTGTAAGAATTATCAAAGGGGAATCTTTGAGTGGGAAAGAGAGACCAAAAGCAACAAAGACTATAAAGGAACAGAGACAATCTACAGGTGTCTACCTGTAAAGTAATACAGGTAATACAATGGCACTAAATTCATATCTATCAATAATTAAGCTGAGTATAAATGGACTAAATGTTCCAATCAAAAGATATAGGATATTAGAATGGATAAAAATAAAAAGACCCATATGCTGCCTACAAGAGACTCATTTAGATCCAAAGACACCTGCAGACTGAAAGTGAGAGGATGGAGAACCATTTATCATGAAAATGGACTACAAAAGAAAGCTGGAGTAGCCATACTTCTATTAGACAAACTAGGTTTTGAACCTAAGACTGTAATAAGAGATAGAGAAAGGCATATCATAATAAAGAGTCTATCCAACAAGAATATATAACAATTGAAAATATTTATGACCCTAACCTGACAGAAGCCAAATATATAAATCAATTAATAACAAGCATCAAGAGGGGGCACCTGGGTGGCTCAGCTGGTTAAGCATCCAACTTCAGCTCAGATCATGATCTTGTGGTTCATGGGTTTGAGCCCCACATTGGGCTCTGTGCTGTCAGCTCAGAGCCTGGAGCCTACTTCAGATTCTGTCTCCCTCTCTCCCTGCCCCTCCCCCCTCCTTCTCTCTCAAAAATAAACAAACATTAAAAAAAACTAAAAGAAAAAATAACAAGCATGAAGAAACTTATTGCTAATAACACAATAATAGTAGGGGACTTTAACACCCCACTTACAACAATTAACAGATTATCTAAGCAGAAGATCAACAAGGAAACAATGACGTTGAATGACACACTGTACCAAATGAACTGAACAGATATATTCAGAGCATTTCATCCTAAAGCAGCAAAATACATATTATTTCTAGTGCACAAGGAACACTCTCCAGAATAGATCACATAATGGGTCACAAATCAGCCCTCAATGAGCACCAAAAGACTGAGATCATACCATACATATTTTCAGACCTCAGTGCTATGAAACTTGAAATCAACCACAAGGTAAAATTTGAAAAGACCACAAATAAATGGAGGTTAAGAACATCATAGTAAAGAATGAATGGGTTAATCAGGAAATTAAAGAATAAATAAAAAATACTTGGGAGCATATAAAAATGAAAAAACAGTAGTCTAAAACCTTTGGGAAGAAGCAAAGGCAGTCATAAGAGGGAAGAATATTGCAATACAGGTCTTAATCAAGAGGCAAGAAAAATCTCAAATATACAACCTAACCTTACACCTAAAGGAGCTGGAAAAAAGAACAGCAAATAAAGCCCCAAACCAGCAGAAAAGGGGAAAATAATAAAGATTAGATATGGAAATCAAAAACACAGGGGAACACATCAATGAAACTAGGAGCAGTTTCTTTGAAATAATTAAACAAAATTGATAAGCCTCTAGCCAGACTTTTCAAAATGAAAAGATGGGGCACCTGGGTGGCTCAGTCCATTAAGTGGCTGACTTCAGCTCAGGTCATGATCTCATGGTTTGTGAGTCTGAGCCCAGCATCAGGCTCAGTGCTGACAGCTCAGAGCCTGGAGCCTGCTTCCAATTCTGTGTTTCCCCTCTCTCTCTCTCCCTCCTGCTCTCATGCTGTCTGTCTCTCAAAACTGAATAAACATTAAAAAAAAAAATAAAGAAAAGACAAAGGAACCAAATAAATAAAATCATGAAGGAAAGAGGAGAGATCGCAACCAACAACATAGAAATACACACAATTGTAAGAAAGTATTATGAGCAATTATATACCAACATTGAGCAATCTGGAAGAAACACATAACCAAAACTGAAACAGGAAAAAATAGAAAAATTTAAGAGACCCATAACCAGCAACGAAATTGGATCAGTAATCAAAAATCTCCCAACAAACAAGAGTCCAGGGCCAGGTGACTTCCCAGGGGAATTCTACCAAACATTTAAAGAATAGTGAATACCTATTCTTTTGAAACTCTTCCAAGAAATAGAAATGGAAGGAAAACATCCAAACTCATTCTAAGAGGCCAGCATTACCTTGATTCCAAAACTAGACAAAGACCCCATTAAAACAGAATTATAGAGCAATATCCCCGATGAACATGGATACAAAAATTATCAACAAGACACTAGCAAATCAAATCCAGCAATACATTAAAAGAAATATTCACCATGATCAGGTGGGATTTATTTCTGAGCTTCAGGGGTAGTTCAGTGTCCACAAATCAATCAACGTGATACACCACATTAATAAAAGAAAGGATAAGAACCACATGATCCTCTTAATAGATGCAGAAAAAGCATTTGATAAAATACAGCATCTTTTCTTGATAAAAACCCTCAAGAAAGTAGGGATAGAAGGAACATACCTCAACACCAAAAAAAAGGCCATATATGAAAGACCCACAGCTAATATCATCCTCAATGGGGAAAAACTGAGAGCTTTCCCCCTACGGTCAGGAACGTGACCGGGATGTCCACGCACCAATGTTGTTCAACATACTACTGGAAGTCCTAGCCTCAGCAATCAGACAACAAAAAGAAATAAAAAGCATCCAAATGGCAAGGAAAAGGTCAAACTTTCAGTCTCTGCAGATGACATGATACTCTCTGTGGAAAACCTGGAAGACTCGACCAAAAAACTACTAGACCTGACACATGAATTCAGCAAAGTCACAGGATATAAAAATCAATACACAGAAATCAGTTGCATTTCTATACACCCATAATGAAGCAGCAGAAAGAGAAAGCAAGGAATTGATCCCATTTACAATTGTACCAAATATCATAAGACACCTTAGAATAAACCTAAATAAGAGGTAAAGAAGTCATCTGAAAACTGTAGAATACTCATGAAAGAAATTGAAGAAGACACGAAGAAATGGAAAAACATTCCATGCTCATAGGTCAGAAGAACCAACATTGTTAAAATGTCAATACTCCCCAAGCAATCTACATATTCAGTTCAATCTCTGTCAAAATAACACCAGCATTCTTCACAGAGCTAGAACAAACAATTCGCAAATTTGTATCGAATCAGAGAAGACCTTGAGTAGCCAAAGCCATGTTGAAACAGCAAAGCAAAGCAAAGCAGGAGGCATTACAATTCTGGACTGCAAGCTGCATTACAAAGCTGTAATTATCAAGACAGTATGGTACTGACACAAAATCAGACACATAGATCAGTGGAACAGAATAGAGAACCCAGAAATGGACCCACAACTGTATGGTAACTCATCTTCAACAAAGCAGGAAAGAATATGCAATGGAAAAAAAGAGTCTCTTCAAAAAAATGGTGTTGGGAAAACTGGACAGTGACATGCAGAAGAATGAAAATGAACCACTTTCCTACACCATACACAAAAATAAATTCAAAATGGATGAAAGACCTAAATATGAGACAGGAAACCATCAAAATCCTAGCAGAGAACACAGGCAACAATTTTTGCCTCAGTCGCAGCAATTTTTTGCTCAACACATCTCCAAAGGCAAGGGAAATAAAAACAAAAATGAACTATTGGGACCTCATCAAGATAAAAAGCTTCTGCACTGCAAAAGAGACAACAAAATTAAAATTCAACCAACAGAATGGGAAAAGATATTTGCCAAAGCAAAAATCTTTAAAAGTCCTACAAAATATCTACATGTCCCCATTATTTCTCTGACCTCTTCTTCTAATATCTTCGCTACTGGTCACTCTGCTGTAATCATACTGACCCTCTTGATTTCCTTCCAATGTACCATCAATACTTGTATTTTTGGGACTTTGCCTTAATTGTGTTTTCCCCAAGGATACATTTCCCCTAATAACTACATCACTGATAATCACCTCTTTCAATTACACTTTCACAATGAGGCCCACCCTCACCATCATATTTAAAATTGTAGCCCACCTTTTCATCCTGGCACCCTTGACACCCTTTAACCTGGTTTGCTTTTACTTTTCTACATAGCACTTATTACCTTCTAACATATTATACCATTTACTTATTTGTGATGTTTATGGTCTGTTTTCTGACTCTAGAATCTAAGAACCTGGTATAAAGAATAAATATTTATTGAATAAATAAATAAGTGGTATTTAAAATGGATATTATAATATCTAATGTCTAAACTAAAGTTTTAAGAGACAAAATGGAGATTTCATAAAGCATAAGAGACTCTTAAAAACTGAGAACAAACTGAGGGTTGATGGGGGGTGGGAGGGAGGGAAGGGTGGGTGATGGGTATTGAGGAGCTCATTTTGGGATGAGCACTGGGTGTTGTATGGAAACCAATTTTACAATAAACTTCATATATTGAAAAAATAAATGGTTTTTAATTGAAAAAAAGAACTTTAGATATGAGAATTTTCTTATCAAGGGTCATTTGAAATTTATTAGTTAGGGGACCACATATCTTTTTATTTATAACAATAATTTCTCTTAAAATACAGTATATACTCTAACCTCCTAGTATCTGTATTGTCCAAATCATTGAATTATTGTTGTTATTTAGTAGATTGCTTTTAATTAATCTTTTTTTTTCTCTAGCTCATTGGACCATAGAAAGCAGTATCCTTGCTGAAATGCCTTTTTGCACTTTGTGGGTCACTGAGTAATCAATTCAGTGTTCACTCAGGCTTGATATCCAACATCCCTCAAAAACTTCTATGCATTCCCTTTCCTCAGTTTACAATTATCTGAGAAAAGCCTTTCTGGGGAAGGACTGGAGAAGTTCTCTGTTATTTACTTGGTATTCTATGGCAATGTCCTTCTTCAAGGGATCCAGCTTCTTTGTGGTTTATATGTTTTTTGCTTTTTGTTTTTTAAACAAATTAGCGTGCATCTCCTGTAGTCCAATACAGTAAGATTCAGCCTTATTCATTCTCCTTCAATACTGTATAGTGCTTAGCTCACTGTTGGAGTTTTGTTATTCATCTTTAAGATAGAAAAAATGAAAACGTTAACATTTAAAATTTGTCTTGGGGCGCCTGGGTGGCTCAGTCAGTTAAGCTTCTGACTTTGGCTCAGGTCACGGTCTCGCAGCCCCTGCGTGGGGTTCTGTGCTGACAACTCAGAGCCTGGAGCCTGCTTCAGATTCTGTGTCTTCCTCTCTCTCTGCTCCTCCCCCGCTCATGCTCTGCCTCTTTGTCTCTCAAAAATGAATAAATGTTGAAAAAATTAAAAAATTAGAGGTGCCTGGGTGACTTAGTCACTTAAGTGGCCAACTTCAACTCAGGTCATGATCTTGTGGTTTACAAGTTTGAGCTCTGCATTGGGATCTGTGCTGACAGCTCAGTTTGCAGCCTGCTTCAGATTCTGTGTTTCCGTCTCTCTCTCTCTCTGCCCCTCCCCTGCTCACGCTCTCTCTCTTTGTCAAAAATAAATTCTTAAAAATTTTTAATTAAAAAAATTAAAAAATAAAACTTGTCTTAAAGACCTTGTCTATAAGGAATGTCACTCTTATAAGGAAAAGTTAATGCATAAATACAAATGACATAAATTTCACTTTATGATGTTGAATTTTATGAGTTGTTACATTAAATCGAGTTTTAGTTCTTTCTAATGACAGTCAAGAAAATGTACTTTGCATTTGCTGTTCTTCTGCTTTCTGTGAACCCATTTGTGTTCTTCCTTTCTTCCTCATTTTTTATTTTATAAATACATGAGCACCAAATATGCACTGACTATAGGCTAAGCATGGTGCTAGGCTTGAAGAACACTGGTAAGTCCTGGAATGTTGAAACACATCTGGACAAAAACATTCTTTCCCATACATTCAGCAGGTTGGCAATCAATTTCTGCAGCAGACACTTGTACAAACAGAATCCTTGAATGGAGTGGGGACCACATGTCTGAGAGACTAGTGATGCTTTAGATGAGATACATAAGGTTTAGCTATTTTGTTTTATATTACTGCATAATGCATGACAATTAACAACCAGCCAACAAAGAGAAATACACACACTAAACTGTGAGAAGAACATTTTATAAACAGCCTGCATACCTCTGTCTATATGCTTGAGTGCAGGCAAACACACCCAGAGGAGAATTCCATAATTACCAATGAACTGCATTCAAAGATGGATCCAGGAATGAGCCAATTAGAATTGCAGAAGAAAAACACATATAGAGAACACAAATATAGGAAATATTTTGCTTAAGTTTTCTCCTTTGTTTTGGCCAGATGAAGCAAACTAATAAATCCAACATGTATACTTTTTATTAATATAAAATTATGGGGGTTTGACCCATAAATTAATGGACAAGAAATATTTTATTTTAAATATTTTAACTTTATTTATTTTGAGAGAGAGAGAGAGAGAGAGAGAGTGCAAGTGGGGGAGGAGCTGAGAAAGAGGGAGAAAGAGAATACCAAGCAGGCTCCACGCTGTCAGCACAGAGCTCAACATGGGGCTTGCTTGATCCCACAAACTGTGAGATCATGACCTGAGCTGAAACCAAGAGTCAGACGTTTAACCAACTGAGTCACCCAGGTGCTCCAACAAGAAATATTTTAAAACTATAATTTTGAATTGGCATTGTGATTGGCAGTATGGCAGTCCCCAAAAATGTCCATGTCCTAATCCTGAGTACCTTTAAATATGTTATATTACATGGCAAATGAGACTTTGCAGATGTGATGAAATAAGGCCATGAAATAAGGATATTTACTGGATTATACAGGTAGCCCGGATTTGATCAAAGCGGTTCTTAAAAACAGAATTTTCTCTGGTTGGAAGCAGCACAACAGACACTAAAGAGAGGTGACAAAAGAAGGAATCAGAAGAGAATTAAATGTGAGAATGATTCAGCATGATTTTGCTGGTTTTAAAATGCAGTAGCCACATGCAAGACCTACGGAGAAGCTTCTAAAAACTAAGGGAAGCCCATGGCTGACAGCCAGCAAAGGAGCAAGAATCTCAATCCTAATCTGCAAGAAACTGAATTCTCCTCCAACCTAAATGAGCTTGGAATGAGCTTATTCCCAGAGTCTTCTGGTAATAGTTCAGCTGGCCAACACCTTAATTTTGACCTTGTGAAACATGGAGCAGAGAAACTAGTGTGAAATAGATTTGTGTTTTTTTAAGTTGCAACAATAGACACCAATTCATTAGTATTTCCAAGACACCTAGCTTGAAAGAGTTCCAAATATTCAACTTTCTGTCAATTTCGGGGGGGGGGGGTGGGTCTTATAATCTCTTTATAGTAGAGATAAAGGCTTATTGAACATCTATGTCCCTAGACAAGCTCATAAAGCTTTGATTTAACCTGTATCATGCTTTTAAGCATAGCACTTGTATTTTAATCATGTCTATCCATTCTGTATACCATTATTTCTGTCAATAAATTCATATCAAGTCTCAACACATCTTTTTCTCTTGAGACCAACAGTTTTTCTGAAAAAGGCATTGGAGAGCATCGTGTGTGTTGGAAACCTGCTTGGATAGTAACTCATGAATTCAAAAAGAATTTCACTAGAGGGTATATTCTCTCAGTGTTCTGAATAGAACAATAAGGGGGTAATTACTTTTGCATGAGAAATTAATCCCTTGATAGTTTATTAATTAGATATTTATTAACAATCTATTGCATGCTAGGAGTTACCTTAAGGATTGTGGAAACAGAGATGTATTAAAGATCCTGTTCATGGTCTTTGCCTTCACGGAAGTTACAGTCCAGATGACAGACACATACAAAGAATAAAAATGTAGGAGAAGGAGTTTATTAGTCTCTTGGGATTGCTCATGGAAGCCTTCTCAGAAGAGATGGTTATTAAACTCAGACTGAAGGCTCATAGAGGAATGACATATGGATAAAGAGGATTTGGGTTTGTTCCAGGTAAGATGTAAATCATGTTAAAGACAAGCAGGGGAGAGGGACTACAAGAAGCTCAATGTTTCTGGAGTGTAAGAGGAGGAAGTGAATGAGAAAAGAACGGATTAGTTGCAAGATGCCAGACCATGAAGAGTCTTGTGTGCTATGCAAAAGTCTTGGTAGGAGTTTAGAAATGTATAAACTAAGTTATTGTACATTTCTCTATATCTTTGAAAGAGTCTTTATATATTCATGTATGCACATGTGTACCTGTGTATATAATTGTATACATGTGTTAGTGTAAAAAGTAGATGCACACTACATTTTTGAAGGAATGTTTGGGAAAATAAAGTCAGAAAGTAAGGAGAAAAAAGGAAGAGAACAGAGTTAAAAACTGGAACCTATTTTTGAAAGGAAGTTATAGTTCCTGAATCAAAGAAACAATTCAGGGAGAAATGGGATCAGAAGCAGATTTTGATTAGGTAGACCCAATATCAAAAAGAAATGATCCAAAGTGAATCATGGGAACTGGCTCTAAATTTATTGTTTCCTGACATAATGACAATAATGTATGCAGTTTGTATGTAATCTCAGGGAATGAAAATTGCTTGTGTCCATACTCAGTAAATTTATAAAGTATTAAGTGTTCATATTAGACTCATCTAATATCTTTTTTTGGAATTTGGCATTAATATAAATGCTGTTCTATAGGAAACAATAGACATTGAAGTCAATAATCATTCTTTTCAAGCTGGTAGGCAACCACCTCATTTTTAAATATGGTAGAGTTTTATGACTTTGTCTGAATGTAAAGCTTGGCTCCAATTTATTTTAACACTTAAGTTAGATTTAGTATGCCAGAATATCAAACTATTGCTGAACAAAGTTAAAATGTCAGAATATGATGATGTATCTCATCTTACCTAAAAAAGCAAACTAAAAACAAAAATTATAGCCAGTCCAGACAGACACACTTATGTAAAATAACTTCCCTTCTTATCATTCCAAAAGCAATGATTTCTTAGTGGAAAACCTGTCATTCTCCTCGTTGGGGAGGGTTCTATAAATGTGGTGGATTACCTCAGCCTAACATTCCTGGAAAACAAAGGAGTGTTTTATTCTCTGAAGAATAAAATCTGACTGCCTCCTTTTTAATCAAGCTCCAAAACAGCTAGAATTGAGTCAATGGGCAGAACAGACACAAATGACCTTTCTTCAGTGACTTATATAATTTAATTTTAAAAGACAGTCCATGGAGAGGCTTTTTGGTTATAAAATACAATGATTTTCACTTGGGCTATTTCCCCAATTTGGCTATTATAAATAATGCTGCTATAAACATCGGGGTGCATCATCCTTTTGAATTCGTATTTTTGTATTGTTTGGGTACTTAGTAGTGCAATTGCTGAATCACAGGGTAGTTCTATTTATAACTTTTTTTTTCTTCCAAGGGTTTTATATAAAATCAAGTTAGTTAATACATGGTGTAGTATTAGTTTCAGGAGTAGAATTTAGTGATTCATCACTTACATATAACACCCAATGCTCATCACAATAAGTGCCCTCCTTAATACCCATCACCCATTTAGCCCATTCCCCCCACCCACCTCCCTCCAGCAACCCTCAGCTTGTTCTCCATATTTAAGAGTCCCTTATGATTTACCTCCCTCTGTGTTTTTATCTTATTTTATTATTCCTTCCCTTCCCCTGTGTTCATCATTTTCTTTCTTAAATTCCACATATGAGTCAAATCACATGATATTTGTCTTACTGACTTATTTTGATTAGCATAATACACTCTAGCTCCATCCACATTGTTGCAAATGGCAAGATTTCATCTTTTGATGGCTGAGTAAAATCCCATTGTATATATTTATTCCACACTTTATTGATTCATCAGTCAATGGAAATTTGGGCTTTTTACATAATTTGGCTATTATTGATAATGCTGCTATAAACTTTGGGGTGCATATGCTCCTTTGAATTAGAATTCTTATATCCTTTGGGTAAATGCCTAATAGTGCAATTTCTGGGTCATAGGATAGCTCTATTTTTAACTTTTTGAGGAGTCTCCATACTGTTTTCGAGAGTAGCAGTACCAGTTTGCATTCCCACCAACAGTGCAAAAGGGTTCCCCTTTCTTGAGGATTTTCCTCAAATGGGTCAATATGGTTACAGCAGAGTGACCAGTGGCAAAGATAGTAGAAGATGAGGTCAGAGAGGTAATGGAGAGGTCAGATCATGTAGATACTTTCTGGACTTTTAAAGACCTGTGTTTGTCTGAGGGAAACAGGGATCCATGATTAGATATTGAGCAAAAAAAAGAGCCATGATCTAACTTATGCTTTCAAAGGATGTCCTTGAATTTGGTTTTTGTAATGAATTGCAAAGGGACAAAGATAGAAGGAGGGAAACTGGTTTGGAAGCCACTATAACTATTCATATGAAAAAATGATAATAGTTCAGACCCTAGCAATAGAAAAGGAAGTTGTAGGAAGTAGTTATGTTACATGTATTTTGTGGCTTATCCCAATAGGATTTCCTGATGTCTACTGAGCATGAGAGGAGGGGGCTCAAGGACTCAAGTTCTAGTCTAAGCACCTTGAAAGATGTTATTAACTAAAATGGGGAAGGCTGCAAGTAGAATAGATATGGGGCAAAAAACCAAGAGTTTGGTTTTAGACATGTTGAGCGGGACATGTCCACTAAACATCCAAGTAGTGAGGGCAGATAGGTAGTTGTATATTTGACTTTGGAATTCTAGAGTGAAGTTTGGTCTAGAAATACAAATTTAGAAGCCTTCAGCCTGTAGTTGACATTTAAAGACATGGGATAGAATGAGAGTCAGGAGTCAGGAGTCAACATACATGAAGAAGAGAACAGACATTCAGTACTCCAGCATTAAGAGATTGGAATGATAAGGAGAGACTGACTCATGACTGAGAAAGAACAGCCAATAAGACCAAAGGGAGGCGGGGGGGCAAGGGGAAGTATTTTGGGAACTGGAAGTCAAGTGAAGGAAATTCTTTTTTTAAGAAAAATAGAATGACAACTGTGATAGGTCACATAAAGTGAGAAATTCAAGTTGACTATACTTTTAGTAGTGTGGGAGATTATTGGTGACATGAGGAAAAGTAATTTCAGAGGATCAAGGACAGTGAAAGCTTGACTTGAATGAGTTTAAGACAATGAGAGGTGAAGAGTGAAGATACTAAAAATAAAGGGATATTTTTTATACCTTTGTAGTACACTTTAATATTTGACCATATAAAATTTAAATCCAAGTTAGTTAACATACAGTATAATAATGGTTTCAGGAATAGAATTCGGTGGTTCATCACTTACATACAACACCCAGTGCTCATCCCAACAAGTGCTCTCCTTAGTACCCATCGCCCATTTAGCCCATCCCCTCACCCAACACCTCTTCAAACAACCCTCAATTGTTCTCTGTATTTAAGAGTCTCATATGACTTGCCTCCCTCTGTTTCTATCTTATTTTTCCTTCCCTTCCCCTATTTCATCTTTTTGTTTCTTAAATTTCACATATGAGTGAAATCATGATACTTATATTTCTCTGATTGATTTCACTTAACATAGTACATTCTAGCTCCATCCACATTGTTGCAAAAGGCAAGATTTCATTATTTTTGATCACCAAGTAATATTCCATTGTGAATATTGATTCTACATCTTCTTTATCCATTCATCAGTGAATGGACATTGTGGCTTTTCCATAATTTGGCTACTGTTGATAGTGCGTCTATAAACATTGAGCTGCATGTGCCCCTTCAAATAACTACTTTGAATCCTTTGGATAAATACCTACTGGTGAAATTGCTAGGTTGTAGGGTATCACTACTTTTAATATTTTGAAGAAACTCCATACTGTTTTCCAGAGTGACTGCATACTCACCAATAGTGCAAAAGGGTTCCCCTTTCTCTGCATCCTAGCCAACATCTGTTGTTTCCTGTGCTATTAATTTTAGCCATTCTGACAGGTGTGAGGTGGTATCTCAGTGTGGTTTTGAATTGTATTTCCCTGATGATGACTGATGTGAGCATCTTTTCATGTGTCGTTAGCCATCTGAATGTCTTCTTTGGGAAAGTGTTCATGTATTTTGCTCAGTTCTTCACTGTATTCTTTGTTTTTGGGGTGTTAGTTTGAGAAGTTCTTTATAGATTTCGGATACTAACTCTTCATCTGATAATGCCATTTGCAAGTATCTTCTCCTATTCCATAGGTTGCTTTTCGTTTTGTTGACTGTTTCCTTCACTGTGCAGAAGCTTTCAATCTTGATGAGGTCCCAGGAGTTCACTTTTGCTTTTGTTTCCCTTGTCTCTGGCGACATGTCTAATAAGAAGGTGCTAAGGCCAAGATCAAAGGAGTTGTTGCCCGTGTTCTCTGCTAGGATTTTGATGGTTTCCTGTCTCATATTTAGGTCTTTCATCCATTTTGAATTTATTTTTGTGTATGGTGTAGGAAAGTGGTTCATTTTCATTCTTCTGCATGTCACTGTCCAGTTTTCCCAACACCATTTTTTTGAAGAGACTCTTTTTTTCCATTGCATATTCTTTCCTGCTTTGTTGAAGATGAGTTACCATACAGTTGTGGGTCCATTTCTGGGTTCTCTATTCTGTTCCACTGATCTATGTGTCTGATTTTGTGTCAGTACCATACTGTCTTGATAATTACAGCTTTGTAATGCAGCTTGCAGTCCAGAATTGTAATGCCTCCTGCTTTGCTTTGCTTTGCTGTTTCAACATGGCTTTGGCTACTCAAGGTCTTCTCTGATTCGATACAAATTTGCGAATTGTTTGTTCTAGCTCTGTGAAGAATGCTGGTGTTATTTTGACAGAGATTGAACTGAATATGTAGATTGCTTGGGGAGTATTGACATTTTAACAATGTTGGTTCTTCTGACCTATGAGCATGGAATGTTTTTCCATTTCTTCGTGTCTTCTTCAATTTCTTTCATGAGTATTCTACAGTTTTCAGATGACTTCTTTACCTCTTATTTAGGTTTATTCTAAGGTGTCTTATGATATTTGGTACAATTGTAAATGGGATCAATTCCTTGCTTTCTCTTTCTGCTGCTTCATTATGGGTGTATAGAAATGCAACTGATTTCTGTGTATTGATTTTTATATCCTGTGACTTTGCTGAATTCATGTGTCAGGTCTAGTAGTTTTTTGGTCGAGTCTTCCAGGTTTTCCACAGAGAGTATCATGTCATCTGCAGAGACTGAAAGTTTGACCTTTTCCTTGCCATTTGGATGCTTTTTATTTCTTTTTGTTGTCTGATTGCTGAGGCTAGGACTTCCAGTAGTATGTTGAACAACATTGGTGCGTGGACATCCCGGTCACGTTCCTGACCGTAGGGGGAAAGCTCTCAGTTTTTCCCCATTGAGGATGATATTAGCTGTGGGTCTTTCATATATGGCCTTTTTGGTGTTGAGGTATGTTCCTTCTATCCCTACTTTCTTGAGGGTTTTTATCAAGAAAAGATGCTGTATTTTATCAAATGCTTTTTCTGCATCTATTAAGAGGATCATGTGGTTCTTATCCTTTCTTTTATTAATGTGGTGTATCACGTTGATTGATTTGTGGACACTGAACTACCCCTGAAGCTCAGAAATAAATCCCACCTGATCATGGTGAATATTTCTTTTTTAAAAAAACATTTATTTATTTTTGAGAGAGAGAGAGACAGAGCAGGAACAGGGGAGGGTCAGAGAGAGAGGGAGACACAGAATCTGAAACAGGCTCCAGGCTCTGAGCTGTCAGCACAGAGCCTGACACGGGGCTCGAACTCACAGACCGCGAGATCATGACCTGAGCTGAAGTCGGCCATTTAACCAACTGAGCCACCCAGGTGCCCCTGAATATTTCTTTTAATGTATTGCTGGATTTGATTTGCTAGTGTCTTGTTGATAATTTTTGTAACCATGTTCATCAGGGATATTGGTCTATAATTCTGTTTTAATGGGGTGTTTGCCTGGTTTTGGAATCAAGGTAATGCTGGCCTCATAGAATGGGTTTGGAAATTTTCCTTCCATTTCTATAAAAATAAAGGAATCTTTCAAGAAGTTTCAAGAAGGTATTTTTGCTGCAAAGGGGGGGGGGCTAAAAATAAAGGATCTATGGAGGGGTATAGAGGAAAACAATTGAACAAATAAGGGGCACATCATCAGTGCCCCCCACAAAAGATGTAAAAGCCCTTGCATCTGGATTACACTGACTTAGTTATTTAAAATAACAAAGGTTCTTTTTTCTCCATTCTTCCATTGATAGGCATTTGTTTCCATATCTTGGGTATTGGAAATAATGCTGCAATAAACATGAGAGGGCAGATATCACTTCAAAATACTATTTTCCTTTCCTTTGGGTATATACCCAATAGTGGAATTGCTGGATTGTGGGGTAGATGTATTTTTAATTTTTTTGAGGAATATCCATATTGTGTTGGTTAGTAGTTGGACAAATTTATATATGCTCCAATAGCGTATAGGGTTTTCTTTTCACCACATCCTTGCCAACACCTTTTGTTTCAATTTCTTAATGATAGCCATTCTAATGATTTTGAGGTAATATCTCATTTTTGTTTTGATTTGCAATTCCCTGATGATTGCTGATATGGAGAATTTTTCTTAGGTCTTTGGCCATTTTGATATCCTTGAAGTAGGATAATGTCTACTTAGGAAGTAGAAAAATGTCTACTTAGTTGTTCTGCCCATTTTTTAGTCACATTGTGGGTTGTTTATTTTTGTTGTTGTTTTTAAGTTGTGTGAGTTCCTTATGTATTTTGGATATTAACCCCTTATGTAATATATAGTTTACAGAAATTTTTTCCATTATGTAGGTTGCCTTTTCATTTTGCTATTTTTGCTGTGTGGAAGCTTTTAAGCTTGATGTAGTCCTATATGTTAATTTTGCTTTTGTTTGTGCTTTTGGTATTATGTAAAAAAAAAAATCCTCACCAAGACCAATGTCGACGAGCTTCCTCCCTATATTTTCTTCTAGGAGTTTTGTGGTATCAGGCCTCATGTTTAAGTTTGCGATTCGTTTCAAGTTAACTTTTATGAGTGGTGTGAGATAAAGGTCTAATTTCATTGTTCTGCATGTGTTTCTTCAGTTTTTCCAGTAGCATTTGTTGAAGAGACTATCCTTTCCCCATTGGGTATCCTTTGCTTTCTTGTCAAGTATTAGTTGACTGTATATGCTGGAATTTAATTCTAGGTTGTCTATTCTGGTTTCATCAGTTTATTCATCTATTTTTGTGCCAATACCATACTGTTTTTATTACTATGGTTTTGTAGTATAGTTTGAAATCAGGAATGATAATACCTCCAGCATTGTTCTTTTTTCTCAGGATTACTTTGGCTATTCAGTGTCTTTTATGATTCCACACAAATTTTAGTGTTGTATTTTCCATTTCTGTGAAGATACCTTTGGTGTTTTTGTGGAAACTGTGTCGAGTCTCTGGATGTCTTTGGGTAGTACAGACACTCTAACATATTAATTCCTCCAACCCATGATCACAAATGTCTTTCTTTTTGTATGTGTGTCTTTTTAAATTTTTTTAAGTAAAGCCCTACTATATTTTTTATTGCATAGATCTTTCATTTCCTTTGTTAAATTTATTCCTAAGTATTTTATTGATTTTTTTATTTTAAAGTGCACTATTTTTTTTAGTTTTTATTAAATTCCAGTTAGTTAACATGCAGTGTAATAATAGATTCAGGTATACAGTTTTGTGATCCAACACATACAACACCTGTTGCTCATCACAACAAGTACACTTCTTATTTCCCATCACCTATTTAACCCATTCCCCCCACCCACTGCCCCTCGAACTTGAGTCTATTTCTTGGATTGTCTCTCTTTTTCCCCTATGATCATTTGTCTTGTTTCTTAAACTACACATATGAGTGAAATCATATGGTATTTGTCTCTCCCTAACTTGTTTCACTTAGAATAATGAACTTTAGTTCTATCCATGTCATTGCAAGTGGCAAGGCTTCACTCTTTTTGATGGCTAAGTAATATTCCATTCATATATATGTACACACACACACACATACATACGTACATACAACATCCTCTTTATCCATTCATCAGTCTATGGATATTTGGGCTCTTTCCATAATTTGACTACTATAGATAGTGATAGTATAAACAGCAGGGTGCATGTATCCTTTTGAATTAGCATTTTTTGCATTCTTTGGGTAAAGTGCAGTAATTTTTGTCAAAGTATTCTTTCCAAGAGTTTTAAAAAATACACATATTTTTATTTTATAAACTTCAGGTCCCTAAAAATCATAACTTTTACCTGTTACTTGGTCTATGAAAATTGTGGTCTCTTAATGTATTATTTCATTTTTTCTATCTTCTTTAGCCATACTTATAGTTGACTCTTTGCTACTGTAAATTCTTTCTGGAACAAGGTAGTGAAAAAACACAAATTAAATAAATGCACTTGGTTCTATTAAACCCTTCCTTTCTTCCTTTCTTCTTTCCATTCTTATTTCACCTACATTTGTCAAATGAACAATATGTTCCAGGCACTACAATATACAAAGGAAGAGAGGATTTTTTTTTTTTTTTTTGGAAAGGGGAAGACAATTATAGCCTCACTCATTTCTCCTAGCTGGAGTACAGCAAGGGTTAAGCACAGCAAAAGGATCCAGTAAACACTAAGTATAAGTGGAGGTGAGCACAGGATGCCATTAGAGCACATTTGCACCCACGATTTCCTAGTTTCTCTCTTACTTCTGAGATTTAGATGTTCTAGCTCTATCTCACTTTCAGAGGCCACAAATTCTTCCTTTTTTCTTTTTTACTGGCACCACAACTTCACCTGCATACTTCAATTCCCACTCCTGTTCCATATCATCCATCAAGACTGTGAGCGTATACATATTCCAATCTGATTGTACAATGACGACCATTCTTAAGCTTTGCATTCTAGCTTTTGGCAGTATATTTTCCTGTAACTACTTGGGAACTTGAGAAATATAAAATGTCAATACTTATTTCCTCTTATTGCCAACTTCCTGGGTAAGATTCTTAAAACACAAAATTTGAAATGTACTTAACATCTTTGTTTTCCATGGTTTCCACTCTTCCTGTGTGTTTTTGAATTTGACCTACCCTTATATTCATTATCACCACTCACATCTATAATGTCATCGGTCCGCACCTGAATTAGCGAGAAGCCAATTTACTGGATCCTCTGTGCCTCATTTCTTTCTTCTAGTCTGAACACATATCTTACCAAGAATTCCATCATATCACTTCTTAGCTAAAAAGCAATATAGTGGGTATCGGTTTTTCATTCAGCTTTCTGATAAGCACACAATGATTTTTAGCAAGCAACATATTTGCAAGATATCTAAGAAAGAATTTAAAAGCACATTTAAAAATAGAGAATGATACTATATTTTATTATGAATGCATATATATGTGAACTGGATGGACACACACCAAACATATAATAGTGGCTGCTGTTAGAGTCAGGGAGGGAAAATCAACCAGAAGTCATAGTTTAAGCAAACAGTAGTCTTATCTATAATACCTACTTTGAAAAACTGGGAGAGAAATATAACATATAGGAGTCAAGTTATAAGGTAATTTTTAAAAATGTTTTCTATATGTTTAAACATTACATAACAAATTAATGATAACATACAACATATTAAATTCAACTTTAGATATAAACTAATAATATATAAAATTATTTTACTCCAAATACATTAGAGATTGCCAAAATGTATTTATTTAAATTACATATTTGGAAAATATTTATCACATGTATATATGTGTCTATATACACACATGTACATATACATGTTATGTGTATTCATATTTTTTAAATTATGTGTGTATATGTATACATACACACAAAATAAAAATAAACATCTCTACTGATCAGAAACAGAACCTACCTACCTGCAAAGCACTGGGAAGGGTTTGAGTCAAAGGCATGTTGGATACAATGGAATTGGAAGCAGACATTATGAATGAGACATTTGGCCTGGTGGGGTACAGGAATAAAATGTGTTCCACACAAAATTATAGGGGACCTGAGTCAGGTTTACTACTTAATGCCAAGGACTGGGGATGAGCTGTTCTGTTTATAAGAACGGGCTGAAAATAATGTTGTTCAATAGCAACCTAAGGCTGTATCTTCAACAGAATTGCAACTATGGATTGCTATTGTCATAGTCACAACAACAAAACTGCAAATTATATTGCAACCTTAACCACAAAAAAATAATGCCAAAATGCCCTTATAAGACCTAGTGCAGAAAGAGGGTTCAGGAATCCAGGTGGAAAAAATTGCAAACTATTAGAAAAGATAAGACTCTATTAAAAAAGTGTTTGTGGGGCGCCTGGGTGGCATAGTCGGTTGAGTGTCTGACTTCGGCTCAGGTCATGATCTCACAGCCTGTGAGTTCAAGCCCCATGTCAGGCTCTGTGCTGACAGCTCAGATCCTGGAGCCTGCTTTGGATTCTGTGTCTCCCCCTCTCTCTGCCCCTCCCCCACTCGTGCTCTGTCTCTCTCTCTCTGTGTCGAAAATAAATATTAAAAAAACTTTTTAAAAAGGGCTTGCAAAACAAAGTTGCAAAGCACATGAAGATTATTAGTGAAAAAAATAAGCAAAAAAATCATTGTGAATTCATTCTGGATAAAACAATTATTATAAACAGACTGACCAAAATGCATGACTCTGGAAAAGGATGAATTAGATACCTTTTTAAAAATGAAAAAAAAAGTTCTAATCTCAATAAATCAAGTGAATTCTATACTGAATACAATCAAAGAGAGAATTAGTGAAATTGTATATTGTACTGAAGAATTTATTTACAATGTACAACAGGAAGATAAGGAGACTTTAAAAATATTAAAAGTTGCTAAAATTTATGAAGAATAATTTCAGAGGCTTGAACGTATGGAGATTGACAATAGACTTCAGTTGTGTCTTTAATTGTGAAGGCAAAATAAAGGCAACTTCAGATATAAAAACTAAGAGTCTTTATTCCTATCCCCCTTAAAACCATTACTGAATTTTGGTATTACATTAGGCTATGATTAACAATAAGACAAATATTAAGCATTACATAAACACATAAGGAAAGCAAAGGTTAAACTAAACATTGGGGAACACAGACCGTGATGACATGTACTGATATATTTAATAAATTAATAACTATAAAACTAATATATTTTTGGTTTAAAAATAAGTTTGGCACAAAAACAGACACTCAGATCAATGGAACAGAATAGAGACCCCAGCAATGGACCGATAAACGTATGGCCAACTAATCTTTGACAAAGCAGGCAAGAATATCCAATGGCACAAAGACAGTCTCTTCAGCAAGTGGTGCAGGGAAAATTGGGCAACGATATGCAGAAGAATGAACCTGGACCACTTTCTTACACCATTCACAAAGATAAACTCAAAATGGATGAAAGACCTAAATGTAAGACAGGAAGCCATAAAAATCCTAGGCAAAAACCTCTTTGATGTCTCTGGATGCAAGAGAAACAAAAGCAAAAATGAACTATTCTGACCTCATCAAAATAAAAAGCTTCTGCACAGCAAAGGAAACAGTCAGCAAAACTAAAAGGCAACTGACAGAATGGGAGAAGATATCTGTAAATGATATATCACATAAAGGGTTAGTATCCAAAATCTATGAAGAACTTCTCAACCTCAACACCCAAAAAACAAAGAATCCAGTGAAGAAATGGGCAAAAGACATGAATAGACACTTCTCCAAAGAAGACATCCAGATGGCCAACCAACACATGAAAAAATGGTCCCCATCACTCATCACCATGGAAATACAAATCAAAACCACACTGAGATACCACTTCACACCTGTCAGAATGGCTAACATTAACAACTCAGGCAACAACAGATGTTGGCAAGGATGCTGAGAAAGAGGATCCCTTTTGCACTGCTGGTGGGAACGCAAACTGGTGCAGCCACTCTGGAAAACAGTATGGAGGTTCCTCAAAAAATTAAAAATAGAACTTCCCTATGACCCAGCAATTGCACTACTAGGTATTTATCTAAAGGATACAGGTATGCTGTTTCGAAGGAGCACATGCACCCCAATGTTTATAGCAGCACGATCAACAATACCCAAAGTATGGAAAGAGCCCAATGTCCAGCAACTGGTGAATGGATAAAGAAGATGTGGTGTATACACACACACACACACACACACACACACACACACACACACACAATGGAGTATTACTCAGCAGTCAAAAAGAATGAAATCTTGCCATTTGCTACTACATGGATGGAACTAGAGGATATTATGCTAAGCAAAATTAGAGAAAGACAAATATCATATGACTTTACTCATATGAGGACTTTAAGACACAAACAGTTAAACATAAGGGAAGTGAAGCAAAAATAATATAAAAACAGGGAGGGGGACAAAACATAAGTGACTTAAATATGGAGAACAAACAGAGGGTTACTGGAGGAGTTGTGGGAGGGGGGATGGTCTAAATGGGTAAGAGGCATTAAGGAATCTATTCCAGAGATCATTGTTGCACTATATGCTAACTAACTTGGATGTAAATTTAAAAATAAAATAAATTTTAAAAATAAGGTAAAACCTATACCCTAAAGAAAAATAATAATATCTAGTGTATAGTAGGTTGCTAAAGGATAAATAAAGCTTTTCATATTAAAGAATAAGATATAAATGCTGACTAACTATAGATTTGTTAGAAAACTTCCTAGCTAAATATGAAAGTTTAAAATGTAAGGTTACCCATTAAAGATTAGAAATACATTACTTGAAAATTTAAAAAGCAGGAAAAAGAAAAAGTTTCTTAAATGTTATCAGTCCATTTGATATCAGGAAAATACTTAGCAAAGAAGCAGAAAAAGGTAAACAGAGAAACAAAAATAACAGATGTTAAACATAATTGAAAACAAAATAAGATGGAAGAAATTAGTCTAAAATATCAATAATAATAAATATAAGTAGACTAATCTCATCTAATAAAATACAGGGATGACCAGATTGGTATCTGAATATATATATACAGTTATATGCTACTAACAGTGACACATAATAAATAAAGCCACACAGAAAATAAACGTAAGAAGAAAGATACTCCAGATATTTATTGACCAAGATAAAGCCAGTATAATAACTTAATGTCAAATAAAAGGAAATTAAAGGCACAAACATTATGAAAATTAAAAGAAATACTATATAATAATTAAAAACATAATCTAACAAGAATATATAATCATAAATATTAACCTAAATACATAGCCTAAACTTTTATTTAGCAGTGTCAAAACTAAAGGTGAATTTTGTAAATTTAAAATCATTATGAGTTACATTTTAAACAATTCTGCCAAAAATTGATATATCAAGCACATAAAAAAGTAGTAAAATCACAGAATTTTTAAATTTACTTTGAGAGAGAGAGTGGGTATGTGTGCACAGGGAGGGGTAGGGAGAGAAGAAGATACAGAGAGGGAAAGGAAGAAGGGGGAGGAAGAGGGAGAGAATGTCAAGCAAATTCCGCATAGTACAGAGACCCACGTGGGGCTCTAACTCATGAACCATGAGATCATGACCTGAGCTGAAATCCAGAGTCGGATGCTTAACCAACTGAGCCACCCAGTAAGCCCCAAGTTACAGAATTTTGAATAAGAAAATATATTTCATCTAACTGGTCACCTACAAACTCTGAATCTAATCAATAGAGAGGGAATGCCGTAGTCTTTTCAACATTTATTGTTTTCTAAAATTGACTATCTACTAAGTCACAAAAGATGTTTTAACAACTAACAAAGAACCAACGTTATTTAGACTACATTCTCTAAAGCCAATTAAAAGAAATTAGTGATTAAAAAATAAACAAACAAGAACAACACAATAATTTTTACACCTATGTGTTTGTGTACTAAGAACTGCAGTCCCAAGTAATTTACCAGTTTAAGGAGAAATCACATTGAAAGTGACAAAATACTTTGATTGGGACAATGAAAGCATTACATATGAAAATTTCAGGATGTTGCTAAAGCAGTTCATATAAACTTTAAGCCTTGAAATATACTTACTATAAGTGTGTTTGAAAATAATAATTTAAGTAATAAAATTAAGAGATTGGAAGAAAAACAAAGTACTTAAAGAAAGTAGAAGGAGAGAAAAAACTTTAGAATAGAGAATAATGAAGTAGAAAACAAAGACCCAAAAGAGAAGATTTATAAGACCAACAAATACTCAAAAAATACACAAAGAAAAAATATTAAGAACAACAAGGGGTGACTGAAATAGAGCAGATATTAAAACTATCATCTATAAACTTTATAGAGCTATATTTTTAAAATTTAATAAAATTGATAAAAAATTCATTCTTGTAGAAAAAAAAACAAAGTTAAGAACATACAACTTGAAAATACACCATGAAAGAAAACTAGCTGTTAAGAATTAATCAAAAATCTTTTCTATAACTTACAGAATGAGAGAAAAATTTGTAAACCATATATCTGATAATGGTTTAATATCCAGATTCTATAAAGTATTCTTACAACTTAACAACAAAAAGACAAGCAACACAATTTTGAATGAGCAAAGGACTTGAACAGATATTTCTCTAAAGATATGTAGATGGCCAAAAAGCACATGAAAAGGTATTCAGCATCATCTGTCATTGAGGAAATGCAAATTAAAACCACAATGAGATAACACTTCACACCCACTAGGATGGCTTTAATCAAGAAAATGGAAAACAACAAGTATTGGCAAGGATGTGGAAAAATTGGAACCCTCATATATTGCTGGTGGGAATGTATAATGGTGCAGCTGCTGTGGAAAACTGTTTGGCTATCCCCCAACAATTTAAACATATAATTACCATATGACCCAATAATTCCCCCTTCTAGGTATATTTCACTTCAAGGGAAATAAAAACATGTCCACACAGAAACTTGTATACAAAATTTTGTAGCAGCATTATTCATAAGAGACAAAAGGCAGAAACAACCCAAATGTCTATTGATAGACAAATGGCTAAACAAAATATGGTATATACAAACAATGGAATATGATTCAGCCATACGAAGAAATGAAGAACTCATACATGCTACAGGTTGGGTCAACCTCAAAAACATTATGCTGAGTGGGAGAAGTCAGACACAAAAGTCACGTATTACATGATTCTCTTTATATGGCATATCCAGAATAGGCAAATCAATCAAGACAGAAGGTACACTAAAGAGGTTCTCAGAGGATATGGGGAGAAGGGAATGGAGAGATTACTTAATGGATATGAGATGTTTTTATGAGGTGATGAAAAAGTTTTGGAACTAAAAAGATCTGGTAGTTGTACAAATGTGTGAATATACTAAATACTACTGAATTATACCATATGTGCCACTGAATAGAACTTTAAAATGGTTAATTGCATGTTATGTGAATTTCACTTCAAAAAAGTTTTCCCCAAAGTACCACCAGAACAAGATAACTTTACAAGAAAGATTTAGAAAAACTCCATGGAACAAGTAATGCCTATATAATACCAACTGCCTCTTTGAATGAGAGAAAACTAGCCATTTTATTTTGTGAGGCTAGGAAAAGCTTAATAACAAATCTCAAACAGGACAGTATAAGAAAAGACAATATTAGTACAGTCTCATTTTTAATAAATATTACCAGAGAAAACATTACTACATTCATTATAACAGCTAATTAAAAATCTGAATCACGGGAGTGCTTGGGTGGCTCAGTTGGTTAAGGGTTCAACTGTTGGTTTCAGCTCAGATCATGCTCTCACAGTTCATGAGTTCAAGCCCCATGTCATGCTCCACACTGGTGGTACAGAGCCTGCTTGAGATTCTCACTCTCTCTGCCTCTCTCTCTCCCTCTCTGCCTCTCTCTTTCTCTCCATCAAAATAAATAAATAAACTTAAAAACAAATCTAAATCATGATTACAAGAATGCCTTCAAAAGTTTCGTCAGTCTAGCTCACACAACTTAGGAAAGAATCATTGATCATGAAGGTAAATCAGTAACAATTACCCAAACTAAAGCACAAAGATAAAAAAGAGAGAATTTAAAAAAAAGAAAGAAAAGCCCAGAACATCCCAGAGCTGTGGTACAAACCAAAAACTCTAAACAAGTATAACTAAAATGTCAGAAACAGAAAACAGCAAAGGAAAAGAAATATTTAGATTTTTCTGAAATTTTTCCAAAATTACTGATAGCCACTAAACTACATATTTAAGCAGCTTAAAAAACACCACAGAGAATTTTTAAAAAGAAATGACATAATTTTTAAAAAGAAATGACACAAAAATGGCATAATTTGGGCTGAAAACCAGAGGAAACCCTAAAGAAAGTCAGAGAAAAAGACACATTACATATACAATTGCAACAAAATTACATCAGAATTCTCATTAAAAAAACAATGAAAGCCAGAATGGAGTGTCATCTTTAAAACACCAAAGAGAAAAAATATCTACAAAGTATTTTATATGCAAGGTAAATATCATCGAAATTACAAACTTCTCCTTAAAGGACACAGTTAGGAGTCTAAAATGACTAGTTATAGATTGGGAGAAAATATTTGTAAGTCACATCTAATGAAGGATTTCTATCGAAATTATATAAACTCTCAAAAATGAATATTAAGAATATAATCCAATAAAAAATGGGCAAAAGAGATAGAACCAAGGAAGGTAAATTTATGGCAAATAAGTACATGAAACTATATTCATCATACAGGTAATTCCAACCACAATGAGATACCAATGCGCATTTTTTACAGTGGCTAATTTTTTTTTCAGTTTGACAATGTCAAGTGCTGACAAGGATTTAAGGCACCCGGAAATTTCATATCTTGTTAGAATTGCAAAATAGTTCAGAATGAAAAACAGTTTGGGAGTTTATTACAAAGTTAAATGTACAATCATCATAAGACAGGGCAACTGTGGAGTGAGCAGCCAACATGGCAGAGAAGTAGGGGGAATCCATACTTCCTGTGTCTCTCAAACAAAGAAGTGTAGAAGCCAAAGGACTTTGAACACCAGAGCCTGGGAGGAAAAGAGACTGAATCTACCAGGAAGAAAATGGGAAAGCTGGAAAAAAGATAGGTGGGTAACTGCGAACTGAGGGAGATAACAAAAAGGCCGTGTGGGCACGAAGGGGAGGGACCCCCTTCTGCGGACAAACAAAAGGAAGAGAAACAGCGGCTAGGGAAGTGCAGGACCATATCTGGACAGGAGAAAGACCTCGGACTGAGACTGAGAAGGATCCAATCTCTAACTGCAGTGCTTTCTTCTGACTGGAGCTGGCTCCCTGTTCGTGCACCTGGGGAGGAGAGGAGGAGCCAGGGGCCTGGGTGTGGTGGTAGGTCAGGGGCTCAGTCTGCAGTTGGAAAAAGTAGTTACCTCACTGGAGGGCTGCACAATAGTACAGAACCTGCCTGCATCCGCCACCCCCGGGTGTAGTGGCTGGGCCAAGGGCACAGTCTGCAGGAGGAAAGGGCCACCATTTCCCTGGAATGCTGTGGGAAAAGACAACAGGCTGCCTGTGGCTGCCACCCCCAGGGGCTCACAGCGAAGGTGGCAGCTCAGTCCACAGTAGGAGAAGGCGGTCCTCCCTGAAGTGCTGTGGCACAGACAAAGCCAGCCGGGACCACATGGCGAGGCATTGAGAGGTGCTTCCCCAGTGCCAGAGTGCACAGAGTGGGACTTTGAATCCTAGCCAAGCGCAGGGTCAGGGGAGTTGGTGGAGCAAAAAGGACTGCCCTGTCTGCACCCGTGGCACAGTGAGGACGACTCAACTGAGTCCACCAGGTCAGGCTTTGTGGAGAAGAGACTGGGGGATCACCATTCTCCCCCTCCCCCCCACCACTACCACCAAGGCAGGGCCTCAGGGGTCACTCCCGGGGCCCATAGTGGAGGTGGGTCCAGAAAACATCAAACCACACCCTCTTGTACTTGTAACTGTGTATCCACCACAGCGGCACAGACCCTGCCGACAGCTACTACCTACAAGCGATGCAGCATTGCCTGGATGAACTCTAGGTCAATTCTGGATATATAGATATATTCTCCCCTCCCCCCCATTTCTCCTCATCTCTTCCCTCCCCTAGGCTAGTTACTCTGGTTATTGCTCTGTCTAAACAGACATATTTAATCCATTGTCTTGATACATGTTCTACACCTCCTTGTTTACACTCCTTTCTCTCTCTCTGAAATAATCAAGTCATATAGTTTCTCTGTCTGGGTAACTTGATCTTCATTTTGTTTTCCCCACCTCCTTTATTTTCCTTTCTCTCTCTCTGGATTAAGGCTTTTAGTCTCTCTGCCTAGTAATGTTTATTTTTTTCTCCCCCCACCCCACTCCTGACATTTCTCTCTTTGTATATGTCTTCCATCAGCATCGTCTCCACCCTCTTATTTACTTGTAGTCGGTGTTTTTCAGTTGTTTGTTTTTAGTCTTTAGTGTTTTTGTCTTTGTTTATGTTATTTGTGTGTTTGCATGTTTTTATCTCCTGTTTGTCTACCTGTTTTCCTTTACAGGGCTATTCCAAGGAACAAATCAAAGCACATCTGGTGGAGGGTCCAAAATATTACTATGACTAGGCTAATTAAATAACCAAAGTCACAACAACAGAGAGCAAGTAACAATCCCTGAAAAAACACCTCATGAAAGGCGAGGTCCTGGACACTGTATGACCCTCCTTTAATATAGCAGTGCTCACAACACACTTTTAAAACACATAAGGGGCAGAAAACTAGCCAAAATGACAAAACAGAAGAATTCTCCTCAAAAGAAATTCAGGAAATAGCAACAGCTAACGAATTGATCAAAACTGATTTAAGCAATATAACAGAACAAGAAGTTAGAATAATAGTCATAAAATTAATCGCTGGGCTTGAAAAAAGCATCGAGGACAGCAGAGAATCTATTGCTACAGAGATCAAGGGACTAAGAAATAGTCATGAGGAAATAAAAAATGCTATAAATGAGATGCAAAACAAAATGGAGGCGGCCATAGCATGGATTGAAGAGGCAGAGGAGAGAATAGGTGAATTTGAAGATAAAATTATGGAACAAGAGGAGGTTGAGAAAAAGAGAGATAAAAAAATCTAGGAGTATGAGGGGAGAATTAGAGAACTAAGTGATGCAATCAAATGGAACAATATCTGTATCATAGGAATTCCAGAAAAAGAAAAGAGAGAAAGGGGCTGAAGATGTACTTGAACAAATCATAGCTGAGAACTTCACTGATCTGGGAAAGGAAACAGGCATTGAAATCCAAGAGGTACAAAGAACTCCCTTCAGACATAACTTGAATTGATTTTCTGTACAACATATCATAGTGAAACTGACAAAATACAAGGGTAAAGAGAGAATTCTGAAAGCAGCTAGGGGTAAACCAGCCTTAACATACAAAGGTAAACACATAAGGGTAGTAGCAGACCTATCTACTGAAACTTTGCAGGCCAGAAAGGAATGGCAGGAAATCTTCAATGTGATGAACAGAAAAACTATGCACCCAAGAATCCATTACCCAGCAAGTCTGCCATTCAGAATAGAGGAGAGATAAAAGTTTTCCCAAACAAACAAAAACTGAAGGAATTCATTGGCACTAAACCAGTCCTACAAGAGATCCTAAGGAGGACTCTGTGAGAGAAATGTTGCAAGGACCACAATATACCAGAGACACCACTACAAGCTCATGCTTGTAGTGATACCTACAGATATCATAATGACTCTAAACACATATCTTTCAATAATAACACTGAATGTAAATGGACTAAATGCTCCAACCAAAAGACACAGGGTATCAGAATGGATAAAAACAAACAAACAAACAAACAAACAGAAAACAAACAAGACCTATCTATTTGCTGTCTACAAGAGACTTATTTTAGACCTGAGGACACCTTCAGATTCAAAGTGAGGGGAGGGAGAACTATATATCATGCTACTGGAAGTCAAAAAAAGCTGGAGTAGCCATACTTATATCAGACAAACTAGACTTTATTTTAAAGGCTGTAACAAGAGATGAAGAAGGGCATAATATAATAATTACAGGGTCTATCCAGGAAGAGCTAACAATTATAAATGTCTATACGCTGAATACGGGAGCCCCCAAATATATAAAACAATTAATCACAAACATAAGCAACCTTATTGATAAGAATGTGGTCATTGCAGGGGACTTTAATACCCCATTTACAACAATGGATAGATCATCTAGACACAAGATCAATAAAGAAACCAGGGCCCTGAATGATACATTGGATCAGATGGACTTGACAGATATATTTAGAACTCTCATCCCAAAGCAACACAATATACTTTCTTCTCGAGTGCATATGGAACATTCTCCAAGATAGATCACATACTGGGTCAAAAAACAGCCCTTCATAAGTATAAAAGAATTGATATCATACCATGTGCACTTTCAGACCACAATGCTATGAAACTTGAAATCAACCACAGGGAAAAGTCTGGAAAACCTCCAAAAGCATGGAGGTTAAAGAACACCCTACTAAAGAACGAATGGGTCAACCAGGCAATTAGAGAAGAAATTTAAAAATATATGGAAACAAATGAAAATGAAAATGAAAATACAATAATCCAAATGCTTTGGGATGCAGCAAAGACAGTCTTGAGAGGAATACATTGCAATCCAGGCCTATCTCAACAAACAATAAAAATCCCAAATACAAAATCTAACAGCACACCTAAAGGAACTAGAAGCAGAACAGCAAAGATACCCCAAACCCAGCAGAAGAAGAGAAATAATAAAGATCAGAACAGAAATAAACAATATAGATTCTAAAAAAAACTGTAGAGCAGATCAATGAAACCAAGAGTTGTTTTTGTTTTGTTTTGTTTTGTTTTTTTGAAAAAATAAACAAAATTGATAAACCTCTAGCCAGGCTTCTCAAAAAGAAAAGGGAGATGACCCAAATAGATAAAATCATGAATGAAAATGGAATTATTACAACCAATCCCTCAGAAATACAAGCAATTATCAGGGAATACTATGAAAAATTATATGCCAACAAACTGGACAACCTGGAAGAAATGGACAAATTCCTAAGCACCCACACACTTCCAAAACTCAAACAGGAAGAAATAGAAAACTTGAACAGACCCATAACCAGTGAAGAAATTGAATCAGTTATCAAAAATCTCCCAACAAATAAGAGTCCAGGACCAGATGGCTTCCCTGGGGAATTCTACCAGACGTTTAAAGCAGAGGTAATACCTATCCTTCTCAAGCTGTTCCAAAAAATAGAAAGGGAAGGAAAACTCCCAGACTCGTTGTATGAAGCCAGCATTACTTTGATTCCCAAACCAAACAGAGATCCAGCAAAAAAAGAGAACTACAGGCCAATATCCCTGATGAATATGGATGCAAAAATTCTCAATAAGATACTTGCAAATTGAATTCAACAGCATATAAAAAGAATTAATCACCATGATCCAGTGGGATTCATTCCTGGGATGCAGGGCTGGTTCAATATTTGCGAATCAGTGTGATACATCACATTAATAAAAGAAAGGATAAAAACCATATGATCCTGTCAATTGATGCATAAAAAGCATTTGACAAAATTCAGCATTCTTTCTTGATAAAAACTCTCAAGAAAGTTAAGATAGAAGGAACATACTTAAATATCAAAAAAGCCATATATGAAGAGCCCACAGCTAATATCATCCTCAATGGGGAAAAACTGAAAGCTTTCCCCCTGAGATCAGGAACACGACAGGGATGTCCACTCTCACTGCTGTTGTTTAACATAGTGTTGGAAGTGCTAGCATCAGCAATCAGACAACAAAAGGAAATCAAAGGCATCAAAATTGGCAAAGATGAAGTTAAGCTTTCACTTTTTGCAGATGACATGATATTATACATGGAAAACCTGATAGACTCCACCAAAAGTCTGCTAGAACTGATACATGAATTCAGTAAAGTCTCAGGATACAAACGTAAAGTACCAAAATCAGTTGCATTCTTAACACTAATAATGAAGCAACAGAAAGACAAATAAAGAAACTTATCCCATTCACAATTGCACCAAGAATCATAAAATACCTAGGAATAAACCTAACCAAAGATGTAAAAGATCTGTATGCTAAAAACTATAGAAAGCTTACGAAGGAAATTGAAGAAGATACAAAGAAATGGAAAAACATTCCGTACTCATGGATTGGAAGAATAAATGTTGTTAAAATGTCAATACTACCCTAAGCTATCTACACATTCAATGCAATCCCAATCAAAATTGCACCAGCATTCTTCTCGAAGCTAGAACAAACAATCCTAAAATTTGTATGGAACCACAACCGACCCCAAATAGCCAAAGTAATATTGAAGAAGAAGACCAAAGTGGGAGGCATCACAATCCCAGACTTTAGCCTCTACTACAAAGCTGTCATCATCAAGACAGCATGGTATTGGCACAAAAACAGACACATAGACCAATGGAATAGAATAGAGACTCCAGAATTGGACCCACAAATGTATGGCCAACTAATGTTTCACAAAGCAAGAAGGAATATCCAATGGAAAAAAAGACTCTTTAACATATGGTGCTGGGAGAACTGGACAGCAACATGCAGAAGAATGAAACTAGACCACTTTGTTACACCATTCACAAAGATAAACTCAAAATGGATAAAGGACCTGAATGTGAAACAAGAAACCATGAAAATCTTAGAGGAGAAAGCAAGAAAAAACCTCTCTGACCTCAGCCACAACAATTTCTTACTTGACACATCTCTGAAGGGAAGGGAATTAAAAGCAAAAATGAACTATTGGGACCTCATCAAGACAAAAAGCTTCTGCACCGCAAAAGAAACAATTAACAAAACTAAAATGCAACTGATGGAATGGGAAAAGATATTTCCAAATGACATATCGGATAAAGGGCTAGTAGCCAAAATTTATAAATAACTCACCAAACTCCATACCTGAGAAACAAATAATCCAGTGAAGAAATGGGTAGAAGACATGATTAGACACTTCTCTAAAGAAGACATCCTGTTGGCCAACAGGCATATGAGAAGATGCTCAACATCACTTCTCATCAGGGAAATACAAATAAAAACCACACTCAGATACCACCTCACGCTGGTCAGAGTGGCTAAAATGAACATATCAGGAGACTATAGATCCTGGTGAGGATGTGGAGAAATGGGAACCCTCTTGCACTGTTGGGAATGAAAACTGGTGCAGCCACTCTGGAAAACAGTGTGGAGGTTCCTCAAAACATTAAAAATAGATCTACCCTAGGACCCAGCAATAGCACTGCTAGGAATTTACACAAGGGATACAGGAGTGCTGATGCATGTGGGCACTTGTACACCAATGTTTATAGAAGCACTGTCAACAATAGGAAAATTATGGAAAGAGCCTAAATGTCCATCAACTGATGAATGGATAAAGAAGATGTGGTTTATATATACAATGGAATACTACTTGGCAATGAGAAAGAATGAAATATGGCCTTTTGTAGCAACATGGATGGAACTGAAGAGTGTTATGCTAAGTGAAATAAGTCAGGCAGAGGAAGACAGATACCATATGTTTTCACTCATATATGGATGCTGAGAAACTCAACAGAAGACCAGGGGAGAGGGGGAGGGGGAAAAAAGTTACAGAGAGGGAAAGAGGCAAACCATATGAGACTCTTAAATACTGAGAACAAACTGAGGGTTGATGGGGGCTGGGGGGAGGGGAAAGTGCATGATGGACATTGAGGAGGGCACCTGTTGGGATGAGCACTGGGTGTTGTATGGAAACCAATATGACAATAAATTTCATTAAAAAAAAAAAGACTCAGCAACTGTAACTAAAGCCTAACATTTATAATCACTCATCTAAGGCATATCTGCTCTGTTATTCTCTATCTTAAAACTTTCTGTTTCCTTAATTGCATTAGCATAATTTCTAATTGTGTATGTATTGTGTATTTCTCTACTAGATTATAAACTCCTTGAGTGCCAAGTTTGTACTTTTCATTCAGCACTATAGGTGGGGTTTTGTTGTTGGTTAATTCAACAAATTTTATAGAACCCTTTCTATTTGGCAGACATGGACACAGGCATTAAAAATATTATATCAAAAGATGATTCCTGGTATCAAAGTGCTTACATCTTATTTGGAGGGACAGACATAGAAATAGATCATTAATATATAATATAGTCAATACACAGATAAAAAATGTCAGGGTTCTTATAAGTTTACCAAGGAAGAACATCTAATACAATCTGTGGGAGGAGAGAGGAGGTGAGACTAAGAAAAAGAGAAACAGGAAAGGAAAGGAGTCATGGAAATTTCAGGAAGAACTCTTGGAAGATACAATGCCAAGGCTTAAAAGTGTGAACAGGAGTTTGACAGGTGAAAGAAGAGGAGATAGGGAGATGGCGCAGAAAAAGAGGACTGCAGGTAAAGGTGAAAGGCCCCAGAGTGAAGAGCTATATGATAGAGAAAGGGTGACCTTTCACAGGAAGTAGGCGAAAGAGAAGACATAAGGTGGGGAGGAGGCTAGAAACGCAAAGGTTTCATCATGGATGAACTCATGTTCTACTGAAGATTCCTAAAATTATGCTTGAATATGGAAAAGGCTTAGAAGAGAATGTAAAAAAAGTGTAACTAGATTAGTTTCAATGATTTTATTTCATTTTTTATTACTTTTGTAGTTGTTGGAATATTGTGTATACCATTATTTTGTCATTTAACTGAAGTTTGTAAAAATCCTTTTTCAACTATCTTCAACACATACTGGCCACTGCTTCTATTGCATATTTTTCAGCACTGCTATATCTTTTATAGGATATTAATTGTGATTAATTATAAAGCATACATTTGTTTTTGTATTTATTTTGTTTCTCCACATAGACTACATTTTAAAAGTAGGCACTCCGTGTTTATCTTTTCAGAGCCCTATGATTTTAAACAACTCTGTAAGCATGCAGGAGCATTTAATAAATGCTTATGGAAGAAATGTGTAAGATTGTACTGAGGAAACTTAAATGTAAAAGGAATTCTTTCACTTTCTATGATTGTTAATGTGTAATATGCACACAAGAAGTTCAAAAGATCTCATTGCAATTTGGGCTATTCTCTGGCCGATACCTGCAAGGTATTCTTAGAAAATAAATCATATAGTTGGGTAATGATGCACATCAACTCACATCCAGCTTTTGCAAATGATAAAGCAGAACTCAAACATTGAGCTTATTACATCGAGTCAAGATTTATAATCCTACCCAGGTTCACATAAATTTCCCCTCCAGAACCCAGACAAACCACTTAGCTAAGTAACTTTATATTTTAATTCTCAGTGAAAGTGTCCTTAAGGCCTGGGTTATAGGGTCCCTGCTTTATATGCCAGGACAATGGAGGTTTCTCATAAGATCATTAGCAGTGGTATATAAATAGGGAGTGAAAAGGGAAGAGTAAAGTGAAAAACACCATTGACTGGCTTAAGGAAAAAAAAAAACCTCTTAGCATTCCCTATTCATTCTTTATATAAACTCTGGATCCAAAATGCTGAAATACAGACTAGGGAACAAACTTTCACATCTGTGGGCTGAATTTTCAGTGAACGCATCCCTCCAACTCTTCCCTGTTTCTCAGATCACATGGGCCTGTTCTGCTTTGAATGGGTTAATTACCAAGGAAGCATTTTTCCTCTGTGGTCTAGACATAGAAATATCCAGATATTGTTTCCCTTGAAAGGCAGCCATCCTGCTGAATGTACTTGATCACCAATCCCCATGTTTTTCTAAGGCCAGATGGGGCTAAACATAATTTCTGAAGATTTTTCTCTCTCCTTTTTTTTCACTGATTAACAGCTTGTTTGTTTTCGATTGAGGATTCAGCCAGGCAAATACAGGGAAGAAAAAAAATTCCTTAATTTTTAAGGTGGAGAAACTCAAAAATGATGGATTTGCTGTAGCCAAGAGGAAACAATCCTTGGACCTAACAAATAAGCATAGAAAAAAAGTTTACTCAATATTATATAATTTCAGTATTATGGGGATTTTGAGAATAATATAATTTTCTTAACTGAAACCCAAAGGTAGGTATATACTGTACTTCTAGATAGGTAGAGAGTGAGAGAAAGAGAGACATCTTAACCTTTGGGGGAAAAACAATCTTAATCCTGACTGTGCTATCACTTTGACCTTGGGTAAGTTGCTTCAGTTATTTGAGTCCTTCTACACATGTAGACTAAAAGACTGAGATGATTTTATATCTAAGATCTTTCCATCTCTAAAACTGTTTGACCTCTTGTAATTAATTCCCAGACAATAATAGTCTACCTGGGAATAACAACTGTTTCTCCTCCATCGTCTCCCCCACCCCTTACTCTCTTTGGAGAAACTATCTGTCTGCTCTGTGGGAGTTACATAAGTGGCAAGTGAAGACAGCTGAACCTGCTTGGAAACCATGATGAATGGCTCCAGTGTCCTGAGTGCTCCTTCCCTGCTGGAGGCCAGGCAGCTCCATGTAGACATGGGAAAGAATTAAGTGGTACCTCAGCTGAGTGCAGACTGGCACAGGGGCCAGGCACATGTCGGCCACATGACATTACTCTGAGACATCTCCTTTCTGGGAGGACCTGGACCTCCCCTCTCCCATTACAGTCTCAAATTCCTGAGTCCTAGAGGCCCCCTGTCAGCCACAATGAGTGACACTGCCAGGAACAGTGGTAAGTAGGAGGAACCTAACCCTGACTAGATCAGGACTCACTCCAACTCTTAGTAACTCAGGCAACTTACTTGGCCACCAGCACTACTTTCTCCCAACTTTGCTAAAATAGCCAAGTCTGTGATTGCTGATGCCCAGTAGTGACATATCCATTCTAGGCCAGGAACTGTAAAAAATATGCCTTAGAAAATGAGTCAATATGATTAATGTTCTTAAAAACTGACTTCTTTTTTCTTTTAGTATCAAAACATCATTAAAGTGGCTGGAGAGACTGATCACTTTTGGTCACTCTGTGATTATAGGGACACACCATCCAGGTCCCCAGCTGACGCAAGGCCAAACTCTGCTCGGACACTGGTGAGCCATGTGGGAGTAGCAAAGGCTGAATTGGCAAATGACAGCAACATCGCCTCTCACAAGCCAAACTCTCACTAGAGAGGTGCACTGCACCCTCCAAGGAGTTACCCAGACTGGGCCTCCCATTTCTTTCTGAAATGCGTGTTCCAGCAGTATTCGACACACTCTGGAAATAACTACACATTTCTGAATGATGATTTCTGAGATGAAGACTTGTCAGTAGTATGGTAATGTGGGTAAAAGAAAAATATTTTACTTGGTAGTAGAATTTCCTGACCCTTAAAAAGATACTACAAAACTTAGTTTGACTGCAGATTGAAGTTTAATGATCAAGGCTTTGTGTCTAATTCATTGTCACAGAAGGAAACCAATCCTCCCTCATTTTTTTTTTCCTCACTGCATGTTAGATGCCACATTAAAGCATACCAAAATAGCAATTTCAGCCTCAGGGACAGATTTTTAATGCAAGACTTCTCACACCACATTGCTTTCTTCAAACATCTGGGGGTATGTTTTTCAGCCCTATCTCCCCAACCAAAAAAAAAAAGTTTCAAATTAAAAATACTTTAATTCTATCCCATTGAATAAAACCATTGAGTAGACACCAATGAATTGGTGGGAGATACTGATCACTTTTAGTCTCTCTGTGACTAAAGGGACACAGTACCCAAGTCTCAGCTGACATGAAGCCAAACTGTTCAAGCAATAGTGAGCCACATGTGAATAATGAACACAGAATTGGCAAATTATAGGAACAAATAAAGGACTCTCACAGGCCAAACACCTCACCAGAGAGGTGCACAGTACTCTCCCTAGAGTTACCCAGAACAGGTCTGATTCTTTCTGAAAGAAAGAAACAGTATTAAACACACTCTAAAAACAAGTACACATTTCTGAATGAAGTCCTAAGGTGAACACTTGTCAGCAGTAGGGTGGCTCCTGAGGAGTATTCAGTTTTTTTCCTATTATGAATTTTTCCTATTATGAACTAGTATCAAAAAGATAAGAAATGACAGACACCAGCAAGGATGTGGAGAAAAGGGAACTCTCACGTAGTGTTGGTGAGAATGTAAATTGGTGCAGCCACTGTGGAAAACAATATGGAGGTTCTTCAAAAAAATGAAAATAGATCAGGGGCGCCTGGGTGGCTCAGTGGTTGAGCATCTGACTTCAGGTCATGATCTCACAGTTTGTGAGTTTGAGCCCCACATCAGGCTCTGTTATGACAGCTCAGAGCTTGGAGCCTGCTTCTGATTCTGTGTCCCCCTCTATCTCCACCCCACCCCTGAGTGTGCTCTGTCTCTGTCTTTCAAAAATGAATAAACATAAAAATTTTTTTTAAAAATAGGTCATTATATGATGCAGTAATTCCACTTCTGGGTATTTAATCCAAGAAAATAAAAACACTAATTCAAACAGATACATGCATGCCTATGTTTATTGCAGCATTATTTACAATAGCCAAGATATGGAAGCAACCTAAATGTACATCAACAGATGCCATGCACACACACACACACATACACACACACACTGGAATATTACTCAGCCATAACTGCCATTCATAACAACATGAATGGATGAATGGACCTGAAGGGTATTATGTTAAGTGAAAAGAGTCAGAGAAAGAATATACCATACGATCTTACTTGTATGTGAAATCTAAAAAAACAAAACAAGTAAACAAAGCAGAAACAGACTCATAAATACAGAGAACTAGTGGTTGCAAGAAGGGACTGGGGTGGGGACTTGGGCAAAATGGGTAAGGGGAATGAGAGGTACAGATTTCCAGTTATAAGGTGAATAGGTCATGGGATGAAAACAGTGTGGGGAATATAGTCAATAATACTATAATAGCTTTGTATGTTGATGGATAGTGGCTACACTTGTCATGGTGAGCATTTTGTAGTAGATAGAATTGTTAAGCCATTGTGTTGTACACCTGCAACTAATATATAGTATTGTATGTCAACTATATTTCAATTAAAAATTAAAAAAATTAGGGGTGCCTGTGTGTCTCAGTCATTAAGCATCTGACTTCAGCTCAGGTCATGATTTTGCAGTTTGTGAGTTTGAGCCCTACATGAGGTTCTGTGCTGATAGCCCAGAGCCTGGAGCCTGCTTTGGATTCTGTCTCTCTCTCTCTCTCTCTCTCTCTCTCTGCCCCTCCCCGACTCATTCTCTCTGTCTCTGTCTCTCTCTCTCTCTCTTGGTCTCTCTGTCTCTCTCTCTCAAAAATAAATAAACATTAACATTTTTTAATTTAAAATTTTTTTTAACTTTTAAAGAAGTGACAATGATATAGTAAAGTTCATTCTTGAAAAAGATCTAATTACTAGAGCTTATAGCAGACAAGTAAATGTGCAAATATGACAAGTACTTAATTCATGGAATTAAAATATTCATTCCACAGGACAATAATGCTTTAACAGATAATAGTACAAAAAAAAATAGGTTCTTCTTGTGCCCTGCTTAAAAGTCTTTGCCTTCTTCAAGATCACAGAGTTGATTACCTTATTTTTCTTCTAAAAGCTTTATTGTTTGCCTTTCACATTTAGATATACAATCCATCTGAATTTTATTATTTTCTATAGGGTATGAAGTAAGGGTCAAGCACATATTTTTCATATGGATATCTAATTGATTCAGCATTATTTATTGAAAAGACTATTCTTTCTTCACTGCACTTTTTTATACTTTTTTTAAAAAGTTTATGCTGAGAGAAGGAGAAAGAGAGCACATGTAGGGGGAAGGGCAGAGAGTGAGAGGGAGAGAGAGAATCCCAAGCAGGTTTCCCATCATCAAGGCAGAGCACAAAACGGTTCAATTTCACAAACTGTAAGATCATGACCTGAGCCAAAATCAAGAGTCAAAGCTTAACCAACTAAGCCACCCAGATGCCCCTGAACTTTTTTATAATTTTATCTTAAGTCAAATTGTCAAATTGAGTCAAATTGAGTCTAATTCTAGAGTCTATCCTAATGGTCAGTTTTCTATCCTATTACCAAAGCCACATTGTCTTAGTTACTATATTTTCATAATAAATTTTGATATCTGGCAAAGTAAATCCTTTAGCTATGTTCTTCTCCAAGAATACTTCGAACATTCTTGGCCCTTTGTATTTCTAAATTTCATTTAACAAAAAATATGCTCATATTTTTTATTAGGATTACATTAAACATGTAGATTCATTTGGGCAGAATATTCTACCAATATTGAGTCTTCTATCTGTAAACATGGACTATCCCTCCATTTGTTTAAATCCTCCTTAATTTCTTTCAGTGTTTTATAGTGTACCTATAGAAGTATTTGAACATGTTTCATTACACCAGTTGCTAGATCTATGATTTTTAAAATGTTGTTATAAGTGATAATATTTTAAATTTCATTTCCCATTTGCTTTTGGTATATAGAAATATTCATTAAATTCATATTCAGGGGCATTGCTAAATCTGCTTATAAATTCTTGCTGTTTTTCTGTAGTTGATGTGATAAATTAAATTGAGTGATTTTCTAATGTTAAGCCATCCTGGTATATGTGAAATAAATTCTTCTTGGTTATGATATAGCATTTCATTTATGTATTGTTAGGTTGACTTTGTTAATTTTTTTGCATCGATGTCAATGAAAAAATTTCGTTTATAATTTTCCTTTATGTCTTCACAATTTTATAGTCCATGTTATGATGCCTCCTAAAAATAGAAATTGTTCCCTATTTTCTGTTCTCTGGAAGAATTTTTAAAATATTGCTGTTACATCTTTCTTCTGTGTTTGGAAGAATTCACCAGTGAAACTATTTTGGCCTAAGAATCTGACTATGAGAGCACTTTAAGAATTCATTTTTCGGGGTGCCTGCGTGGCTCAGTTGGTTAATACTCCGACTTCAGCTCAGGCCATGATCTCACGGTTTATAAATTCGAGCCCCACGTCAGTCTCTGTGCTGACAGCTTGGAGCCTGGAGCCTGCGTCAGCTGCTATGTCTCCCTCTCTCTCTGCTTCTTCCCCACTCGCACCCTCTCTCTCTCTGTCTCTCTGTCTCTCTCTCTGTCTCTTTCAAAAATAAACATTAGGGGCGCCTGGGTGGCGCAGTCGGTTAAGCGTCCGACTTCAGCCAGGTCACGATCTCGCGGTCCGGGAGTTCGAGCCCCGCGTCGCGTCGGGCTCTGGGCTGATGGCTCAGAGCCTGGAGCCTGTTTCCGATTCTGTGTCTCCCTCTCTCTCTGCCCCTCCCCCGTTCATGCTCTGTCTCTCTCTGTCCCAGAAATAAATAAACGTTGAAAAAAAAAATAATAAACATTAAAAATTTTGTAAAAAATAATTCATTTTTAAAAATATATCTCTGATTGCTTATGTTTTCTCTTTCGTCTTATTACAAATTTAATAAGTTACTCAGTTTTTGAGTTATTAGTCCATCTCATCCAAATCATCAAATTTATTGAGAAAGTGTTCATAATATCTCATTTGACCTGTACATTTTCATTTTTGAAAACTGGTGCAATTTTTTTCTTAATCACTTTTGTGAGTTTATTAATTTTATGAATTTTATCAAAGCACAACCCTTAACTTTGTTGATTTTTCTTTTATATTCATTTTTTTTTTAATTTCTGCTCTTTATGACTTCTTTCCTTACATTATCCTTACCTTTGATTTGCTCTTTTTTCTGTAGCTTCTTAAGTTGTAAATAAAGTGATTTTCAGTCTTTCTTCTTTCCCAATATACAGAAATATTCTCTGACCATAGTGGAATTACACTAGAAGTTAGGGACCATTTTGAACTGAATTTTAATGGAAAGATATAAAAAATTATATTGTTGCAATTTCTCTTTAAGCACTGTATTAGCTGCAGCAATACAAGTCTTGACATGCTGCATTTCCATTATAATTCAGGTGAGATACATAGATGACGTTAAAGTTAACTGTTTTATATATAGTCAGAAGTCCTCTTTTAAAAATTTTGCAGCCCGCATATTTACTCGAGTTCATAAATGCTCTTGTATTTCCATGTTCCATTAGGAATAATTTTCCTACTTGAAGAAGGTCAATTTACTTTTACAAATGTGGGCCTGCTAGTGACAAATTCCCTCATTTTTTATTTGGCTAATATTATTTTTATTTTAATTTTTTAAGGGTTTTTTTGGTATAAAATTGTTAGTTGGCAGTTATTCTCTTTCTACTTTAAAGCTGTTACTTCATTGTCTTTTAGCATCCATCATTTCTGTTGAAACGTTAGATGTAAGTCTTGGTGAATTGTTTTTAAAGATACAGATACTAAGTTTTTTCTCTTTGTATTTGGTTTTCAGAAGATTTTATTATATACTTGGGTATGCTTTTCTTTGTCTTCAACTTGGGATTCCCAGATTCTCCTCAATCTCTCCGCTGGTATTTTTCACCAGCTTTGGAAAATTTAAATAGTGATTTTCCCCCATTTTCTCTCAATTTCCTTCTGTGACTCCAATTATATATATGTTAGACCTTTGAATGATCCTACATATTTCCATTTTTTCTAATTTTTTCCATATGCTCAATATTGTGTATTTTGATTGACTTGTCTTCCAATTCACTTTTCCTATATACTTCTCTCTCCAATCTACTCTTAAATCCACTCATTGAGTTCTTCTAGATATTATATTTTTCTAGACTGTTCATGTTTCTTTTTTTTTTAACAGAAGAATATAGTTCCCTGAAGAAATTCTCCATACTTTTATCTATTCTTTACATATTCTGTAATGTATTTTATATATTAATCATAGTTATTTCAAAGAACAGATTGGTAACTCTGACGTCTGAATCATCTATTGGTCTCCTACTAGTTTCCATATTTTTCCTCCTGATCAGCAATTGTATTTTCATCTATTTTTTGTATGTAAAGTAATATTTTATTGTGTGTCAGACATTGAGTATAAAAGAAATGAAGAAGGTCTCAATGATTTTATCTTTCACCAGGAAGGTCCCCCACCCCAACTTCCATTTATTCTCTCTTATGTAGCTCAGGTAAGAGGCTAATCACTATCCAATCAGTAATCAACCTGGGTCAGAGCTGAATTTCAGAGTAAGTCTCAGTGTATATCTGTTTCAGTCCACTGTCTTAGGAATAACCATCTCAAGTTTATTGAGAGAGAATCAAATTGGTCTCTTTCTCCTCAATTCTGAAATAATTTAGGACTTCCAGCTTAGTCATTCATACTCTTCAGCTCTTCAGCTCCCCATTCTAGACATCTTAATCATCTAGGAAACTTCTTTATTGAAAGACTAATGGAATGCTTAAGGCAGGCCCATGCCTTCTGGTATGTCTTAGATTTCCTTCTGCCCTTTTGAAGGTTTTGGACCTCCTCTCTCATCTCCAGGGCTGCTACAGATCTCAAAGTGAGCCAATGTGACGGAGAGAGTGAACTAGCCATACATTTGAAGAAGCCCCTAAAGTTTCCAATTTGTTTCTTCAGCTGCCTGACAATGCTAACACATCAACACTGCTGGTTTTTATTCTCCCCTGGAAGTGTCTTAATGCCTAAATCAAGTCCAAGCTGCAGGTCATGCCCTAAGTCAGTTAAATCTCCCAAAGGGAAAAATTCCCAGGATCTGGCAAATGTCCACAAGAGAGAAAAGTCAGCCCACCTCAGAAGTTTCCCCATCATTTTAGAGTCTTTATCTTCTTTCCCTAAGGCTAGGTAAGGGGAGAGTGAGTTGGGGAGTGAATGAACTAACTAGCCAAGTATCTCTTCAAACCTATTATGTAAAGCAGAATGCAAGCCCTTACAACTTCAAATGCTAAAAGTTAATCATCTTCCATCTATGTTGTGGCCAGTTGAAACCAAAGTTTCACAAAAAACAGATTAAGAGTGAAGTAAACAAAGAACTTACAGAGATAACAAGAAATTAGATGAATGTTTTCCTCATCATCCTACAGCATTACCTGGCTTCTTCCTATCCTATACTCAACTAAAACTTCACTCTCAAGTTGTCCCTCTGTACTCACTAAATCTAATGACCATTTTTCAAGCTTTGCTTTTTTATTTACCTTCTACAGAATTTGATATAATGTCCCAGAGACATCAGAATCCAAGGACAGTCATAACATATTTTACTTAGAAGGCACTACCAATCTTATTAGTCTTACCCATTTTTAATGAAAAAATGAGTATGAATTACAGTCCTAGTAATATAGTTAATCAAGATTGCATATCTCCCCAAATACTCATAAAATTTATGTTAAATTTAAATATACCATAGGCATATTCTAGCCTATAAAGCCTGCTTTTCTGTAAATGTTACAGTTACAGAAAAGAGAGCATGCATTACTGAGTTCTCTTTTAAAGAATCCAACTACAATGACCAAAATGTTTCCAGCTTGCTAATTCATTCTGAATCATGTTCATTAGTTTATGATTGCTATTTTCCAAAGATACTTATTATTATAACATGTGACAAAGTGAACTCACTCTGAAAAGTTAAGATGACAGTATCTTTGGTTCTTTGATATCAAAAATTAGTTTGTTCAGCACTAGGGTTCTTGGCAATACTGAGATGACATTAAAAAGGGGAAGGAAATTGCATGCCAGCTCCATTCATTTTAAAAGCTTTCAGCACTGGATTACACAATGGAAAAATCTCAAGGACATTCCCTGTGTCTGTATGTTTGTAACAATTACATGAAAGTCAAATACAACTCCAAGAAATGAATTGGGCTCAAATGCTTTGGAGTTAAAATACTGGGTATGTGGACTAGATTCCCTAATAGGGACTGGTACTTTTATGAAATGACTTGAAGATCAGGACAGGGGATTTTCTATTTTATAAAGATCATCCTGATCACATAGATTAATCAAAGTGGTGAGTTAGATACCAATACTAAAGTAATAAAGCATTTTACAAATTCATAAACGAGAGTAAATGTTATTTTTTCTCCATGTGTGTGTAATATTAATGTTCCATAAATAAAAACGTTAGCCTTTTTATTAGCTTATTTAAAATCCACTTAGAATACACCACAAACTCCTTGACCATAGCCTACAGAGATCACCTGGTCAGTCTCCTGCCTATCTTTGCAATCTCACCTCTCCACACACATCCTGCTTTGCAACAACTTTAAGGTACTTGATGTTTAAGATGCATAATACTATTCCCCATCACTGTGCTTTAGCACAAGCTGTTTCTTCTACCTACTGTTTCTCTCTCCACTTTTCTTTCTTACACAGTGAGTCCAATTCAAATGTCACCTCCTATATGAATCCTTTCCTGACCTCCGTAAGCATAAATACCTTCTTTTCCTTGCTCTTGCAGCATATTATTCAATCATATTATAGCCTCTACCTCATAATTCTCTCTAGCTTTTGCATCCTTCTAGGATGGGGAAAATATTATAAACACAATGACATTCCTAACCAGTACTTTCCATGAAACTATATTAATGATAGTTAATAAATGTAGAAGGAACAAAGAGAAAAGTGAAAGAAAAAAAAAGGAAAGGAAGACTTTAATCTTTAAATATAACTTCCTAAAAAGTTTCCAGAACCTAAATATGCAATTAGTAAGCCCGAAATGGTATTTATTGAATGAGCGACAAGCTTCTAAATATTCAAAATGTAGTGATGAAATAAAAAAGAGAGTTTGCACATAGCTTATAGGCTTATAATGTTATAACATCTGATGCAAAGATATAGCAACTTACATTTTGGTCCTATTTTTTTTACTTTGCCTTCCTCCAGTGAAGTTCATTTAATGTTAATTTCTTGTTCAGGTTTTGTTTCTGTTCTGTTACTTGATTTATTGCTCATCTGGTTTCTTAGAATCCTTTTCTCTTCAGTGATAGCAACTGATATGAACCATGAGTGATATGGTGTCAAATAATTCAGTAAAGTATTATAAAGTATTACCTTTATTTTGATTACATCCTATAGATTTAAAACTAGAGTTGCTGACATATAAAAATGATATTAGTTAGTGCCATGCCAAATACCAGTTCTATTTTCTGAGACAAAATTGTGACTTATTAAAAGTCAGCTCAGACATGCCCATGGCTCAGAACACTAGTATTCTTCCTTTCAGTGATAGTTACATAGTTCTTATGAGTCATACATTTGATTATCTTTCAGGTGGAGAAACTAAGGCTCCTAGAGGGTAAACAATGGGTACATAATTACTTAGGCAGTGTGTTCCAAAGTTAGGGCTAAAACTGATCTTCTGACTTCAAATACTGTCTCCTTTTTTACTATACTGGAATTATCTTCTTGGATATGCTTATTCCTTGGCCCCTTCTTAGCATGCCCCCACAACTCCACCTCTAGTGCTGACTAATCATCTACTCCTTTAAACTCTGCTACTACAGCTAAGGTCATTTTCATGTTTATGAAGGGCCAACTTTCCCGATGTATTGGCTGAAGTTTAGATGTATCTATGAGACCCAAGTACCTGATGTATGAATTCCTAATTAAAATACACTTCAGCACAGGGCTTAGGTGGACTAGAATGAATTCAAGTTCAGGGTGGCTGTCATTTAAGTTTATCAAATATTTTTAATTCTCCTTCTGGGAAATTCATAAGATTATACTCCTGCTCTTGAAGGTAGGTGTGTAGGGAAGGTATGTAAATATCTTTGGCAAATGGAATGTGAACAGAAGTGTTGTGTGTAAATACTCAGAAGAAGCTCTAAGAATCGGTGTATACTCTGTTACTTTTTTGCTCCCCCCTACTCCTCTTTTTTCTTTTTGATTTGACAACATGGCAGTGTGGACATGTAGTCTCTCCTATCTTGTTTTCTGGTGGAAGAGAGTGAACAGATTCCCCACCACCACCACCATCACCCTGAAACCAACCTACAATGGACATGCAATGTGAGCAAATGTTTTAAACTTCTAAAACTTTATAGTTCTTTGTTACCAAGCATTCAGTCTATTTCAGCTGGTAGACATACTTTAAATATGTTATTACAATCCAGTACTAATACTCAATGGTATAGGTCAATGGAGTCGTTTTGAATCTATGAAATTTTAGTATGGACTGCTCTTAATTAAGGATTTTCCTTACGACTATTATTTAAACATTCAAAGGCTCATTGGGAGCTTATTGCTAATAAGATTTTCAACAAATATTTCAGTCTGTGACACTGAAAAATAAACCAGTAGAAGAAATAATTTCATGCATAGTCATCTGTGTAAGGGGATCAAAGAGGAAAAATAGGGATGGCTGCATTTATGAGAACCCTCTAATTTTCCTCTTCTCCCCCAGTCCCAAATGCCTCCAAAGGTCACAGTTTTAAGACCAATTCTTCCTGTTGAGACAAGCTAGACAATCCTTCCTTTAGAGACTTCATACAAGTATTAATCTTTGGCAATCTCTCTAAGAATAAACAGAGGTCAAGACATACTCTATTACTGCACCTTGATTCTCATCCAGTCTAAGGGATTGGGTGCTTCATTTCACAGATTTCAGGGTCCCTTTGGGCTTTTAGTCTCAACTGGTTGCCTCAAGCAAAAAGACCCTTGCATGCATGATTTGAGAATTCATGAATGGACTAAGCAATTTCTATCTCTGTACATGACAACCACTCAGATCTAGCCACTTCAGGCCAAATCTTGTCCACACATGTGCTGGTAAGGTTTCCTATCAAAGCCACAAAAGCTGTTTGAGCAGAGCTAAGAGTAGATTTGGCCAAAATCTGTATTTTAAATTAATTTTTTATTACAATTTTCATCTGGAATTTACCCTATAGAATCATAACTGAATTTCCAAAGACAAAATTTGAGTAAACGAGGACTGGACACACAGATGTACATTTATGTCTCTCTATGCAACATAAATGATAATTCATCCAAACCCTACCATAGTGGTTGCACTCATCACCACAATTAATACTGGGTTATCACACCTAATAGAAAATGTAATTAATTATACTCAAGTTCAGAATGGTCCTTGTCCCCTGATTTCCACTTAGATTCTCTCTGCCCTCCCAAGTCAGAAATGTGGAACTAGGACTTTGTACCAGATTTTTTTTAATGCAATTTAGTTAGTAAGAGGAAACAACAATCTTTAAATCTTTTAATGGAGTAAGTTTCAATAAAATAAACCTGACAAAATGGTCTCACTTCTTGGACTAAAATGAATACAAAACTGGGGCAGTTGGTTAAATATCTGACTTCGGCTCAGGTCACGATCTCACAGTTCATGAGTTCGAGCCCCATGTCGGGCTGTGTACTGACAGTTCAGAGTCTGGAGCCTTGTTCAGATTCTGTGTCTCCCTTTCTCTCTGTCCCCACCCCACTCACGCTCTCTCTCTCACTGTCTCTCAAAAATAAATAAACATTAAAAATATGAATACAAAATTGAAGATGATTTCAGTAGGATCTGTCTTTATTTTTAACTAATTGAATGAGCATCAATATTTCTAAACAGGCAATGGCTTAGGTATGTTGGCATTCTATCATATGCTTCTCCTAATCATAGCTCTGTTGTATAGGTAATCAATTAATCAATATCATAACTTTCCAGAGAAGATATGTTTCAGTAATATATTTTAAAAGCTCCATTTTAAGATTTGAGCTTTTAAAAAAAAGTTACCTTTTAATCAGCAAATAAATTTATTACATTTTACATATTTTTAAATTATAATTGTTTAAATTAATGCTATGAAAAATTACATTAAACTATGACTACATCCAACTAAATAAACCAAAATGATGTCCATATCAAGATTGTGATACAAATTCTAAAAGCCTCAGGGATACAGCATACATGAGGAAAACACGAAATTAAGACATCATGGTAAGCAAACCCAGAGGAATAACTTAAACTATCTTTCAGGCACTTTATCCCTTTCTAAGTCGCTGGAGATATATGATTTTTATACTCTGGGAGAGAAAAAAAGACCAAACCACATTCATCATCCCTGCCAGGAAATAGCTCTGCAGATTCTCTTTGCTGGTTGCAGAACATCAGTTCTGCAACAGCTGGGTGTGTGGGTGGCGCACATCAGGTCTGCTAGTTTCCAAAAAGGACCCTGGGCCTCCTAAAGTGTTACAATGCCTCCTGGCTCTGTGGGGGGTCCGTGACTGCTGTCTATGCATTGGAATGGGGGTGGGGTGGGGTGCCTATGAAATAGGGGAAGCACCTGAGAACACATGTGAGGCATCTGTGGAGACCACCAGTGTGCAAACCACTTATGTGGCAAAACTAATTCCAAAGGGAAGGGGAGCAGCCATTTCCTTCCTTCAATTCCAACAGCTGCAACCCTCCACACAGCTGCTACTCTGGGTTTGGGATGCAGGAAAAACAAAAGAGAAGAGGGACACTCTGCAGTGGTTTGGCTGCTTAGAAGTGGGCAGAGTGTAAGGAAGCCACCAGGAGAAGCCCTCTTTCCATATGCCCTGTAATGTTCAGCATGGGCTGTTATGCTGCCGTGCTACCCCCCCCCCCCCAATACCACAAAGGTTGATTCTTGTTCACACAAAAATCATCTGCAGTCCAGGACACTCTGCAGGGAAACTGTCCCTCCTGAGATCCAGGCTCAGAGACTCTGCTCTCTGGTCACATGATCTGAAGTGTGCGGTCCCCTTAGTCAGCATGGCAGTGAGACAGAGAGCAGAAAAGTCCCCCAGCAGTCACTGAGATTGCAAGGGGATACATGCTACTCCTGCTCACATGTCATTGGCCACCTCTAGTCACTTTTAGGCGATGCCCAACTTCAAAGGGCGTGGGATTGCATGTAACTCTGTGTATTGGGAAGTGGATATTGATGACCATTAGAGCCATATGCCCTTATCTTCTGAAACCCTAAAATCAAGTTCTAGTTATACATAGCCTCAGCTTTCCAGAGGATGTACCTGCCCATTCTGTGATGCCAGTTGTCTCAGTTCTTGACTCTGGATTCTAGTCTCCATTCCAAGGGAAAGGTAGAGAGGAGGGAAATCCATAGTCTATCCTGTGGATTCTGAAAGCGGAGTTACTTCCCTAAAAGTCTGTAATGGCAAAGGTAACCAGTCCTGCATCACAGCCTAACAGTTTGAAGCAACTCTGCCCCCTTCACACTGAGAGCCAGTAATGCTAAGAAGGAGATATTCACTTGTATCTCACTGGGTTTTGCCTTTCTGCCTCTTGTTTTATGACTGACTTAATTTTTTTACCTTATTTAAGTGATACAATATTATATTAACTTCAGGTATACAACATAGTGATTTGACATTTTGATACATTGTATGTAATGTATACATTGTGAAATGGTCATCACAGTAACTCTAGTTAACGTTTGTCAATATACAAAATTAATGTAATAATATCTACCATATTCCCCGTGATGTACATTTTATCCCCATAACTCATTTATAACTGTACTTTTATACTTCTTAATCCTTTCACCTACTTTTCCATCCTTAACCCCTTTATTTCTGGAAACCACCATCTGCTTTCTACCAATGGGTCTAAATTTTGTTTTGTTTTCTTTATTCCATATATAAGTGGAATCACATGATATTTGTATTTCTTTGAATTTATTCACTTAGGATAATATCCTTCAGGTCCATCCAGTAGTTTGGAAATGGCAAGATTTCATTAATTTTTATGGCTGAGTAATATTCCATTGTGTAAGAGTGTGTGTGCATGTGTGTATGTGTACAGTAAAGCCTTGGTTTGTGAGCATAATTCTTTCTGGAAACATGCTGGAAACATCCCAAAGCACTTGTATATCAAAGTGAATTTCCACATAAGAAATAATGGAAATTCAGATGATTCATTCCACAACCCAAAAATATTCATGTAAAAAATGGTCACAATAATGTATTATAATACAAAATAATAAAGAAAATACAAAACATAAAGAAAAATTAACAAATGAACCTGGGCTTATCTTTGAAAACCTTTGTGGCTGGTGTGAGGGAGACGAGAGAGAGCAGGGTTATTGTTTAGGAGGACTTTCACTATCACTAACGGAATCACTGCCATCTATTAGCTCAATGGAATCTTTTTACTTTCATGCAACTTTAACAAGGAACCTTTCCAACAACACTTGTTTTTGCCCCCTTTTGAGAATTGTGTGGAAATGAGACAGCACACTGTCATTAAACATATTCATTGCTCACACTGCTACAACCTTATTCTTGTGGTGCTTTTGTACAAAATTTTGCACTATTTCCCACATTTTGCACATCTCCCTAATTTCAGTTGAAGTTAGGGATTCCTCCACCTTTTTCTTCTCCTCCCCTGCAGAGGGGATGCAGATGTAGACTTCTTATAAAATCTTGCAATTTCCAACACTCACATACCTCATTCATACTTCTCAATTTCCTTCTTAACTTCCACCGTAATCATCTCCTTCTTACTACCTTTCTTTTCAACGTTTTTCTTCATGGAGGGCATTGCATATACTCACAAGGATGTTGACTATAGTCCAGGATTAATAAACTCTTGTCATATACTCTATTTAATAAAACTGGCAATAAGGCAGCAGAGGAAAGTATCTATATCTGCAGGCAGACTGACCTAGAATGAAGCAAAGCATTCCTAAGCTTACACTTGTACAGAAAAGCAAAGGACTGGGGTGTCTGGGTGGCTCATCGGTTGAGCGTCCAACTTCGGCTGAGGTCATGATCTCCCGGTTTGTGGGTTCCATCCCCGCGTCAGGCTCTGTGCTGACAGCTCAGAGCCTGGAGCCTGCTTTGGATTCTATGTCTCCCCCTCTGCCTGCCCTTCCCATGCTCATGCTCTGTCTCTCTCTGTCTCTCAATAATAAACGTTTTTTAAAAATTTAAAAAAAAAATCAAAGGACTGTCCATGGGTGCTTTGAAGTGACAAAAAATACATCAGTGTAAGTTGTGGGCACCTTCCAACATTCTGAAAAATCACTGATTTCTGTCAAACACCGTGGCCTGGGACCAAGCATCTAAGCACGGGAGATGATTACCCACAGTCCCACAGTGAGAGAAGAACCATTGGTTAAGTTGTGATCATGTGACATTTGGTGTCACATACTGCTCGTATTGCAAGACATCATTTGTTTATGAAGTTAAAATTTATTAGAAATGTCTACTCATCTTGCAAAACACTTGCAGAACAAGTTACTCATAATCCAAGGTTTTACTGTATATACATACACACCACATCTTTATCCATTCATCAATGGACATTTAGGTTGTTTCCACATCTGGCTATTGTAAATAAAGCTGAAATGAACATATGCATCCATGTATCCTTTCATAGTATCTTCGTTTCTTCAGACAGATACTCAGTACAATTTCCAGATTACATGGTAGCTCTATTTGTAATTTTCTGAGGAACCTCCATAATGTTTTCCACAGTGACTGCACCAATTTACATTCCCACCAACAGTGCACAAAGGTTCCCTTTACTACACATTCTTGCCAACACTTGTTATGGCTTATCTTTTGGATAGTAGCCATTCTGACAAGTATGAGGTGATATCTCATTGTGGTTTTGATTTACATTTCTCTGAGGATTAATGATGTTGAGTATCTCTTCATATGTCTGTTTGCCATCTGTATGTCTACTCTAGAGAAGTGTCTATACAAATCCTGTGCCCATATTTTAATCTGGTGTTTTTTGTTTTGTTTTGAGTTGTATGAGTTCTTTATATATTTTAGATACCAATGCCTTATTGAATACATGATTGACAAATATCTTCTCCCATTCAGTAGGTTGTCTTCCTGTTTTGTTGATGGGTCCCTTCACTGTTTAGAGGCCTTTTAGTTTGATGTAGTCCTAACTGCTTACTTTTGTTTTTGTTTCCCTTGCCTTTAAAGTCATAGCCAAAAAAAAAAAATCTCTAAGATTGATGCAAAGAAGCTAATTGCCCATATTCTCTTCTAGGATTTCTATGGTCTCTGGTCTTACATTCAAGTCTTAACCCATTCTGAGTTTATTTTTGTATATGGTATAAGAAAGTGGTCCAGTTTCTATCTTTTACATGTTGCTGTCCAGTTCTCCCAACATCACTTATTGAAGAGACTTCCTTTTCTAAGGACATCTGGTCCTGGACTTTTGTTCATTGGGAAGTATTTGATTACTGATTCAACCCCTTACTAGTAATAGTTCTATTCTGATTTTATATTTCTTCATTATTCAGTCATGAAAGACTGTACATTTCTTCTTTTAAAAATTTTTTAATGTTTACTTAGTTTTGAGAGAGAGAGAGACAGAGAGAGAGAGAGTATGAGCAGGGGAGGGGTAGAGAGAGAGGGAGACACAGAATTGATACAGGCTCCAGGCTCTGAGCTGCCAGCACAGAGCCTGAGCACAGAGCCTGACATGGGGCCCAAACTCACAAACCATGAGATCATGACCTGAGCTAAAGTCGGATGCTTAACCTACTGAGCCACCCAGGCACCCCATAAAGACTGTATATTTCTTTTTTTCAACGTTTATTTATTTTTGGGACAGAGAGAGACAGAGCATGAACGGGGGAGGGGCAGAGAGAGAGGGAGACACAGAATCGGAAACAGGCTCCAGGCTCCGAGCCATCAGCCCAGAGCCTGACGCGGGGCTCGAACTCACAGACCGCGAGATCGTGACCTGGCTGAAGTCGGACGCTTAACCGACTGCGCCACCCAGGCGCCCCAAGACTGTATATTTCTAAGAATTTATCCATTTCTTCAAGAATGTCCAATTTGTTGGCATATCATTGTTCATGGTAGTATTCTAATTTTTCATAATTCTGTTTTATCAGTTATAACATCTTTTTCATTTCTGATTCTATTTGAGCCCTCTTTTTTCTTGGTTTGTCTAGCTAAAGTTTTATCCATTTTACTTTTCAAAGAACTAGCTCTTAATTTCATTTTTATTGTCTATCTCCATTGTCTATTTTCTATTTCAATCGTTTCTTTTCTACTGTCTTTTTAGTTTCTATTACATTTTTTTTCTTTTTTAAAAAAGTTTATTTATTTTTGAGAAAGAAAGAGAGAGTGGGGGAGGGTCAAGACAAGAGGGAGAGAGAATTCCAAGCAGGCTTCATGCTATGAGTGCAGAGTCTGACTGGGGGCTCAATCTCACTAACTGTGAGATCATGACCTGAGCTGAAATCAAGAGTTGGAAACTAAACCGACTGAGTTCTCCAGGTACCCCAATCTCTATAACATTTTTTTTTCTGCTCTGATCTTTATTATTTCTTTCCTTCTACCAATTTTGGGCTTCATTTATTCTTTCCCTAGTTCCTTTAGGTATAAAGTTAAATTGTTTATTTGAGATTTCTTTTTTTTTTAAGTTAGGCCTATATTGCCATGAACTTTCCTCCTAGAACTACTTTTGCTGTACCCCTTAGATGTTGTTGTCTTTCTGTTTTCATTTGTCTCTAGGTATTCTTTTTTAATTTCTCCTTTGATTTCTTCTATGAACCAGTAGTTTTTCAGTAACATGTTTAATCTCCAATAGCTTTTCATTTTCTTGTAATTAATTTCTAGTTTCATACCATTGTGGTTGGAAAAGATGTTTGATATGATTTCAATCCACTTGAATTTACTGAGATTGTTAGATCATTAACATGTGATCTATCCTGAAAATGTTTCATGTGAACTTGAGATGAATGTGTATTCAGCTGCTTTTGAATGGCATGTTCTGTATATATCTATTAAGTCCATCTGGTCTTAATGGTCATTTAATGTCAATATTACTTATTGATTTTCTTGCTACATCCATTAATGTAAGTGGAGTGTTAAAATCTCCTACTATTATTGCATTGCTCTCAATTTCTCCTTTTCAATCTGTTGATATTTGCTTTATACATTTTGGTACTATGTTAGGTGCATATATATTTATAAATGTTATGTCTTCCTTCTAGATTGAACTCTTTATCATAATTCCCTCTTTGTCTTTTATTATAGTCTGTTTTAAAGTCTATCTTGTCTGATATGAGTATCACTACACCAGCTTTCTTTACATTTTGTTTGTGTCTTTACATTTCAGTCTGCACGTGTCCTTACTTCTGAAGTGAGTCTTTTGTAAGATAAGATGTATCTTATTTTTTTTCCTTTTATCCATTCAGCTACTCTACATCTCTTTATTGGAGAATTTAGTCCATTTATATATAGTATAATTATTGATGGGCATGTACTTGTCACTTTGTTTTCTGGCTGTTTTGGTAGTTCCTCAGTTTCTATCTTTTTATCTTCCCTTGTGTTTTGATGACTTTCTTTAATGTTATGTTTAGTTTCCTTCATCTTTTTCTTTTGTGTATTTACTGTAAGTTTTTTGTTTTCTGGCTACTATGAGGTTCACATATATCATCCTATATATAACAGCTTAAGTTGATAGCAACTTAAATTTGAATATTTCCAAAACTCTACATTTACTTCCACCGCACCATGTTTGTCACTTTTTACATATTTTTATATATCTCTTAACTAATTATTATGTTTTAATTTTACTAATTTTGTCTTTTAACCTCCTTAGTAGCGTTATAAGTGATTAATACATTACTTTTACTGTATATTTACCTTTTCCAGTGAGATTTTTAATATTTTTTAATGTTTTATTTATTTTTGAGAGACAGAGTGCAAGCAGGGGAAGGGCAGAGAGGGAGGGGAACACAGGATCTGAAGTGGGCTCTGTGCTGATAGCAGTGAGCCCAATGTGGGGTTCAAACTAATGAACTGTGAGATCATGACCTGAGCTGGAGTCAGATGCTCAACCAACTGAGCCACCCAGGAACCCCTGAAATTTTTAATGTTATATTTTTTTCTTGTTATTAATTAATACCATTTATTTTCAGCTTAAAGAAGTCCCTATCATATTTCTTATAAGACCTGTTTAGTAGTGATGAACTTCTTTACCTTTTGCTTGTCTGGAAAATTCTTTATCTACAGAGTAGATTATTCTTCGTTGGAAATTTTTCTCCTTCAGTACTTTGACTACGTCATAGCACTCCCTTTTGGCTCGCAAAGTTTCTGCTGAGAAATCTGCTGATAGACCTGTGAGGTTCCCCTTGTATGTAACAACATTTTTCTTGCTGCTTTTAAGACTATAACTTTTGACATTTTAATTTATATGTCTTGGTGTGGTTCTGTTTGTGTTCATTTTATCTGGAATTCTCTGGGCTTCCTGGATCAGATTTCTGTTTCCTTCCCTACCTTAAGGAAGTTTTCAGCCATTATTTCTTCAAATTAGTTTTCTGCCCTTTCTCTCTCTTTTCAGGACCCACACAATGTGAATGTTAGTCTGTCTGATGTTGTCCCACACATCCTTTACTCTATCTTTATTTCTTAATTGCTTTTTTTCCCTTTTCTGTTCTGTCTGGGTGAATTCCATTGAGTTATCTCCCAGCTTACTGATCCATAATTCAACTTCCTCTACCCTGCTGCTGAATGCCTTTAATGTATTTTCAGTTGTATTTTTTTTTAATTCTTCATCTCTGTGACTCTGCTGTTATGTGTTCATTCATTCTTGTCCTGACTTTAGTGAGAATCTTTACAACCATTATTTTGAATTATCAGGTATATTACATATTTCCCTATCATTAAGATGTTTTTCTAAGGTGTTGTCTTGCTCTTTTGTCTGTTTCCTCATTTTGCTTGACTCTCTGGGTTTATTTCTATGTATTAGGTGAAGGAGATACTTCCCTCAGTCTTCAAGCAATGGCATTATTAAGGTATTAATGCTTTTAATTTAAACTTGCCCTAACTCTTGGACTTTTGTGATTGTCTAAATCACCTGATTTACTCTTGATACAGCTCTGTTTTTGAGGATGTGCCAAGACCTGTCAGTAATCCAAGAGGAGGACTCTCATTTAGTACCTAGTTTCAGGCTGACTGGAAACTAGACTGTCAGGAAGCAGCTTTTACAGTATGGAAATGTATACATTTCTGTGGTTCCACAAGTGTAATCCCTGTTGTCTTCTACACCAGGAGATCTGGAGGTATCCTCTGGGCAAGAGTTACAAAAATCAGGGCTCCAGATGAGTGTATAAGTTCTTTTCTGAGAAGTTTTGTCAATCCATAGTGAAGTCAAGGGAGTGAACATGGATGGATGGTGTCTCCCTACTTACATTCCCTGAGAGTACTTCCTTAGCCTCCATATGTGTGGGAAACCTGAAGCTTGTCCCTCAGGTTGAATCTCCAGGCTAAGTAAATAGACCTTTCCACAGGAAGACTGGAGTTGTATTATAGTCTGCTGTCTGTGCAGAGTACTGGGGGTGGGAGCCTTCCAAAAGCTATCTTTCCATTGTCACAGTCCTGTGTAGCTCTGGAACACTAGCCTTTTGGCCACCAGGGCCAGGCCATCAAGGGGTGTGCCCTGTATAGATTTTGCACACCTGCTAGCTTTAGGCAGCTAGAGAGTATACTGGATGAGGCATGCTCTCCAGCTTCAGAAAAGCAGGAAAAGCTTTTAACTATGTGCTTCTGTGGGCTTTACCAAAGCAGCAAGAGAGTTCATTGCTTGTATGCACATGCTGCTTTTAGGCTGGGAATGGGAGAATGCTATGACTCTTCATGCTCACCAGCCCCAGCAGGTGAGTGTCACAAACACCTATTTTCACAGATTTGAGCTACGGAACAGGAGAATCCTGTTACCATTCATGCTCACCCACTCCAGCCAGGGAACAGGGAGTGCTGCAACCGCCAATGCCCTCTCATCTCAACAAGTGGCATGATGCTTATCCCTGCCCTGTCCAGCAAGGTGTTGAGAGGTTGCCACATCTGAAGTCACTCACTCTAACAGACTGTATGGAGAGTGGTATCTGCCAGCACCTCCATTTTGAAGGAGTGCCTCAACTGTCTCCCAAATGCTCCAGCCAATGCTCCCAAATCAGCAAAAGAATCTCCCTCATGTATACTCTAGGTGCCTTTCAAATTCTTTTTTCACTGAGTTTGGGGTGAGCAAGACCACATGCAAGCTTTCTAAGAGGAGAATCTCAGTTTCCTATAGTACATTGCACTCCCTCACACCCCCCCCCCCCCCCCCCCCCCGCCACCAGGACATCAGATCTGCCCACTGGTTTTCTAAACCAGATGTTCTGGAAGCTCATATTTCCAATGAAGATCCCAGGGACCAGGGTGCCCAATGTGAGGCACCAACCCCCCCCACCCCCCACTCCTCTAGGAGAAATGCTTGTCTGGTGAGAGCTCTCCCTACTATGTGTTGCCATGCTTGGGAGGGAGAAAGGGATGTGAGACTATGGCTCTGCCTCTCCTATCCATCTCAATGTGCATTTTATCCTTTGTTGTAGAGAGCAGTTCATCCAGTTTTCATATAAAAAAATCCACATGTAGCTGTAGATTTGTTGTGTCTATGGGAGGAGGTAAGTTTATGATCTTCCTATGTCACCATCTTGGATGCACTCCCCCTACTCTGCCCCATCATGACTGACTTTTCTTTTTTGGTTTCTGGGTAGAGATTCAAAAGAAGGAAGCAAGGGAGGAAGCGTAAAAAATAACTTGTGAGTTTATAAAGGTTTTTCAAAGACATAAATTCATATGGGCTTCAAAACAACTTTTAGAATGAATATTATATATTTATACACACACACACACACACACACACACACACACACACACGGATTTATATGTCCCCACGTTACCAGTGAGGAAACTAAAACTCGGGAAAAGACATAAAACAAATTTGGGGCAGAAAGCAGAAATAATCTTATTCAGGGGTGGTTTCCACTGATTAAGTGGAAAGAGAAAGACAAAGACAAAACCTTGAGAAACCGAAATACAAGACCATGTTTTAACCCATGCCTAGTCTCTTTTGAATGTCAGATGTCACTTGCCTTTTATCTTAATGGATATTTTCAGTTCTGACATCTAATTAGCTTTACCTAAGCAATTGCTTTAAAGGCCGTATTCTTTTCACCTGCCTCTAATTTATCAAAACTAAACCTGGAAACTCAAAGTGTGTTTGTCCTTATTTTGGATCGTAGATACACCATTTTCATGAGTTGCCCCAAGGCTTCTCCACCAGCCCTCAATGCCAATTCATACTCCATGGGTGCCCAACTTGTGCTGCCTCACCTCCCCACATGGGGTTCCAATTCAAACCAGCTCACTCCAGTGGTTTATTTTTGCACCACAAACCACACTTTAGAGATTACAGGTAGGCATAACAGAAAGGGGTGGAAATGTTCTCTGAGGTCTTTGAGTTCCTAGGCACAATACTGAATTTTACGGTTAGTCCAAAAATTAAAAGCCAGGCTTCCAAAGAGAAAGGCAAAGTCTCCTATTTGCCAAACTACTTAGAAGAAGAATGCAAATGCCAGCAGCCCTGTCTGCCAGCTGGACTGCTGGAAGACATGGGGACTTATAGACTGAGGCCACAGCATCACTATCTGCTAGAGATAGGACCAAGGCAGGCTAAGAACTATGCAAAAGGAAGAGAAGAAGCAGGAATGCATCCCCTACAGCATGTTTGAAACTAGCAGCTATTTTCCCCAGAGCCATCTGTGAGACTTTCAACTTGTGCCTGAGAAAGAAAAGGGCAAAACAGAGAAATGTGAATTACTGGAAAAAGCAGGTATCTCTTTGGGAGTTGTAAGGGCAGAAAAAAGACTGTCTACCAGTCTGTTAGTCTTGGCAGATGCAGATCTATGATTCTGGCCACAGTCAGGATTTCTAAGGCTCTACTTCTGGAAAACGTGGCAAGGGTTTAACCTGAAATGTGGACTGTGGATGGCTCTGGTGTGATCTAAGTCAAAGGGAACTATGAGTTCCGAACCGAGGTCCCTGAGCAACTGGGGTCAGTCATATGATATCATTACTAGTTTGGCCCTTGCTTACAGACTGTCTTTAGTTCATGGAAGAAGTCTCTAGGGGAACATATCTCAGATTGGACTAGAATCTCCCAGGAGGCAGGTCAATCCAAGTTTTTTATCTTTCTTGATTGTAGCCTGAGTGGTGATCTGAAGTGTCCGTGATAGATGAGAATGTCCTCATTGACAAACAAGAGGCATTTTGCCAAGCACCCTTCCCATGCAATCCAGGGCCGATTTTCTGCCTGGAACCATAGTGCTTCCTCTTAGCTGCTTAGTATTCTGCAAGAAATAGCATCTCCTTTTCTTCACATTCATAGGAACTTCTTATTTAGGAATGTCTTTGGTTGCAAGTAGCAGAAAACTTGACTTATAGCAGCTCAAACAAACACAGATGTACTTTTCTCACATAACAAGATTTTGGACCTAGAGGATAGTTAGTATCAGTTCAGGAACTCAGTGACATCAGGACTAGTATCACTTGAATTCTCTTACCTTTTCCCTCATGCTTGTGTCTTTCATGGTCACAAAATGGCTGCTGATGGATAAGTAAATAAATAAATAAAAAGTATATATACAAGTATATATATAAAGTATATACAAAGTATATATACAATAAAGAAAAAGTAGTATATACACACATGCACACACATAACAAACTAGAATATTATTCAGCCTTAACAAGGAAGTAAATCCTGTGATTTATAATATAGATGAACCTGGAGGACATTATGTTAAGTGAAGTAAACCAGACACAGAAAGAAGACTACTGCATGGCCAACCCTATATGTGTAATCCACATAGAAGCAGAGAGTAGAACAATGGTAACTAGGGCCTTTGGGAAGGGAGTGCAGAATGGAAAGATGTTGGTCAGAGGGACAAAGCTGCAGTTAGGTAGGATGACCAAGTCTATAGATCTAATATCCAACATGATGACTACAGTTAATTATATTGCATTGTATACTGGAAATTTGCTAAAAGAGTAGATTCCAGGTTCTCTGACAACAAAAATCTATGGTAACTATATGTGAGGAGAGGAATATGTTAATTAGCTTGACTATAGTAATCACTATACATATATATACATCAAAGCATCATGCTGTATACCTTAAATGTATATAATTTTAGGGTTTTTTTTTAAAAATGGCTGCTGAATAATTGGGCATTATGTTCATGTTCAAAGTAGGAAAAAGGGAGAAGAGTAGTGTCCCCTGTGATGAATCCCCATTTATCAGGACAGCAGCTCCATCAGAATCCCCATCAAACCTCTGTATATGTCCCACTCATCAGATCTCCAACACAAAGCCACACCTAGCATAAAAGGACCCTAGGGACCTGGAATTTATCTGGACACCCTGTCAGTTTGAACAAAATCAGAGTTCTGTCAATTATGAAGAAGGAATGGTTATTGGGGAGGCAACTAACAGCCTCTGCCACACCCTGTACATAGCACTGATTAAACTGCATTGAAATGTTCTCTTTCAGTCTCTCTCTCCCCTCCCATCAGAATTAATGGCACTTGGCAGACAGAGAAGCCCAGTCATCCTTGTATTCCCAGCACATGGCATACTGCCTGGCACAAAATAGACTTAATAAACATAATTCAGGCTAAAAAAAAATATATTGGCTGAACCAAACTCCAAATAGAGAGGGAAAAAAATGCATTTAGATCCATTTCTGCATCTACTTTCCTTTCTAAAGGTAACATAAGAGAAGCATCACTCAAAGGAATGAGAATATGATGACACTTGGAATGCACATAGTTTCTAACACAAATACAGTAAGTAATAATATTAGCCACCACTATGAAAAATTTTATTCTCTATGTACACTACCTTTAATCCTATTATCTTTACAACACAATATGTAAGTATTATTTATCTCATCTTAGAGATTCTGGGAAAGTGGCACAAGGTCAAAGAGCAGCAAATGGTGGAACCAGAGTATGAACTCAAGCATATGTTTATGTAAAACATAAACAGATCTATGTTTATCCACTGTCTCTCCTGCCTCCTGCATGATGGTTTTCAGTACCCTCATTTCACTCAGGGAAAACTCCAGTGCTGGAATGTCACATAAGAACTCCAACCAGATAGTGGGCTTCCTATCTCCAAGGACAGCCTTCTATCTTTATTCTCTGCCTCTCTCCCCACTTGCCTAAGCAAAAAGAGCAGTGGGCTGTGATACTGAAGATCAGTGGTGTTGCTGAGGATGAGGAAAGTTTTAATGACAGCTGGTTTTCTTTCCAGGATCCATGATAAACTTATAGAGAAAGAGAGAAAGCCAAAACAGGGCAGGCCCCTCTGAAGCCCACCTCATGTAGAATGTCCCAAATTTAGACCAACATGTAAGAATAGAAACTTCCAGAGCACCTGGGTAGCTCAGTAGTTTAAGTATCTGAGTTCAGTTCAGGTCATAATCTCATGGTTCATGAGTTCAAGCCCCACATTGAGCTCTCTGCTGTCAGCACAGAGACTGCTTTGGATCCTCTGTACCCCTCTCTCTCCTGCCCCTCCCCTGCTTGTGCACTCTCTCTCTCTCTCTCTCAAAAATAAATAAACATTAGAAAAAAAGAATAAAAAACTTCCTCTACTGACTCTTCTTTCATTGAGTATTCTGATGACACTCAGCTGAACAGAATAGTTGAGGCATGTATATTTGGCTTTGAACCATGGATGAAGCATGTAATAAATTTCTATAAATTCAGATGAGAAACTGCAAACAAGGATGAAATGGCTGCACTTGGCTTATGGCTTCAGGTTGCCCACAATGGTCGATAAGTGACTGTAGTCCTCTGGCCATTACCTCTCTCTCTAATTGATTAGTCAAGCTCTGTGCCAAGAGCTCAGAGGCAGGTATGACTCAGTGGAGAAATGTGATATCTCAATTCAGACTTACCTAAAAGAAAGTATCACACAGACTACAATGTGTGGATGTGTCCAAAGGATATCAGCTGCAATGCTTATGGCAAATACAATACAAATGAGGTTCTTCATCAAGTAATCAGAACCTAATTCAATAAAATCTACTCATGCAATTCAAAACAGTCTTCTCTGAGGATTTCAGGATGCCCAGGGGCTGCAAGACAAGCCCATCCAAATAGCATTCATGATACTCTCATTTCTCTTCAGATCATAGAAATCTTTTGCCTTTTACCAAGTAGTGTTCATGGCATGTGTACTCCCGTAAAACATCCACTTCTGAGAATATGTACAAAATAAGGGTGGAGTTGGATGCAGTGAAAAACCTCAGATAAGTCACAGCAAACTAAAACTGGCTTTTAAGGATCTCAAGCTCAGCAGCAAGATATACACAGAGGTCTTATAATCCTTTGGATGGAACAGGGGAATTCTCCTTTATACTGAAAACACTATTCTGAGCTATTCAGACACAGAGACTGTACATTTTGGCAGGGAACACTGATCTGGGATTTAAAGTCAGAATTATAAGCTCAAAATGAGAGAAAAGATGAACTAAGGCTGACAGAAATAGAATTGTTTTATTCTTCATATTTTCACCAAAATAACAATTACACATCTCAACAGTGATTTTTTTTTATTGGTACCAAACGGATTACTCAGGAACTTTTCATTTTGGTTTACTGAAAACAAGTATAATAATTGTTCAAATAAGAGTACAGAGTTTACAATCAGATAAATACTGGGAAAGCATCAAAGAAAAGCCTATTGCACTGGGAGTCTCTTATGTGCTAAGTGTCACTTATAGTCCCAGAGCCCTCAGCCAAAGTCCCCATGGCCAGGCACTGCTGGGGCTTTGCCTGGGACCTCCAGGGTAATGGTATCTTGTCGCAGTTCCCCATCTTTGTTGTGGTCTGCAAATCTCTTTCAACCAACTCTAAACCAGAGGTAAGTCCTGAAGTGAACCATCTGAATAAAAAAGTGGTTACCTCAGAATTCACTCATCATGGCCAAGGGTTCAGGGGAATGGAGGGTACAGGGAACACTGCTGGATATCTGCATATATGGGGCTCCAGAAGAGAGGTGCAAGTGAGGAATGTTAAAAGAAAACCCAACATACAGAAGAGGGAAGCTCACAGACATAAACAGTAAGAGGATTTCAGAGGATCCAAGCTGAGTCACAAGGCAATGAACTATGGGTTTAACTCTATGGACAATAGACTTTGAAAACAGAATATTAAAATCTCAGGGCTCTGGTTAAGGTCAGCCCTAAATTAATTCTGTTATTAATCAGCTTTAAGACCCTGAGACTTTGGACAAGTCATTTCACATTGCTGAGGCACAAACTTTTTTCTTTCTTTTTTTTTTTAATTTTATTTTTTAACATTTTTTTTCAATGTTTATTTATTTTTGGGACAGAGAGAGACAGAGCATGAACGGGGGAGGGGCAGATAGAGAGGGAGACACAGAATCGGAAACAGGCTCCAGGCTCTGAGCCATCAGCCCAGAGCCCGACGCGGGGCTCGAACTCCCGGACCGCGAGATCGTGACCTGGCTGAAGTCAGACGCTTAACCCACTGCGCCACCCAGGCGCCCCTTTTTTTTTTTTATTTTTAAAAAAAAATTTTTTTTTCAACGTTTATTTATTTTTGGGACAGAGAGAGACAGAGCACGAACGGGGGAGGGGCAGAGACAGAGGAGACACAGAATCGGAAACAGGCTCCAGGCTCTGAGCCATCAGCCCAGACAGAGCCTGTCGCGGGGCTCCAACTCCCGGACCGCAAGATCGTGACCTGGCTGAAGTCGGACGCTTAACCGACTGCGCCACCCAGGCACCCCTAAACTTTTTTCTTTTTAATGTAAGGATAGGACATAAGATTTCAATAACAACTTACATTTATTTGTGTATTCATACAGGTGCTAAGGGATTCACTTGCATGTTCTCACTGTGTGTTGAGTGTTATTTTCCCAATTTCATAGGTCACATAACTAGTGTTTGAGCCATGGCTCAATACCAAATATGTCTACTTCAAAAGCTGAGCATTAAACTGTTCCACTACTGCCTCTCAGAGAGAGTCCATGCCATTTATAGCTCAGTAGAATTCTACTGTTTAACCTCATGTTCTGTGAGTTCACAATGTATGAACAGATGTATGGCAGATGTATGAAAAGAGGGACACAGAGGAAACCAAGACATTCATGGACAGGATAATGTCCCCACAACGCATAACTCTGAGGGGCATGGATCATCATCTGCATCCAGAGTTTTGCATAACTGATATACTCCAAAGAGCCCCAATGAAGAGGTATTAAGATGAATCCTCTTGTGTCAATTCTTCATTATGTACTTGACTAATATGTTTAAACCCAAGTAATGTTGGTACCTTAGTTGCAGAGATTAGCTTAAAAGAAGATAATTGAGATGTCAAGGCCTAATGATTGCAGTAAGAGCTATACTTTTGCTAAAAATAAAAATAAAAAACTTAAAGGCCTTTCTTTCCTATTGCATGTGGCTCAGAAGTTGCTGGCTGGCTAAGTAATTCTTAGTATCTTTCAAATCCAGTTTCCCCTAAGTTAGTGAGCTACCTCTGTTCAATAAGAAAAGATTTAAGACTAACCTGAATATACACATCACTTTAAAAGCTTGTCTAGCTTTTTTATGATACAGGGAAGGTGCTTTTTCACCTCATATGCCACATGATGCAGGCACCAATCTAGATCTATTAAGCACCACCTAGGACTTTGGCTTAGATTAAAGGCCTGAAGAATAGCACAAGTTTGAAGTTCCCTAGCAGTTCTTATCAGATAGAATTTACTTCATCAGAGGAGTTAAAAACACTTTGACATGAAGATCCACTCCCGTCATTGCTGGTACTTACCTCCATTATAGAGATTACCAAGTTGTCACTATTTGTCTACGTGTGAATATATTAAGGTCCCCTTTTGCAGGTAAAGCTCCTTGAGGGCAAATCCTAAGAATGACTTGGCAAAGCAAAACCTTAGCACAGCCCGCAGATGCATGGCCCAGTCACAACTCCACAAAACCTCAGTTGTGAGTCAGGGAAGGAGCAAGTCACAAATCTTAGCAAGATATAAAATGATCTGGAGCCTGAGTATTTTTTTTTTAAAGAGGCAAGAGATATTGAGATATTGCATAATCAAATAAAAGTGGGAAATTCTACATTAAAACAAAGTTAATTGTTTTGTTCCATTTTAGGACTCCCCAGGGACTATAACATATTAATATTCGCTGTGAATCTCCAGGAAGAGAAAAAGAGTTCCATGTTTCCCAAACTTATTTAACCTTGGAACCCTACTTTCAAATATCATTTCTCAAAACCAATATCCTACTGTATACAATTTAAGAACTGTAACATAAAAGATTCCCAAAGCCCTTCAAGCAGTAATATTCTGAAATTTTACCTTACGAGTCTCTTTTTCTTTCTTCTAATCCTAGTGGGAATGTCCACTTAAGATGCTACATACCCAAACCCTTTATAAACTTCAAAATGCTAAATTAATTGTTAGTTATTACATATAAGGGCAAGACCTAGGGGAGATGGAGCAGATTGTTCCATCATCATGCTTTTCTCTTAAGAAACCCTGAGAGCATGGGCAGCAAACAATCTCCACTAGAAAATCTCTGTTCTGACCTTCAAACTTGTTTAAAAAAAAAAACACACAACAACAAAAAAACATGCTTAATGACATACTTAGAAAATAAATTCTAGAAGTCTGGCACCATTTGTTTAAAAAAATTAACAAAATCCTTTGTTTTGTGTGAATAGTGTTGTAACTAATTAAGGGGGAAATCAGCTGCCAGGTTACATGAAAAGACAAGGCCTGATTCCCCTGACATCTTCTTTGCATCCATGAGAAGCAAGCTGATGGTCTGCTGCCTGTGTGGTGTTCAGCTTAGCCTCCGCTGACTGGGACTCATTAGCCAAGGGTAACAAATATGTAACCAATGCTTTTTCCAGATATTCCACCACAAACCAAGTACCACGGTGTCGTCCCTTGCCTCGAAGGCCTGGGTCTGAGCCATTCAAGATGCTCCCTCCAGCTCAGCCTGAAGCATGGGATTTGCATTAGATGGAGTTCCTTACATCCATGCAGGCACTACTGCGGTATAAATGTTACTCCTTTCTTCATGGAAAGGTGGAAAGGGAGATGAGCATGCTAATAAACTGCTACTTTAACTTCTTAATTTTAATGTTTAATAAACAACTTCTTATTCTACTTTAATTTTCCTAAGCCCAAGTCAACATACAGTTCAAGTGGCTCTGGGAATTAAATAAATATTACAGAAGCTTGTTCTCCAAATGGGAGTTTGTCCTGTTGTGTGATTTAAGCTTATTCACAAGCAACATTAGCCAGAAGTACCTCAAAATGGCTTTTGCCCTGTGGGACCCAGGATAATGGGATGTCCATGCAGACATTAGAGGCCTGAGTGAACATACAAAGCCACATGCAGCCAAGAGCATGGTCTAAATTTCACTGCTCTGGAACAAGGCTACCAGCAGACATAGGGTCAAGCTGGGCAAGGGACCCTCTCACCTTGTGTGATGCCCTCCCCAGCTCTCCCTACGTTGCTGTGTAACTCTCCTTAAGGTCAGAGACCAGTAACAGTTCTACTATCCTTTGGAGGCTGATGTTAAAATATACCAGTGTATCCTACCTCACATTCACTTATCAGGTGAGAGCAAAACTCTTGACAGAACTGAGAAAATGAGACCATGTCTAAGGAACAGGATTGCAAGGAGTCAGATGGGGCCTTGACAGGATGTGGGGGAGAGAGAATGGCAGAATCTCTACCCAAGGGCTACCAGCAGGACATTCATTTTCTAGGAAACCTGACCAACCAGAGGTGGAGGGGAGGAGTTAGAGAAGGAAGAATTCAAGGAAGAATTCCAAAAGGGAGCTCAGAAGAAAAATACGGCAAGCCAGTTTCACTACTGCTATAAGGGCATGCCAGTATGCCCTCCTAGCAAGTTTGGCCCATGTCCCCAACATGTTCTACTGAGAATTTTTCTAGTCAAACAAGAAGTTATCCACACTCTCAAAATAAGAAGCAAAACAGAGAAAATGCTTAAAAGAGTGAACCTAAATTACTTTCACAATTTAGCTCCTCCATTTGCTCTGGAGCAAAAATTGGTGAGATTTTAAAGAGACAGACACAAAAATATGTGTTGTTGTTGTTGCTGTTGTTGTTGTTGTTTTCTCAGCAACTAGAGGTCCCATTCCCCAGAGCTTCAGCCAGTCCAGTTCAAGGAGAAATTCATCTACCAGGGAAAGTGACTTAGTTGGGCCCTAAAAGAGAGAGGAAGGGCAACATAAACAGGACTAGCCTCCTGCATTTGGCTAAGAGAGAGGTGACAATTCAAGTTTAGAAAACATCATTGCAAGAAATCAGTCAAGTGGGAAAAAACACTGAGGACCCAGAAACTTCTAGTAAATTCATTGAGAGGAAGGGAAATGAACAACTGAGCTAAGTAGCCTCGCTCTCCTCCAGCTGAGACAACCTTCTCAAATATCCCCCCTCATCTTCAGTGGTGAGAACTCCAAACCTTGGCAGTTCTGTAGTTTTGCCACAAGCTTTATTCTTGAGAAGCCAAGAGCAACAGAAAACCTATCTGCACGTTTTCCTTTTTTTTTTAATTTAAATTTTAGCATGTATTTATTTATTTATTTATGAGAAAGAGACCCTTGAATTCCCTTCATGGAAATTTTCTAAGGATAAACAAGGTAAAGTAGGCTTAAAAATAGGTGTTTTAGGGGCACCTGGGTGGCTCAGTCAATTAAGCGTCCGACTTCGACTCAGGTCATGATCTCACAGTTCGTGGGCTCGAGTCCCGCATCGGGCTCTGTGCTGACAGCTCAGAGCCTGGAGCCTGCTTCAGATTCTGTCTCTCCCTCTCTGCCCCTACCCCACTCACACTCTATCTCTCAAAAATAATAAATAAACATTAAAAAAAAATTTTTAAAGATATCTGTTTTTAAAAAAAATCAGACTTCCCTACATCCAGGATATTCAACCTGAACTTCAGTTAAAGTTCAATATATATACACATAAAACAAATCAAGAGTCTTTACTACTGGATTGACAGAAACCTTAAAGGAACTGAAATGTATGACCTTAGAGGAAAACCCAAGGCTACTTAAATAAGCCTCATTTTAATGAACCACAGCATAGCTGATTGTTGATGCACCCTCAAAACTTCATATTTATACTCCTGTCTGCTGGTAGAATAGGTGGCTGGGCTTTTGTTTTGCTTTATCCAAGTGGAATGCATTTCTCCAGGAGCACAGCATATCTCAGACCTGGGTCTGGATGGAACCCAAGGAATGTAAGATCAGAGAATGCCTGAAGTTACCAGATAATGGCCAACAGGCAATGAAGCTTTTGATTTTGTAAAATAAGGAATTGGACTAGATGAACTCTAAGAGTCTTCCAGCTCGAACATTCTGTGATTCTATGATTCCACCCCACATTCCATATTCATTGACAAACAAGGAAAATCTGATCTGGACTAGTGGTTTTTGAAACCTCATGATTCCATGAAACACCAGGAAAGTGTGGTCATACCAGACATATTTAATTTGTATGTATTTCATCATTGCTGAGACCTCTCCAAACATTAAATTGGAGATAGGGTTCAAGGGAATTTGAGAAAAAAATTAACAGAAAGATTCTGGCTACTGGGTTTGTGTTATATTAACCTATGGGGGGGAAAAGTACAGTTATAAGACATTCTTGTAACAGGTGACTATAATCCTAATGGCTTAAAACAGCTCTATACTGGAAAACTCTATGAGGAGAGGGAAGTTTCTGAGGGAAGAGTTTGGAAAGAGAGCTTGGATGGTCAGTCAGTCTGGAAATTTTGTCCAGCTATTATTAGTGATATTTTTAGGTGAGGCTCACCATATACTAGGAAAAATAAAATGACTTTGTTTATTAAACAATAAAATATACTTGGATAATAAGTTACACACCCATTTTTTAAAATTAAGCTTTAGTCAGGGGTGCCTGGGTGGCTCAGTTGATTAAGCGTCTGACTTCGGCTCAGGTCATGATCTCGCAGTTTGTGAGTTCCAGCCCCATGTTGGCTCTGTGCTGACAGCTCAGAGCCTGGCACCTGTTTTGGATTCTGTGTCTGCCTCTCTCTCTGCCCCTCACTCAGTCACTCTTTTAGTGAACATAGATCTTTTAGGCAACATATATATAAATGGTTCTTATTTGGGTTTTGTTTTGTATCCATTCAGTTACTCTGTGTCTTTTGATTGTGGAATTTAGTCCACTGACATTTAAATTAATTATTGATAGGTATGTATCTATTGACATTTTGTTAATTGTTTTCTGGCTATTTTGTAGCCCCTTTGTTCTTTTTTTCATCTCTTAGTCCCTTCTTTGGGATTTGATGACTTCCTTTAGTGATACCCTAGATTCCTTTCTCATTATCTTTCATATATCTACTACAGATTGCTGCTTGTTGGTTACCATGAAGATTACATATAATTTATATCTATAGCCGTATGTTTTAAGTTGATAACAACTTAAATTTAAACATAGTCTAAAGATCTATACTTTTATTCCCCTTACATTTATGTTTTTGATGTCACATTTTCTTTTTATCTTTTTTTTTAAAGTTTATTTATTTTGAGACAGAGAGAGAGAGCGCATGTGCACACAAGTGGGGGAGGGGCAGACACAGAGGGAGAGAGAGAGAATCAATCCCCAGCAGGCTCTGCACTGCCAGTTGCGGTGCAGGGCTCCAACTCATGAACTGTGAGATCATGACCTGAGCCGAAGTCAGATGCTTGACTAAGCCACCCAGATGCCCCTCTTTTTATCTTTTTTTTAAAAGCTTTATTTTTAAGTAATCTCCACACCCAACATGGGGCTGAAACTTACAAACCAGAGATCAAGAGTTCCATGCTCTACCAACTGAGCCAGACACGCATCTCTCTTTTCATCTCTTTATCTCTTAATTAATTATTGTATTCACAGTTATTTTTATGATGTGTCATTTACACCTCATACTAGCCCTATAGGTAATTAAGCCACTACCTTTACTATGTACTGTATTTACTTTTTCCAGTGAGATTCATACTTTCATATGTTTTCTTGTTACTAATTCGTGCCCTCCCTTTTCAGTTTAAAGAAATCCCTTTAACATTTCTAATGAAGCCAGTTTAGAGATGACAAACTCCTTTGGCTTTTTCTTGTCTGGAAAACTCTTAATATCTCTTAATTCTGAGTACTTTTGCTGTGTAGGGTATTCAAGGTTGGAAGTTTTCTCTTTCAGCACTTTGAAAGAAGTGCCACTCCCTCGTGGACTGCAAAGTTTCTGCAGAAAAATATGTTCATAGTCCTATAGGGATTCCTTTGTATGTAACAAGGTATTGTTTCTCTTGCTACTTTTACGATTCTCTCTTTGGTTTTAATTTTTGACATTTTCATTATACTGTGTCTTGTGAGTATCTTTCAGTTTACCTTATTTGGAACTGTCTAGGCTTTTTGGACCTGGATGTCTGTTGCTTATCTCAGATGAGGGAAGTTTTCAGCCATTATTTTTTCAAATAATGTTTCTGGCCCTTTTTCTCTCTCTTCTTCTGGAAATCCTATAATATGAATGTCTGTCTGATTTTGTCCCTAAGTCTCTTAAGCTATCTTCACTACTTTCCATTCTTTTTTCTTTTTTGCTCCAATTAGGTTCATTTACTCTGTCTTGAAGTTCACTTATTCCTTTCTTCATTTTCATCTATACTATCATTGAACCTCTTCAGAATATTTTCAGTTGAATTATTGCATTCTTCAGTTCTTTAACTTCTGTTTGGCACTTTCTTATATTTTCTCTTTGTTGAAGTTCTTGCCATGTTCATCTATCCTTTTCCTGAAATCTTTATGACCATTTCTTTGAACTCCATAAATCAGGTACATTACTTTTCCCCATTTCTCAGATTCTCCCCCACCTCCTAATGTTTTATCTTATCCTTACATTTAGAATATATTCCTGTGTTTATTCATTTTGCTTTGTCTGTGTTTGTTTCCATGCATTACAGGAAACAGCCATCTCTGCCACTCTTGAAGAGCTGTGCAGGATATGAAACTTACTGTTCAACCCTGCTCTAGCTCTTGGTTATCTCTCAAATCTTTGTGATTGTCCAGCAGCCTGTTTAATTTTTAATAGCTCCCAATAATTGAGGCTGTGCCAAGACCAGCCAGTGTCCCAAAGGAGATGATCGGTCAACATTTGGATTCAGGCTGATTGGAAGCCAGACCCTTAGGCATCAGCTTTTAAAGAATGCAAATATACACAACCCTGTAGGACTGCAAACATTAGCCCCACTTGCTCCCCAAATCAAGCAAACTGGAGATGTCTCCTGGGCAGCAGTCACTGGGAGAATTCAGTAAATCATAGTAAGACAGAGGGACAATGCAAAGATTACATTCATGAGCCTGTGTCCCCTGAGAGCACCTCCATAGCCTCTAGATGTGTGCCACACCTGAAGTCTGCCCCTAAAGCTGAAGCTCCAGTTGTAGCAAGCAGGCTTCTTTCATGGAAAGGCTAGAGATGTGTATCAGTCTGCTACCTGTGCAGTGCCCTGGGGGTGATACTCGGCCAAGAACTCTCTTTGATTGTTAGAGACTCGTGGGACCCAAGAACACAAGCCCCCTTGTTTTCCAAAGCCAGGTGATCAAGGGGCATCCCCTGACATTCGTGAAACCACCACGACTCTGGGAGATACTTATGCTCTGGAGAACAGCAGAGGGATAGTGTGAAGATGGTGCCACCAGTTGGACAAGGCAGAGGGGGGATGCAAAGATGATACTCACCCAAAAAACGGAAGAGGAAAAAAAAAGGAAATAAAGAAAAAGGAGGAAAAAAAGAATGTAAAGAAATAAAGAAAGAAGAAAAAATATGGCATTTGCCAGCTTTAGCAAAGCAGAGAGACAGGAGGAAGATGTCACCACCAGCCTCCATACCTGGAAAATATCCTAGCAGCATCCCTGCCCCTTAGACCAATGCTTCAAAATTAGGAGAGGAGTCTCTTTCACATAAAATCTGGGCACTTTTCAAAGAGTTGCTTCTCGACTAGGCCCTGGGGTGAGTGAGTCTGTGTGCTGACCCTTCAAGAGATGTTCCTTAGTTTGCCATAACCCCATGGGTCTATTGAAATGAGCCCCACTGGTATTCAAAGCCAGATGTTTTGGGTGCTTATCTCTCAGGTGCTTGTCTTAAAAGTTAGGGTGCCCATGTACAGTATGAACCTTTTGCTCATCAGGAGAAGTTTGGATGCATTTTGAGACTCCCCCCATGACCTTTTGTGAGTCACCATACCAAGGGTGGGGTTTATGGTGAGTATGTGGCTTAGCCTTTCCTACCTACTTTGATGTGGTTTCCCTCCTATTTGTCCAATGTGAAGAGGCTCCTTTAAAAGAAGGCATTCAAGAATAAGCCAGATTATCTCTTAGAGAGAGTGTGTATGTAAAGGAGACTTTAAAATGCAATGAATACATGTATAAAATAACTAAGAAGGTCTTATCCAATCCAATGAGTATATGTTTTAGTGATCATATGGTACTTGTTTGAACTTTCATTTTTCTAAAACTTAAAAAAAAAAAGGAAAATTAACAAATATGCAGAGGGAAATAGGACCCATAACTACAAAAGAATATTTGGAATCAATTTGGAAATGTTTCCAAGAGGTTGCATTTGAACAGTTTGAGTTGTTTTTGAATTTTGTGTCAAACTGAAAATTAGATTTTAAGATTTTATGAGTTGCAGAGATATTAAATTTTTTACATTGTTTCTTACACTTGACATTTATAAGAAATCATAAGCAATTGAAATGAAAGTAATAAACAAACATCATGTTATGTAAGGCAAGAATTTTTGATTAGATATAGTGGGAGCCTTTCAGAGTTTTGGTGAAATTAAAGAGAAAATAAATTAACATTTGAAAGGGAAATGAAAAGAGTGTACTATATAGTGGGCTCAGTATTGGCCAATATAGTAATAATTTCCAGAATAATCAGTGGGGAATTAAGATGAATAAGAATTATCTTAAATTATGTAATAGGCTGCATACAATACAAGATAATAAATTTAAATAACAAAGGAAAATTTATGGGGCTAAAACTGAGCAACAGAAACACATAGAACTGCCTGGTGAGGAAACTGAAAACAATCAAAATCTCATTAATAACAATCACATGCCTTCTCTAAAAAAAGGATCAGCACTAAGTACTGTCAGGAAATCATCCCAGAATCAGTTTACTCTGGGTTCATAGAGTTCACCCAGTTAATGGCTAAAAACAATCAATTCAGAAGCTGAAAAGTTCACATGCTCTGGGGGTGGAAAATGACAGTGCCAGACACAAAGAGAAGATGATAATAAGTTGAATTAAAATTTTCCAGGCTTTCTCTATGATTCTTGGCAACATAATCAACATCATTTAACACAATAACATGTTGTGTGATATATAACATCCAGAGGTATGCATAGATATGCATATATCTATATTATAAATATATATATACATATACTTTTTTTTCCTGTCATTCCCTTTTCCTTTCCCCTTATCACTCAAGTCTACACTGGGAATAAAAATGGAGAATTTGCACATACATATGTACATTTCAAGTAATTAGATTTATTTATCAGTTTTTAGAGTTTAAATAATATCATGACTAGGATTTTGTAGTCATACAGTAGACTACCATGCCAATGGTTTCCTACCCAGCAAAGGGACAAGAAAGAATGGGAGAACCCTAGATATCCATCACAATGGTTAAAGGGAAGAGGAAAAGGGGCCAAGAAAGGGCACAAGGTGAAGTTGTTAGAAAACACCCTTAGACAAACTCCACTTTTCCTCTCACTTTTGGTTCAGGAGATCTGGCTTTCATAATGACATTCCCAAGCCATCTAGCACAATGCAACATGGTGGAGGTGATTTTACTTTAATGATGATCAAAGTAAATTTAAAAATCATTAAACAATGGCTTGCTCTCCTCATTTCAGGTTGTCTTAAGGCACATACTAAAGAAACTCCCTCCAGTTGATTAAGTCTTTTGTTTTTAAGAAAACCCCCAAAATGGCCTTTTCATCAAAGTACATGTTTTGAAGTACATTATAGAAGTGACTTCATGTGGCTTTCTATAAAAGATTCTCACAAATAATACCTCCTCCTTGAAGCCTCCTCTGATTCCCCAAATCTGCTCCCCAGTCTTCACTCTTCATGTTCCTTTATGGCTCTGTAAGTCCCTCTCTTAGCACTTCCTTTATTCTAGTGAATCATTCAAATTCATCACTCCAGTTAGATAGCAAGCTTTTACATTCCCAGCATCTAGCCCAATACTTGGCACAATAATGGCATTTGATAACACTTGGATACATGAATGACAAAATACTAAAAAATTTATAACATTTTAAGTGCATGTTCCTTGACTATCTCCTTAGACTATGAGCTCTTTGGCAAATACATTTAATTATAGAACCAGGCTTCCCAAGGTATCTCCTTTGGAATATATGGAATTATTTTCCCTCATAACTTAGACATTTTAAAATCTGTTACTAACCCTTAATAAATAGTAGTTGGTAATTCTACACCACCAGAAAGATAGATTAAATAACTTATTTAAAATTTTCCTTCTTTACAAACCATTTCAGAAGCACTAACAAATAAATATTATACTAGCAATTTAGGCGGCAGTTATAATGTCTTCTTTGTCATCATTGCCTTCATTTCATTCTTGTAAAAATGTCAGTGTGTTTAGGGAGGTCCCAGGGAAATGAACCAAACTAATTTAGTCAGAACAACTGACTCCACATCCTTTTAGTCTGCAGACCAACGTAGAAACCATTTCCCTCCTGCAAGGAGCCTGTTTTTGCCAAATCAAACAGCAAGCACAAAAGCAAATGGAGTGGGTTCTCTGGCTCAGTCTCCTACCTTTGATTGGCAATAGGCATTTTCTCCCTCCTTCTTATGCCCTTCACAAGATGCTCAGTGATCACCCCTGGAAGTTCCAAGTACTTTGACAAGTGCTCATGGAGGCCAGCTGGAATTCTTTTGAGGGGTTTAAATTTCTCCACCCTACCACCTAGTCATGAAGAAATTCAGAAGTTATGAAAGTTCTAGAATCAATGGCTTCTTTTTTATAAAAAAGAATATCCTGCCATGCAACCACTGACCAAAATAGCATATACTTTAAGCACTAGTGAATGTCAATGTTTACTTTGGGATAGTACTGAACATTTTAAGTCCTTGTAGTAGGCTCCAATGTGTATGAAACAACTCAGATATATCCTACACCTTTTGCCATCATCTATAACTTATCTTTCTTTCTTTTTTATTGTTTATTTATTTATGAGAGACAGAGAGACAGAGCACAAGAAGGGGAGGGGTAGAGAGCAAGGTGATCACAGAATCTAAAGCAGGCTCCAGTCTCTAAGCTGTCAGCACAGAGCCTGAAGTGGAGCTTGAACCCACGAAGTTGGACTGAGCACTTAACGTACTAAGCCATGCAGGTGCCCCTATAACTTATGAACCCCTATTAACGCAGGGTTAACGCAAAAACCCTTCTCTTCCAAATTAAAATTATTTCCTCTGGGTTAATTCAGTAAACTTTAAGTTTCTTCCTTCTCTAGTGGTTCCCCCACCCAAACTCCACCTTCCAAAGTTGGCACCTAGGTACAGGAGATGCTTCCATATCCTTCACTGTTATTTTCTTCCCTCTCTAGCACATGTGGTTGGTCCTGCCAACCACTAGTCTTGCCCCTAGGAATGCTTCCATGATATTTGTTGAGATTAAATTGATCCCTGGCATATCATCAGTTTAACAACATCTGCTGATTTCTTGTTCTGATTCAGTACTTAGGTGTCTCCTACTCAAGCATATACAAGTATTTAGATTGCCTAAAGGCAAAACCTAACCTACAGGTTACCAGCACATCAGGTCTAGCCTATCTGACTTGACACAACCATTTTAAAATGCTTCACTGGTTGTCACCATAATGCTTCGGCATATACAGAAAGAAACAATTTATCTAAGGGGCTGGCTTCAATATTGTCTGAGAAGTAAGGAGCAAGCCCCCTGCACAGGCAGCTTCCAAAAATTATCTATGAATTTCTCCTTCTCACTTCCACTTCTTGGGATTTTCTCCAAGAGAATTACACTAGGACAATAAAATCTGACTTCTTGTTTCTCTTTCTTCTACCTTCCAGTCACCATGGGAAAACAAAACAAAACCAAAAAACAAACCTAAGTACCCTAATGGGAACTTTCCTTACAACAGACTTTAGCATTTATATACTTATATGACTTATAATAAAACTCTATGAAGCAAGTGTGCCAGGCTTGGTTTTTGATATTTATACTGAGGGAAAACTGAAAATTTAATAAATTCTTTTATTTCTCAAGAAAACTAGATTTCAAAACCAGTCTATTACTATGGACTCAAAAAGTCATCTTAGGGACTCATTCCCAGGGCAAAAAAACTTCATGGTTTAATCTTACAGGAGAGCTTCATGAAAATATAGTTTAAAAAAGAATGAAAAAAAAAATGAACTCAAAATGGACTAAAGACCTAAATGTGAGACCTGAAACCATAAAAATCCTTGAAGAGAGCACAGGCAGTAATCTCTCTCACACTAGCTGTAGCAAAATTTTCCTAGACATGTCTCCTGAGGCTAAGAAATAAAAGCAAAAATAAACTATTGGGGCTACATCAAAATAATAGTTTCTCCATAGCAAAGTAAACAATCAACAAAACTAAAAAGGTAACGTACTGAATGGGAGATGATATTTGTAAATGATATATCTAATTAAAGGTTAGTATCCAAAATACATAAAGAACTGATACAACTTTACCCAAAAAACAAATAATACAATTAAAAATGGGCAGAAGACATGAATAGACATTTCTCCAAAGAAGACACAAAAATAGCCAACAGACACATAAGAAGATGCTCAACATCACTCATTATCAGGGAAATGCAAATCAAAACTAGAATGAGATATCACCTCATATCTGTCAGAATAGCAAAAATCAAAAACATAAGAAACAACAAATGTTGGTTAGGATGTGGAGAAAAAGGAACCCTCTTGCAACGTTGGTGGAAATGCATATTGGTTCGGCCACTGTGGAAAACAGTATGGAGGTTCCTCAAAAAATTAAAAATACAACTACCTTATAACACCATAATTGCACTACAGGGTATTTACCAAAATATCCAAAAATGCTAATTCAAAGTGATACATGCACCCTTATGTTTACTGCAGCATTATTTGCTTCCATAGCCAAACTATGGAAGCAGCCCAAATGTCCATTGATACATGAATGAAGAAGATAGATAGATAGATACACACACACACACACACACACACACACACACACACACACACCAGAATATTATTCAGCCATAAAAAAGAATGAAATCTTGCATTTGTAACAACATGGGTATAGCTAGAGAGTATAATGCTAAGTGAAATAAGTCAGTCAAAGAAAGAAAAATACCATATTATCTCACTCATATGCAGAATAAGAAATAAAACAAGTGAGTAAAAGAAAAGACAAACCAAGAAATAGATTCTTAACTATAGAGAACTGATGGTTACTAGAGGGAAGGGAGATGGGAGGCGATGGGGGAAAATAGAGAGTGGGGATTAAAGAGTACACTTATGATGAAAAAAAAAACAAAAAGAATGATAAAATACAACGGTTACACATTTTCAAAATATTGACACACTTTTAGATGTCTCCCTGATAAAATGAGAAACAACAGAAGTTTTATATTAAACCATACCTTTATTCTCTACAATGTGGTCTAGACAGTTGATGAAAATGAGGTAAAGGAAGGCTTCAAAAACTCAAAATAAACATAAATAATTTCCCTAAAAGCATTTGGATGTGATGCTCTAAAGTAAAACTTGCAATTTAAGAAATAAACCCAACTAATAAGTGTAGGGTCTGCCATATGGCAGGCACTGGAGATAAAGAAATGAATAAAGATCACAGCCATAATCATAGTCATTTTCATACTTGTTCCCTGATATTATACTTTTATCCTTTTTCCAACTCTCTCTCTTCCTTCCTCCCTCTCTCTCTCTCTCTCTCTCTCACACACACACACACACACACACACACACACACACACACACACATCTACATCCAATACTAATTGAAAGGCAATGACAGTACCTTGCTGTTTTTTAATTGTTATGACAAACATTGTGACAAAAAGAGGTAGCTTTTATAACCACATATATAGAAAATAAAATTGAAATCCAATAAGTTTAGGGAATCTACCGAAAGTCACCCAACTTATAAGTAATAAGTTGAGACTTAAACCTAACTCCCCTAACATTTGGTTTACTATTTCTTCCATACACTGTTTTGCATCTCCTTGGTATGGGAATCTGTCCAAGGATAGTATACTTATCCCCTAAGGGGTGAAGAAACCTGGTGCTAGAATAGTTAGGGAATTTACAGAGACAAATTTAGATACTCTATTCCAGTATATTCTGCATACTGCTGCCTGCCAGGTTGGACACTTGTTTGCTAGTATTTTTTTATACTAATAGGACCTCTGTATTTGAGCTGGACACCTGTACTCCCCATTCCCTTTCTTTGCCTCAGACAAGCGGAAGTGGAGGCAAGCAGTCATGGCCCATGTGGACTATCTCTAGGACAAGTTTTAGGGATGGTGAAACAACAGGATAGAATGGTCCTGGAGCCCTCCCTCTGTCAAACCAATCTACCAGTCTGGATTACTTAAGCCTAGACTGTTAATAGACTAAGAAATAAATTTTAATCTTACTTAAGTCACCTTCATTTTTGGTTGTCTTAGACCAGCTGAATCTATACTTTTACTAATATGTATATTTTCCAAAATCACTCTTTAGCATATGTTCGTATTTAACCACTGACAGTTCTCCATTGCTTACAGAATGAAATCCAAACCTGTCCTTCAAGGGCTTTCACAATTTGGCTCCCACCTACCTTCCCTACATTATTTCCACTATTTCGCTTCATTCCAGCCAGACTGACGGATTCATGGTTTGTTGAACATTCCTCCACTATCCCTCCTCCCCCCAAACTCTTCAATGAACTCTATTTCATTGAAAAAGAGAAGGCAGAGAAGGAGATTTGAGGAAGGAGGAAGAAAAGGAGAAGGAAGAGAAGAAGGATGTAAGAATAAAAAGGAGAAACAAAAAGTTGGAAATGGGTGACTCTTGTGCTTTGTTAATGTTGATAATGATGGAGGTGACAATAGAGGTGACTGATTTCAGAAAAGAACTTGTAAAACTAAGAAAGAATTGAAGAAAGCTCTGTGACCATCAGCGTGTCTTGTACCTTTCATGAACTTTTTCTTTGATTGTTTATTATTTATTCCTTGGGAAAGCAATTAGGCAAATGAGAAACATTAAGAAATTGGTTTCCATTCATTGACTGAGCTATTTTCTCCTCATGCAGAGTAATATGAATAAACCACAAATTAATTTTCTACCAATGTTGCCAAAGTGTCTTAGAGCATTTTAGGATATTCAAACTGGCTATTTGAAACTGTATTTATTTTTCAGGGCAGTCATATTGAAAGTAAAATTCCCAGCATATTGGTATATTGGAAAGGAATGCCATTCTGTTTTCACTTAGGACTCTGTGTTGTTTTCCCTGATATAAAATAACAGCTGTATCTAGGCAGCATCTTAAATAACTCCTATTTTATATGAAATACTGAAAAAGAGAATATTGGTAGGGAGAATTAGTAAAAGGGTCCTATGAAAAAGTGTAAATTCATTTAAAGGAAGACTATACGAAGTGATGGTTAACTAAATGCTATAAACGTCAACCACAGTGTAAATAAGACTGAACCATTGCAATTTTTTCTCTGACTTCAAGTTTCCAAGTCTTTATCCCCAAAATTGTATTTCTAAGTACTTCCAATGTTCTTGAAGCATGTAAGAGTGTGCCTTCACGGTGATGACTATATTGAAAGACGTTTCCTCGAGTATCACCCAATAGCAATGGTAACAAGTGTCTACCATAGTAGCTGAGAAAAGTGCTTTGTACACACACACATACACACACACACACACACACACACACACACACACACACAGTTTCTCTTGTCAAGCACTGCACCCAAAGTAACTACATGTACAATCTCCTTGGTACCAGATTTAGCCTGAGGATAAATTTAGCCAGAAGATATTGTGAGCCAGCTTGGGGGAGAGCCAGGGTGATCCTCTTGCTCTCAGTGACCAGGAAAAGGGCAAGCTCTCTAAAGAGCAGGGCTCAACATGTATGTTTTGTTGTGTAGATAATAAAGTCTGTCACAATACCTTTAAACTAGGTTGTCTGCATTCCACTCAAATGTAGTACCACCAAAAATAGACTCAAGTCTGCTTTGGATTTGTTTTCCAGGCCCACTACATTCTACCGTGATTTACTGAGATATAAATCAGAGATACAAATACCTGACACTCCCTAATTTACAAGGCTAAAATTATGAATCATTATTTAATACCAACAACTCTTGCTATGTTTCACAAGATTCTTTTAGAATAATAACATCTTACATTTGTATCACATTTTATAGTTTCACATTCCTTATTTTAAAATGCAGTGTGTTGCTCCTTTGTGATTGCCTTGATAAGTTCTTGTAAAATGTGTGATTTCATGTTGCCAATGTTTTTATTTAATACACATTTTATTCAACAAGCACTAATTGAGCACCTACTATCTTCCAAGCCCATGTCACAGTCTAAATATATCTACTAAATTTAACCAAAATGTTTTTCCATTACAACCTTAGACAAGTGGATCCATTATATTATAAATCTCATGTCTATCAGATTAATAAAATACATTTCTCTATATGACATTTCCAGTAAAAGGAAGGAGGTTAAGAATATATCTAGATCAATTAAGATTTGGATGACTAACATTTTTTATAAGGTTCTAGAAATTGAGGTAAGTTTTTGGGCTTTTCTGCTTAAGGCAGCTGCCCATTTGCAATCATCAAATATGCCATAGAAGAGCTCTAATGTCATGTTCAATGTAGATTAGCAAAAATTGTATACCAACATGGGATAAGCAACATTGCCTTCTTTTATAGTAGGGAGTATTCTCCTCTAATACTATGGGTTTGCATAAATCTGTGGATGGTTCCCACAGCCGGAAGCTATCCTTATGTGCCCTCAGCTTTTCTAACTCCTTGCTGCCCACTGTTCTTGTTCCAGTCACGCCTTAATGTCTTTCAGCCAACTTTTGTCTCCCAGTTGACCCCGTCCCTGGAATACACCCTAATCTCATCTTTTGCTCCCAGATAATCTGCTCTTCACCATAGACAGTACGTCCAAACAACTCCAATTTGTATTCCATGACCTTTCCAACAACCCACACACCCTCTTAAATGAATGTTTTACTCATATAATCATGATGCTTTTGTTTCCCTAGGATTCTCTGTATTAGATACTTGAGAAAGCACTACCCTCATTTTTAAATCATAGGCTTAAGGGCTAAGATTTATTGGATGCTTGCATTGTGGTAGGTACCATGATAGAAATCTCATTTAAGCTCTATTACAATTTTGGAGGTCCATATTAACCCCACAATATGAATGAGAAAACATCCTCAGAAAGTTAAATGACTTGCTCAAGTGGATTCCTCACGGTGGATCAAAAGTAGACTTTAACCTACATCTCTCAGATTCAGCATCATTTATGGTGCAGCCAGAGCACCAATTCCTGTACCCGGTAATTTAATAGAGGGAGTTTTCTAAGGGATACTTGTCACAAAGATATTAGAAGAGCCCAAACAGAAAACATGGGAGGGAAGGAAACCAGGAATTTCTAATACAAGAGGCCGCAATTATCCCCAGAGTTGGATGGGCAAAGGGAGGAACTGATGTCTCCAAAACTCAGAAGAAGACACGTAGAAGCTGGAACCCAGCAGGCTCAGACAGTGGGAGTTGGGGCCGAAGAGCAAGCTGTCTGGCAGGAGCTGGAGCATCAGAACAGTCACTACTAAAGATATCCTCGAAGCAGAGAGAGGTAGAGGTAAGTACCCTGGTTATTCCTTGCTCTATCCCTCCTATTTGTTGCCAGTGTCTTCCAGTTCCATTCCCAGGGCAAAGCTGCATGGTAAAGTTTTGGGAATAACAAGAATAGCTTCTTACTAACACAGAGAAGGGAGCAGAGGAAGGACAGGAAATGGATTTGAGAATAAGCAGGCAACTGGTTCCAAAGCCCACACTAACTTCACTAAGACACAACTGCTACCCTCTGTCATTTGCATCCCATGTGATAACTGAGTGCAGCCTGTGGCTGTGACAGACAAATCATCCATCTGTCCATTGGTTAATGCCTGTGTCTCCTCCTAAGCACTGCCAAGCAACTCACACAGCCACTAGAACATAGTGGATACTCAGTGACTAATCATCTGCTTTTTTCTCTCAAGTGTTGACTAAGCCAATCAAATTATCTATAGCAACGATAGTATAAACATAAGACATGGATATCTTATGATACAGAAGTAATTCTCATGATAAAAGGAAGATATGAGAACAGTATAATTTTTCAATGTTGGCCTTTAGTGACATTATTTTAACTTTGTTGCTAAATCAGTTCCACGGCTCCAGTGACTAGAGGTTTACCATGCAGCCAAAAAAGCTGTTGGGGTAGCCTGGGAGGCCTTCAGAAAGCCGATTGTCATTTACGACCTAGCCCCAACTTCTCTCCTCTGAAGAGAAGAAAATGCCAATACCACTTTAATGCTGTCAAAAGTCCCTCGCTCAGCTTCTTAGTTATACCAGTCGATATTATTGTTGGAATTCATTACTTCTCAAGTGTCCCCTATTTAATCTATTTCACATTCATAAGGAGTATGTAATCCAAAACCAGCACAGACTCAATTATACTCATTACTTGATCTTAAAAGTAATTCCCTAACATATGGAAGAAGGAACATTTTGGGAAAATGTCAATGGGTCTGGAGCATCAGAGTGACAACGTTCCCAATACTGGATACTCATCCAAACATATTTAATCCCCTTCATTATAAAAATTACAAGAGAAATTTCTTAAGAACCATCTTACTAGCAGAATTCTAGGTATTTCCTGTTCCCAAGGGCAGAGAAATATTGCAAAATCGACATTTTTTAATGACATTTCAGTACTGTCTCTCTTGGCTGAAAACAGAAAAAGCAAGAGACACATAAAAATGAAAAAGGGAAAAAAAGGTTAATTAAAAAGTTTCAGCCCTGTTTAAGGGTAATTTAGCTAATTTTTATGTTAAACCTTTAAGCCAATTTGTATTTTATCCAAACAAGCTTGCCCACTTGTGGTGATAACATCATGAATAAATGAAAATAAACACATATGCCTCCTCTAAGTCTAATTCTTCCATGATAACTACAGTAAGAAATGAATATTACCATTTCAGTATAAAGACTAAGCACCACTTGGTTGAATTGTTTGGCTATTTGTACATTGTTACTACTCATTTGGAACACAGTCTTAGATTAGCTCATTTAAACTGGTGGCAAAATCTAATGTTTTATTAAAGTCTGTGAAATGAATTCATGTTGAATATGATCCTTTGGTCTGAAAACTAAGTATCAAGCCAGCATAAACTTCAATTCTTCTGGCAGGAAAGTTAAGAATTTGTCTCAATTTCAGACTATCCACTGCCCCCAATCCCTGCCCTACAACACACAACACATGCGCGCGCGCACACACACACACACACACACACACACACACACACACACCTTTCCTCCATCATATTACCCAGAAGGCTACTATAAGAAGACTGCACTGAGCCTTGGTCTGTTTCAAATCTTTTCTCCTTTCCCCCATGCAGCTCTGTAACAAGGTGGTGCTGCCCCCTGCAGGCTACATTCCCTGAGCTCTCAGCTGGCTCTGGCTTTAGCCAAGGACAGGCAACTCATGGGAAGATTGGAGAGCAGGAGAAAAGGAAAAGCCTGGGCATTTCTACCTCTTTTTCTGCCTCAGGTTGCATCTCTCACGTGGTTTCATGGCAAGAAAAGTCAGTTGCAGTTTTAAATTCCACTACATGACTCCAGTGACCAGGATCCAATAAAAATCATATTGCAACTCACAAATGTATCAACACTTGTATACTTCATACTTACACAATGTTGTATGTCAATTATACCTCAATTTAAAAAAGAACTCTCTCTTTATCTCTCTTGTTATAGTTTCTTTTGCTGCTGATTTCTGGCTTGTCACTCTATCTCCTATTTGGTTTCTCAAATCTTCCATCTTATCTATACCTAATTCACCCTATTAAATTCCTACTATTTTAAATGTTTATTTACTTAGAGAGAGAGAGAGAGAGAGAGAGAGAGAGAGCGCACAAGCAGGGGAGGGGCACAGAGAGAGGGAGACAGAAAATCCCAAGCAGGCTTTGCACTGTCAGTGCAGAGACCAGTGCAGGGCTGGATCTCATGGACCGTGAGAGCATGACCTGAGCCGAAATCAAGAGTTCAGATGCTCAACTGACTGAATCACCCAGGCTCCCCAAATTCCTACCATTTTAAATAGCTTTAGTGGTTTGTATTTTCCTGGTTGAATATTCACTAATGGCAACAGTTTAAATTAAGTTGACAGGGATTATAGCCCACTGTTTTCTATCATCCTTCACAAAGGTGTCATAGAAACCAAAACTCTGGGGTGGAGAGGAGAGGAGAGGAGAGGAGAGGAGAGGAGAGGAGAGGAGAGGAGAGGAGAGGAGAGGGAAAGAGAGAAAAAGGAAAGAAAGGAGAGAGGAAGGAAAACCTGAAGAGGAGAAAAGAGAGAACTTTCTTCCCATGTGCCTCCATAGAGTTCAGTATTGTTCTCTGGAGAGATGACTATCTGGGTCTTTTTGTTTCTTCATCACTTCCTCCAAAATGGAAACAAGTCTGGCTGATACTGGCTATAACATCTCCTACCTCCACTGCAGATTTTCTTTGTTCCTCCTACAATCAGAGCAATCCAGTCCCCAACACAGTCCCCACAAAGTGTCACTTCTCATAGCAATAACAGCAACATGGCTGGCTGATTCATCTGAGACTCTGTGTTGGAAGCCATCCCTGCTTTGCCTCTTCTCATGAGGAGGAACCTGAAGTAGTCAAGAATCTTCCAGGGACTTCAAGGAAAGTTCAACTGCATAAAGGTGCAGCATGATACTCTGGGAAGTACTACTGGCAATGCTACCTCTAAGAACTCCAACATGCCTGCCAAGAGAGCTGCATCCTTTCTGTCTGCAGGGTACAAGACCGTTCCTCCCTAACTCTGCATCTCACTATCCATCTGGGCTCTGAGGAATTTCTTCCAACCAGAATCTTCAAAACTCCCTTGAACAGCCAGTTCTTTGGTACTCTATTAATAATAGGAATTGCAAACAGTCCCCTGAACCAAATGGAAGTAGGTGACCCTCACCTCTGCTCCCCCACTTCCCTGCTTAGCCCTGCCAACTCTTATTCCCCACCAGCACCCCCCCACACCAAAATGAAAATGACAAGAGATATCAAGAGATGTAAAAGTTCCTAGTAGCAATAAGTAATTGAGAAGGGGAACATTATGAGGTTATTTAAGACCCAGTCTCTGACCTCCATGTATTGCTGCCTACCAAGAAAGATGAAAATATAAATATGACTGATAAATGCCAGTACTGTTCTATGTCCAGAATGCCTTGGGCCAACATGGAAGAGAGAAGCCCGGTCAACTGGGGAGTCAGGGAGGTTGGGTGTATAAATGTTTACAAATGTTACATCCTCTTGTTGGATTGACCACTTTATCACTATGTAAGGCCCTTCTTTCTGTCTTTTGTTACAGTCTGTTTTAAAGTCTATTTTGTGTGAGATGCACATTGCTATCCTAGCTTTCTCTTCATTTCCATTTTCAGGGCCTATCTTTTTTCATCATTTCACTTTCAGTCTGTGAGTGTCCTAGGTTTGAACTATCTTGTAGACAGCAGGTAGGAAGATCTTGTTGTTGTCTTTTAAAATTAACCCAGCCACCCTATGTATTTTGATTAGAGTATTTAGTGGTTCATTTAAAGTAATTATTGAAGGCAATTTTATTCATTCATTCATTCATTCATTCATTGCCATTTTATTCATTGCTTCTGGCTATTCTGTAGTTTCTCTGTTTTCTTTCCCTCTCTTCCCTTATGGTTTCATTGTTGTATTTAGTGTTATGTTTAGATTGCTTTCTCTTTTTCTTCTGTGCATTTACTATGAGTTTTTAGGAAGTTAATTTTGAACACATTCCAAAGTTTTTATTTTTACTCCCCCCAACCATGTTTTATATTTTTGATGAAAAGTGTTTCATCTTTCAAGTATCTCTCAACTAATTATATTTTAAATTAATTTTACTACTTTTGTCCTTTACCCTTCATACTTGCTTTATAAGTGACTGATTCACTACCTTTATTATTTATTTACCTTTCCTGGTGAGATTCTCTTTCGTTTTCTTATTAGTAGAACCTTCTTTTTTTTGGCTTAGAAAAGTCCCTTTAATATTTCTTGTATGGTTGATTTAGTGCTTTTGAAGTCCTTTATCTTTTATTTATCTAGAAAATTTCTCATCTCTGTTGATTCTGAATGATAATGTTGCTGGGTAAAGAATTCTTAGTTGGCAGTTCTTTCCTTTCAGTACTTTGAATAGGTCATGCCACTCTCTTCTGTCCTGTAAAGTTCCTGCTGACAAATCTTGTAGCTTTATGGGATTTCTCTTATAGAGAATAAATTGCGTTTCCCTTGCTACTTTTAGTATTCTCTTCATCCTTGACTTTTACCATTTTAATTATATATCAGTGCATTTGTCTTTGGGTTCATCTTACTTGGGACTATCTAGGTCTCCTGGTCCTGGATGTCTGTTTCCTTTTGCAGATCAGAAAAGTTTTCAGCCATTATTTCTTCAAATATTGTTTTTCCTCTTTTCTCTTTCTGGGACCCCTATCATACAAATGCTATTCTGCTTAATGTTGTCTCAGAGATCCCTTAAGGTATCTCACTTCTTTTAATTCTTTTTTTTTTTTCATTTTACTGCTCTGTCTGGATGTTTTCCATTGCCTTGTCTTTCAGCTTGCTGATTTGTGCTTCTATTTAATCCATTCTGCCATTGAACCGTCTTTAGTTTATTTTTCAGCTTTGTTATAACTTCTTATGGTACTTTATTATATTTTCTCTCTGTTGAAGTTCTTACTGTATTTGTCCATTCTTCTCCAAAGATTGCTGAACTTTCTTATGACCATGACTTTGAAGTCTTTGTTGGGTAGGTTGCTTATCTCTACTTCATTAAGGTCCTTTAGGGGGATTTGTCTTATTCTTTGGTTTTTAACATATTCCTCTGTCTCCTCATTTTGTTCCTCTTTCTGTGTTTATCTATACGTATGAGGTTAAATGGCCACCTTCCTCTCTTGAAGAAGTGGTCTTGTATAAGAGCTGTAGCCAATGGCCCAGAAGTGCAATCTCCCCTGGTCACCTCTCTATATGTACCCCTCATGAGGCTGCATGTGCCTGCCAGCTCTTATAGGGTCATGTCTACTGCATGGGAAGGTTTAGGCCTGGTATAGCTTGGCCATTGAGGGTAGAACAGAGTTCAAGCCACTTGCCCATCTTGGTTGCAGCTCAGTTTCTGTGCAGATTGAGTGGGACTCATTTTCTGTATGTGTTGGGTGGGGCTCAGGATGTGTACCCAGTCTAGTCGTGTGTTGACTGCTATGTGGGGAGGGCAGGGCTGGTGGTATTTACCTGTCCTGGTTGTGGGGCACTCACCCAGTTTTGGCTTTGCTGCTGTCTGGGGTGGTTGGGGCTCAGGATGCTTGCCTGTCCCCATTGCAGTTCAGTCTCTGTGTTGGTGGGGTGGGGCTCTGAGCTTGCATGGCCCTATTGTGGGGTAAGTGGGATGCATAAATCTTGGGGCACTTGTCCATCCTGGTTATAGTGTAGGGTGGGGAGAGCATGCCCTCTGGTGCTAGCAGGTCAGAGGGAGGGCACCAAACATGGTGCCTATGGGCTTGGTCACCAGCAAATTAGGATGAGATTATAAAAATGGCCTCTGATAGTGCTTTCTCACTGGATAAAATCCCTGCAGTTCCCTACCTCTCCAGCAGTTGGCTTAAAAATAGTAAGTGGGTCTTCCTTGCCTATGATCTAGATGCTTTTAAATCTGTTGCTTTTTCCCTTGTTCTCAGGGTAAGTCAATTTTCTCTTAAACCCTTTAAGAGTGGGATCTCTGTTCCCTATACGTCTACGATTCTCCTGTTTTAATCTCTATTGATTTGCAAAAATAGACATTTCAAAGGGGTTATCTTTGCAGTGCTGGGTCCCCGGGTAAGAGTACCTGATATGGGGCACAATCCCTTCAGTCCTCAAGGATGAGTTCCATATTTTTGGAATCACTTCTGATTGTGGGATTACCACATCTGTGTTGGGGCCCTGGTGAGGCTGTGTCTTTGTGGGGCACCAACATAGGGAGGGTAGGTACCCATTTATATAAAGCAGATATTAAAAGAAATAAAATGAGAAATAAAAAATAATACAACAATAGCAGGGTACTTTAATACCACACTAACATAAATAGATAGATTATTCAGACAGAAAATCAATAAGGAAGCATCAGCCCTAAATGACACATTAAACCACATGGATTTAATAGATACATACAGAACACTGCATCCATAGACAGAAGAATACACATTCTTTTCCAGTGCACATGAAACATTCTCCAGCATAGATCAAATATTATGCCATAAAACAAGTCTCAATAAGTTCAAAAAGACTGAAATCATATCAAGCATCTTTTTTGACCACAAGAGTGTGAAACAGAAATCAAATAAAAGAAGAAAACTGGAAAAAAACACAAATACAAAGAAACTAAATAAATTGCTATTAAACAATCAATGAATCAATGAAGAAATCAGAGAAAAATTAAAAAGTACCTTGAGGGGTGCCTGGGTGACTCAGTTGGTTGAGCAGCATCTAACTCTTGATTTCAGTGCAGGTCATGATCTCACGGTTTGTGAGTCAAGCCCCGCATTGGCTCAATACAGACAGTGAGGATCCTGCATGGGATTTTCTCTCTCCCTCTTTCTCTGCCCCTCCCTGAACGTGCACTCTCTCTCAATATAAATAAACTTAAAAAATAAATTAAATTAACAATACCCTGAGTAAAATTAAAATGGAAATACAAAGTTCCAAATATCTTTGAGATGCAGCAAAAGCAGTTCTAAGAAGAAAATCCATAACACAGGCCAACTTCCAGAAACAAAAACCTCAAATAAGTAATTTAACTTTGCATTTAAAGGGTTTACAAAAAAAAAAAATCAAAGCCTAAAGTAAAAAGAAGGAAACACAAAGATTAAGGAAGAAATAAATGAAACAGAGTCTAAAAAAACAGGGGAAAAGGGGCACCTGGGTGGCTCAGTCGGTTAAGCATCTGACTTCTGCTCAGGTCATGATCTCACAGTTTGTGAGTTCGAGCCCCACGTCGGCCTCTGTGCTGACAACTCAGAGCCTGGAGCCTGCTTTGGATTCTGTGTCTCCCTCTCTCTCTGCCCCTCTCCTGCTCATGCTCTGTCTCTCTCTGTCTCAAAAATAAAAAAAAAAAATTAAAAAAAATTTTTAAGACAATGGAAAAGATCATTGAAACTAAGAGCTGTTTCTTTGAAAAATAAAATATGGACAAAACTTTACCCAGGCTCATCAAAAAAATAAATAAAATCAGAAAGAGGAGAAATTACCATTGATACCACAAGAAAAAACATCGTAAGAGAATACTGTAAACAATTATATGCCAACAATTAGACAGCTTAGAAGAAATGAATAAATTCCAAAAAAATATAATCTTCCATGACTGAATAATGAAGAAACAGAAAATCTGAATAGGCCAATTACTATTAATGAAAGAATCAGTAATCTAAAAACTGCCAACAAACGAATGTCCAACTCCCTTCACAGGTGAATTCAACAGACATTTAAAGAAGAGTTGGTAACTATTCTCCTAAAATTATTCCAAAAAATTGAAGAGTAAGCAACACTTTCGAATTCATTTTCTGAGGCCAGCATTATGCTGATACCAAAACCAGACAAAAACACTAACAAAAAAGGAAAATTAAAGGCTAATATTCTTAATGAACATAATGTAAAAACCCTCAACAAAAGATTATCAAACCACATTCAACATTACATTAAAAGGATCATACAACTTGACCAAGTGAGATTCATTTTAGGAATGCAAGGACAGTTTAACATTTGCAAACCAACAACATGATAGAGCATATTAAACAAAACAAAGCATAAAAATCATATAATTATTTCAACATATTAAGAACAAGCATTTGACAAAATTCAACATTCATTTATGATAAAAAAAAAAATCTCAACAAAGTGGGTACAAAGAAATGTACCTAAACATAATAGAGGCCATATATGAAAAATCAACAGCTAACATCATATTCATTGGTGAAAAACATAAAGCTTTTCTTCTAAGATCAGGAACAAGACCAGAATGCTCACTTCTACCTTTTTTGTTCAATATAGTATTGAAAATCCTATACAGAGCAATTAGATAAGAAAAAGAAATAAAAGGTATCCAAATTGGAAAGGAAGAAGTAAAACTGTCACTATTTGCAGATGACATGATGTTATATAGAGAAAATCCTAAAGATTCTACCAAAAAATGTTAGAACTGATATATAGAGAAAATCCTAAAGATTCTACCAAAAAATGTTAGAACTAATACATGAATTCAGTAAAGTTGGAGGATACAAATTTAATATACACATTGGTTGCATTTCTATATACTAATTACAATCAACCAGAAAGAGAAATTAAGAAAATAACGCCATTTACAGTTGCACTTAAAAAGAATAAAATGTCTAGGAATAAATTTAACTAAAGAGGTGGAAGACCTATATGTGGAAAACTCTAAGACACTGGTGAAAGAAATTGAAGATTACACAAATAAATGAAAGATACACTGTGCTTATGGATTGGAAGAAATAATATTATTAAAATGTCCATACTACCCAAAGGACCTATAGACTCAATGCAATCCCTATCCAAATAGTAATGGCATTTTTCACAAAACTAGAGCAAAATAACCTCAGATTTGCATGGAATCACACAAGACCCTGAATAGCCAAAGTAATCTTGAAAAAGAAGAAGGTTGGAGGCATCACAATCCCAGATTTAAAGATATACTACAAAGATATAGTAGTCAAACAGTATGCCATGAGCACAAAAAGAGACATGTAGATCAATGGGGAAAAAAATAGAGTGCCCAGAAATATATATGCTTCTTTCTAAGGTCAATTAATCTATGACAAAGGAGGCAAGAATATTCAATGGGGAAAACATAGTCTCTTCAATAAATGGTGCTGGGAAAACTGGATATATACAAAAGAATGAAACTAGACCACTTTCTTACTCTATACACAAAAATTTCTAAGTCTGAATAGACTTAAGAATTAAATGTAAGACCTGCCATTAAATTGTTGGAATAAAACATAGTATACACGCTCTTTGACAGTAGTCTTATCAATATCTTTTTGGATCTGTTCCCCAGGGAAGGGCAACAAAAACAAAACTAAACAAATGAAGCTACATCAAACTAAAAAGCTTCTACACAGCAAAGGAAACCATCAAAAAAATGAAAGACAATGATATATTTGACAAGGGGTTAACATCCAAAAAATACAAAGAACTCATACAACTCAATAACAACAACAGAAAAAAAGTAACCCAATAAAAAATATGTGGAAGATCTGAATAGACATTTTCCAAAAATGACATAAAAAATGGCCAACAAGCACATGAAAAGGTATTCAACGTCATCAGGGAAATGCAAATCAAAACCACAGTGAGATAGCACATCCTAATTATCAGAATGGTTATTTAAAAAATACAAGAAATAACGTGTCAGCAAGGCTGGGGGAAAAAAGGGAACCCTCGTACACTGACAGTGGGAATGTATTGGTGCAGCCACCATGGGAAACAGTATGAAGCTTCCTCAAAAAAATGAAAAGAAAACTACCATACAACCCAGCAATTTTACCCCTGGGTATTTATCTGAAGAAAATAAAAACACTAATTCAAAAAAATATACATACCCCTGTGTTGACTGCAGCAGTATTTACAATAGCAAGACACAGAAGCAATCTCAGTGCATTGAAAGATGAATGGATGAAGATGTGACACACACACACACACACACACACACACACACGCACCGCACACCGCACACACCGGAACATTACTCAGCCATAAAAATATAAAATCTTGCCATTTGTGACAACATGGACAAATACACAGAGTATTATGCTAAGTGAAATAAATAAGACAAAGAAACACAAATACCTTATGATTTTACTTGTATCTGGAACCTAAAAACCAAAAATAGAGTCACAGATACAGAGGGGAGGTGGGCAGAAGGATGGGTAAAATAAGTAAAGGAGATTAAGAGGTACAAATTTCCAGTTAGAATAAATAAGCCATGGGGATGTACTGTACAGCATAGGGAATACAGTTAATAATAATATAATGACTTTGTACGGTGACAAATGGTAACTAGACCTTTCTTTTAATTCTTTTTTTTTAAGTTTATTTATTTAGAGAGACAGAATCAGAGACAGAGAGAGGGGCAGAGAGAGGGACAGAGAGAGAGGAAGAAAGAGAATCCCAAGCAGGCTCTGAACTGTCAGCACTAAAGCCGATGCAGGCCTCAAACTCACAAACTATGAGATCGTGACCTGAGCCAAAACCAAGAGTAGGACACTTAACCAACTAAGCCACCGAGGTGCTCCAGTAACTAGACTTTTTGAAGTAATCATTTCATAATATATAAAAATATCGAATCAGTATGTTGTACACCTGAAACTAACATAATATTGTATGACAATTATAGTTCAATAAAAAATCGTTTTTGCTATAAAAAAAAGAGCATTCTGATATTCACTTTAAAAAATCTTATTTACTTTAGCCATAGGGATTAAAAGAATTCAATTACTCTTTTATGTTTCTCAGTTCCCTTTTGGGTTTTCCTTGTCATTATTTGTGATTATTTTTCATAAGACCTGAACTCTATGGAAAGAATCTAAGTACATTTACTGTGCACAAATGTTCTTACTGTCAAAATTTCTTGCTGTGAGAAGTACTACAAAGTGGAAGGATCTGGTTAAAGAGAAATTAATTCTGGATTCATGGGGCTAATTATATATTTATATTTTGAAAGGCTTTAATGAAATGCTCTGATTTCCTTTATTCTGGTGGGGTTTCTGCTATTTTTTTAATAAAGGTATCAATATTTATAACTAACTCCTGGCTGTTAAATATAATGGCATGGACATCAGGTCTTGTATATCAAGTTGGTCCTAGTTTTTGAAAAGTCAGTTAATTATGAGATTTAGCACTCCCAAACTACTACCTTCTCTGATCCAATGAATTCTTTTTTGTTATTATTGTTCCCACTGATGCTGTAAAATTCCAATGAAAGCATAATCTTTAACAAACACATAGCTAGAATGCTTTATTCCTTAGCTGCATGAACATTTAGCTTATGAAAAAGAATGATACTCATAGTAATGTGAGGAACTTCCGGAGGGGTCTCTATGAGCCTAGATTTCCATATTAGTCCTTTTTTGGGGGGGAAAAACAAGTCTCGGGTGCATACTTGAAATGTTTTCAATCTGCAGCTTCACATGCCAAGCTAAATCCGCTTTATACTTCCCTGGTCAAATCTCTGAGATTTGTAAGGACAGTAGCCTTTTTCAACCGGTCAGCCCCTTCATGGAGTCAGATGTTCTTATCCTAAGCTCTAAGTCAGTTCAACTTGTACAAAACTGGCCACCTAAACTGTGGACAGCTTTCTGTCTGGTGGGTTCATGTGGGCTCAATCTCCATCATATAAGTTTAGACTGGGGTGTTTGAAAAATCATGCAAGGGTCTTTTCTGGAAAACCAAGTCCACTTCTCATATTTAAGACCTGTACTACTAAAATTCTTAGGAAAGTTAAAGATAAAAACAGTTGCTATTATTTGTAGTAGCAGCATTTCATTTTGAGTGGGAAAAATAAACAGATTTCTATTAAGTAATGGCACAACTGAGAAAACATAGTATGCAGGTGAGAAGGAACACAGAGCAGATACATCTCAAAGCCCAGACTTCCCCCAGATACCAGCAGAAATTCTGTGCCCATGTTCTGGAAAGTCTATGTCCTTCCCTGGAAATACAAAGAACTGTTGAAATGACACACTAAGAATGATCTTCGGTTGAAGATGGGATGAATAGCATGCAAGTGCACACCTTTGGCTTAAATTTGATTGAGTGCAACTACAGCTTTTCACTGAATAAGAGAGAGGAGTCTTCCTCTTTTTAGTGATGGAGAGTGTGATGGCTCATCAGGGCTGGAGAAAGTCCATGGCAGAAAACACAGCAGCACTCACACTCCAGACTACATTGAAAACCACAAGTCAGGTCCCATAAGAGCAATGTTTTGGAAGGATAGTTGTCATCTTGTTAGTTAACCAATATTTTGTTTTTATTCATGCTGATTTTTAAAGCAACCTTCCTACTTTACTCATAATTCTTCTGCTTATTGATCTTCATAAGTATTTCTGTAAATAACAGTTTTTCTGTAAACAACAGTTACTTGCATAGTCCTGGGCTGTGTCTATTAGACAAAGATTGTAAGTAAAGGAAACAAGTACAAAAGTTCTATGAGATCCTTGCTCCTTTGGCTCTTCTGACAACTGTGCATATCTTCAAATAGCTTTCCCAGGCACATGGCTCTGAACTCAGTTTAAACTCAATAAAAGTTTCTGGAACCTCTGCTGAAATTAAGGACCCACTCTGCCCTTTTCGAACTGTCAGCATTACAATTTTTTGGAAAGAGGATTATATTACTTTCCAGGCATTAAAGCTTCCCATTATTACAGACCAACATTTCTGGTGTAGACTAACAAATACTAGAATTACCCCTCAGCTCCCCGTGTAGGTTCAGGTTTGAACATTGTACGTACAGCAGCTTACAATTTGTAGGCAGTAGAAATGACACCGCTGAGAGAAGTGACCATAGACCACAAACAAAACAGTAAATTATTTCTCCAGATGCAGCTTCTGAATTTTCAAGTTTTAAATGAGTCACTCACCAAGGTTGTAAGGTTTATTACAACTGCAGAGGTTTCATTATTAATATGTAATCACAAAATTTATTATCTCTATCAAACCTATAGTTTCCTCCAGATGACCCTGAATCACAGTTTCAAATGCGTGTGGGCTTTCTGCCACATGAACTATGGCATTTACCGAGCCAATCTCTATCCTATACCAGGGAAGGGAGGGGAATTGAAATAGAGATGAAAAAGCCATCAAAATGTCAAACTGAAAATATACTGGCCAGAGTGAAAAGCATTCAAGTAGAATATTTCTAGCTATATGGTAAAGATCAGTTCAGTATGTCAGATATCTACAGAGTAGTTCAGGGCTAAAAACTATGGGTAGAAATTCAGGGCCAAGAAGTGTCTATTTATAAATAATGTGAGCACTTAATTACACTTAGAAAACTTGGGGCCAACTGTAAAATGAGCTAGCTTAATCTTGAGTAAAACTGAATGGATATTTTAGGGAAAAAATGAACAAAGCTGTCCCTACTAAGTCACTACCTATAAACATATTCACTGAACATTCAGAAGTCTTTACACAGTAATATCACCAAACAGATACTTATTTCCATTCTGATATAAAGAATTTAACAAAATTCCAACTGACATGACATTCGTGACTTGGGACTCAAATTTGTTTCCTATTATGTAAGCCCAGAGATGACTCTAGTATTAAATAAGTAGCTTAGACCTGGAGTTCTAGAAGTGTGATCCAAGGTCTTGAAGCATCAGCATAACTGGGAACCAGTTAGAAATGCATACTCTAGGGCCCCACACTGGACCCACTGTAGCAGAAGCTCTGGGGTTGGGCTCCACAATCTGTGTTACCAGACTGTTACAAGACTGCAAAGTAAGGGTGCTTCTACCTCTATTTTCTTCTCTGAAACTGGCTGAAAAGAACAGTAAGGAACAAAAAGAAGGAAATTCCATCTTAAATGATAATAGCTACTATAATACCAAACCAAAAACTATGAGGAATATAGTAAGATTTGAATTCAATTAAGCATAATAGATGCATACCTTAACAGACCTCAGGCAGGGCATGGAATTCTACAAAGGAAGGAGACACAGCCCTAAGGCACCTGACCAGTGATTTCTTATTTGAAATAGCAAGTTGTGGAGAGTGACAGGCAATGTGAGACCAAATAAAGAATGAGGTAGACACACAGTCTTTGCACCTAGTAGGCTGGCAATATAGCAAAGAGATAGGGGTTGACAATCAGTTGCTATTTGAGTTGCTATTCAAAACTGGCAAAGTAAAATTAATAAATTTTATAGGAATTCAAATTAAAACGAATAAAATTTACACAAAATCTCACTTGCTTGACTGCAAGATAAACAAACTAAATGAGCACATCCCTGAGAGAAGTACACAAAACTCTGTCCCCTAGCAGAAATTTTAGAAAGAGAACTGAAGCAGCATAAATATAATAAAGCTACCTTCTGCCCCAGCTTACTCCCCTAGCCCTTTGTCAGACTGCTGTTCAGCAAATAGCCCTAAAAGAATGGCCCCATTTAAAGATGAGAACAATATCACAAAGAAACCAGCATAAAACCAACAGATTTAGATATAGCAAGAAAAATTTAAAAATACATTTAAAAAGCACACAAAAAATCAGACATAGCAATTATAGAAATAGAGATCATCCCTCCAATAGTTTTCTGTGATATTAAAAAAAAAAATAAAGAAAACAAAGTCTTTTTGAAAAAAAAGTATCTAGAACAAGAAAGAATGGTTCCAAATAGAAAAGATAAGCCAAGAAAGGATACTAAAAGTGAGCTGGAAGAATTCAACAAGGAAATAGAAGAAATAAATGTGACTTTCAGGCATAAAGTCCATTTTTGAAGAGAAATTTTTTATAATGGATACCACCAAAAATACAGACTGGTCAGACTTCAGAAAATTAAATAAAATGAATAGTACAAGAATAAAGAATTACAAAGCATTAGAGAAAATTATTAAAGAGCCATTAAAAGGGATATGGAAGACAAATACGTTCCCACATGTACATAAATGATATTCTCTGTGAAGAAAACAAAACAAATTGCAAACAAAATTTAAAGTTATATTAGAAGAAAACATTCCCAAATCATGTTAATAAAGAATGAAATTTGAATTTAGGGCAAAATGTGTGAAATTAGTCTAAGACAAAGATTTCATTATGAAGAAGTATATACTCTATAATGAAGATCTAATTATCCTGAACCTCTAAGCACTAAATAATGTATTAAAAAACACATAAAGCAAAATCTTTTAAAAATGCAAGAAGTGTACATAAATGAACAGTAATAGAAAATACATCCACAATCCTTGACAGATGGTATAAATTAAAAATAAGTATCAATAAAAAAATAACTAAAAACCGTAATTAATAATGTTAATGTGATATACATATGTACACATAAATAAAAATTTTAAAAATCAATGCTTAGTGTTACAAGGAAAATATACTAAAGTTGGCAGTTTAATAGCCCCTAAACAAAGTCTCAAGTTCTCCAACGTGAAATAGCATAGGCAATATTTTCTAACCAAAATGTCATGACATTAGAAACGCATAATAAAAACTAATCAATATGTTGTACACCTATGCCTTATACAATATATATGTAAATTATATTTCAATAAAATAATACAACTAAAGTTAACACATCCATAAATGATACATTCTCCAACAACTCTTGAGTCAAACAGGAAATCAAAACAGAAAAAGCCAGATAAGGAGACTGAGACCTTGAGGATTCTTGGTTCCATTTCCCAGGAAAGGCCACCAGGTAAAATCCTTTAGAAAATAGTTTCAAAAAGAAAATACGGAAACAAATAAGTTTAGAAATAATAACATTCATATATAAAATTAATTCCTGTCCTATAATAGTAACGGACTTGAAGATACAGGAAAATTTCATTTTCAAAAGCAAGTTTGTCAGGGCCTAACCAGCAAAATAGAATTCTGACATAATTAAATACAGAGAATAGAAGAACTAGTTGTGAAGGTTTTAGAAGAGCTGAAAGAGCAACACGGGAAGGGTTGCCAAAACATCAGTAATAGCACAAAGCTGCTAATGTCTCTAGGCTGGAATGACAAGGGGAGGGGATGGGATGGCATGTTTGGAGTCCAGGACCTGCACCCCCACAGAAAGAGGAACTCTGATAGGACTGCCTGTTGGAAGCTGAGAATATAGAAGGAGCTAGAGTCACAGAAGAAACTCAACCAGAGAAACCACCAGGAACATATGGGTGGGAAGAGCTACTCTAGCTTTTTCCCTGCTTCTTCCTTCTGCTATCTTTCCTATGCCTTTCACTCGCCAAACTTAAATGGAAGTCAAATGTCAAGCATTCATGGGAATGTAATGTACATGGTGTCCTACCCCATAAATGCAAATTCAGCATAAGGGAGAGAAATGGATCTGAAGGCAATAGACAAAAAACTAAGCACAGCAACCAAAACAAAAAGAATATTAGGAGAAAAAGTGAAAATTAGCTCTATTTCCAATACTTCACTTAGAGGCCCTCAATAAGAAATATGTTTGTTATAGCCAAAGCATGTGATTATTTAGTTATTTTTAAATTTGGAAAAGGCACATTATATAAAAATGAAAAATAATAAGAAATGAGTTTATCTGTCACCCCATACTCGCAGTATCTCTCCACAGAGGTGTCAACTGTTAATTATTGTGTGCATACTTATGGGAAATTTCCACACACATACATGAATATTTTTAACCATCCTCAAGCACAATATACATATTATTTTTCCTCTGGTTTCATTTTCACTTAACAATATACATTGGAAAGCTTGTCACAATTCATTTTTCAAAGTCTCCATTTGATGAATAAATGGGCTGTTTCCAGGTTTTTGTTGTTATGAACAATACAGTATAAGGGTGAGGGAATGCTGATAAAACTGCTTAGCTTTTGTCTTTACACGTCTGGTATCTGAATGGATTCAGTTAGCATGTGTTGGGCCAGAGGCAATACAGCTAAAAGTAGAACATAAGTGGGACATGGGATTTAAAATTAAGTCACTGAAACATGGAACTCATTTCATATATATCTCACAATCAATGTTACTTGTGATTCATACCCATATGTATGGGAGTGTTTTGAAGGACATGCAGATGTAACCAATATGTGCATCTTTATACCCAAGGCAATTACACATACCAATGCTTTTATGCTCCCAAAACTAAATAAAACCTGATCCTCTCTGTTTGGGCCAGGCCAAAGCACTTGCCTCTAAAAACTTTCAGGTTTTTGAGATAGTTTGGCTGGATGACCTTGGACAAGGCCTTAACCTCTGTGGTTCTTAGTTTTCTCATTATTAAAACAAGGGTGTCTATCCCACTCCTAAAATTTCAACAATTCTGCTTTGCTCAGCTCTCACTGTTATTGCTCAGCTCTCACTGTTGTAAAGGCAAAATGAAATGCCCTCTTCTCTCTCTCTCTCTTTCTTTTTTTTTAATGAGTTAAGTTTTAAGGTTAAGGGGAAGAAATCTTGGGAACTGATTCCCTAATATTTTAGGACTTTTACACTGGACTCTATCTGTAATCCCTGTATTCTCCCCTTGATCCTTGTGAAGCATTAGAGGTTCTTTAAATCTCCTCCCAGGAAGGAAATTAAAAGAATAAAATGTTGGAGAGGGAGTATGAGGGTGAAACTGTTGAACATTACCATAATTTTAGGTTGCTCTTGCTTTTATGGTCTTCAAAAAGAAATAAATTATAATGCAGCCTTAAAATAAAAGTTCTATATGCAGTCAACTGAAGTCACGACAGGTCATGCAGAATTGGCAGAAATTGTCAGATTTCAGAAAATATCATAAAAGTTTCAAAGTTAAGAGTTTAAGGAAGTACATAGATCTCAACATATTATCAGGCAAATTCTGAACAATTGGCTACTTAAAGCTTTCAGGAGGCTATTTAATTTTCAGTGACATGTAATTCAATTAAGAAAAAAAAACAAAAATTTGAGTTTAATCAAATAGGAAATTAAGATACAATTCTAATATCCTTCAACACGTTTCAAAATCATTCTATCAATTCTAAAGGTATACTTGCTTAAATTACCAGCATGGCTTATGAAAAACAATGTTGTCAGGACTTTAAACACTACCTCCAAAGATAATCCAGAAGAATCTTTAGGAATGTGCAAAATGCAACTAAACTTTGGGATGTTAAGGAAAGTGATATGTAGATTTGCTTTTAATATTAAAGTACTCTTGGTTTAAAAATTGTATGTACATTAACTATAGTGTTTTTCCTAGAAAGATTGCATTAAATAATCATTTACAGAAATGGGAAAATATGACAATTCGCTGAGATTCTAGTGTTCTAGTGGCATATTACTGAGCTAGAAAAGCCAAGGAAATACAGTGAGGACATAGAGTTGGCAATCCCAAACGAGTGATTCATTAATTCATCCCAAGAGAGTCAAGAAAGGTTATACATAATATGCCAAATTTTAAATAAATTTTGAAGCATAATATGTAGATTCCCAGTCATAGAAGAAGGGAAGGGCATTTTAAGAAGAGAAAGTGGCAGGTACAAAGGCACTGAGGACTGTTTGGAGGAAAAGGGGTAAGTTTAGTATAATTTCTAAAACATAGAGTATGCGTGTAGTAGGAGACAAGGAAGGAATGTGGGATGGGCCCATGATGGACAGTGGAGTTTGAGGCATGCTCAAACACCCTGGCTTCTTTAATAACAAGAAAACATGCTAAACTATAGAGCCATGTGTTTTATCATAGCACATTAATGACCACATGTTAGAAAGAAAACTGGAAAATAACCATCGGCTTTGGCAATGACTCATTCACTTTTTATTTCAGTCTTCAGAACACCAGCATGCAAGATAACACTTGGGAGTATACTTTCTTTACATCGTATTAAAAGAAGGAAAAGCTCAGATATTCTAGCATTTAAAAAAAAAACACACACTAGATCTTGCATGAAAACTAGTGGGACAAAAGTTACTAAACCCATCTTGTAGATTTCTATATCTTTACAATGGTCAATGCATCCATGAAATACGTAGATAAGACAGAACTAGAGTACCCCAGAACTCTCAAGTTCTTAGGGCTTCTGAGCTTCTGAAACCAAAAAGTAGCTTTGACCTTTTTTAAGACTGTGTATATTTTCTCCAGCTATACTTCCCCCTTTCCCTAACCTACTGGTATATTTACTCTTACCCACATATATCCTGGGTTTTGCCAAATTCTTTTCTCATACCATTCTCAATAGCCTCTTTATCTAATGTGTCTGTTCAAATTCTACCCATCCCTCTCCCCTTAGCTTGAGCATTACTGAGCATATGTAAGAAGCAGAAAGTGTGTTTGATGGTATGTGGTGATGGTAAAACAAGAGGAATGTAGCAAATATATACTGAACACCTAGAACATACCAATCACTGGAAAAAGTTTCAGATGGTTAATCTTAAGCAATCCTGTGCCAAGAACTATCAGTGCTCTAGAGTCTAGAACAACATGCCTACCACTTTTCTCTTCACTGCTTTCAGTTTTATGCAGCCCTGTCCTCTTCCTCCTGTATTCCTTCTATTATGCTTTCACTGGATTGATTGATTGATTTAATTTAATTAAATCCAAGTTAGTTAATAGATACTGTAATAATTGTTTCAGGAGTAGAATTCAATGATTCATCACTTACATATAACACCCAGTACTCATCCCAACAAGTGCCCCCCTTAAAATGCCCATCACCCATCCACTGAATTTATTAATATCTTTATGCTTCCTTATTTCCTCAATAGAAATTTTTTTTTTCAAACACTCCTTAACCCTTAGTGAACTCAAACTTTTCCCTGGTAATCTCAAAGTCCTAAATTATATATATATATATATATATATATATATATATATATATATACACACACACAAATATATATACAAATATATATGTATATATTATATATATTATATATTAATATATTATATATAAATAATAATTACTATATTAATATATTATATATATATATTAACCCTTAGTGAACTCAAACTTTTCCCTGGTAATCTCAAAGTCCTAAATATATATGTGTATATATAGAGAGAGAGAGGGAGATAGATACATATAGATATATAGATATGTATAGATAGATATAGATTTTTTTAAAAAAAGCATTATTTTTACATTATACAAACGTCCTATGATTCACTTTTCTCACCTAAAAAAAGAAGAAGTTTTCAGGATCATTTCACTAGTCTTTCTCATATATTTGGCAATAAATGAGAATTTTTGTGAAGACAAAGAAATAAAAGATATCCAAATCAGAAAGAAGTTGTCACTATTTGCAGATATTATGGTTTTGTATATACAAAATCCCAAACACTCAACCAAAAACTATTGGAGCTTATCAATAACTTCAAAAAAGTTTCAGGATACAAAATCAACATATAGAAATCAGCTGCATATCTATACACTAACAATGAAACTTCTGAAAAAGAAATGAGGAAAACTAGCTCATTCACAATAACATCAAAAACAATAAAATATCCAGGAATAAATTTAACAAAGTGAAAAATGTGTACAATAAAAACCATGAGACTTTGCTGAAAGAAATCAAAGGCACAAGCAAATGGAAAGATATCTAATATTTATGAATCATAAATGATGTCATTAAAATGTCAAAACTACCCAAAGCCATCTATAGATTCAATGCAATCCCCTTAAAGTACTAATTGCCTTCTTCACATAAATAGAAAAAAAAAAATCCTAAAATTTGTACAGAACAAAAGAAAAACAACCCAAATAGCCAAAGCAATCCTGAGGATAAAAAACAAAGCTGGAAGTATCATAATTCCTGATTTCAAACTATGCTACAAAGCTATAGAAATAAAAAACAGTACGGTATTGGCATAAAAGTAGATACATAGACCAGTGGAACAGTATAGAAAGCCCAGAATTAAATCCCAGAATATATGATCAACTAATATATCTGATAAGAGAGCCAAGAATGCCCAATGGGAAAAAGATAGTGAACAAATGGTGCTGGAAAAACTTGAGAAACACAAGAATACAAATGGATCTCTATCTCATCCCACTCACCAAAATAACTGGAAATGGATTAAAGAGTTAAACATAAGGCCTGGAGATGAGTTTGCAGGAGATAGCAAAGATATTGTTTAAGGATACAAAATTGCAATGTGTAGCACATAAGCACTAGACATCTAATGCAGTGTGTGGTGACTATAGGGAACAATATTATGTTATAATCATCCAACACACTAAGAGACCTCTCCATTCCAAACATTAAAAAGAAAGGATACTATGTTATGTAACATGACAGAGGTGCTCATTATCACTACAATGGCAATTATATTGATATATATAAGTTGTATCATATTGACATGTTTTGTACCTTAAATTTACATGTGATGTGTCAAGTATATTTAATTAAAAATATTAAAAGAGTTTCCCTAAAGCTCAGTGTAATCAATACATTATGGTCCTGATTTCTCAGAAATGATGACTTAGTCATTTCTTAATTCAGGAAGAGAACAGTAGGTATCTAAAGGGTAAGGTCACTCAAATCATGATATTATACTCCTAAGGCCAAGACAATCATTAGTTCAAGTTTTTCAGACTCCACGTATTTTCCTTGCTGGGTAAGTTGACAAGCCACAGGGATTCACTCAAGTGATGAGTGGGACCCAAAAGTATTAAAAATGACATAAAAGATCAGATGGTTAGGGTCAAGGGCTTGTTGAGTATGAACTTCTGCATTTTGATGATGAAACTGGGCCATTTTGAACTTTATAAATATAGCAAGTTAGGTCTTTAGAACACCACTGTTTGTCAGAGAAAATTTGTTTTAAGGACTTGATTATAAAATCTTGCCAGAAACCAGAATCTGGCCTCTAGAGAAATATTAAATTCTGTTTATTCTAGAATCACATGAAAGCATATTCCAGTGGGGAAAAAATTAGTGTTAGTAAAATCATGTAACAAATGGTTCTTTGGAGACTCTGGTGTGAATCATTTGAGTCTGTGACATGTTGGTTGGTGGAGACACGTTGCCTCATTTTGGTCATTGTCATCATGCCTCCTTCACTTTTCTATCTTACAGACTAAAAGATAGCTATGGGAATTCTTCCATGAGAAAACCCCAAACCAGGGAAATACTGAAGTTTGACTTGAATTTTATGTAAAGTTTGAGGGTTATTGGGCAACACAAAGGTAAAGCTGATAAAAGCATGCATTGGAAGAGAAGCAAAAATGAAAAGCAAAGTCATTTCCACACTCTCCACAGACTCAAGAAATGAAAGCAGCTGAAATGAGAACAATTCTCCCTGCTTACCCTTCAGAGACAAAGCGGCAGGAAATTGTGAGATTCCTCCCAGAGCCCCACTTGCGAGGAAGCCCATTTAGCAAATGGTATGAGTTGTGGGATCTGTTGTTATTGGTTTTCTTCCCTGGGAACACAGCACACTGGGGATTCAGCCGTACCACAAAATGGTCTTCTAAACCCTCAGACTTGTCAAGTGCAGACTCAGAACTACTCCTTATGGGTTTGCAAAGAGCCATAACTCTCCTTTTTGGCTCACTCATTCTTGGCACTCTCAAATTGCTAGAAGAAAGCTTTTGAACCCAACTTGGTGTTATGGGCCACCATTAGCTCAGCTTCCTAACATCTGTTCTGTGTTTTTGTTGCACAGGGAATTTGAAGCCCTCAGAATGAAAGTGACTGGCCAGGAACTAAGCCATGGAGAGTCTTCAGGGAAAGAAGCACCCAAAATATAATCTCCATCTTACTACTTACCAAATTAAGGCATGGTTTTCATCCTTCACAAAAGTTCTTCTAAACACCAAAGGAAAAAAAAAGACTCCAAAATAATTTACTATAATAGAAATATAAATAAAACAATTCCCAGATGTATGTATCTCCTAGGGGAAGGGGTAGATTTCATCATGTATAATATGTAACATTTATTATTAGTGCCTGCTATGTGCCAAGGACCACTCTAAGTATTTTATGGGTATGAATTTATGTAATCCCCACAAAAAGTCACCATGAATCAATTGGGTATATGTCAGCATCCTCTCTGCTTTATAGGTGAGTGAACTGAGATATGTCTCATGTCTAAGGTCCCAGAACTAAAAGTAGCAAAGCTGTGACTTGAACCCATGTAAGCTTGGTTCTAGCATCCAGATTCTTAGCTATTTGATCATATTGCCTTTTATGCTACAAAAGCATAGAAAGCCAAATAAATAACAATCAAGTTCAGAGGTTTAAACTCCTCCTAATTTTTACATACTGGTAATTATTCCAACAGGAATGTGTGACTATCCAATTTTTTTTCTGGACTCCATAGGTAGGTACACAAGCCAACTAAAAAGTACAGAAAACATCTTTAGATTCCTTCTCTTTTACAGCCTCAGCATTGCTGGTCCACAGCAGGCAGAGGAAATTTTCACTGTGCTTCCCAGGGTTGTGTGAGAGTCACAAGGAAGGAAGAGGTTAATACGCAGCTGGAGCAATCATTCTCCTGTTGATAATAAGTCATGTAAGTTAGGAACTGTGTCTCTTTGACTCACTCTTTGTATGTCAGGGTTCTCCAGAGAAACAGAACCAATAAGATGTATATATCCTAGTAAAAGATGAATGGATGGATGGATGGATGGATGGATAGGTAGAGGGATAATGAGGAACTGGCTCATGCAACTGCAGAGACTGTTCAGCCCTACAATCTGCTTTCTTCATGCTGGAGATCTAGGAAAATCAGTGGTATAATTCTAGTCTCCAAAGACCTGAGAACCAGGGATGCCGGTGGTGCAAATCCCAGCCCAGCGGCAGGAGAAGATCAATATCCCAGCCCAAGCAAACAGGCTAGAAGCAAAAGGGGTAAATTCCTCCTTCCTCCATTTTTTTTTTGTTTTGTTTTGTTCTATTCAGGTTCTCAGCATATTGGACGATGCCCACCCACACTTGGAAGGGCAAACTCTTTACCGAGTCCACCAATTCAAATGCTAAGCTCATCAAGAAACATCTTCACAGATACACCAGAAGTAATGTTTAATCTAGGCACCCTGTGGCACAGTCCAGGTGACACATAAAATTAACCACCATAACCGCTGTATCTCCAGTGCATAATACAGTGCTCAACATACAGCAGACATTCAGTCACTATTTAAGTGAGTGGCTAGTTACCACATGGATGCCATGTATGATTATCTCTGTGACTATATCATGCACCTATACCTTTATTTTATTATGGAGAGAGTTTTAGATGATTGTGAGTTCACAGAAAACATGAACATTACACTTGGTGAAATGCCCACATAGGAGCAGACAAGACTGTGAAGACAATATTTTTAAAGAAGGAATGTCTGCTTAAATCTAACTGAAATGAGCCTGACGTAGATAGATGGAAAATGGTAAAATATACATTATATACTTTAAAGCATTTTTAATAAACTAGGGACCCAAAATAAATTAGTCTCACATTATAATTTGTATCTGCCAACTGTTTATTAGAAAGATTTAACTTGTTAGTTATCATTTTTGTACCAACTTTATTGCCAACACAGTTTTGAAAAATATAGTCTATTAAAGAGGATAATGATTCCTATTGAAGATTGCACCAAAATAGTAAAAAAAAAAATAGATCAGTTGTATCCCATCCAGAACAAAAAGAGATTAAATTTACCTCATCCCTGGATGTGGTATTTGGCCCCAACTGCATTTTTGCAGCAGGGTGGAGTTTGAGATCAAAAACACCAGAAATATGATGCATTTAATGAAAGCCAATCTTCTGGCAACTAGGCTGAGCACTGTTTTGTCCTATTTCTGTGGAATTTTGGTTGCATCCAAGATATCATAGAATATTCTTTATTCCTACAAAACTATAGCCTGAAGAAAGATGGACACCATGTCTGTAGTAACGCTTAAAGGACAATTATGTTTCTTCCTTGTTGAAAGAAAAGTACGTATGAATAAACCAACAGAAAACATTATACATTTAGCTCCTTCACTTTAAAAATGAACATAGGGGCGCCTGGGTGGCGCAGTCGGTTAAGCGTCCGACTTCAGCCAGGTCATGATCTCGTGGTCCGTGAGCTCGAGCCCTGCGTCAGGCTCTGGGCTGATGGCTCAGAGCCTGGAGCCTATTTCCGATTCTGTGTCTCCCTCTCTCTCTGCCCCTCCCCCGTTCATGCTCTGTCTCTCTCTGTCCCAAAAATAAATAAACGTTGAAAAAAAATTAAAAAAAAAATGAACATAGATGTTTTTCCTGGAAAAAAAAGAAAGAGGGTAATGATTGCCTGTCAAAGCTAGAAGTCATTAACATTAAAAAATAAATGTTAATGTTTATTTATTTTTGAGAGAGACAGAGACAGAGCACGAGCAGGGGAGACACAGAGAGAGAGGGAGACACAGAATCCAAAGCAGGCTCCAGGCTTTACGCTGCCAGCACAGAGCCCAATGCAGGGCTCAAACTCATGAGCCTTAGAGCCATGAGATCATGACCTGAGATGAAGTCAGCCACTTAGCCAACTAAGCCACCCAGGTGCCCCTAGCCATTAACATTTTTAGAGCTAAAAGGGGACCTTGGAAATTATCTAGTCTCATCTCCTGGTTTCTCAAGCAAAGAAACTGGAGTACTAAAAAAATGTAAGGATTTATCCATAATCTCAGAGCTACTGAAGGACAAACTAAGACCCAGGTCTTCTATGTACAGTCCAGATAGTTTCTATTTTGTCCTATGCTGTCTAGCTGCAGTGCTGCATTGTTCCATCTTCACAAGATCTCGTTCAGTGGCTTGTATACCCATCGCCTAGTGAGAGCTCCTGGACTGGCTTTCACCTCAAGATACAAGGCAGTATGCTAGAAACCTGGCACCAAGGTCCCTTGGGTCTCTTTACAGCTGTTGCCAGCACCATCACCTGGACCTCGATGGGTATGTAGAAGGTTCATTTCCTTATATTTTCCTTATAGTTATGTCATTCACTTGTGACATCCTGGGTCAGACACATGGCATGGCCACATTTAATTTGTGCTATTGTATAATAGAAAGAGTTATTTAAGACACTGATCTTTCAATTAAAATAATTTCAACTTTTTGCGCATTGTTTTTCCTGAGTAGCCAAATTTACTGTATTTTCCCACTGCCTGAAAGGAAACCTGTTAACAAACTCCCCTCCATATACTTCATCCATATCTTTTTTTTCTTTTTTAATAATATCTCACCTGCTTTTCATCGAGGTCATCAAATCTATAATAGAGCAGCACATATTAGAGTCAGAAAGACAAAACTCTAGTGTAACAAGGGAGCTGAAAGGCTTGAGGTGATTTTCCTGGTGCTCCTCATCAAATGATCCAAACTGAACCATCAAGTCCCAAGTCAGATGGGTTGATCGCCATGGTGTCAGGCCACTAAGATAAGCTTTGTCTCCACGTATATTCCTGCCCATCTGGCCTACAGATGTCTGGTGTTCCTCAGTGATGGTCAGATATTAGATATGGTCATGCCAATGTGTATTATCCAAAGACATTCCCATCTAGAAAACAAATTCCCTCTAGAATAAAGAATAACTAGGACTCCTTTATTCTACAACTGAAGATTAATAACAAGTCACAACAGCATATATGATTATAATGAGGAAAGGCCCCCTAGAGTTAAACCTGAATCCCAACCCTGTTTTATAATTGTTCATTTTTCTAGAGCCAATGGACGTACCATTTAAAGATGCAAGAAGCTGGGCAGCTGAAGTAATCATCAACCTGCCTCAACCTTGGTCTTGTTTGAGCTCCAGGGCTCCAATTCTGAGAACTGAGGGATTTAGATTATGATACCAGCCTGGTTTCTCATGTGCTTTCACACAGTAAGCCTCTTCATGGTCCCAAGCATTTGATATCCACCAAGAGAACATAACATCTGCTTTCTCTCAAAAATCCCATGTAAATTTTGAAGATCAATGGAAAAAAAGTCTCTGAAGCATGGAGATATCAAGATTATTGTAAATTCCCAGTTCTACACATTGCATTTTAATAGAAATTCCAGTTTAACAAATAAAAGTTATTGGTAAGGGAGACTAGAGTGACATTTATAAGTCCTTTATGTAACACTTTATAGTTTTACACATTATAATTCAGTAATAAGAGAAAGAAGGAACACTGCATATTTTCTCTAATAAATATTCAGAATAGCACATTTTCTTAACAAAATTCCTATGAGACATTAGTAATTTCTGCTTTTATGAAATAACTTTAGCCATAGCCCATTCTATAAAGGTAGTATTTAATTACATATATTTCCAGATTATGATCATTGTCAACAATGACAAATAATTCTCCAGAATATTTTAGCAGAAAACTGTGGAACTTCATTCTCTTTTTCATATATTCAGATCTTCATCCACTTAGTTTTGCTCTTAGAATTTACAACCCAGAATAGTTATTGTGATGCATTTAGTTCTGTGCTTTGCTTCAGTCAAGGTCCACACAGCAACAATCCTCACCTTTCAACTTGACAGTAATTTTCAAGTCTTTAAACTGTTTACAAGAGGTCATTCATAGGTGTGAAGGGAGTACTTCTCTTAATGTGCAGAAATATCTCAAAAGGAATTGCAGCTAACTCAGCTATCTCAAAATAGAACTCCCAGAGTATCTAAACCTGATGTGCATTTGAGGTTGAAGAGGTAGAATCATATTGATTGGGGTAGAGGAGTGGGGCTGGTCTTTATAATTAAATGTATGGGGGCACTTGGGTGGCTCAGTTGATTAAGCATTTGACTTCAGCTCAGGTTATGATCTTATGGTTCATGAGTTCAAGCCCCACATCAGGCTCTGTGCTGACAGCTCAGAGCCTGGAGCCTGCTTCAGATTCTGTGTCTCCCTCTCTCTCTCTGCCCCTCCCCGCTCATACTCTGTCTCTCTCTCACACACACAAATAAATAAACATTTAAAAAATAGTAACTGTAAGGAATTTCCTCTTATTAACCATTGTCACTCTCATTCATATTATATGCAAAATTCTGTACTACATGGAACTTATTAAAGGAAAAAATTCTGTCCTTTACATAGAACTTCATCACTTAATTTTCACAGTAACTCTAAGGACTAGGTTCCCATTTTACTGAATGTGTGCTTAAAGATCTGAGAGGTAAATCACCCACCAAAAAGCAGAGCCAAGAACTGAACCCAGGCTCTCTGAATCCAAGATCAAGATCTTGACCTCTCAGAACAGCTACATCAAGTCAAAAAAGATGGCCTATTCTATCCTATGATAAAACTTAATTACCAGGAACTGACTGATACATAACACAGTGAAAACTTAAATGTCAGCTTCAAATAGGCAAGTTCAAAAGTTGGTCAAATGACCCTGAACATGAAAAAAGATGTTGAATCTCTACTAATCAGGAAAATGCAAACCGAAACAGTAACATATTATCTGTTTTTTCAGCCATTACTTTCAGATGCAAGACTTAAAAAACATTAACAATATCTGGTTTAGGTGAAGATGCTGGTAAATGGGCTTTTCTACCATGTGCTATTAATTGTGACTGACACTAGGTAAGGCATTTTTAGGGGGAATTCAACAGTTTCCATTTAGAAAAACATTTGACATTTTGGATGAAAAGAAAAAAAATGAAATGGTTATAAAGGATAACATTTTTTAATGTTTACCTATTTTCCCTGTGTTTTCTTTTACATTTTTACTCCATGTATTTCTGGTTATCTTAATCTTTCACAATAAGAATATAGTTATATTATCCTTGTGTAATTTAAGACATTTAGAGTAAAGAGTAGATCATGAGGATCCCATTGGCTAAATTGTACCTACTTCTCATTTACCATAATCATTAATCCCCCCGTTTCCTGTTATTCTTAGGATATTTGGAGAGATGCCAGCTTCCCCTTGTCCTGCCAGTCAGGGGTGCTGGTATCACAGTTCCTTCATTGTGCAAGCACACAGAATCCATAGCTAGCCTGTCCGTGTGTGTTCTAAATTGAAAGAAGTTACTGAAATTGAACCTGAGTTGATTTTCCACAGAAACATAGACTTACAGCAGGAGCCCCTAGTGAGTGACAGACTCACTTCTTCACCATTATTGCAAGAAATTGTGGGATTTCAAGCTTTGTATCTACATGGCATCTGTTCAGGGCCCAGGGTGACTAACATGCTCCAGGGAAAGAGCCCTACACCCTTACTAGTATACCCTTCTGCTGTGACTCTGCCTCAAAGGTTGCTTCTTTTCCACTTGCAATGCTCTGGGTTTTATAAGGCCCATTCCTTCAAGCCTCATCACATTTCCTCTGACTTAACCTCCTTCCTGTCAATTGTCTGCTTGTTCCTTCCTTTCTTTGACACTCAGTACCCCTATCTACCTTATCGACAGTGTCTGCAAGATCCTCCTTCTTCCACAAATGTTCCTGGCCACCCTGACCCTAAGGACCCACACATCCTGGTATTCCAGACTTTGGGACTTCGAGAACCTGTGAATTAAACACAATAACAATGCAGAAAATTGGCAGAAGGCTGCCAAAGCACCAATTTTGCCAAGTGGACAATCAAAACAAGTCATAGTACCCACTATCACCATCATTTTATGAAAGGAAGGTATTTTAATACTAAAAATGGGGAAAGGTCATAATCTCAGTATAAAAATGAAGTGTTTCTTAAAGAAGAGCAATTAATCAACCTTGGGAAGAGAACTGAGGTGGGACACATGATGAAAAATCAGCTGGCACACTGGAAAACAGCCCAGCCTGTTTGTCCAGCTCGGGGGACTCTCTTAGAACCTAGAGCAAAGCCACCTTTTGCAGGTTACCCCCAACCCCAAAACCTCCCCTCACATCTCAAGGTGGTAAGAGTGAGTTCCCCAAGCTAAGCTAAGGAGTCATGCTAGCTGCTCTCCTCTTTCAGGAAACTCCATCCATCCACAGCTGCCTGCAGGTCACACTGGAAATGCCCAACAAAGTGAAGCTCACTTATGCCCAGAGTTTGCTGCTCCCTTCTCCAATTCAAAGGCAGCTGACAGACTCGTCTCTGTCTTATATAGCCTGGGATACTTTAAGCTCTCCTTGAAGGCTCTTGTACAGTTCTTGTCCCACAAAGATTCTGTAGAGTATGGAGCAAAAGCCCCAGGGGGAGTACTCTTGAACCCACGAACTGCGAGAGAGTACTTGGCTGAAATTAGACAGGGGCACCCTGCAGTGCTCATTTTCATCAGGGACACGTTTCTGTCCGTGGAAAAGTATTTAAGGTAACCACCCATACATGCCTCGTTGTGAGATTCAAAAACCCAGAAGGTACTTACTATGGATGTTTTCTTTTTAGGTGAACACAGTTCTTGAAATGCAGCTCTTTTACATTTAACAAAATCCATTTTAATATTCACCTTGATTACTTACCATGTATTTGCTCTCAAGTCAAAGGTTAAGTGGCTAAATGGCTTTTTTTTAAACCAAAAGCCTAGGTTCCAACTATGTTGACCTAGATTGCCAGCAGTAGAAATATCCTAACCCTCTCAGGCCTCAGGGAGCCGAATCCCACACTTATTATCAGTAAGCTATGAAAGAGAAGGGAGGAAACCCGGTTAGGCCATGGCCAAAAAGGAGCTTTAGTTATGAGAAAGAATTGGTTGATTTCAGTCCATACGAGGGCTTCCAGAAAAGACAGATTGCACAGATGCCCCACTTCCTCATACAGTAAGGAAAGATTAACAGTCAATTTTTACAGTGGTATGGTTGATTTGCTCCAGTAACATTTGGTAGCAGGGGCATTGCCTTCTACCCAGGCTTATTGCTAAATAATACAGGAGCTAGAAGGAAATGCAACAAGAAAGTTGGGAATGGGAAACATGTGGTGAGGTCAGGACACACACTCCCACGTGCCCACACAACGCATGACTTTGCACTTTCCTCTATCGCTGTGAACACGAATGCCACCGTCATTAATCAGAATAAAAATTCTTAAAACTTGCTGCACCATTCATCTCTAGAGCTAAGTAGGATTATTCCAGGCTCTCGGCCCATGTTTTCTAAAAGCCTAGCTGATTAAAAGGCATTAACATTTATGTTTTGCCAACACTGATTATACTGACTGCTGGCGAGTGTTTATGTGATAACCTAGACCCAAGAGAGATGCAGAGAGATGCAGAAGAGAGAGATGCAGAAGAGCACAGAAGAACGTAACATGCATAGATGAGGGGCACCTGGCAGCACCTGAACTGACTCCTCCTTGGCAAAGGAAGGAGGTTAACTTATGGACTTCAAGGCTAACTAACATTTTATGACTCTGAAATTTTTTTATGTTTATTTATTTTTGAGAAAGAGAGAGACAGAGGGTGAGCAGGGGAGGGGCAGAGAGAGAGGGAGATACAGAATCCGAAGCAGGCTCCAGGCTCTAAGCTGTCAGCACAGAGCCTGATGCATGACGCGGGGCTCGAACTCACAAACCGTGAGATCATGACCTGAGCTGAAGTCGGATGCTCAAACACCCCAGGCACCCCACCATTTTATGACTTTGATTAGCAGACAACTTTTCAGAAAGCATCTACCGAATAACAGGAGTTTCAAAATCCTGTTTATCAATTCTCAGTACTCCATATTCTTATTTTGTTTTTATCTTTTTTCTTCCTGCCTTTTATCATGTACTCATTTCTCTGGAATGCTGCTAATTAAAGAGGAAAGGAAGAGTTCTGATTAAGTCAAATTTAATGAAGGAGAAAGTTGAAGCTCTGAGATTATCCACACAGTTGTCCACATTCTTAAATTCTCTGAGATATCTCCTTCTGTGGCACTTCAACAGAAAGAATTAGCTGAGGTTAGAACTCTAGCATGCCTAAAGATTTCTTGCAAAAGCACCTCTGAAGGAAAAATCTGGTAGAGAATACAATCAACTTCTGCTAGAGACCCCAACACAGCTGGCAATCGGGAAATTCATGCTGTTTGTGATAAGAATGAAAGCAACCAATAGTCTTTCCTCTAAAAAAACAAAACAAAACCAGAAGCAATGACTTGCAAATTTCTAGCAAGCTTATCGCCCTCAATTCAGGACTATTTGTTTGCCAATTAAGTGTTACTTCTCACAAATACAAAGTTAAATCAACAACCTTCTTGGCATTCATGAGGCTATATAGGTAAAGGAGCCTGTGAAATGTGGAATTAACTTTTTTGGTTCTGAAATTGACACATCAAGTTGATGAGGGTTTTGTCAGCTCATTTAAATTCCATTCCCAGTCATAACCATTGATTCCCCAAGCAAGGAAACAGAAAGAAAGAGTGTGTTATGTTTAGAACAGAATTGAGTGCTACTTGGAACAGGGGTTAAATATATACACATTTATTTTTACCGTTATTTACTACTACCATTGTTACTATTAGTAATGTTGTGTCTAAATAGTTTAACAAGTGCTTTCACATATTTTTTCCCCATTTTTACATGACCTTCCTAATCCTGTGATGGATATAAAATAGCAAGTATTTTATAGATATGTTAAACAATTCAACATCTATCATCATCACCACCATCGTTTCGTGAGCACTTACTATTTGCCAAGCTGTACACTATGTTTAATGTGGATCATCTCATTTAAGCAACTGGTATTATTATCTCTATTTTCAAGATGAAAAAACATGATTGATTGGGGCCTGGACTCTGGGGCTTATCAGTCCAAGTCCAGTGTTCTTTCCACATTGCTTTGATAATAGAGTTAAAAAAGAACAAAGAAAATGCTAAAGTTTCCAGTTCATTTCATATCAGTTCCCTTCAGACAGAAATAAAGCAAGAAAGGGACCATGAAAAGAAAGTTAAATTTGCAGTCTTTTCCCAAAATTAAAAAAAAAATTAAAATTAAAAAAAATGCAGAAGGCAACAATATTCACCAAATCTCCTGGAGCTTTTATAAATTGCAGTAATGTTGCAATACTACTTATTATACTAGCAGCTAAAAGCACAATTCTACTTTTAGCTCTCCTGCCCACCAAAAAACCAACCAACCAAACAATCGAAAAAAGTTCTTAAAAAATAAAATAAAGAAGACTTTGTTAAAAAGCCTGACAGTGTGGGGTGGCCTACCATAACTGATAAAGCTCTTGGGTTTCCAAACCACCCTAGTTGCAGCCTGGTTGGTCTTTGGTTACAACAGACTTCAATTCCTACTCGGCAAGTATTTAACAATACCTACTGCATGTTTGGAGCTGTTTATATATTTTGCGTGTATAGAGCTGAATGGGACACTTATTGTTCCTGCCCTTCTGGAGATTCTTATGAACTAAAGGCAAAGACAGATATGGGATTAATTACAGTGTAGTGAATTCCACAACAAGGTATTTATCCCAGTATTGGGAATTAGAGGAAGCTTCCCTGAAAAAAAAATAGTATTTAGATGAAGCCTGAAGGAATGCCAGAAGTTAATCTGATGAAGAGGGGCATGAGGACTCAGGGAAGAGAAAAGCTGAGGAGCAGAAAAAGTGTCACCCACAAATCTGGAAGAATATCTACATCCTCCATGAGGCAGATGAGGTTTCCATAATCTACTCCAGAGTGGAGGTTCAGGTTTAGAGGGAGTCCACCTTTAAAATATTTCTCTTACTTGGCCAAGAATTCCCACATTCTTAACAAACTAGCATATAACTCCCCTACTCTGGAAGGACAGTGAAGGAAAAACACTGATAGATTCTCAGCTAATTACAACAGCAATGTCAGAAAAAGTTGGTGGGGGGAGACATTCATTTAAAAGGACATGAGAAAATAAAATGGGGATAGAGAAAGAAAAATGATTGGGGTAGGGATGTAAACAAGGAAGGTATACCCTAAATGAAACAGACCACTGTAAGTTTAAAAATGTAATATGATGAGAGGCACCTGGGTGGCTCAGCTGGATAAGCGTCTGACTTTGGTTCAGGTCATGATCTCATGGTCCATGAGTTTGAGCCCTGTGTCAGGCAATATGCTCACAGCTCAGAGCCTGGAATCTGCTTCAAATTCTGTGTCTCCCTCTCTGTCTGTTCCTCCCTGCTCGCTCGCTCTCTCTCTCAAAAATAAACATTAAGAAAAAGGAATATGATGAGTTCTCTTTACCTACCTCTTAAAGAATTTATAACACACTGTTCCAGATTCATTTTTACTGTACTTCAGACCACAAGAGAAGGCAATACAGTGTCGCAGATTTATATTCTTAAGTTCTGCTTAGGTTTGTTAAGTCTGTGGGTGAGAAGCAAATACACTAAAAGCCTTTATTTTGTTCCTTTACTTGGTATGTCAGTTCCTTAATTCATTTTAACACTCATACAAGTATTATTTTTGAATTGCTATAGACACAAAGTGACAGAATAAGAAAGCAGCCCAAAGAGTGCTAGGAAAGGAGGAAAATGATAGTTTTCCAAAAGTAATTCATGTGCTAAATATTCTCTATCTTTCCATCTTGATATATACATTAATCTTTTCCACCCTGCCCTGTGCTTCAGAGGTTGACCTACATCAAGGAGTTCCCTTGAGTTTTCAGTCCGGTGTGGTCAATGGGAGGCAATGGTAGGAGATCAGAAAACGAAGGACCAATGAGTTTTTGGTGCCTCACTATCCCTTATTGGTTTCCGTTAACTTTGCCCACAACCTTGAAAATAGCCCCTTCATTAATTGTTCCTTACTGGCCTAAGTTGAATGTGCCACCACTTTCCACACCACCCACCCCCCACTAAAAAATGGAAAAAAACACAGAAGTGCAATGCAAACTTAGGGAAGGCATGCTTGACAAGGAAAAAGTATATTTATGAGATAGTATGTTAGAATACGAAACCCATTTGAAAACATGTTTGGAGTATATCCATGGATTCCCCCACATACCCCACCCCACCATATCAAGGAGAGTGAGAAACAAAAATGCATTGCGGGAAGATAAGAAAAGAGATGGTCAGAAACATTTTAGACAATGATTCATTCAGGATAACCACCAAGGGATGGGACACCCAGAGGAACTATTTGGGAGGAGTTGATAAGTGCATTGGACTTTTCTGCAGTCCCCCAAAATAATAAAACCTTCTATGCAAATATCCAGGGCTCGTTTCCTTCTTTATCCAGGCTAATGTAACCCCAGCCAGGATGACCTCAGTGGCTTCACTCTAGACCTTCTTTCCAAAAATGAAAACTTTATAAGAATACCAACCACTTTGGCTACAATTTTGTTAAGTTACAGACATCAGGTTGCTAGCAGTACAGGGAAAAAGAAGAAATTCTTATCTCTTTACCACAACTATGGTAAAGTTCTACTGGCTTCCTCTTAGCTATATGCATGAAGGAATACAAATTCAACTAAATGTCAAGTACTAGCCAGTAAGTGAATCCCTCTCTAATGGGTTAGACCAATCACAAAATGTTTAATCATTTCTGCTTCTTAGATGAAAAAAATATATATTACAGTATTCAAAGTAAAGCTGCTCATTTTAATTTTTGCCATCTTCCTGTGTCGTTCCTTAAGTAACAATGACAGCTAAATTATTTTTCTCAGCCCAAGAGTAATGTGTTGGGCTTCCTTTTTAATGACAACAATCTTTTTGTTGCCAAATGCTTCACGTCTTAAATAATGGCTTGAATCTTGGCTGCAATTACAAGATAAGCTTGTTCTCATAACCTTTTCACAATGGATTTTCATCAGCTCCTTTATAAAGGAAATTAAAATTTGCATTTAACTTCAAGCTCATGTGTCTGAAATTGGACACACCATCAGCACACTCAGACATGGTATTTATAAATGAATAACATTTGGTATATATGGTTTTGACTAATATTTCATCTCTAAAGGAAAAGAGAAGGAAAATCTAACTGAAATTAATGAAGAATCAACAGAGGTTGGATGACAAGGTGACTCAAAACTAAAGATAATATGTTTCTGTTAATATAATGTGCTAGCTTCTAAATATGCCCCAAAGAAAATCTATGTACTTTCCAAAATTTCTCAGTAACACCTGAGACCTTAGACAATATAGCCATAAGCAGGTTTATGTATTACAGAACGTAAATTCCAGACAATGAAGGCCATGTTAGGTATCAGTTTGATAGAGTGAGTGATATCCTCATTGCTCAGGATAGACAACACAACAATAGCTATGGTCTAATAAAAGCAAGATGTCCCCAGGAATTAACAAGAAACTCCTTTCAGACAATGCTGTCAGATCATTTTTTCCAGAACCCAAGCTGAGCTTTCGCATAACCTGAGAATAAACATCCTTGATGCCAGGACTTGAGAAATACCAAACTCCAAACTTGTGGAGAAGCATCTATCCCTGATCCAGGATTCCAGCTCCCTGGCTTGCCCCAAATGTCTCCTTCCTTTAATGTTGAGCAAGGACCGCCAGCTTTGATAGTAGGTTGGGATTTGCCCATGATACAGTCTCAAATAGGAGAAAACATTCACAACTAAATGGGACAATGGTTAATTCAAAGGCAACATCTGTGGGAAATATGATTGCAAACTAGGAAAGCAAGTTGTCTATCAGGAGACGAGTGATTCATAAATGTTTCTGGCAGGGTCTCACACAGATGGAGTTGTGCGCCACATGCTATTTTTTTCCTGCTAGGATTTTTGCCTAACAGAGTAAGTGATTGCAGACCTGAGTGAGGATGCATTGTGTCGAAAGCAAATGTAATGAACTTTCTGATCAAAGCATCATTGAGTCTCTTCCCTTGTGATAGTCCCTACTCTGGCTCCTTCCCTTAAGTAGGAAACTTGGGGAAGTTCTTGACTGGAATGTTTGTGCAGATGCAAATGCTGTGACTTCCTTCTGGCAGGAATTTCAACGCTGACAGGATACAGAGAAAAGAAAAATCCCAGTATCTACTTCCCAGCAGCTCTAGAAAAAATGCCGTCAGTTGTGTTTAGGCCAAATGAAGCATATGAGTTGGTCTCTAGAATATTAGAGAATCTGAGAATATTAGAATTGGGATCTTAAGGCTCCCAGTTCAAACTTCTCACTGGACAGTGACTGACTCCCAAGGAGGTCAAAATGACTTGCCAAATGTCTCATAACTACTCAATGACAGAATTCATTGAGGATTATAGGATTATAACCCACTTCGTATGATTCCAAGTTTAGTGTCCTTTTCCCCTATGATGACATAGAAATTTTTTCCCTCATTAATTCATTTATACATGAAATATTTATTCAATGCCCACCATATGGCAATCACTGTTCTGAGTGCTAGAAAAAGAACAAGGAGTGAGGGAAAGAAAAACCTTTTACCTCAATTAGCTTACTTTCTAGCAGGAGAGAACAACAAATTCAGATAAATAAATATATAATATTATGTCAGGTAGTGGTATATGCCTCAGAGCAAGTGAACAAAGGTCAAAAGATAGTGGGGGGCCAGCTATTTAAGAGAGAGGGTGATTGGGGAAACTCTGGGGTGATATTTGAGCAGAGTCCGAATGCAGTGAGGGTGTAAGCCACACAAACAGCTGAGAGAAGAACTTTCCAGGCAGAAAGAACAGTGTGTACAAAGCCCAGAAAGCTGGAATGAGTTTAGTGTGCTTGGGGGTTTGGATGGGGAAGGGGCGTGTGCCTGGACTAAATGAAAGGGAACAGTGGGGGTGAAGTCAGAGAGGCCAATAGAGGGCTTTCAGAAGGGGAACAACTTGATTTTAGATTTTTAACAGGTTATTCTGGTTGTTAGGTAAACAGATTAAACAGAGGGGAGAGAGAAGGAGACCAGGGAGCCCAATAAGGAGGCACTTCTCTAAGACAGAATTTAAGTTCCTTGAGATCAGGCACTTTTATGTAGCTTGTTCATTGTTCCAAAATCAGCACCAAGAAGAGTGCCTGGCACATTGTTGAGGTCTTAGAGGTGTTTACTAAGTGAATGGCTACCTGAGAAGTGAGACAGAGGGGAAAAGTGACAGTGGTTTGTATTAGGATAACAGTACTAGAGACAGTGAGAAATGGGTAGATTTTGGTGATGTTTTGAAAACAGAAGTAACATTGAGGCACCAGAGTGGCTCAGTTGGTTGAGCGTCTGATCCTTGATTTTAGCTCAGGTCATGATCCCAGGGAGTCACGTGTCAGGGTGGATCCCACTGAAGATTCTGTGTGTGTGTGTGTCTGTCTGTCTCCCTCTGCCACTGTCCCCAACTCGCTCTCTCTTTCTCTCTCTCTCTAAACAATAACAACAACAACAAGAAAATAGAAGTAACAAAAAGTTTCAAGTTTGGATATGTATACTTAGTAAGAAAGGAACCAAAAACTGCTCCTAGGTTTTTAGCTTCAACGCTTCAGATAAATAGTGGTGAATTCTCAGAGAGAAACAGCTTCAGTGGGGAGAATTCTGTCTTGATCATGTTACATGTGAGCTGTTTATTAGCCTTTCAGATGGAAATACTGTATTGGGTAAGCAGTAGAATAGAAGTGTCTGGAGAAGTGTCAGGAAAGATATTAAGGTTGGAGATATAAGGGATACTATTTAAAACCACTGAACACTACAATGTCACCCAAATAATAAGTATTGATAGGGACCTGATGGGGTCCAAGGAGCCCCCGGGACATTCCAGTGTTTCCAGAGGGTAGTAGAAGAAGAACCAGCAAAGGACTGTGGCCTAAGATGAAGCAGTACAGGCAAAAAAGCTCGACAAGAGGAAAACCAGAAATTGAGGTATCCTAGAAGCCAAGCAAAGAAAGTGTGTTTCAAAAGGAAGGAGTGATAAACTGTTTCAGTTTTTCCTGAAAGGTCAGGTGAGGCCTGAAAATTAATCACGGTATTTGGTCGCACAGGTCATTGTGTCAGTGGCATGATGGAGACAAAATCCTCACTGGAATGAGTTCAAGAGGAAAGAAGAAAAAAGGACGGGGAGGGTACAAGAATCGACCACATCTTTCTGGGTAATTTGCTATAAAGGGTGTAAAGACATGGGGAATGATTTGAAGAAGATAAGGGAATCAAGGAAGGGTTTGGGGTTATTTTTTTAGGAGAGGGTCATTACAACAAGCTTGTATGCTGATAGGCAGATCCATTAGAAGTGGAGGAATTCATGGAAAGAAACAGGACACCTATAAAAGTCACAGTTAGACTAAAGAAAATGGAATCCACTGCACAAGTGGAGACTTTAGCTTTGGAACAAAGCAGGTGTCATTAATCTGAAAGGGAGGAAAGGCAGAATACTGGTGAAGATATAATTTGGTGGCATAAAAGACAGCAAGCCCAATCTGATTGCTTTTTTTCCAGTAATATAACAAGGTCATCCACTGAGAACATGGGGAAGGAAAGGGTGTCTGAAATTTAAAGAAAGAGGAGGAGATGAGGTTACAGATGTGGAAGACTGATTCCCAGAAAGGCACTCTGTGCAGCACCAGAATCGAATGCAATAACACTAGATAATATGAACACTCATCCAGCTGCAAAAATAAATAAATAAATAAAGTTAACACTGGTAGACCAGGTGTGGGCAGTTAGGGGGAGAGTGGCTCCATGAAAAAATAATGTGCATAAAGAAGCCACAGAAGGTGTTTTAAACAATGTTATAGCAGCCCTATAAATTTCAAAGAGAACATCAAGATGAATTATATCAATGTTGCCTTTCATGTTTAAAATATTTAAAAGCAATAAATTATTTTTTTTCTGAATTTAGGAGGAAAACACTTGTTATGCAAAAGCATTAGTTCTTTCATTTATTAACTTATAATGAAATAATATAGAGCCACACTTTGAACCAGCAACCATGAACACATATTAGGACATTTAATTATACAGTAATACATTCTGTACAGAACAGAAAATTAATAACTTGTTAAGTTGAAGCAATTATCTAACAATAATAATAGCAACAATGACAGAATTATATGTTCCTTCAGAGTGCTTTAGAGTGTAGGAACTGGAAACACTCATTTAATCTGAAGAGCTCTATTGTTTATTTTCTATGGTAGTTTTTATTTTTAGCTGCCTGATTTTTCATGGAAGGTTTTAATTAATTCCTTTTACTATTTTATAAATCTTTCTCTTAAGTACAGTTTTAGATAACACTGCAATTCAAATCTCTGAGTACTTTGAAGGTTTCCTTTTTCCTTCAACACTTTTAAAACACATAAGTTCCACTGTGAGAGATCCAAAAAAAGCAATATAAATAGCTTAGCAATTTTGGACCTTCTTTGGGTTAAAAGAACCACAACATTGCCAGTTTCAAACCAGCTTCTCACCCCACTTTGTGAGGTAGGGGATTAAAAAACAAACCACACACACACATCTACTATCTTAGTTCTTTCAGGCTGCTATAACAAAAATACCATAAATTGGGTGGCTTAAACAACAGACAGTGATTTCTCACAGTTTTGGAGGCTAGGAAGTGTCAGGGAAGGGTGCCAGCATGGCTGGATGTCTGGTTCAGTTGCTGACTTCTTACTGGGTCCTCACATGGTCTTTCCACATGGTAGAGGGGTGAGGGAGCTCTCTGGGCATCTCTTTTAAAAGGTACTAATCATGAAGACTCCACCTTCCTGACATAATCACTAATCCTAATTACCTGCCAAAGGTCACATCTGCTAATATCACTTTGGAGGGTCGGATTTCAACATATGAATTTGGGGAGACACAAACATTCAATCTATACATAACACACACACACACACACACACACACACACACGCACACCTTATAGCTTTTTTCAAAGTCAATGAGATTTAGAGCAATTCACTGTCTATTCTTTAGATTTCATTGCAATAAAATGCCCTCATAATTTACTTTCATTTTTTTTCTGAATTAAAAACAAGCTTTCTATCTGAAACATCTTGCATTGTGCTAACCCAGGTCTTGAGAGAATATTTTCAGAGCGGTTCAATATATTCTAAGCTGAAATTCTTTTCTGACTTTCTAAAGAAAATATTTCCTTCATTTCCACTATTAAATTTCTTCTACCTTTTTTGCTGATCCACACTCACATTGGGTTTTGGGAAGAACATCACTACACACACAAGATAGCACCTTGTTATATCCATCTGGATTTCCTTGGGTGAAGTAGAAGCCCTCTTGTCCCACACAACCAAGACCGCAGCTAGGTGAACTGAATTTTGAATGAGCTGAACTCAACAGGACAAAAAAGACAAAAGGATTATTGTTCTACACTGTTCACTATGATCAATGCCCTCTATCGACACTGTAATCAAGTAAACTGCACAATTTCAGGGCTGACCAGGAATCTGAGAGGATGAGGGTTAGGTGAGATAAAGGCTTAGAAATCCAACCAAGTTGCAGAAATAGGCCTGGAATGGGTAATTAGCTAATAATCCAATGTCATATAATGTTAAAAGCTTAGTCTTTGACGTCAAGCCTATATTCAAGTCCTAGCCATACATGTTGGTGGGTGTTTAATCTTCAAAATGTTATTAATTTTTTCTGACATTGTCAAGTGGGGATAATGGTCTTATGTTAGAGAGTTGTAAGGATAAAAAAAAACAATTTTCATGTAAAGTATTTAGCATAAGGGACTGGATTATGCTTTTGTTGGCCCACTTTGTAGAGAATGGATCTCAGTTAATACTCAAAACAGTCCTGTGAGGTAGGCTCTATTATTACCACCTCTGTGTTATAAACAGATAAATGGAAGCACAGAGAGTGAGAGCAAATTGCTCAAGGGCACAGAGCTAGTCAGAGTCAGAGACAAAATTTAAACCCAAGCACAATGTGGCTCTGGAGTCCGTCCTAACCATTATATTAAACTTTGCTCATAGTTCTTTGTCCTGAAATGTCTGTTGAAATAGAAGTTAAAGCTGTGATTAGAATCAGTCTGTAGGTAGGGGACCTGGGTGGCTCAGTCAGTTAATGATCTGACTTCAGTTCAGGTCATGATCTCACAGTTTGTGGGTTCGAGTCCTGTGTCAGGCTATGTGCTGACAGCTCAGAGCCTGGAGCCTGCTTCAGATTCTGCGTCTCACTCTCCCTCTGCCCCTCCCCAGCTTGCACTCTGTCTCTCTCTGTCTCTCAAAAATAAATAAACATTAAAAAAAAAAGAATCAGTCTGTAGATAGAAAAGAGGACATAGCAATAGTGGTACCAGGCAGAAGTCAACTTTAGCACCCAAATAGGCAATATGTGCTGTTCTGGGTGATGTATCCATATAAGAATGGACATCAGACAATGGGCCAAGAGCTAGCAGGAAAGGCTAGAAGAATCTTTGGGTTAGCCAACATCTCCCCAGTATCCAGCTCTCAAAAAATAAGACTTCAAACCAGTGTATAGACACGAACAATGCTTCAACTATAGGATATGAAGGAAGAGACCTTCCCTTCATTGCCCTAAATCCTAAGTCCAATTGGTGGGGGAAATGACTTGGTGCACATAAGATAGCTATAGACGTCAAAGAAAGAGAATCAAAGCAAGGACTGGCACCATCAATTCCAGAGCATCATCCTTAATATGGCAAGAATTATTGCAACCTTTCCCAACAGCAGCAGGAGATTTTATACTTTCCACTGGTCAGCACTTGATAGTTACAGATGTAGGATATTAGTCTGGATATGCTTGGCTGAGTGTGCTTAATAGCAATACAACCAGAGGCTCCAAATGAGACACAAAATATTATGCTGTCTTTGTCTTCTTTTTTCTAAACTTGAGTGCCTATACCCTTTTACACAACCCCCACCTTCTTAAATTGTACAACAGCTTGAAACTATAAAGTTATAACTAAACTTCCTTTTACTACAGTTCTGACCTCTCACAAGGTTGTTTCCTTCAATAGCTTATTGGATATATGGCAAAACAATTCCAGGATCAGGTTGTGTCTGGTTTCCCTCATATAGTCAAGCTGATATTGAGATTCTCCCTTGATTACCTGGAAAGGGACTAGAAAAACAGCCGCCAAACTGGACATCTTTACCCAATTTAGATTTAGCTCTATGCTATTCGTCTCCATTCCTTTCTTCTCCCTTCATCTCGTATTCTTTTCTCTCCCCAGATTCCTCGAGATAGGACTCACCAACACTACCAGCTGATTAACACACACTTTTTCCTGTTCCCTGTAGGGCAAACAAGCTGTGGGCAGTCAGCACCAAAACTGAGGACAGCTCCTTTCCCTGGGGCTTCCTAGCGTGGTTCCCAGTTGTGGTTTTACTGCAGGACTTTAGTTGGTAGCTAGGAGGTTCTCCAAATCTCCCACCCTCACAGTGGCTTTTAATATCAGAGTCTGACTGAACTATTAAGTTTATCTGCTATAATATTTTCAGAGCTCTCAAGGTCTAGTGGTATATAAATAGAGTCAGTAGAGTCTCACAGGAAATGTTTCATCCAGTCTTAAGTTAGCACTTACAAATCAAAGACTCTCCACTGCTGTTTTCTAATCTAATAAATCTCAGATGGTTGCTTAGGTACACTTACAATAATGGAAGGGGGTGGGAAAAGAATAATAACCTCTGCATCAGTATGAGTCCATCCTGGTCTGAGTTGAATATGCTAGGTTGAGCTCCTGGAATACCTACCTCACTGCCTCTAGGGCCTCACTAGGTTTTGTTGATACTTCTATAAACTTCCAAAATGTCAGGATATATACTTCCAGTACTGTTTGGACATACCTTAGAAGCTTAAACTAGCAATTCTAGAGTTATTTGAGCATGTATCAGGACATACCCCACTTTTTTTGGTATATTTTAGACAGTCTCTGGCATTCCCATCTCAGGCTTATATGTCCTCTGTGGGCAACCACAAGTGACTGAGTTGTAATGTGGTTCAGAAGCAAGGGATGCTACATTTGGGGGAGTCCATATTCCCTGGAGAAGCTTAAGGAGCCAGTTAAGACTCCTCAGGTAAAAAGAGACACTAGAAGATACTCTGGTTTGGGAACACTAGCTATAACACAGAGTATTGGGTTGTTGCTGAGTGATCACTAGATTATCCAACCTACCTGCCCTAGCTCATGGAAAAATGTAGGACCAGAAATACCACCTAGGTAAAAAAAAGTTTCTCCTATGTGAATTGTACTAATCATGTCAATATTCTCCATACATGCAATGATAACTCCTGTATGTGTCAAAATTACTTGAAGTAATGATGTCTTGAATGTTCTACCAACTCAGCTGGGTTTCCAACATGAAACCTTCTATAATCTCGGGCATGGGGAGGGAGGGCAGGAACTAGTGAAAGTATATTCATGGGAACTGACTGACTACAGACAAAGTCTTGGCCAGAGTAGCTGAACACATTTATTTTGGAATTATAAGTGTATAGATGTCAAGTGATACTCCGCCAGACTTGATCTCTATTTGAAGTCCCTGTGAACCCCAGAAAGAGTAGACACATGGATTTAGAGCTCAAGACCAAAGCCAGAGCTCCAATTCAATCCCTCATAACATCCACAAAACAAAGATAACTTTCCAAAATCTGACAGGGCCAAGAAATTTCTTGAAAATCCTAAGTGGATTTGCAGAATCTGTCAGTCAACTAATACTACAATAATACTACATAACAAATATCCACAAAACATCACTGACATACAACAATAAGCACTTATTTAGCTCATGCAATGCAAATTGACTGGAGGTTAGCTAATTCAGATTGGACTTGGCTGGACAGTTCTGTTCCACACGTCTCTCAACATTCTCCTGAGACTAGCAATAGTCTGGGAATGTTCTCATAAATATAGCAGAAGCACAAAAAATCAAGTGGATACATACAAATACTCTTAAGGCCTAAGCCTGCAACTGGCACATGGCACTTACACCTGATGCTATTGACCAAAACAAGCCTCAGAACCAATCCTAGAGTCAGGAGATGGGGAAATAAACTGTAGGCCTTTAACAGGAGAAACGGAATAGTTACATGGCAAAGAAGAGAAGTACAGGGAATGTGATCTGCCACAAAGGTGATCAACGAGCACACCAAATGAGAAGCTGACCATAATGAGACTTCTGCACAGATGTGACAATTACTAGCAGACCTGTTGTCCTAAGTCAGGGTTGCTTCTGCAAAATGCATTCCTTTCATATGACACCAGTACTTTGTTACTACTGACTCCAGAGCAAGAAGAATGAATATTTAATCAAATATCATCTGGTCAAGGCATATCTTCCAAAATAGCTCTTTAAGAATGAAATGGTGTTCATCCTTCCCCTGAAACATTAGTCTTTAAATTCACTTAGCATACCACAAATATATGTGAATGAGTAAAAATATCCCAAATGCCTTATAAATCTTTTATTACCTGAACACACAGTGTACTCACTAGTTATTATACAATAATTACATGGAAAATAAACAAGCTCTCTGTCTTTTCCAGGCTTTGACAATCTGACCATCTGGGTGTGGATAGAATGAACTTTGAAATTTCTCTTCAGGGATTTCCAAATGCATTAAATTCTCAGTAGGTTTGGCAGTTAATTGTAGAAGTGATTGTGTTATGACTACCAAGTGAGAAATCTAGGTCTATCATTTGGCTACATAGAAATTATTATAAAATTAAAAGCAATTCAGTAGGGTCTTGGCAACTTAATGTCATATCCTTGAATTTTGAAAAGGGTATGAATCCATTTAAACTGGCTTTCTTGAGTATGATTTTCTAGAATCATAGAGGAATTAAGACAACCCTTGCCATTTCTTTGATTTTTGGATCATACCTTAAAGATTGTTCTGTGTCTTCACAAACTTTCTTACTTGTTTTTCTCTTTTATGTGTCTTGCCAGAATATTTTATCTCAGAATATTTAACCAAGTGCAACTCAACAGCTGTTCTCAGTTAATATCTTCAGGTTAAATCAGTACACATACTACAAACTAAAACCTGCTTGGGGTGTTTGTTTTTAAAGTCAGTAAGTGCATGCACAGCTTTGAGACTTATATTCTCACCCCCCCACCCCAGCATTCTCCAAATAATCAGGATGTTCCAAGGAGATCAGGCAGATCATTGTACTTGGAAGAGAGTATAGATTTCAAAGACATAATCATCATTAAGGAAAATTATGCTGCATATTGTGTTGATTACCTGGATTACCAATGATTGTTACTAGAAAATGGGTCTGCCTGTGTAACTGTAAACACATCTAGACATCATTAAATTTCATTCACTAGTAACCCCCTTTATTTTTCTAAACAAGGCCATGTCACTTAGTTTTCAGGACATATTTCAAAATATTTTCTCTATCATGGCAGCTAACAAATATAATCTGACCCTATATGGCTAAACTATATGAAGGCTATTGTGACATTTTAATATTTGCTAAAGTAAGGAGATAGGCCATCAAAAAATTCCACAGGACATTTGTGACAGTGCAACCAGAAGGCACAGTCATCACATGAACTCATGAACTCTGTTCCCACTGGCCTAGACCAGTGGCCTTCACACTTTTTTGACCAGGACATACTGTAAAACACCCATTTAACATCACAACTCAATATACATACTCACATCCTCAAACACACACACATAACTGAAATAACAGTTTCAGGAAATGGTACTTGACCTCACTACATATGATACACTCTGATATTTTGCTTCTCTTATATTTCATTATGTTTCCAAATGCTAATGGCAGTGTACTGAAAATGATTTCATAGCCTACTAATAGATGGGGACACCTGTTAGAATATTGGAGGAGTTGAGCCTTTGTGGATGTCAAAGTCCAGGTTCCCTGGAAATCGGACCCCAAGGCAAAGCTTTAGGGCTTTGGAAGTTTTATCTCAGGAAAGCAAGAGTGAGAGGAAAAGGAAGTGAGTCAGGGAAAAAGAACGCATACAAAATGGTGCATTGCCAAGCTGGCCACAGCTCCATAGGAAAGCACAGCTGGTTACTCAGTCACAAAGGACGGACATCTCCAGCATGTCTGTATGGAGCCTTTTTTGGAAAGTGGAGGAGGAAGGCAAGCTCTTTCCCATGGGTATTCTCCTCTTGGTCAAAATTTGCCCCTCAAATTCCCTCCCCCCACATTTCTGGATTGTGTCGCCCAGTTCTTGCAGGCAGAATCTCTTCTAGTAAAGTCAGACCCCATGCCAATGCTTCTGGGGAAGAGATGGAAGAGATGCTGACATCCAGATCTTACCCCTAAGGGAGACTGAAATAACCTGAGATGAAAGGATGATTATGGCAGCTGGTTTTTAAGACCCTGGAGATGACACAAGTTGGCACTGTTCTCTAGCCAGGAAGTGGAAGGAGCAGCCGAGGCCCAGGAGTCATGTAGAGCTGAACACATCTGGGAAGCCCCCAAATCAGGCCACTATTTTGGGGAAAACAGATTGTAGAGTTAGGAAGCCTAAGTTCATATCCCTCTACCTCCACTTCCCATATATGTGGTATCTGTGTAAATTGTTTTACCTCTTTGATGGATGATATTAATAACCTTGCAGAGCTGCTATAAAAACTAGAGATAATATAGAATTCACTCCAAAAAGGACTTTTATACCTTTTGTTAGACTTATTAATAGATAGCTTATATTTTATGCTACTATAAATGGTATCTTTTTTCTTTTTAATACAATTAAATTTATGTACAGCAAACTTGCTAAGCTTTTGTTAATTTTAATATTTTATCTCTAATTTTTTATTCTCTATGCAAAGAATCATTATCTGTTAATGATACTTTTGCTTAGTACTTTCCAATCTTAGTGCTTTTTCCCCTCTCTATTTTACTTTCTGTGCTAGCTAGAGCCTTCAGTACAACATTGAATACAATTATAAAAACAGGCACACTTGTCTTATTCCTAATATTGAAAGGAAAACTTTCAGTGTTTCATTATTTAGTTTATTTGGCTTATATGCTGCAGGCTTTTTAAAAATTCAATTTAATTTTTAAAAATAAATAAAATTAAATTTAATTAAAGAATGACAAACACCTTTTTATTTCTAGTTTTTTTTCATGAATGGATGCTGAGTTCTATCAATTCATTTTTTTCAGTATGTATTGACACATTATTTGTTTTATCTGTTAATGTGGAGAATGACATTGATTTTTCTATTTTTTTAATCTTGCATTTCTAGGATAAACACAACTAAATATCTATGATGGACTATTTTTTTAACATAGCTGAATTGGCTTTGCTAATTATTGTATCTATGCTCCTGAATGATATTCACCAGCAATTTTTCTTTCTTCCACTGCCCACATCAGATTTGGGGGGTCAAAGTTACACTAGCACCATAAAATGAGTTGGGAAATATTTCCTCTTTTACTCTATTTTGAAATAGTTAGTGTAAGATTGAAAATATTTGTTCCTTGAACGTTTGGTTGGGCTCCATGATACAACCATCAAAAGCCTGGAGTTTTCTCTGTGGGAAGATCTTCAACTACCTGTCAATTTCCTTAGTGGTCAGATAACTTTTCATGTGTTCCTTTTCTTCTTGACTCTATTTCATTAAGTTACATTTTCCTAGGATTTTATCCATTTCATATATATTTTCAAATTAACTGGCACAAAGTTGTTCATACTATCCTTTTATTATCTCCTTAATTCTGGCAGTTACAGCCCCTTTTATGTTCTTCAAATTCTTTAGTTGGAACAGTTCTTTTTTCTTTATCAATCTTGTCAAAATTTGTCAATTTTATTAGACTTTCCAAACAACTAAGATTTTGTTAGTCCATGTTTATTTTCCATTACATTGATTTTGGCCCAAGTCTTCATCATTTCCTTTCTTCCAGATTCTTTGTATTTATTCTGCTCTTCTTTGCTGATCCTCTTGATACATCACTCATTAGCTTTCAATCTTTGTTTTTGTTTTGATATAATCATTAAAAGCTAAAATTTCTTTTATTTTAGAAAATAAATAAAATATTATTTTATTTTATTATAAATAAAGATGCTGCTTTATCTCCATCTCATAAGTTGTGATAGCAGTATTTTCACTATCACTCCATTCTAAATGTTTTCTAAATAAATATTTTCTTTGATTGTGATTTAATGTATTTTTTAATTTCTCTCTATATGGGGTTTCATTGATTATCTTTTGGTTATTGATTTCTAACTTAACTCCACTGTGTTCAAAGAACAAAACAGAACATTGAAGATTACTGAGATTTTAGTATATGGCCAATTTTTGCAAATGTCCTTTTTATTCTTATACATAATGTATATTAAGCATTGCATGGGCATGTTTTTATACACACCCATTAGGACATGATTTTTAATCATATTGTTTAAATCTTCATTTTTCTTACTGTATTCCTGTCTGTACCACCACTCAGTTTCTGAAAAGTATATTAAAATCTTCTACAATTGTGAACTTATTTCTTTATTAGGTCTGTCAATTTGTTTTATTCATTTTGATATATGTCATCAGGTACACACAAATTTTAAATTATTATATTTTCCTAGTGAATTAAATATTCTATTACTAAGAAGAGATTAATTATGCTTTATACTTTAAAGTACATTTTGTGTAACATAAAAATAGCTACAGCATCTTTCTTTTGGCTAGACTTTGCCTGATACATTTTTCCATCTTCGTTTGTTTTATTATCCAGTCTAATAACCTTCATATTTTAGGTAAAGCATTTCCTTTACATGTATATTTTTTTTGTAATTGACATTTTTACTTATATCTGCTATCTTAATTGGTGTTTTCTATGCATTCTGCTTTTTCCATATTCCCTTTCCCTCTCATTTCTTATCTTTTAAAATTGATTATTTTTTCTCACTTCTATTTTCCTTTAGCAGTTTAAGTTGTGTACTGCTTCTATTCCTTTACTGGTCTTCCTAGAAATTACAGCATATATGCCATAAAAATAAATGTCTTTACCTCCCCACACAACACAATTTTAACTTCATTCATTTCCCTTCCAACTTAAGTTTGGTTGTTTTCTGGTATTTTAGCTTTGCTATTTCAGCATTTTGGTTTTAACCTACTTCTCATCCCTATCTCTAAGTTTACCAATATCTTTGCTCACTATTTCTTATGAAATCTCAGATTCTCCATCTAGAATCATTTACATCATTGCCTAAATATATCCTTTAGAAATTATCTTAGTGATAATCTTTTGGAAGTAATACTGATACAGGTTTGCCTGAAAATGTTATTTTGCCTTTGTTTTCATAGGATATTTTTACTGAGTTAAGAATTTCTAATTTTTGTTACATTCACACAGTGAAACACTAGTGAGCAATAAAAAGGAACAAACTATTGATTCATGCAAGAACCTGGGTAAATCTATAGAGAATTATTCTTCGTGAAAAAGCCAACTGCAGAATGTTAAATACTGCATGATTCCATTTACATAATACTCTTAAAATGACAAAAGTATAGAAATGGAGAACATACTAGTGATTGCTAGGGCTTAAATAGGAAGTGGAGGGTGGGAGGAAGTGGGTGTGACTGTAAAAGGGCAATATGAGGTGTCCTTGCAGAGATAGAACTGTTCTCTACCTTGACTTCAATGTCAACATCATGGTTGTTGCTATTGTACATAGTTGTACAGATTTATAATATGTCACCATTGAGATAAACAAAGTAAAATGTACAAGGGATCTCTCTGTAGCATTTCTCACAACTGCATGTGAATCTACAATTATGTCAAAATTAAAGTTTAATTTAAAACTGACTTTAAAATATATTATGCATGCATTATGTATGATTCCATTTATAGAAAGTTAAATACAGCTGCACATTAAATTAAATTCTTCATTGGCAATTATTTTCACTGGCTTCTGGCTTCAATTTTTGCCATAAGAAATCAGCTATCAACCATCAACCATCTCTTATTAGTGATCCATTTGCTCCTTCTGACTACCTTACAGATACTTTCTTTGTCTTTTGTGTTCTCTTGTTTCAAGCTAACGTGTTTCAGTGAACATTTCTTTTTAAATATCTGCTTTGGATTCATTGGCTTTATGTATCTGAGTAATTATGTCTTTAAACAATGCTGGAAAAATTTCCCATTCTCTGTATTATCTTTTTATAAAATGCCAATTAATCTTGTGGTAGATATCTCACTCTCTCCTTTGTGTCTCTTACTCTTTTCCATATGTTCCATATATTTGTCTCTAAGTGGGGCAGGCAGCATTTTCCAGTTCACCTTTATACTGAGGGCAAAGTGCTCTTGTCCCAGCTTTCTAAAAGAGGCTCCTTTATTAGACTTCACACCTGAGTTTTGTGTCCTGTCTCATAACTCTGTGAGAAAGCTGAAGGTTACTAGCTTCATTAAATATCCTCCAGACAGAATGAAAATCTAGAGGTAGCCTAGCTCTCTGGATTTTTATCTTCACCTGTCTTGATTTTAGCCTGATAATTCCTTACTTCTGCATACCTGGCCCACCATATTATAAGAAACAAAAGGTAAAATTATTCATGTAAATTTTCAGGTACAGATAAGGCATTCGATAAAGATTACCTGTTACTATTGTTCAATGTCATTCTCCTAGCCTAACTAGCCTGTTACCTTCTTTTCCTCATGGAATCATCATGTATATTAATCAAATTAGATATTTTTAAATCAGTTTTTAAACCAAGTCTTCATTGGTTTTTCTATTAATAGAATGCCAAGGCTAAGTTCTGAATTCTAGTAATTTGAACCAGAAAAGCAAAAAGCCATAGTCACTTTGAAACAGCACACCTGTATCCCGTGAACATAAGGGAAGGGAAACAAAAATAATATAAAAACGGGGGGGGGGGGACAAAATAGAAAAGACTCATAAATATAGAGAACTAACTGAGGGTTGCCGGAGGCATTGTGGGAGGGGGGATGGGGTAAATGGGTAAGGGGCATTAAGGAATCTACTCCTGAAATCATTGTTTCACTATATGCTAACTAATTTGGATGTAAATTTTAAAAAATAAAAACATTAAAAAAAACGCCATAGTCATACATGTGTTCCAAGGCTCTCTAATAGGACAGGAAAAAGGAACCAGCTCCACTGACTTTAGATTTGAAAACAATACCTTTTATCATGCAAAATACAGTGAAGAGTTGAAAAAACAAAGACAAAACAAAAAACTAAACACAGATCAAATTATGCAGCAAATTTCTTCAGGAAAAGAAAATAAAAGACCTATTTTTCAAGCCATAAGTTTTATTTGATTAATATAAAATAAAATGAGTTTCATGGCTGTGTACCTGTACCTGATCAAAACTCCAATGTTGGTGAATGTTGCTGTCTCTGTCTGGAGGAATGGGAAAGAGGTTTGATGCTGGAATTTCAGAAGTTCTAAACCAGACAGGGTCACTGTAAGGATACATGAAAGTCGTCATAATTCTAAATCACAAAAGTAAATATGAACATGCCTAAATGCCAATATCTCCTTACTATCATCTCTTGCCAAGTTTCTACTGACAGAACTAATTAAAGGAAAAGTGACATTTTTCCACATTTATCTCATTGGCAAAATATCAACCATATGACTCTTTTGAACTGTCAAGAATGGCAACATTTAACACTTCTCAAGGGAATATGTCAAAGAAAGACCCAAACTGCTACTTAATGCTATTGCCCCTTTTCAGATGTGAAGCTATGATTCCAAGGACAGCAGTATGTTAAGAATGGCACATCTGTAAAAACAGAATCAATCATGATAGAATAGTTCTTTTATTTATTTGTTTGGTTTTGACCAGATATGTTATATGGATCAAAGTTACTGAAACCCTAAACTCTTAACAGCTCTGAATTATGAAACAGTAGTTAACTACCCTATGGAAAGATATAAACATTTATGAGCACTTGGATATTTCCTCACAAGTACAAGAATCATAAGGAAAGAGAGCTTGGGGTCATGTAAGGTGCATCCCCATTCTCAACTGAGAGATAGGTGGTAAAAGGAGGGGAAATAAGCCAGTCAGGAGACAGTTTGGAGTTAGTGCAAAGTGTACAGGACCAGTTGTTTGCAAGTTCCCAAAACCAGCCCCAGGAGAGGAACTGATAACTGAACTAGTGGAGATCAAAAGAATGAGGAGGCAGGCTTCAGACACCTGCCTGGCATATGTGTGAACTTTATTCTAGAGTATCAAAATGCAAAGGCAGGACCAGAACACCCTGTACAATCTGGAATAGTTACAGGGGGATAAATATTGGTAACTGGATTGGACACTAATATGAGTCACACTAAGGCAAGAGCACTAATTATGCATAATTATATTAAAATTTTGAGCAGATATAATTTCTGAGTTTGCTTTACACCTGAATCATGTGCTGATGTTTAGAGAATTTGAATCATGAGCCATAAAGACTCACAGTTAATCTTAGTTCCAGAACCAAAGTAGAAATACTGTATTTTACGAGAGAGAAAAAACCCTTTTCATTTAAAAGATTTTTCTCATCTTTACCTATAATATAAATTGAAAGCCAAACCAGGAACCAGAAAGTATTCTCTAAAGCATGATTTTCAACATACAATGAAGTCTTTAGCTTTTTACTCTCTAGCACTGTGTACTGTTGAGCCAACAGTATTATAAAACCATTCAGCTTAATAGAACAAATAGGAGCTGATACCTATTGTGTGCCAGGAAGTTTTCACCAAACAGACGAATAAAACATGGAACTTAGTATTGGAGCAAACATTCTTTATCAACAGGCCATAAAGCCTCGAAGAGGAGCCTTGTATAATTTCTTACTTTTAGTATTGAGTGTGTGTGTCCATGTGGCTCTAGACATTTAGACACCAGGCAGGGGCTCCATAAATGTTGCTGAATGAAAAAGTACCACTTATTTGGCCCATATATTAGTTTTCTATTGCTGCTGTAACAAATAACCACAAATTCACAGGCTTAAAATGATACTCACTATCTTGAAATTCTGTAGGTCAGAGGTGCAGGCATAACATCTCTCAAAATATCTCTACTCAGAGATCATAAAGCAGACATCAAGGTATTAGCTGGGCTGGGACTTTATCTAGAAGTCCTGAGGAAGGTTCCACTTTGAGGTAGAATTCATTTCCTTGTTAATGTAGGACTAAGATTCTCATTTCCTTGACATGTGGTTCATCTTCAACCCGCCAATAGCACCTCAAATCTCTGATTTACTCTTCTGCTACAAGGCAGAAAGATCTCTGCATTTTTAGGGTTTGTGTGATTAGATCAGGCCAGCCCCAGATAATTCAGGATAGTCTCCCTATTTTAAGACTAGCTGATTAGCAACCTTAATTACATTTGCGAAGTCCCTTTTTCTGTGTAGCATAACATTCACAGGAGCAGCATCAGAGGGCCAAAATGTTCTGCCTACTGCAAATCATTTGATTCCAAGTGGTATAAATGGTAGTTTAAACCAAAAGGGACTTACTAACTGGGAAGTTAAGGAATGCTGCCTTTATCATGGATGAAACCATGCCTGAAGGTTTAGATCTTAGACTCCGTCTCTAAGCTTTGTCCCCTGCTTAGGTATGGGGAGAATGGCCTCATTTTCTCCTACTACAGATTGATTTACTTCAATTCCTATTTGGTATCCTCCCAGATTAGTGACCCACAGAAAAGAGGAACTTCTTTATTCTAATGTCCAATCAGAGTTTCATGTTTTGGACTCTGAATTTAAGCAGATGAATGGATAAAGAATATGTGCATATATATATGCAATGGAGTATTACTCAGCAATAAAAAATAATGAAATCTTGCCATTTGCAACTACATGCATGGAACTAGAGGGTATTATGCTAAATGAAATTAGACAGAGAAAGACAAATATCATATGATTCACTCATATGAGGAATTTAAGATACAAAACAGATGAACATAAGGGAAGGGAAGGAAAATAATATAAAAACAAGAAGGGGGACAAAACATAAGAGACTCTTAAACACAGAGAACAAAATGAGGATTGCTAGAGGGATTGTGGGTGGGGGGATGGGCTAAATAAGTAAGGGGCATTAGAGAAGACCCTTGTTGGGATGAGCAGTAGGTGTTACACATAGTGGATGAATCACTAGAATCTATTCCTGAAATCATAGCACTATATGCTAACTAAATTGGAAGGAAGGAAGGAAGGAAGGAAGGAAGGAAGGAAGGAAGGAAAGAAAGAAAGAAAGAAAGAAAGATAGATAGATAGATAGATAGATAGATTTAAATCCACAAAACACACACTCTTAGATTTGGTGGTGTTGAAACCCAGTGGTAAGAACCACATCTGCATCAGATGTGATATCAGAGTCAATGTTTAAGAATGATGGCACAGTGAAGAGCAGCACCAGAGGTAATGTAAGGTGGTGGACAGTGCATGGGTCTGCAAGGCAGACCTGCCTCAGGGCTTGGATCTGCCACTGCTGACTGCTGACTTTGGGCAAACCATATGATTCAGCTGGACTGTAATTTTTTCAATGTATAATTAAGTCAGAAGGACCTATAGTGACCATTCGACCTCCAATTCCCTCTGTATCCCTAATTTAAAAGTCACTGAAGGGACACATGCACCCCAATGTTTATAGCAGCACTACCAACAATAGCCAAATTATGGAAAGAGCCCAATGTCCATCAACTGATGAATGGATAAGGATGTGTTGTGTACATTATATATACACACACACAAACATACACATACATACAGTGGATAACTACTCAGTGATGAAGTGGAATGAAATCTTGCCATTTGCAACAACATGGATGGAACTGGAGGGTATTGTGCTAAGCCAAATAAGTCAATCAGAGAAAGACAGATATCACATGATTTCACTCACATATGGGATTTGAGAAATTTAACAGATGATCATAGGGGAAGGGAAGGAAAAATAAGATAAAAAAAGAAAGAGGGAGGCAAACTATAAGAGACTCTTAAATGCAGAGAACAAACTGAGGGTTGATGGGGAAGGGGGAAGGAAATGGGTGATGGGCATTAAGGTGGGCACTTGTTGAGATGAACACTGAGTGTTTATGTAAGTGATGAATCACTGACTTCTACTCCTGAAGCCAAGACTACACAGTGTGTTATCTAACGTGAGAAGGAAAGAAAGAAAGAAAGAAAGAAAGAAAGAAAGAGAGAGAGAGAGAGAGAGAGAGAGGAGTTAATGGGAAGGTGGTTGGTTCTCATTCATGCTAATACCATAATAACTCATTCTGATACTAAGACCCACTATATCCCTCAAAGCACTCTGGGTCTTGACCTCTCCTGACTCTTAACTTCTTGCTCCTCTATAGTAGTTCTGTGGTACCCCATCTATAACCCCTTTATCAGCTAGTGTATCTACTACCCAGCCTCTGTGTGTGCTGCATCTAACAGCTTATACCTGCAACTTTCTCTAGCACGTTGTCCTTGGCTGATTGGGATGTCTCATTCAGAGATGCCTGAGAGGTTTCAGTGTCCCCACTTGAGGTAGCCAATGATTGACTGATAGAGAGGTATATATACACCTCCAAGCCAAATGTAGACTTTACCTAAGACCACATCTTTGCATAGCTCTTTGCTCTTAGCTATACCACTCCCCTCAGTTCCTTACAAGTTTTCCTGAAGAGCAACCCCTCAATAAACCATGGGCACTTCAATCCTTGTGTCAGGCTCTGCTTTTAGAGAACTTACCTAAAACACTTTCTAACTCTAACTGCCTTACTGTCCCACCCAAATTCTCATTTTTGCTTACCTCAGCCAGAGTTCATTTCTGTTGCCTAACAATCAAAGAACTCCAGCTAATACCCTTAAAAACAGGAAAGGAGAGAAAAGGAGAGAGTGCTTCATGATCACAACACTACTAGGGCCACATAAAGTGAAAAAACAGGTTGTGGTGAGAAAACTAGTTATTTTTTAGTGTCTTAAATCCCCGACTAGTTTGTATGGTCCAAGACAGCAAGAACCATGCTTGCTAGCTAGTCACCTTTTTTTAATCTTCCATAGCATGTAGCACAAGTCCTTGAACAAAGCAGATGTTTAATAAATATGAATCAATCAATTTCACAAAGGTAAATTCCCCAAAGTGCTTATTCCATCAAAAGACAATGTGAAAACAGATCAATTGGAAAGGAATGACAGTGTTTTTCTTACATGGATCATATTAATTACAACTAATATTTACCTAGTAAACTATAGTTTGCAAAGCATGTCTACATACATTGTTCAATTTACTCATTTCAGCAATCATGTAAGGTGAGTTTTAATAACAACCTCACTTTACAGATGAGCCTCAGAGAGGCAGAGATTTGTCCAAATGGCATAGATAGTAAACATTTAACAAGAACATCTGCTCCAAATCCTGTATTTCTTATTCTGAGTTAAGATCTCCCTGGCAAAGGGGGACACACACACACACACACACACACACACACACACACACACACCTGGTCTTGTATTTTTCCAGAAAGGACCTTATGCTTGGTGTTCTTGGAACCTGAGATTGAAAAGAGTGACTAGGCTGTGGAGACAACAAAGTGTGAGGTGTCTGCAGTCTGTCACTTCTTTCAAAAAAAGAGATTAATAGCAGCATAAAGAAAAGCCACAAGATGCCTGAATGATGTGTGAAAGACAGCAGGATGAGGCAATCAGAGGTATATGAAGAAGCAAGGAAGACTTTGCCCCATTCACAGATCTGAGTCAGATGTTATTGTTATTCTCCTCTAATTCCTGGCATCTATTGTTTCAAGTGTTGAGCACTTTGAGTTTCTTCTCCTAGAAGAAAGCAAAGCCCATCCAGTTTCTCTTCAATTAGAAAGTTTCACTCACATCCTTTAAAACATAATTAATCAGGGTGGTGTGTGGCCACTTCCAAACCAGGAACCAAAACGTTTCCTTTAACCATTAGGAAAACCTCTCCCACCCAGGGAGAGAGCTCTCCTTGCTCATTCTCAATGCCAAAAAGCAGAGAGTGAGAACAGGTCGTCTGTCTAAAGTCTACAGGTATCATGTGTTCTAGATACAGGTATCTAGTCCTCGAGGTCCAAGAAAACACAGGTCATCTGTCTAAAGTCTACAGGTATCGGGGCGCCTGGGTGGCTCAGTAGGTTAAGTGTCCGACTTCGGCTCAGGTCATGATCTCGCGGTCCATGAGTTCGAGCCCCGTGTCGGGCTCTGTGCTGACAGCTCAGAGCCTGGAGCCTGTTTCAGATTCTGTGTCTTCCTCTCTCTCTGACCCTCCCCTGTTCATGCTCTGTCTCTCTGTCTCAAAAATAAATAAACGTTAAAAAAATAAAACAAAATAAAAATAAAGTCTACAGGTATCATGTGTACTAGATACAGGTATCTAGTCCTCGAGGTCCAAGAAAACACAGAATCCATCTGAATAGCTCCTGAAAACGTCTCTGCAAAGCTGTTTGAAATTGTCTGCTGGCTGGAGCTTTCACATTCACACTGATGGTGTCTGATTTTCCATTCTTTTCTTTAATAATATTCTTCTACCTAGGACCACTTATTTCAGGCTATTTTATTCTAGGGCTGTTAGGCTTCATTCCACCTGGAAAAACAGGCAAACGTTTCCCAGGCACATTCCCCTGCCGGTCTACCACCCACCTAAGTACTCACCAGGAGTCACTCTGATCTTGCCTGGCAATGTCCTCAATGTCATCCAGAAGATCCTTCCAAGTGGATTCCAAGCACTCACAGATGACAAAATTATCTGCCTTGATCTATTTGTCCTTTGACCAAGAATTTTAAAGCACCTCTCCAAGAACCCAAAAATGAAACCTCCCTCCATAGATAGCATTTTGTTGGCCAGCACTATTACAGCCAAAAGGGTCTCAGCCACACATCTGCCTACATTATGATTTAAGGGTGAGAGAAGTTAGGGGATGCACCCTAAATCAACCAGGGGTTAAGCAGTCAAGGGTAGAGTTTCTTGTCCACACTACTCTTCCTAAGTCTCAGCATGGTTGTTTACAAATACTATTTTCTGTAAGTTTTTTCATAAGTCAAACCAGTTATCTTGGTAACAGATTCCAAATATAGGACCACTTCACTACTCTTTTTGTCTTTCATCTTCATTGTTTAAAACGTTTTCTTTTTAACTAAAAGAACATCTAATGCTCATATATTTCATGGAGAGAGGATGTAGGGCTGAGGAGAAAGGAAGTAAAATCCATTGGTGGTCCCAAAAAGAAAGTGAAGACCTACTCTAAGTAAGATGATTCAGAGAGAGGTATTTCAGCAAGATAATTCACTAATGTGTGGATTTAGGGGAGCTACAAAGGTGAGTGCAATAACCTAGAGACAGTGGCAGTTGAGGTCTTACCACTGGTGTATCTGAAGAGAAAGGTGAGAGAGTTATCGGAATTCAGCAGGAGAGAGAGTTGGGTGCAGTCTGCTAGCTTGTGAAGAATTGTGACTTGTGGTAAAGGGACACAGAGCCAGGTCTCACAGGGAAGAGGGCAAAGGAATATACCCCTGAGCTCGCTGTCATCCCCTTCCCACAGCTTCCTGTAAGGGCTTCCCTTTGGCCAAACCTGAAAGAAAGCTTGTGGGCTTGGAGAACCCTGGTAATGTAGTCTATACAGGTCAGCCTCTCAAGGCTGACAATTTTACTAGGTTCTTGAGATACTTAGAAATGATAATACCAAAAACCTGATAGGTACCAGGTACTCCTACTTTATTTCTTCTTTACCATCTTCTATTATAGGCATTTTATATCTGTCTTACAGATGTGGAAACTGAGACTCAGACACTTTCAATAACCCAATATGGTCACAAAACTGGTAAGTGCCCCATCCAGGTTTTGAACTTCATTCTGTCTACCACCAAAACAAGTATTCTTTCTGGTTTGTCCCATTGCATATCAAGTAGCCATCATTGTGTTTAGTAAATAATAACGTTCAATAAATGGTAGCTTGATAAGTATGTGCTATGTACTGTGCTAAGCCCTTTATATATATAATATATAGTATAATATATATTATATATTATATATAATTATATTATATTATATATTATATATATTATACATATATTATATATACTATATATATTATATTATATATATTATATTATATATTTTATATATTTTATATATATATATATATAATTATATATATATATATATAATTATCTCAGTTAATCTTTAAAACCACCAATAGATCTTATCCAAAAGAAAAGCTTCAATTATCACTGAAGAGATGCACAAATTTTTACCAAGGACTATGTGTTGGCCATAAAAAAAAAAATGCCTCACAGAACTCCTTCTTCAGGGAGTATAATTAAGAGTCCTAGGGTCTGTATTCTGAAATTTCATCATTCCCTTTACTCTGAGGTCACAATTTCCACCAGCTACTCCCAATTAATGACTGAGTGCAAAAGGGACACTAAAGTCAAGCCCTTTCCTGGGAGATGTGAGATTCATTTGATAAGAAACTTTGGCTTGAGGACTCCTCAGTGGCCTCACCAAACTCTTCTTAGAATCAGTCTAAGATGTTTTTGCCCAAACTTCCTTCCCTCTTTCCCTCATTTGGTATCAGACCTGCATTAGTCTGAAGTCTCTCCCAGACTTTCCCAGTTTCCTCTCCTTTTTTGCTCACAGGCATTTCTCCTAAAATTTTCTTGCAAGTTTAATTCTGTCTTGGTATCTATTTTTTTTAGCCTATCTGATTCTCAGCAGACCCTGCTAACACAGGAGTCTCACTGAAATTGTAGTCTTAAATATAGCATTTTATAGATAATTGTTGAGTATCTGTTACTCACAGAGCTGTATAAAAGGTAAAAGAGAAATCAAGCCAGCACCTATCCACAAGTAGCTTACAATCTAGCAATGAATTTGTTATATACAAAGATACGCTATTAGATGGTTACCTGATATGCCAGAAGGAGAAATCATCGTGGGCGGTCAGATTCCATCCTTTTGTGTTTTATGCTATTATCAGTGGGAATTCCATGCATGTTCCCTGGCAGTGTGTTTCTTTGAAAACTTGGTTCTAAATCCAATATCAAACTGTGGTTTTTTGAATTGTAAGTGGAAATGGCTTGGCAGGAAGAAAAAAATGAACCAGCTGTCTTTGTCCAACTGTTTGAAATATGTATTTTCCAAGTATCCATTCTTTCCACTATTTTTTTTTCCAACAAAGACCCCACAAAATATGTTTGCACTCAGGAAGTCCTCCTCTCCTCTGAGGTAGATGAAGGTAGAAACAAAGTCATTGACCTAAAGCATTCCTTTTTGTTTATAATAGACTACTTTCTGCATCCCCCCAACCCAAATAAAAAAAGAAAAAACTTCCCATGAAATTTTCTTATGTAGATATTTGACCGGTATTCTTTTCTTTCCTCATAAAGAATGTTTGGGGTATTTGTAAAGTACACACACACACACACACACACACACACACACACACACACACTGAGAGAAACATAATTCTAGTTGCCTTTTTTGTTGAGTCTGAGAATTAAGAAATGAAAAGACAATTCCAATTTTCTATCGTTTTCTTGCTTGAGGGAAGTCATGGACTTTTATTTTAAAAAATAGCTATTTTCTTTTTGTGAAGTCCTGAAAAATAACAACCACCTTTTGACTGGCATGGAATCTATAACGACTGATTAATCATTCTGGAGAAAGGATGAAGGATGAATATAGATCATTTCAGTAACTTCTAGTTATGCTAAATTAGTTTAATGACAAGTGATTTCTCACCTTTGATATGTTATTTTAAAAACAAACACATAAAAATTTAGTCAAACTATTGTCTGAAGGGACATGATGCCTCGAAAACTTTAAGATGTCTTCTCAACTGCTAGTATGCCTCTGTTTATACAGAAAACAGCCTACCAAATATAAGTAGGAGGTTAATGGGAAAAGCCTCTGCTTTTTTAGAGGCCTATTAATGATCTGGCTAGAGGTCTTTAGTTATTACACTTGTGGATCTAGCTGATTCTGAGAATCCCAGCATGAGTTCTGACAAGAACTCAATGGAACATGGGTCCCAAGCTGGGATGACAAGGATCATCAACTAGGATGACAAGTGATACCTCACTAGCTTGACCTACCAGTCTCTGTCAGCTGCCTGGCATCCAGGACACCAATCTAGCTGAAGGAGCAAATCTGTTCTATCTTATGTTTCACTCCAAACAATTACCCTTATTTGAAAATACTTCTTGACAGAAGTAGAATAAAAATAAGAAAGTGTTGAAAACTCAATGAAATGAGTAAAATTTCATGAACGTTATTACATCTCAAGAAAAGCCTATTCCTTTTACAGAACCTTGTCTCCCTTCTCTGTGGTCTAAACTTTCACGGTCTTAACACATACAGCAGCTCCCCCACACCTGTGGGGGATAATTTCCAAGACCCCTAGTGGATGCCTGAAGCTCCAAATAGTATTAAACTCCATATATACCATGATGTTTCCTATACATACATACATATGATAAACTTTAAAATATAAATTTAGTAACAGATTACTAAAAATAATAATAAAAGAATACAATATACTATAATAAAATTTATGTTGAGTAGTGTGAAGAAGAGGTGAGAAGAACCCCTGAACTGACCAAGTCCACGTGCCCGTGTCCAGTGCCAACGTCCCACTGCTGTCACCACCAAGCCCAAATGAAAGTCTGAAAAGGGGATGCTAAAGGACATAAAGCCGCGGTGAAAGATGAACCACAGAGAAAATCCTCAAGGTTATCTACTAAATCTGCTCCTCCAAAGCCAGAGCCCAAGCCTAAAAAGGCCCCTGCAAAGAAGGGAGAGAAAGTACCCAAAGGGAAAAAGGAAAAACCTGATGCTGGTAAGGATGGGAATGATCCTGCAGAAAACAGAGATGTCAAAACAGACCAGGCACAGAAAGCTGAAAGTGCTGGAGAGTCCGAGTGAAGTGTGTGCATTTTTGATAACTGTGCATTTCTGGTAAATGGACAGTTTGAAACACTATTTTTTATCAAGTGCTATAAAAGTGCAGAATTTTTTTACTTTTTTAAAGCTATGTTGTTAGCACACATAATACTATATTGTTGTTTGGTGGGAAGGGCATATGTCACTAATTAAGTATCTCTGAAGCTAGACTGATAACAGGTTTGCAGGGTGGACACCTTTCCTTGCTAGTTTTGAGAAACTTTCTCTTGGTTCCCAGGAGGAAGGATTCCTTGATGTCAACAGACATTAGCCACCTTGGCACAAATGCCTTGTGGTGTGGAAAAATTAAAGTTCATTTTTTTATGTCTTCTTCTCCCTCTCTGTTGGAACCTGACTCCAAGAAATGGTTCCCAGTATATTAGGCAATCTGGACTTTAGTGTCACTATTGAGATGGCATTCCTCAAAAGAGTTCTTTAGCTTATGGATCTTCGGATTGATAATTCTGCCATTTTCATGTTATTTCCTGAAAGTCAGGGTTGGCTTGTGAAAAGTTGTTGAACAACGTGCTAAATGTGAATGTCAACCTCACTCCTTTTTTTTTTAATATATGAAATTTATTGTCAAATTGGCTTCCATACAACACCCAGTGCTCATCCCAAAAGGTGCCCTCCTCAGTACCCATCACCCACCCTCCCCCCCTACCACCCCCCATCAACCCTCAGTTTGTTCTCAGTTTTTAGGAGTCTCTTGTGCTTTGGCTCTCTTCCACTCTAACCTCTTTTTTTTTTCTTCCCCTCCCCCATGGGTTTCTGTTGAGTTTCTCAGGATCCACATAAGAGTGAAACTATATGGTATCTGTCTTTCTCTGTATGGCTTATTTCACTTAGCATAACACTCTCCAGTTCCATCCATGTTGCTACAAAGGGCCATATTTCATTCTTTCTCATTGCCACATAGTACTCCATTGTGTATATACACCACAATTTTTTTTATCCATTCATCAGTTGATGGACATTTAGGCTCTTTCCATAATTTGGCTATTGTTGAGAGTGCTGCTATAAACATTAGGGTACAAGTGCCCCTATGCATCAGTACTCCTGTATCCCTTGGGTAAATTCCTAGCAGTGCTATTGCTGGGTCATAGGGTAGGTCTATTTTTAATTTTTTGAGGAACCTCCACACTGTTTTCCAGAGATCAACCCTCATTCCAAACTTTCCCTCTTGAGAGCATCAAATGAAGACTTCATTGGGGTTTATAGTGGCTTTCTGATTTTGGTAGTCCATTGAAGACGGGAGTTTGAAAATTGTTGTATACTCTTAACGATTGTCTCCCATGTCCTGCCTGAAATACCATGATTGTTTGTGAAAAGTATCTTTAAATTTTTTTTTTCAACGTTTATTTATTTTTGGGACAGAGAGAGACAGAGCATGAACGGGGGAGGGGCAGAGAGAGAGGGAGACACAGAATCGGAAACAGGCTCCAGGCTCTGAGCCATCAGCCCAGAGCCTGACGCGGGGCTCGAACTCACGGACCGCAAGATCGTGACCTGGCTGAAGTCGGACGCTTAACCGACTGCGCCACCCATGAAAAGTATCTTTAAAAAGCTGGATATGGTTTGGGAAAAAAAGTTATGTGAACATGTCTCTTTTTCTTAAAATATCTTCTTGTACTGTACTCGCCCTTCCTGTGATGATATGCAATGAGAAAATGCCAAAGTGATGAGATGAAGCAAGGTGAATGACGTAGCATTGTGCTACTAATTACCTTCTGAAAGTAAGTCAGAAGGTGACGGCAAGTAACTGAGACGGTGGGGGGAAATTAGTCCCAATCTGCTTTAAGTGAGCAATTCTTAGCTTCCTTTAATGTAGCTCCTTGAGGGTAAGAATCAGCATGTATCCTCCTGCCCTCTTAACCACCCCACCCAGAAAAGTACACAGTGATTTGCACATAGACCAATAAATAGGAAATGAAAATTGGATGTCCTAGGAAAAATAAATCAATTATTTTTGCCTTCGCATATATTTTAATTTTCTGGACTACTGATTGATGAGCAAATTATTAAAAGAGAAATACTTCAAAAATCTACAAAGATCTTTTCTTTAAAAAATATAGACAGACATTTGTAAATTGAACAATATTTATCTTTAAATTTCTATAACCAAAATTATCTGTGCGGCCACAGAATTGTTAACTGGTTACTTTTGTCATTTAGAGTCATTTTTTAATCACTTTCCCTTTCAAGAGAAAGTCTCTTTCAAGACTTTCTGGGAAATTTCCCTTTCAGATTGGGTCAAAGTCGGTGGATTTCCTACTTTCTGTGAGACAGCCCACTGGAGGAAAACACTAACTTACCAGGATGGGTAGAGATAAAATTCCTGTGAGGAACAGTTGAGCTTGAAGAGGCATTCCCAGGGTTATATTGGAATGACATTTCGAGGTGGTTAAGTCAGAATTGTAGTGGTTGGAAGAAATCAAGATTATAGCAGGAAGGTTAAAGCATTTAAAAGCTGAGGCAGCACTGATCAAGATTTAAGGAGCCATCTGGGAAGCAATTCTGACTCCACAAGCAGCATTTGCCAGTCTACCCCTTTTGTTTCATGCCCAGAATTTTTGGAGAGGAGTTGATAAGAGGAGAAGCAGTGCAGAAAGAGAGAAAGTGCTTGCCATGCTAGTGGCTTTTCTCTTCCTTTCATGTTCCTTAACTCAGCAACAAACTATAATCCCTATTAAACACAGATACGACGGGGGCCTTTTTCACCTGAGAGGAATTGCACTCTATAACTGAAAGCCATCATATGCTTTTGCTAGCACATTTGGTGTTACTAATGACTTGGAATACTGGAAGATTTTTCCAGTCCCTCACACAAAAACAGAAGTGGCCACATCAGTAAGGCAGCACTAAAGAGAATTTTGAGCATCTGGATATTTAAGTAATTAAGATGTCCCAGAATACTTCAGTCTATTATTCAGCACAAACCAAAAAAGAAGTCGGTTCCACAATTCACAGCTATATTCCCAGACTTATCGTACTTATATCTTCTATAGGCTGAACACTGGACTCAGAGTCCCAAGAACTGCAAATGAGCCTGATACCACTTACTATCTTGTAACTTGGGCAAGTTACTTAGTCTTTTCAAGCCTGAATTTCCCCACCTATGAAACTGGAATATTTTTATCTGTCGTACTTAGACAAGAGAGACCTTGTAAAGCTCAAAAGAGGAAATGGATATGAAAGCATTTTAAAATTCTAAATCACTATGCAAGAGATGGTGTTAAATGAATTAGTGGGGGTCCTTTGTTGATTTTTGATTAAGTTCCACTAACCGTCCAACATTTGGGTGGTCCTGACCTGACCATTATCCAGTCCTCAGGCAGACCTTTCATTGTCTGAATCTAGTATTGGGTGGAGCATGAATTAACTGAAACCAAATCAAATCTCTGTCCTGCTTGTTCCTGACAGACCTCCTAGTAATTAGCATTCCAGAGTTGCTTTCAAAGATGAGAACTGCAAGAGAAATAATAATTGCATGGTTTTTTAAACTATAGGGAATTGTCCATCTCATGTATTCTATTATCTGGGAGCATCCAAATTAATGATATCAGCTCATGTATTCCATAAGAATGTACATAAATATTCATGTTCTTTGCTCGAGTTCTAAAAAAAAAAAAAAAACTGTAGTGAAAAGTATTCCTTTGCCCCTTGGATTTTAGTAAAGATGTTTTATTCTTCCTACTAAATCATTTCAAATTATGTTCCATGCCCGTAGTGTGCATTATATATCCTGCCAGTCAATAGCTAGACTGCAATGGCATTCATCCAGATACTCATTTTTACATAAATGGTTTTAAAACACGTTCTCTATATTACATCCTAATCTCATGCTGGCCCAGCAAAATATACATGATTCAATATAATGCAAATAATATTATGATGAGAAAAAGTTACCAAGGAGTCAAAATGGTGTTATAAAGACTTACTATAAAATCCATATGCTCACTCTGAAAATGTTCCAAATAAGCACTAGAAACTGACAGTTTAATGTGGTACTGAAAAGGTCAGATCAAGAAGCAGGAAGGCTCATGAAACCAAAGCACATGCAAAAGAAATAGCCACACGAGTATCATGACTCCTGTAAAGAATTCCATATAACACAGGACCTGAATTTCTAGTCCCAAACTTAATTTACTTCTGTTCATATCAGAGACAAAATATCTTTATTAGAAATACTGGAAAAGCAGAGTAATGTAACTATTGTGTGTTTGCATTAATCCAAATCAATGGAAAATTTAGCCACAAAATACCTTCCTTAGAATAAATGTGAACACCTACACTTTAAATCTCCCCACATACCAAGATTTTACATGTCCATCTGCCATTTAATTCAGTTGTCTAATGAGAATTCTCCATGTGCATCACACTTGACTATGTTTTCGTACAGTTTGCAGCTGGCTTTCTAGAATAATGTTTCAGGCATGGTTATTGGCTTATATATTCCTATGGTGATTTCTCAGAGTGAATATCTTAAATAATTTTCGCTTACCTAAGTGTAGCTTCAAATATGCTTTTAATAGGGACCCTGAAGGATTTGCCAAGACCTTGTATTTTAAATTTATGGCCTATTATGACACCATCCCTATATTTTATTGCGTTCCCACATTCCTGATGGAGAAACTGAGGCAGAAAGGGGAGACTCTGATTCAAAATACTCAGCGATTCAGTCCAGCAACGGAACTCAAGTTTCCAAATTCCTTTTATTATAATAGTTTTCTCAAGTTGCCTTAGAAGATCCTCCTCCAGGCATGATCAGAACTCTGACAAACAACTAACTGCTTTGAAAAACAAGAAATTATCTGCTGGAACTCCCTTAAACTGGCATATGTGAAATCAAAAGCCAAAAGGACCAAATAATCTTGGCTCAGGCTGCATGATAATTCCGACAGTAAAACTCTGAAACGCAAACATGCAACCGTTCAGAAAATAAAATAAAATAAAATAAAAGCTTCAACATTTCTCTCAATCCAACATAAATCAAAACAAACAATAATGGTCATGAGAGGTTTCCAAACTGGCCTGGATAGAGCAAATCCCTAAGCTCCAATGTAAAATAATTGAGGAGAGGCTCTCTTCTCTCAATCAGGCAGCAAACCCCAGGGTAACAGGCCCTCTTCTCTTCTACTTTCCCACCAATAAATACAGCCACCTGATCAGTGGGAATCAGGGTGTACCTGCTCCAAAGGGAAGTGGCAGCCAGCCCCCAAACTCCATTTAAATGAAAATAGGGGTCAACAAAGTAGTCAATCAATCACGTATTTTTTGTATGGAGGGAAAGCACAAGAAAAATAAAAAGGAACATAGAAATCATAAGCAGAAAGCAGTCTAACCCAGCTTTCTCCTAACTCTAGAATGAGAACTTGGAATTACGACAAGAAAAGATTGAATTTTGAGGATTCTTTGGTTTGTGGCTACTGCTAAGTACCCTTATATTTTGATTCAAGTTATTTATTGACTCTTACAGCAATACTGGTAGCAATGTGCACTTAGGAATTCGACCTTTTTTAATTCTAAAATTGATAGGCCTTTTATGCCTCAAAAATATAGAATGAGAATCAGTAAAAGACAAACAACAATGTCACAGCAATCAGTTGTAAGTCAGCAAAAATAATAGCAATAGAAACAAAAATCCTAACTTGCTAGCTCAGAGACACCACTCCCTCCCTTCTAAATGTTTATTACAGTATAGGTATAATTTTATTTGTACTTTGTGATTCTTTCATGACAAATTCTGCCTCCACGTAGGAGTCATTTTGTAACTGTTTTGAATGGCAAAGTGTGTTTTGAATCATTCAAGAATTCATAGCAAATTAAACTATGCAAAACCAAATTTCATACATCTCCTAGAACTATTTCTAAACTGAGAGCCATTCAAAGAAATTTTGTGTTCATGTATATTCCATCTGTTACAAATTCATGACTTTTTAAAGGAAACTGTTTATAACAAGCATAGAATCATAAGCTTGTAAACGAAGTCTTTGGAGACCACCTACTACAACCCGCTCAACAGAAGAGGAGACTGGGTTAATAGGCCAAACCCTTACCTTCAACATGACAGTTTCAAATAGAAAATAAATCTAGTTTCAACCTTCTGCATGTTGCTGTCCAGTTCTCCCAGCACCATTTGTTAAAGAGACTGTCTTTTTTCCATTGGATGTTCTTTCCTGCTTTGTCAAAGATGAGTTGGCCATACGTTTGTGGGTCTAGTTCTGGGGTTTCTATTCTATTCCATTGGTCTATGTGTCTGTTTTGGTGCCAATACCATGCTGTCTTGATGATGACAGCTTTGTAGTAGAGGCTAAAGTCTGGGATTGTGATGCCTCCTGCTTTGGTCTTCTTCTTCAAAATTACTTTGGCTATTCGGGGCCTTTTGTGGTTCCATATGAATTTTAGGATTGCTTGTTCTAGTTTCGAGAAGAATGCTGGTGCAATTTTGATTGGGATTGCATTGAATCCTGAGAAACTTAACAGAAACCCATTGGGGAGGGGAAGGAAAAAAAAAAGAGGTTAGAGTGGGAGAGAGCCAAAGCATAAGAGACTGTTAAAAACTGAGAACAAACTGAGGGTTGATGGGGGGTGGGAGGGAGGAGAGGGTGGGTGATGGGTATTGAGGAGGGCACCTTTTGGGATGAGCACTGGGTGTTGTATGGAAACCAATTTGACAATAAATTTCATATATTAAAAAAAATAAGAAAAAAAAGAAAATAAATCTATTAAGGCATTGCTAATGGCTTTTTAAAACATATTGCAAGCTATTACTCTTCCATTAAAGGCTTGTTCTGATTCTTTCTAACTCCAAAAGAGAAGTTTGCAACTTGCTTCCTAAACATAAGCCATGTGTACACTTAGCGAACTGTTTATAATTCTGATTTTCATACATTATTTGTATTTTATTATCCCTTAAGGTATCATTTTCTAAAGAGTAAATGGGAAATGTGTACGTACATGTGTGTATATGTACATGTGTGTGCGTGCGCACCTTTAAGAACTATCATAGGCACACAGGAAACTTAAGTAGTTGCCTCTTTGTGGCCTCTGGAAGACAGCAAGAATTAATATTCATGGCTGCATGTAATGAATTTTCACTGTCAAAATCATTGTGACATTTCAAGGGAAAAAGCCCCACAATTTCTGAGTAGCTATAGTGAATGTAACATAAATTATACCAACTGGTTCTACTTTCTTCCTGCAAAGAGAATGAACTGAATTGGTGGGTGTAAGCCAACATCTTAGAATGTGCCAGTTCGTGGATCTCCTTTCACCCAAATACGAGACTCCATTTGATAACTATTCTTTTATGCCAAATAAATCCAGATCTTAAAAGCCCTTATTTCAGTAAAGTTGAAGGGCAGAGACAAAACAGCACGATTCCTGCAAATCCTTGGAAACAAAATGAAAACTTATCTGTCAAAGAACTGCAGAACTCTAAACTTGAGACCATCTTGCTCAACATCCTCATTTCAAAGATAAGAAATCTCCAGCTAGAGAGGTGAAGGGCCGCAAAGTGTGGCTCATAACTAGAACTCTGAAGACCCATCTACCTGAGTGGTTTTTCTGACTGACAAATGCAATGAGAGAAGTGGCTAATTGTGGTTCTTCCTGAAATCAGAATGTGACCTCCACATATACTCACATCTTTTCATCTGTGATTTTCATATTGATATTTACATGTTTATAAAATAAACCTACACTCAACTCCTTTAGACTATTCCTATTTAAAACAAACATTTTGTTTCCTCAAACTCAGTAACCTTGCTCTTAAAACTTCCACATAAAAGTTCCCTCTATAATTTAAAGATCTCCTACATCCATCTCCTCCATGATGATTTCCTACAGGCTTCAGCCAGAAAAGGAACCTTCTAAGCCCTAGGATATCCCATTCACATCTCTTATTTAGCATCTGTCACGTGCTTCGTCATAGTAATGTTATTCTATGTGCATTTCATCTGCCTCACCATGTCTAGAACACCTGGAGGTTAAGTCAGAATAGTATTTCTCCTTCAGTTACATTTGTAAAGCACAACATTTGTCTTTTGGGGAAGCCTGTCAGCCCCTGTGAAGTCACAATCTGATTTGTATCATAGTGAATTATTTATGAATCTGGATCCTGCAACAAATTAAGAAGCCCTCACTATCTAGGATTGTTTGTTTTTAAGATTTTTTTGTTGTTGTCCTTTTTTTTTTCTTTTTTTTTCTTTTTTTTTTTTTTTAGAGAGGGAGAGAGAAAGGCAGAGAGGCAGAGAGAAGGGGAAAGAGATGCTCAAGCAGGTTCCATGCTGTCAGCACGGAGCCTGAGGTGGGGCTCCAACTCATGAACCGTGAAGACCTGAGCCACAATCGAGAGTTGGACACTCATTTGTTTGTTTTCAAAACCTCCTATTGCACATAATTTAATTAATTAATTTTATATATTCTTACCCTAAAACAATCACCTGGATATGCATAATTGTGCAATAAAAATGACAGGGCTTGTCAAGGTAGGGTCAGGGGCGCAACATACAAAAAAAAAAGAAAACATTAAAAAAAAAGATAAACTAAAAACAATGGTAGCACAATTTTAAATATGATAAGTGGTTAAGAAATACATAAATATTACAATAGATATTTAGATATAGCACTCCACCTGGAATTTCCTTGAGGAAGTGGGCATCAGAAGCACTGTACCTTGTGAGTTACTGTAAAGTGGTAGAAGGAGGGTTATCTGGAATCAGATGGAAAGTTTAACACCAGATGTGGATGGGTGCGGCTCCTGACACACACAGAGAACTGAAGTAGCTGGAGATGTATGAGGTGTCCATGTTTTGTGTTTTCCCAGGCCACTTGGTTCAGCTGGGTGCAGTTTCCTGCCATCCCTTAGTATTTCTTTCAGAGGAAATTGTACATAAGCCCAAGCAAAATTCATGTTATGCTCAAAGTGTTCCCTAATATATCAATTGCACTGGAAGAAACTCACATTTTTAAAGTAAAGCGTTACAGCAGAAGTGACTGCATGTGTATCTTTAGATGCCAACGCTTTCATTCCTATGGATTCGATTTCCAGGACAGAGATTGATGGGTTGAAGGATTTACGTCTGTAGTTTTTGTTTTGTTTTGTCTCAGATACTGCTAGATTGCATCTGGGTTTTAACATTTTAAGATATTTTCTCTTTTCACATCCTTAGAGAAAACAATTCAGTCCCATACTGTACACCTCACATTTTTCCCAATTTGAGATAACAAGTGTGAGACTGGATGAGATTTTCAAGACAGGATCCTAGATCTTGCTTTGCACTAGCCAAAGCAGCCAAACGGTTAATTTAAAGAACAAGGCTTTTCCTAGGACATCTAGGGAATGAGCCGCTCTTACTCATCTGCCCTTCGCTTCCATCTGGGTAGCTCAGGACCAGAAAAGAAGATTCTTAGAATATTCTTCAGACCCCAAGGTACTTTTTAAAATAAATTTTCTTCAGATTATAAAAATTAAAAAATTCTCTTTGGGACAGGGCTAAAACAGATTTTAAAAAGAAAGGGAAATAACATTTACTTATGACTCCACCAAGTGGAGATAACCATTTTTAATATATTGGCGAAGTCTATCACATGTTGACATCATATGATATTTAGTTCTATCTTGACTATTTTCATGTCAAGAATGAAATTAATATAAATATAATTTTATATTTATGTTACTATATATTATTATCAATGCTATATTTATAGTACTTAATTATATTTTATATAATTATTTATGTTTATATTAATACTATATTAATTACATTAATATATTATATTAATTTCTATTTATATTAATACTATATTATATTAATACTATTATATTAAAACTATATACTTTATATGAACACTAATACCCCATTTTATAATATATCATAATTTAGACATTTTTCTACTGTTAAAAATTCGATTTTTCATATGTATTCTATTATAAAAATCTGTTCCATTGACGTTGTATGTATATAAATATAATTGTTATATATATTTCTATATATACATGTATCTTATATATATCATATACATATAATTATTAGTATACTTTACAAGGAGGATTTCTGGATAAACATAAAAATATGTTTAAGGCTACTGACATACTTTGCAAAATTCCTCTTCCAAAAAGGTATACCATTTACAACTCTACAAATCCGGCTTTAACTAGATTTTAATATTTTTTGTAAGCCTATCCTAATTTGATGTTTGAAATGTTTCATTTCCTTCTAATTTGTATTTCTGTTACTTGTAAGGATAAAATGGTTTACTATTTTTAATAGCCACTGTCTTTCCTCTTCTGAAAATTCTCAGGTTCTATCTCTTGCCTCTTAATTGAGATATAATCAGTCTTGACATATTAATTATATCAATCCTTTGTCTATTGTATTTACTGCAAATATTTTAAGTTTGTTGTTCATCTTTTTATTTTTGAGGGTTTCTTTTATATTACAGATGTTTTACTAACATTTTAAATTTTTATCTCATTAAACTTATCAAAGTTCTCCTTTGATCAGGGGCACCTGAGTGGTTCAGCTGGTTAAGCGTCCAACTCTTGATTTTGGCTTAGGTCATGATCTCATGGTTCATGAGATTGAGCTGCATATTAGGCTCTGTGCTGACAGAGTGGAGCCCGCTTGGGATTGTCTCTCTTCCTCTCTCTCTGTTCCTCCCCTGTGTATGCACTCTCTCAAAATAAATAAATAAACTTAAAAAAAAAGTTTCCCTTTGGTCACCTCACCACCACAGTTGAGACAGAAAACAGTTTCATCACAGCAGAAATTCCCTCATGCTCCCCCTCCACCCCTGAGCCCTAATTCCTGGCAATCACTGATGTTTTCCATGCATATAGTGTTCCCAGGACGTCATATGATGAACTCAAAACATGTAACCTTTGGGGTCTGGCTGCCTGCATTTAGCAAAGCAAATTTGAGATTCATCCTTGTCGTGTTAGTCATAGTTCATTTTTGTCATCGCCGAGTAGTAATTCATGGTACAAATGTACCACAGTTTATCTGTTAACTACCTGAAGGACATCTTAGTTGTTCCCGGTTTGAGGCAAATATGAATGAAAGTGCTATACATTTCCAGACAGGTTCTGTGTGAACACAAGTTTTCATTTCTCTTGGATAAATACCTAGAAGAATTTCTGGAGCATATGGTAAGTTCATGTTAAACCCTGTAAGAAACTGCAAAACTATTTGCCAAGTGACTATAGATTTCTGAATATCTTCTAGCAGTTCCAGCTGCTCCAAACCCTATCAGGACCTAGTATTCTCAGTTACTTTTTTTAACCATTCCTATATATATATATATATATATATATATAGAGAGAGAGAGAGAGAGAGAGAGAGAGAGAGAGAGAGAGAGAGAGAAAGCTGTCAGCACAGAGCCTGAAGTGGGGATCAAAGCCACAAACCATGAGATCATGACCTCAGCCAAAATCAGATGCTTAACTGACTGAGCCACCCAGGCGCCTTGCAAAGGCTTTTTAACGTTGCCCTTCCCTACACACAGATTAAGCCTTTTGTTTCATAGACGATATAGGAAAGAAGTGTCCTGGTGGGCTTTTGGACATTCTTCAGTGATAGCAGCTCTATTACAATTAATGAGTGAGATCCCATACTATCGGGCTTATGCATAACCTCCATCCCTGCCACCATAGCTCATTGTGTCAGCACTGGAGAAACCAAGCAAAGGCTAACTGACAATAACTGGCTAAGACACTGTGTCCACTGGGGGTTAGTGCTTATTCCACGGGTGATGCCCTCTGGTAAGAGATAACATTTCATAAAAAGACTTTCATATTTTCCCACCTCGTAGGTCTATCCATGCGCCTCTTTCCCAGACGTCCTTTTCTCCATTCAGCATATCCACTTCCACCCTGGCCCAGCCACCAAACCATTAGTTACAACTCAGGAGTCCATGTATATTCTTATTTTGGACTGCTTTTCTTTCCACACAAAGTGGAATGACCAAAGCTCTGCTTATTGGGAGAATATTCCTTCCCTACTCCCTTTCAGCACTATCACAGGTGAGATAGCAGGAATCCTTTTATAGCTTGCCCTTATATATCAAGCCGACACATATGTGAAACAAACTCTGCTTTTATTCTCTGTCCATTGGCTGATTTTAAGGAACTCCTCATGACTGTAAAACGAAGGAGAGAGGCTCTGGTACATGGTTTCAGATGGCAGGTGTCTATGGACCACCACTTCAGGCTTGACCCCAGATGTGCTACTCCCTTCTTAAAAAGGATTACTGTTCTCCGTCTGACCTTACAGCTTCATGAGTCTGACAATATTCTGCTAATGATAAGCAGCTCTAGCTGCAAGATCACACTGTGTCTCAAGGTGAGACATTCCACCTCCACTCACACCCAGCAGAAAACCAAGAGCTGTTTCCAGCCGGTTTGTATAGTTCTCTACCGCAGATACATTACAACATCTACTGCATTACAATAATTACAGATGGAATTCCCCTGTTTCAAAACCACAATCGACATTGTGATTCACCTACTGGAGTTTTTCATAATCTCCACAGGACATCTTGCCGCACCACACATACTTTATTACCAAAAGGTCTCCTGAACTGCAGGCCCAACTGGCAGGGCTTATCCTATAGCTGAGCTGCCACCAAAACCTTTCCTGCTCTGGGCCTCACTCAAAGCCAGCATGCTTCTGCTGGGACATATTATCAGAGTAGTATATCCAAGTATAAAGTGTGCTGTCTCTGAACCAGAGAGGCCCTCAAAGCACTGTGCTTTATTCTTAATGGTAGGAGTTTCCTTTACATTGGAGGGATATCCTAGTCACCTCACTAATGTGCTGGGAAAATGAATCTGCAGAGTTTATTTCCTACCATGTTTTGTACCAAGGCCTCCAACGTACTTATTTGTCTAGTCCAAATAACATGGTATCATCAATAAATCAATGTGATGTTTTATGGGACATCCAGGTGGTCCAGGTCCTGTTGGGATCACATTGTGACAGAAAGTGAAAGTTAATAGGGCCCTGATGTAAGACCATAAATGTATACTGTTGTTTCACTCATGTGAATGAGACCTGCTTCTATCTTCCTAATAGGTATCGAAAATAATGCATTTTTCAGATCAGTGGTTGCATGCTTTGTACCTGAGGTTCTTCTCTGGCAAAAATACAGCAGCTATAATTGAAACTACCCTTTGGTTGAATTTACTCTCCTCTAGGATCCAATCTGGTTTTTGTAGGGGCCAGATAGGTGAATTAAATGAAGATGTGATAAGGAACCCTTCCCCTGACACTAAATCTGTCACCACCCCCTCTACTCGAGATATATATTGTTTTAAATTCACTGGTTTGACAGTGGAGTGGGGGCCATTTTCAGATGCATCCCCTAAATCCTTCCCAGTGGAAATCATAACAACAATTTGTTATATCTTCTTATATAACATGCTTAGAAACCAGTATGTATATTCTTCCAACTACCGAGTATGTATATTCCAATTATACATTCAGGGACTGGGGAAATAACAGTGGGGTGAGTCTATGGTTCTAGTGAATCCATGTGACCTAGTCTGGGGCCAGGACTCCATCTCCTACCTGGCTCCCACATATCCCCACTCTGATAAGGATACCATGATGATATTTAGTACCAAGGTACCAATGTCAACTCAGACACTGTACCCACTAGCCCTCGAAATGTCTAGGTTTTACCAATGGACAGTTTTTTCCCAATGGACAGTTTTTCCCAATGGACAGTTACCTGAGTAAATATTCTAAGTCCCTTTGGGAAAGAGCTGAGTAAATCATTGCTGTATATACTTGCCACGGTGTTGTGGGCTCCTTCCTCATGGAGACCAGGCTTCTCCCTGTGTCAGTGGGTCCAGGAAGCACAACTTTCCTTTGGGTGTCTGCTTTGACATCTCGATCAACCACTCTTGATTTCTTTTGTTAGCATAAGTTAGGTAATACTCTTAGTGGCTGCCATCTATCATGCCCCTGGAAACATTGATTTTTTTTTTAAACCATTGCCAGAGATCTATGCAAGTCAGGTCCCCTGGCTGCCAAGCCAACCATGCTATTCATTATGATAACTGCACCTACCTTGTTTATGGTTAATTGCTACCACGTGGTGTTTTTACCATCCCCAACTTAAACAGGACAGCAATAAGCTTCTCAGCCATGCAGGTGCATGTCTCCCAAATTCTTTACCACTTTGGTAAATAGCATGTCCATAAGGCCTTCCTATGGGCATAGTCAGCTGGTAGATGTTCCAGCCTTATTTAGATATCCACTTGAGCAGGCCCTGATCCCTCAGTCTTTTGATCCCTGCCTCTACCATCTACCACAGGAGTCCCAACATTTCTACTTCACTTAATGTGGTCTGTCATTTCTCTGAAGATTCTGAGCAGCATATTAGCTCTATCTCCTGGGTTCTTGATAGGGTGTCAAATCTTATAACCTGGAAGAATGCTCTCATGCAGATAAATTCTCCCTTATCCAACTTGATGTTCTACCTCCACTCCTTGATCCAGCACCTTCATGATATAAGTACATCATACACACATTCCTGGCTCCTGCCAGTACATATTAGCCGGGCCCAGTAGTTCCTCGGGTATATATTCTCTTTGTTCCCTTAGCAGGCCCAGCCCTCTCTGGCTGGGTTATGTTGTGAATTAGCCCTAGTTCTCGGTCTGGTGTCCAGGGTTAAGGATGGTTCCTGAAAAGAGTGTGTAGTGTCTCTCAAACCCTGTGTGTCATCTTCAAGCAGCAAGGAGGACTAGCATTTAAAATGTGGAGTGGGCCACTTCTGTGGGTCCAGAGCTTAAGAAGATCTGAAGATTCAAGGTTTTTAAAGACATAAACACAGATGTTCCCATTTCAAGCCTCAAAGTTCTGCATTCTAACCGGGGCCCTAATCTTGTTAAAGTAGACTTGTGGGGGTTGAAAATTAACCTTCTCTGAAATTCCACTAAGCTCATAATCAAGTCTTGGGCTCGATCCTCAAATTCTTCTTCCTCTGCTTGTAGGAGATAAAATTCTTTTTGTATGCTTCCAAGGCAACCCTCTGGCCTGCACACTTCACCTTAAATTTTTGATTAGCCATCCTTAACTTTTAATTTTCTCCAGCGCAGTGCTTATGCACAGCAAAAGCCAGCTGATTCCATTGGCTTAATAATCACTTATTTACTGCAACTTCTCAAAGGCGTGGGATATTGCTCCTACCAGAATATTCCCTTCCACTGTATCCCATCTTAATTCACCACTTGAGAATATTCTAACTGCACTGCCAGACATGCCAGAGGCTCAGTGTCCAAGCCACCATCAGGGGCAGGGTTCTCACTGCCCTCCAGCTAGCAGGTGATCCAGCTCTAAAATTCCATTGTAGAGGCTCAGACCACCACTGACCAACTAGTATTTAAGCTGGGTTCCCTAGAAAACAGACTTACAGGCTGAACAACACCCATAAAGGAGGAAGTTGAACTGCAGTACAGTTGCAACAGGGGCCTCAGCCAATCCTGCAAGAAGCCCTGGAACTAAAATAGCTTTTTAGAGTTTTCTAGAATTAAGCCAAGGAGGCAGGGTCTCTGTACCCCCACATATTTCAATTATTTAATATGAGCGGTCTCCAGGAAGAGAGGTACCCTTGAACAAGACAGTTCCCTTTATTCTAGAGCAATGTCCAGAGATACTCAGCTGTAAGTTGTTTACAGCCATTATTCCCCACAGGTGTGGGAATGGGTGCCACAGACCTGTAGGGCGAATCTGGATGGTACATCACCGTGCTCATTACTCACTTGCACAACAGCAACATTACACACTTTTCCAAATATCTTGGAAAAGATATTTATAAAAGTCAATATGATGATCAGGTAGGAGAAAAAAATGACATCCTAAATGGGGAATTCAACATGCTCAAGCAAAAGTGGAGTTTGAATATTACAACTATCAGGAAAGATGTTCACAGAAGTCCACATAATGAACACAAGTGAGAATAAACTGTTATAAATGGAAAGATACCATCATATAGTCAAGTAGTAAGTAAAAATAGGAAGGACCAAACAAACTCTGGCTGAGATGAGCTCTCATGGCACCAGACGCAGTGTTAGTCACACAGTCTCCCCAGGCCAACCACCTTCCAGTTGTTACAGTGTATCTGAACAGATTTTCTCTGCTTACCTTCTGTCCACTCACTGTTCTGCCTCAGGGGCAGGGACAGCAGTAATGATGGAGGTCTGATTCTAAAATGGATACTGTTCTGTGCAATTACATCAACTAATACTATCCAGTCATCTCTCTATTTTAACTGGGAAAAACTAGCAAAGAGAAGAGATGGGGATGGGACATCTAGTTGCTGGTTCATCATGCAAGGAGATTGGAAGCCACCACTCTGTCCCAACAACAAGCAACAAGTTGAACAGACTAAAAAAATCAACAACTCATCATTTATCCCTAACAGAGGAGAGGACACAGGGAAAACCACTGCCCCCAAGATTAGAGAGAGGCAAATACAGGGAGTCACGGCCCCCTGGAACAGAGACTTACCTTGGGAACCAAGTGCAGGGTAGGAAACAGGGAACTGTAATTGACAGATTTCTGGAGGCTCCACACAGACAAGTTCGAGAGTTAAACACTCCACAGGGACCCTGTCACAGAGGACCCCTACAATATTGTGAGATTTACTTCCACAAGCACCAACCAGACTCCCTCAGAAAACATCAGGAGAAAACACTCTCTTCTGCTTCCACTGGAGGGAGGAAGAAAGGAACCATTTTGAAATATCCCAGAGAGCTCCGTTCTTCTCTGACATTGGGGAAGAGAAATACCCAACTCCAGCCCTCTCTAGCCATCCTGTACCACCTAAGGGGAGGAGAAAACAAACAAAAAAACAAAAACAAAAATAAAACAAACCTGAAAAACACTTGTAAGTTCACAGTCGAGAGGCACAGACTTACCAAAAGACTGAGACCTAATCATAAGACTGTAGAATGCTTCTACTCCCCCAGCACCTCACCATCACATTACTAAAGACTGATTATGTAGCAATTCCCTTTACCTGGTACGTCATGTCCAGCCACCAAGAAAAAATAATAAGGCACAAGAAACAGTAAAAAAACAATTTCAAGAAGCAGAGCAAGTATCAGAACCAGACATGGCAGGGATATTAGGTTTATTTTTCAAGTTTTGTTTTAAGTTTATTTATTTATTTTCGGTGGGTGAAGAGGGGCAGAAAGAAAAAGAATCTCAGGCAGGTTCCATGCTGTGAACGCAGAGCCCCACTCAGGGCTTGAAACCACGAACCCTGAGATCATGACCTGAGCAGAAGTCAGACCTTAACAGGCTGAGCCGCCCAGGCGCCCCTGATGGGTTTATGAGTAAACTAGACACAGCTGAGGAAAGAATCTCTGAGCTTGAGGATATCTCAAAAGAAACTCTCAAAACTGGGGCGCGTGGGTGGCTCAGTCAATTGAGCGTCTGACTTCCGCTCGGCTCAGGTCATGATCTCACGGTTCATGAGTTCAAGCCCCGCGTTGGGCTCCGTGCTGCCAGCTCAGAGCCTGGAGCCTACTTCGAGTGCTCTTTCTCCCTCCCTTTGCCCCTCCCTCTCTCATGCTCTCTCTCTAAAAAAATAAAATAAATAAAAATTTAAAAAAAAGGAAACTCTCAAAACTGAAGAACAAAGACTAAAAAAACAGAACAGGATATCCAAGGACTATGTGACAATTATGAAAGGTGTAGCATTTGTGTAATGGGAATACCAGACAGAGAAGAAAGGAATAGAAGAAATGTTGGAAACAATGACTGAGAACTTCCCCCAATTAATATCAGATACCAAACCACCAAACGCAGCAAGCTCAGAAAACACCAAGCGAGATAAATACCCAAGAAAAGAGATTGAAATTACCTGAGTCCAATCTAATATCTCCTCCCAATCTGAGGGTTATTAGCATAGATTATAGGAAGCATGCATCTCAAAATTCTGGCCAGTTATCTAGATCAGTCTTCTTTCAATTTGGTGTGTCAACTATTATAGTCAAAAACTCTTGAGATCCACCAACCCCACTTACTCTGTTTGCCATGCCAAAGAAAATTCTTAACCCCATTAATGGTAGGAAGAGTGCAATTTTAAATAAAGAGAGCTGAATAAGGTATTTTCTGAACTTTAAGAAAGTCATATATAAATATGCTACAAAAAGTAAAGAAGTTATCATATTGTAAATATAAATATTCTACTAACCCACCCAAGGCCAACTTTAAACTCTGCGAACTGGCAATACAGATCAGCATGATCTTTAGATTTAAATAAACCTAGGTTCAAATCCTGGCTCCACTTCCTTGTAGCTTTGTTTTCATGGGCAAATTCAACCGGTCTAAGCTTCAGTTGCCTCTTACATAAAACAGATACATTACCGATGCCTATTTCCATTGAGTGCAGTAAGGATCATTTTGCAAAAGCATATGCAAATAGCACTGGATTTGGCACTTAGAAAGTCTTTCGTTAACAATATATACACTAATTTATTAGTGGTAGTGTTAATATTAGTTACTGTGTAAGCAGTCTCCTTTCTCTGTGTTCCTGGTTTGTCAGAACACAGCCTAACAGAAGCAAGAGTTCATTTCTTAGCGTTTTAAATTGTGGCCCTCCAGAGGACCAGCAACCCAACTGTGCTTGTTTAATGTGGTTTTTTCTGCACCATATGCGTGTGGGCTTTTAATAAATGCTATTTGATGATGATGATGAGTTCCTGGAGACAGAGCTGTGTTCAGTAGTCACTACATTATGCTTGGCCTAACTTTCTGCTACTCAACTCCAGGAATGCTCTTGTGAACAGTACAGAAACTTCTGAAATTTCCATTTGAGGTGAAGTACCACTGCCAGGAAGCCTCACAAAGGGAGTCATTAACCCTCACCCTTTTTTCTGGTGGCCCCTTCCAAACTGACCCTCAGAAGGGCCTTCTCAGCAGGCTGCCCTGGAGCTCGCAGAGTTCGGTGCATTCCACAGCATGCTATCTGCCGTGCTTCCCGGGAAAGCAAGGGGCTCATGGCTGCTGAGCTCAGTGGGCCAACTCCCAAAGTCCAAACGATGGAGAATAGTTTATTACAACTCCACCAAAAGGAAAAACATGACCAAGGCCTCGTAGACCTCAGCCCCTAATCGATACAAAAGGAGCTTACAGCTCCAGGGATTCAGACAAGGCTTAAACTTTAAAAAAATATTTGCATTAAAAACAGTGATGTATTAAAACACCAAGCCTGACAACTAAGATCAAAAGCAAAGACTTTTTCTCCTCATAACTTACATGAAAGTGACTGGGAGGTATGAAGGGCTTTTCATCCCATGGGATTAGGCTGCTCAAAAGAGCACAGGCTCTTTTCATAGGTAGTTTGCTTTCCAAGCCAAGAGGGCCTGGGTTTTCTGTTGGTAAGTTCTCCTCACTGCTATAAAACTATATTTGCCAAATACATTTGAATTAAAAGTCTGTTTTGTTTCAGATGTGCACCCTTATTTTTAGAAGATAAAGAATTTCTTCTTGGGTGAAATGTAAACTTTCTTACCTATGAAAACTTCTACCCTCCTGCCCAAGACTCGTAGTTGGAAGAGGTCTAGTGACCCCTGGTACAACCTTTCCAAGTAGGATGCTTTGAACAGAGTGCTGTAAATGAACAATGCTTCCTTTCAGACAACCTGGCTTCTCCAAACACAGAGATAGCTGTGATGCTTTGCCAGACCAAGAAAGAGCCCTGAGTTTAACAGTGATGACTGGGACTTGCAGCAAAGTTATGAGCTTTGCAGACAGTCTGTCTATGCAGGCTTAGACCTGGTTTCCAAGGTTCACTGAGACTACTGCCTGAAATAGCAGGGAAGAGTAAAAAGTGATTCAAGAGAGTAGAAGGACATCAAATCACATTTGAGGGCAAAAAAGACACAGGGAGAGGCCCGAGACCACTGTGCCTCTCCTTGGAAAACAACAACAAGATTATAAATTTAATATTGCAAAAGTCATAGAAATGAGAAATTTTGACTTATTGCACCTAAGTTTATGTTAGCTGTTATACTCCAAGCCATTTAATCAAATTTTACAGTCACTTGATCAATCATTTCATCAAGTTTTAAAATTCATCCACAGAGATTTTGCAACAATATCCTGGAGATTTTTTTTTTTTTTTTGTATTGTGGACTAGTCTGTTGTTACTGGCAATGCGTGTAGGAACTAGTCCTGGTGACCTCTCTGTGAACCCACCAGAAAGTCAAAATTTGCAATTTCTTGTTCAGTGTAAAGCTGAGCTTTGACCTTGAGGACTTTGTTGTGGTGGCTTTCCCCAGGAAATCAAAGAGACTGGTCATTTCCCAAGTCCCCAGAAGCAGTTCTGTTGTGAGAATCTATCAGAGGCCTCTGAGTGAGCATCTCTCAACTTAATGGTTCAAGTACAAATTTTCATTGGTATATAGAGGCTATCATCTAAATCTCAAGTCTTGTAAGAGGTAACAGGAAGACAAAAGGATGAGGGGGGAAAAAAGGAAACTTTTTTGAGAAAAGAAGAGGTGAGATGTTATAAACTGTAATAGGAGAGTGTCTGTGCTGCATGACAGTATCAGTCTTTCTATCTTTTTGGAATGTCTCACTTCTTTTGTCCAGTACCTTCCATTGTTCTCGCTGGCTCTTCTCATGTTGAGAGCAAATACTTTCTCTGCCAATTACAATTGAATGTCTTACACCTCTGCTGAGAACATTCTGTAGATTGGACTTCATTCCAATTGACTTGGATGCCCTTCCTGTTGACCTTATTTTCCTTGTGTCTCACTTATCAGCCCTCCCTAAGAAGTCGGGGACTGCTAATCTACACCTCAGATGTTGACATAACTTTTGTCACCAGCAATTCGACTTGTCAAGAGCAGTTATGCATGCAATCAGATATCCAGAGCCCAGAGGTTCATCCTTATGATAAACTTCAGTGAGATATTCAATTTGTAGATTTATTCACTCCCATCCTCACATCCTCTTCCTTTTTTTACCCAACCCATGGGATGACTTCTCTCTCCTAGAAGCACAAGGCTTTGTGAGGGCCAGCATCAGTAAGACAGTATTAATTGAATGAACATCTGTTATTTGCTAAAACTTTGTGAGAAAAACAAAATATACATCATGAACAGAGCTGAAAGGGACCCTACAGCTTCAGTCTAAAAGTGTTATGTTTCCAACAAAGAAATTGGGATCCACAGAAGTAATTTTTTCAAATCATCCTGCAGTATTGTGGTGGGACTAAACAAGAAAATGGTTCTTATTGCAACTGCTGTGCTCCCCCTCACACGATCATGAGGCTTCCCATTTAGTTGTGATGACACCTTAAATTCTGTAACATTATAACCCAGAAAAATTTCCATATAAACTTACACGGTGTCCTCCAGTTAAAACAAAAGTCTATGGTGTTTGAAAATGTTTATTGATGGCTCATCTTCCTGATCAGATTCTCTACAAAAGCGAACTCTAAAGAGCTAATGCATTATTTTATTCTTTTTGTTGTTCAAATTCTCACTGACCTCAGAGGACCCAGGGAATCTTTTCTATCAACAGTCCTAAGAGAGTCATAAAAGAATACACAAGTCAGCAGTGACCTCAGTGAATACAGAGCTGCATATGACAGGAGATCTGAGTGGGAAGCTACATGTAATAATTGAAAGATGGTAACTCTTATTCTGAGCAGCAAAAACTATGGCAAATTAGGCTTAGTAAAGCATGTAGTTATATCCAAAATTTTAATCCAGCTAACCCATTCACTACTAAACACATGTGTCTCAAGTTCAGTCCAGAGATCCTTTGAAGGAAGCATGTGTGTGTGCATGCGTGTGCATGCATTTCATCCATACAACTTTCACTTAGTGAGAATTTGTGGAATAACTACAATGTGAGGAATAGAAGGACTTAGAGAAGAAACAAGAGAGCAGAGTCCCTGTATAGAAGCCATCTTGCTCAGCCATCAGTGCACTTGCCTTCATCCAAGTGTCTCATCTTTTGACTTGAACTAGATATAGCCCAGATGCTGGGAAGGAAACATAAAAAGAGCAGTCTTTACTTCAAATTTTCCCTACCAATACTTCATCTCTGCTAAAGCTCATTCTTGCTCCTGGTGTGTGTGGTCCTACTTTTTCAGATCTTTTCAGTCAAATCCTTAGCTCCTTGTTGTACAGACTCACGATTGGTATTACTAAGGCTACATTTTCTGATACTGCCTAGACCCTTGAGTCTTTAAGGGTCTCTCTGTTTCCTGGTCTGGGCTCACTGTCTCTGCAGTCCTCATTTCTTACTGACTCTAACTCAAGATACCTACTTGTGTTATCTCTGGACTTCACCAATTGTGCCTTTGATACTGTCATTGCTAGACCCTCCTGACATTCCAGTATCTTCTATTCCTGATATTCTAGAAAGAAATTAATGTTGACAGATAAGACATGTGAATGAGGTCTTAAAAACAATATCAGGGTGTAGATAAAAACCCTCTGGATACCAGCATGATCAAAAGTCATTCATTAACATTTAGAACTGCTCATAAATTAGCATAACCTACATAACTCTGACTTCTAAACAATCCAAACATTTTTATAATATTTTCAACATTTTGTCCGAAAAATTAAAAGGCATTAAAACAGACTTACATAAAGAATTTTGTCTAAAAATTTTCTCCTAGATATATGTTCTGGGGTCAGGACATATTCAGAAAGATCTCTTGCATTCTATCTAGTCAATTCCAGAATCTCACACCAATGATCCTGGAGCAATGATCCTCTTTTCTTCATTTATTTAAGATTAAAATGGCCCTGTGGCCTTGTACAAACACACGGTAGTAGCAGATATCAATGTATGCTGAAATAATTTTCAATTATTTGATTCAATTGTTTGATCTCTTAATCTTTCAGGAAAAAAATTAATGAAACAGACAACATTAACTTCTAATATTCCAGTTAACTGAAATGTTTAAATATTGAATACAGTGGAAATCTATTATAACTTGCTTTGCTAAATGACTTACATGTCATTTAACTGACTTGTAAGTGTCAGTTCCCTAAAATATGCCTGAACTGAGAAGACCTCACCAATTCTGCATCTACCAGTAACTATATTTAATCAAGTAAATTGAAGCCTTTAAGCCTCAATTCTCTTATGTGTAAAACATGGTGGTAGACATTCGACTGAATGAAATTTAAAGTCCCTTCCCAATGAGAAGTTGTTTGATTATGTGGATTTTATAACACTGTGTATCACCCAAATATTAATCCTGTTCTTTGGCAAAAAAATTTTTTTTTAATTAAAAAAAACCATAAGCACAACATAAAGGCTCATACGACATCTCAGTGTGCTAAAAGCCTGCAATTCTCATTGACTCTGAAAGGAGTTCTGCAGATGTGGAAGAACATAAATACTGGGGCTCTGTGAAGTGAAACTGAATGACTATGAACCAGCCAGCTGCACAAAGACTGACTTCACTTGAGCTGTGCTTTGGTGCCTTGTACTCACACCAGCTGTGCCCCAATCTCTGATCCAATTTTAGTTGGAACAAGAAAATGTTAGGAGAAGCAAGAGAGATGATTTACCTGAAGGAGATTAGACATTGCAAAATACCATGACTAACTTGCAAGTCATTGGTGATTAGGAAATTTCTCAGAGATATCTGCTAGGTTTCAAACTAATATCCAGTTGAATATTGACTATATACCCAACTCTGTAGGACTGGAAGGATAAATAAGGCATAGCTCTTGCCTTCAACTCTGTAAAAGAGACAAGACTTACACAAATAGATACAGCAAAATGCAATAGGGATTGACCCACAAATAACTGATATGACATTCTCCAAGAACTCCAAATAGGTTTTTGGCTTATCATGATCAGATCACTGTGATATATATCACATACACATAAATGATATGTATATACACACACATATATTGCAAGTCAAGAAATATGACCATGGTAATTAAATATTTTTAAAAGAGCAATACATAACTGAGTAAACGTGGGGAAAATTCAGTGTGGCATGTAATTATAACTCTAATGACTTTGTCTTATGTCACTAATAAAAGTGTTGGCATTTGTTACCTTAACAGAGATCAATAAACATGTCCAAGGTAGACAGACATTTCATATATGTCCCTGTATTAAATTAAATGTTTCTTGGAAGCACTTAAACTAAAAGCAAAATAGATGACTCCACCCCTAACACATTGTTCGTTGGGATTCCTGACAATCTTGTTAAAAATTAAAGGATTACAATTTCTAATTTTCATTATTTTCATGTAAATAGTTTTTAATGGAACCTACAATATCTTTAATGGAAATGGCATATTAAGTAGAAAATACAGAATAAACCTGAATGTCTGTAACAGTTTAAACTTCCTTATAAGATTGGCCACATGCATATAACTCCTCTCTTCAAAAATGTGCTAAATGTCAGCAAAGAAACTAAAAAATGTACATCTTGGAAGGACAAAAAAATGCGAAAGAAAACAACAGAGTTTGAGAGAGTTCAACAACTTTTTGGAACACTAATGGAGCATGGTAATTAACACCTGATGAAGGAGTAGTAACTAAATTAACTACAATCTGGAATGCTTAAAAAATGAGGGCCTTAAGTCAAGTTCCTTAGAAGCAGAGACTGAAATAGGAATTCCTGCATATATGATTTACTGATAGATTGCTCTCAGGAGAAACTTGTAAGGGCAATGAGGGAATCAGGCCAGAGCAGAAGAAAAAGTGAGTCAAACATGTGATTTTAGAGGAAGTCTAGCCCAGCCTGATCCCACAGAGAGCTCTGGAGGATAAAGTGTATTAAAAAGCTATCCCATCCAGACAGTAGAAGGCTGAGCTCTTATACCCCTGCATAGTTACTCCATGGCCTAGGAGCTGCCCCAGGCAGAGAAAGAAAAGTGTCATCTCCCTTAGTCCAGGACCATCATGCAAAGAACTATGTGCAGCCAGTATCTGCAGCAGCAGGGGGCTGGTATATACCTCTAGTAAAAGGGATTTGAGCAGGGTACCACCAGTATCTTCTACAGTACACCCTTGCCCAGCTGAGTCCACTTGTTTCTTATATTAAATTTACCCCATCTGGTCCCTGCTTCTCCAGAATTCTGGAAGTTCTACAATTTCCAGTACAACTTACAGGAGGAGAGTTAGTGACATGAGCTATTATCTCCCTGCTGAAGTTGTTCCTAAAACCATATTGACACACATTTCCCTCCACTGTTGATATATGCAACAACACAAACAGCATGGCTGAATCTCAATATAATTATGCCAAGTGAAAGAAGTCATACAAAAAAGTGTACATCCCGTATGATTCCGTTTATATAAAGTTCTAGAAAATAAACTCTAATTGATAATAAGATTAGGGGTTGCCTGTGGAGAAATTATGTGGACAGGAGAAAGTGATTACAAGGAAGCAAGAGGAAACTTTTCGGGGCAATATATATGCTCACCATCTTGATTGTGATGATAGTTTCATGAGTGTACATGCCCAAATTGTATACTATAAATATGTGCAGATTACTGTAGTCAGTTATAACTCAATAGAACTCTCAAAAAATACACTCAAAAATGAATAATTTTCAAATAAATATAGGAAATAAGTAACCCATATTATGCAGATAATGTCATTAATTAATTAATTAATTCAATAGTTACCATATGGCTACTGAGTGTGAGGCACTGCATTAGATGTTGGGATCAGAAATATTTGTAGAATATGACACGCTTTCCCAAGGATTTCACAGATTTGTGAAATAATAGTCACCTACCAGTTGAGAAAGATAAGCTATGATATTTATTTCAAAGATGATAGTTAATGTTCCCTATATTTCCTTTATATCAAAATATTGAATAAATCTAATAATGTTTGCAGTTCCTTTCACATAAAGCCTTCTTTTATTAGTAACTGTTTCTGCGTTATCGTCACTTTGCTAACCATTGCTCCTTGGATGGCCATAGTATCTTCACCTTTCAACACTAGTGTATTAATATTCCAAAATCATCATTACTTATTGACCATCACTAATAATGCAGTCACCTCTTAATCCATATTTTGACAGTGGATTTTCCAGAAACCTAGATTTGGTCCTTGCACCCTTCTGCTACTTGCATTTGGGGGCATTTCATTGCTTGTTAGCCTCTCTATAAAGTAGGAAAAAGGAGGTAAAAAATCCATCTAAAATTCTGCTAATAATAAAATCTTAATATTGGAAGTAATCTCCAAAGCTATCTATTCCAACAACTACCCAGTACTAGAATCTCCTCTAGCCGGTCACTGACATATTCACTCAAACCAGATCCTGCTTGAACATTCTGAATAATAACAGAGCCAATACTTAGCTACTACAATAATAAAATTTATGGTGCCCTAGTTTAGCTCTTTTCCATGTTGGCGGTTCAAATAGAAGCTCTGAGGGGTTATTGGAAACAATATTTAAACTTTGGTTAGGGAATAGTAATATGTATCTTAGTTATTATATATGTACACACACACAATGTTTGGCAGAAAGAAAGAAAGAAAGAAAGAAAGAAAGAAAGAAAGAAAGAGACAGGGAGAGAGGGAGACAGGGAGGGAGGGAGGAAAAGAGAAAAAGGAGAAGGAGGACGGTGGGAGAGAGGGAGGGAAGAAGGAAGGAAGGAAGGAAGGATGGAAGAAAGACAAGCATTCCTCCAAAATATGTTATAAAATACCTCACCCCCAGCATTTCCTGTAAGTAGAGGATGAAGGGTGAAAGAGAGGGAGAAAGGGAGGGAGGGAGGGAGAGAAGGAGGGAAGAAAATGTTAGACTAAAAGAATGAGTCCATTCTTGCTATGGGCTAAATTGTATACCCCTCCAAATTCTTTTGTTGAAGCCCTAACCCTCAATGTGACTGAACTTGGAAATAAGGCTTTGGGGTTAAATGGGTTCATAAGGGAGGGTTCCTGATCTGATAGGATTAGTGGCTTATAAGGAGAGGGAGAAGAAAGAGGTCTCTCTCTTCACCACTTGAGGACACAGTAAAAAAGCAGCCATCTGCAAGTCAGGAAGAGAGCCCTCACCAGAACCTGACCATGACTCAGACTTCCAGCCCCCAGAAATGTGAGAAAATAAATTTCTGTTATTGGAGCAAACCAGTCTACGGTATTTTCTTATTGCAGCCCTAGCCGACTAACACATTTAGTCTTAGTAAGACTTTTTTGAAGTCTATCAAGGCATTTGAGAGCTCAAAATACTTTTTTGTAAACCTCAAGTCAATTTAAAAAATGTTAAAGTCTCACTTTTGTTCAGACCACTTATTTAGTCTTAACCTGATTTTTTTTAATAAAGCAAAAAGAATATGGATGAGAAAGGAGCCTGCTAAAGGGGAGACTGGATGCCAGGATCTTGGACAGTATCATCTGACATAATTGATGCTCAGTTACTCTTCAGTAAAATGAACAACTGAAATTTAAAGTGACCCCAAAGTTTTCCTCCATTTACAAACTCTCTAAACATTTAAATTCAAAAGAATCTTGCAATATTGGAGGAAAAGGAACAGATTTGTAGTCAGTTTGGCTAAATGTATAAAGCACTTTGTAAAGATAATAGGGAATGATAACTACTTGCTAACAATGAACATTATGGAATTCTCCACAAGGAAGCTGAATTTTTCCTATTAAGGATTAAAGTACCCTAAAAGTGAATCTTACTATTATTTGGAGCTCAAGTGAAAAGAAAAATTATAGTTGAGGCCTCCAAAACTTTAGTCTGTAATTTTCCCCTCTATCTGAAATGATTCATTCATCCAACATACACTGAAGACTGAAGTACAAAGACAAAGCCTCCCAAAACTGGGAGTCAGGAACTGGAGAGCACACTATTATTAGTCAGTTTTTCTAATGAACTCAATAAACATTAATAAGTGGAAGTGTATATTTTTTATGTACAATATAATCTCCCCATTTAATACAACAAAATATGCACACTGAAAGAGACAGATATCCTAGATTCAGGGAATTTTAATGTGGGAGACACTTTAGATATGCTTGTTCTTGAAGTCACTTCAGATGGCCTTAGGGACAGCAAGCTGCCCCCTTGTAGGAGCTTCCATAGTATTTGATTCTCTTCCTTGTGACTGCATCTTGTTACATTATAATATCCTTTTTTTAAGTTTATTTACTTGTGAGAGAGAGTGTGCGTGCAGGGGAAGGGCAGAGAAAGAGGGAGAGGGAGAATCCCAAGCAGGCTCTGCACTGTCAGTGCAGACCCTGATGTGGGGCTCGATCTCATTAACTGTGAGATCATGACCTGAGCCAAATTCAAAACTCGGATGCTTAACTTCCTGAGCCACCCAGACAGACCCATTATAATATTCATCTAAATATGTCTACATATCACGAGGCATCAGGCACAGGAACCAAACCTTATTCATCTTTGTTTCCCAGGACTTTGCACCACATCTGACACATAGCTGGTGCTAAATACCACATTAGTGGAGTAAAGAATAAACCTGGCTGAACTGCATGAGGAGGCTGAGGTTCACAAATACTTGTCCAAGGTCTCACAAACAGGTATGGCAAAGCCAGATTTAGGTCCCGGATCTCAGGCTCACAGTTCAGTGTTCTTGCCTTCAAAATAGCTTGCAAGTAAAAAAAAAATGGTACCTCACCCAAACCCCACTTCTGTGTTAATTTGGGGATAACCAGAAAGACCAGCAGTATAAAAAAAAAAACAACAACAAAATTTAAAACAAGAGGAGATGTGTAAAAAGAAAAGAAACTGATTTGAATAAAAACTTCTCTAAAGAAGATATTCAAAAGGCCAATAAGCACATGAAAAGATGTTTAACATCATTAGTCACTGGGAAAATGCAAATAAAAACCATAACAAAAAACACTTCATACCCACTAGGATGTCTGTGATCAGAAAGACAAACAATAAGGCTATAATTAAAAAACACAGGCAGGGCGCCTGGGTGGCTCAGTCGGTTAAGCGTCCGACTTCAGCTCAGGTCACGATCTCGCAGTCCGTGAGTTCGAGCCCCGCATCGGGCTCTGGGCTGATGGCTCGGAGCCTGGAGCCTGCTTCCGATTCTGTGTCTCCCTCTCTCTCTGCCCCTCCCCCATTCATGCTCTGTCTGTCTCTGTCCCCAAAATAAATAAACATTAAAAAAAAATTAAAAAAAAAAACACAGGCAATAACAAATGTTGGCAAAAACTTGGAGAAATTGGAAACTTATACATTGATGGTGGAAATATAAAATAGTACAGCCACTTGGAAAACAGTCCAGCAGTTCCTCAAACAGTGAACAAAGAGTTACTATATAACTCAGAAACTCTACTCCTAGGATACTCAAAAGAAATGAAAACATATGACCACACAAAACTTGCACATCAATGTTCAAAGCAGCATTATTCACAATAGCCAAATAATGGAAACAATCCAAATGTCCGTCAACTGATAAATGGATAAACAAAATGGTATATCCATGCAATGGAAAAGTAGTATGGCAATAAAAAGGTAATTGGAAGTACTGATATTACATGTATACATGCTACAACATGAATGAACCTTGAAAACATCATGCTAAGTGAAAGAATCCAGACCTAAGAGACCACATATTGCACGATTCCATTTACATAAAGTGTGTAAGACAAGAAAATCCTTAGCAAAAGAAAGTAAATTAGTGGTTGCCAGGAGCTTGAAGAAGGACAGAATGGAGGATGACTTCTAATGGTCTTTGGGAGTGATGAAATGCTATGGAATTAAATGGTCTGCACGATTTTGTTAACATGACAATCATTAAATCATACACCTCAAAAACATGAATTTTATGGCATGTGAATTATATCTCAATAAAAAATGCAAGGAAACTACCTAAAATGGATGAATTATGTGAAATAAGTGTCTTTATAAAACAATTTTTTAAAGGTACAGTCTAGAACCTGTACAAAGTAAAATGAAACATTAGTATCCATGGGGCACCTCGGTGGCTCATTTGGTTAAGCATCTGATTCTTGATTTCAGCTCAAATCATGACTTCATGATTGGTGAGATCAGGCCCCATGTCAGGCTCTGTGCTGACAGCATGGAGCCTGCTTGGGATCCATATTCTCTCTCTCTCTCTCTCTCTCTCTCTCTCTCTCTCTTTCTCTCTCTCTCCCTCCCTCTCTCTCTCTGCTCTTCCTCAACTGACACACACACATGTGTGTGCTTTCTCTCTCAAAAAAAAATTAAATAAACATTTAAAAAAAGAAATAATAGTACCTATTATGTCTCATGAAGGAAACTGAAGGAAACTAGCGTTTATTTAGAGCCTAGTTGTGTCAGGTCCCAGAATAAATGCATTTTCTATATTTTCTCATTAATCTCTCAAGCAATCTACTACTCATTTTACAAATGAGAAAACAAAGTCACAAAAAGGTTAACTAATTTTCTCAATATCACACAATAATGTAGGGCAGACATGGAAATCCAGTTCAGATATACCTAACCCCAAAGCATATATTCTTTCCATTCTGGCATAGTTTCCTTAGGTAGTTTTCAAACTCCACAAAATTCAGTTTCTTGCAAGTTCCTCTCTAACTTGTGAAGTAAACTAGAACAAACCCATCTTCAAAGGCTTATGCAAATGCTGTGCAAAACTGATAAGCTCAGTGGACTCCTGTATTTTTCCCACCTGCCTTCTTGATCACCTTCTTCATGATTGTCAGAGTTGGGGAGAACAGTTTACTCCAAACCCCCTGACTATAGCTGGTGGACACTGTATCTCTGTAGGATGTCTGGTTCATCATTATAGTTCAAAGAACTTGGTTGTACTTTACATTCAGTAGAAGTTCAATGAATAATTGTGGAATATGAGTGAACACACATTTTCTTACCCTTAAAGTACTCATAATCTATCGGGGAGAAAAGTATTGAGGATATAGTAAAGTTAGCCATTTTACCATTTTATGACCAGATGCACCCCAAGGAACTTTCTTTGCAGGAGATTATCACTGTGGACAGACTTGGTTGATGGAAAGCCATTCCCCGATCCTTCTTATAGAGGGTTAGAGACTGACAGAAATGACCAACCTTTACATAATTGATAGGATTATATCCTTTAGTCCTCTCCGGGGGGACCATATGGCCAGTTCTGGAAAACAGGTTGAAAGTCAAAAGAACAGATATTACTTGCGGATTGAACATAATTGCTGATCTCATACACACCTCTCTTTTCCACTGCATAGAGACCAGCAGTTGCTGAGATAATAGCTGCTCCATCAGTTACAGGAAGAACTGTGGAACAGAGCCCCCCAACTGGCCCACACAGAGATTTCACTAGTCACTGAAATTTTGAGATAGTTTTTGTTTCTACAGCATGACCTAGCCTGTCCTGACTGATTCAAGTCTCTGGAGTCAAGATTATGTGTTAGAAGCAGTGCAATTTAACTAAAATGTGCTTGACCATGATAGGATCAGAAAGATAGTTTGGGGTCAAATAATACTAAGCCTTGAAATTCACACTAATGTAAAAGGTATATTGAAGGAGGCAAGTACTACAAGAAGGAAGAGTAATTGCATTAAATCCATAGAAACTATTAGAAGGAAAAAACTAAAAGCAGAGGAATGCACATTAGTAGCAGACACTGAGACATGGATGATGCCTTTGCTTTGAGAGCCAAGAAGGACTAAAGGTAGATAGCTGAAGACAGGAAGTGGCCACTAGGCAGGAGATGCTAGAAGTCAGTCTGAGAAGTACAAAAGCCCATGGCTAGGAAGGGAACTGCATTAACTGTCTATTTCCATCATGTCAAGTTACCACAATTGTAGTACCTTACAACCACACAAACATTATCTTACAGATCTGTACATTAGAAGTCTGACCTGGTCTCACTGACTAAAATCAAGGGATCAGCAGGTCTCCATTCCTTTCTAGAGGCTCTAGGGCCCCACCTAACTTCTAGCTACCACTTGCATTGCTTGGCACTGTCTTCAAAGTCAGCAAGATAGCATTTCTCTGACCTTTCTTCATCTGTTTACATCTTTCTCTCCTAACACACTTAGGAAAATGTTCTCTGTTTGTGAGGACTCATGTGATTAGATTGGGCCCACTCAAATAATCCAAGATAACCCCATCTCAATGTCCTTAACTTAATTTTATCTGCAAAGTCCCTTGTGCCACATAAGGCAACATACTCGCGGGATCTGGGGATTAGGACCTGGCCATCTTTGAGAAGCCATTATTCTGTCTACCCCAGTAACCAAGTATTAAGAGTGAGGAAGAGTCAAGGTATCAAGAAACTAGAGTGTGGTACAAGATGGGAGAATGGCTCCATTTTCATGTACTCTGAACTACAGCAGGCCAGCCCACTATGCACAGTGGCTCTTGTTCTGAGGCCCCAAAAGGGTAAGTTCAATGGTAAGAATGAGAAGTGATTAGGCCTTTACTTTGTTAGTGATAAGGAATGCATACTGCATATAGCAGTGCCCATAATGCCCTGAGATTAACCCGTGGCATGCACAACACAGAAGTTTAATAAATAAGGCTGAATGAATGGATACGTAAATGAAATGCTGACCAAATAAACAGGACTCAAAAATAGTCTGGATACAGAAGGCACAAGAAAGAGAAGAATAAAAATATTTGACAACCAATGAAGCATCTAGGAGCAGTACGAGGCTAGACCCTTAAAAAACATGGGAGAGAATTACACAGAATTTCTTCCCCACTGTGCTCTGAAAATTTTATTGTTTTTCAGAATTTAATTTCTTTTACATAGCTGAAGGTGTAAATATGCTGGCAGATAGATGTAAGCTAGAGAAATGTAAGAAATCATATTCATTATATGTTTAGAAAAGGATTATTGGGCACATGCTTTTCAGGAAACCAAAACTAGACATAATATTTGTGAGAAAGAATTGGGGAAACTTCTAATTTGAAGAGTGTGATCACTTTTAAAGGAGATTTTATCTTTAAAGAAATCTGAAGAGACAGGACCATGTTTTAATTATGAAACAGTGTTTCTGAATGTGTGTGTCTTAGATCTCTCCAGTCGAGGTATTCCACATCTGGATCGATTGAGTCAGTAACATGTAGAGAAAACTGAAAACTATAATAAATCACAACCCCTGTGGGCAACACCCGATTAGATTTCTTTTTGGCTTTTGCACAATGGTGGCAATGGCTGTAATCCAAAACATAAACAAAAACTCACATGGAAGCAACAAACACAATTTTTTTAATTATATTATTCCCCAGTCCAAAGAACTTTTTGTCTAAGACTTTGTGGTTTATTTATATTACTGAGTAACTCCACCCAGTGAACATAAAGCACAGATGACTCCAAAAAGGCAGCATTTACATAGTCTAATGACTCCCATGTATGGATGATAGATGTGGACGCCAAGAAGTTTGGCAATTCCTTTTGGGAAATTGACTTAATAAGATGGTGACAAGTGAAGTGTGTGCATGGTCAGTCCCATGGTAACCCAGACATTTCTATTCTCATTGCAGGAAAAGCAAGCCATTCATTCTCCATTACCAATGTGCTTTAAAGCAACATGTAAATAATGGGCAAACTGCCACAAGTTGGATTTGCTAAAAACAGTCCCATGGTATAAATAGAATCCAGAGCTATAAGCATTCCTAATGCAATATGATAGTTGATGAGAATGACACAAGTCTTAAACCTCTTGTTTCTTGAAACTTAATCTAGAGAACTGACAAACATCGATAAAACAAGAACCAGAAAGAATCAATTTGGCCTGTCGCTTGAACTATGAGTTCTTCCAGATATCCATGTACATTATCCTAGATTGTCTCTGGTTAAACTTTAACCTTATGCTGGTTTTCCCTACCACTCAATACATTCTTGTTTACTGGGAATCTGTGGATGAGAGTCCTGCCTTACCTAGGAGCACTACCTACACAGGAGGCAAAATAAGATTTGAAATTCCCATTGGGTCTTTCTACTACTTTATCAATATCTAATGGGACCTGCATAATTGGGGATTTTATAAAGATTAGTTGAGAAGAGCTGACCCCCCTACTATGGAATAGTTAAAAAGCTCATGCAGGTATACATACATATGACTTACAAACATGAGAGTATTTATCTGGAGTTTACCACCAATCCATAGGCCTTTAATAAGGGAAGCTACAGTCATACTCTTAACACA